>NC_086375.1:13308940-13937609 GCF_036588685.1 Mytilus trossulus
ACTACAAAAGAGAAGGCGAAAAGGAATATCATTTAGTCTGACCCATTAAACTTCAGAGTTTTCTAGACCAAATTAAAGTTGGACCAAATAAGGCCAATGGAAAAATATTTCTAATATCATTGGCATTTAAATGTTGAATATCATCTATTTTGCCTAGCTTTGAACATGCTCAAAGTGATAGGTTTTTTTCCCCATTAAGTTGAATTTTTATTCCATTCATTCCCAACTTAATTTTGTTTCAAATAGTTCAGATTAATTTGTAAATATGTAACTGTTTTTTTATTCACAACTTTTTAAAAATCTTACATAAGCCATAAATAACTAAAAGACAGAAATCTAACAAAATACCAGAATGATGAAGTAAGAATAAATTCTTAGTAAAAGTTTTGATTCATTACACATGCATATACTGTAAAAAATGACACATCATACAGCACAATTAGAATTAACAAAGCATAAACCACTACACTTTGCAGTTGACAAATCAAAGTAGGTCACAACTTGATACAGATAAAATCAAATATCTTCAAAGGTTTGATCACTTGAAATGAGTACTCTCATGTTACTGTTTATACCACAAACAGGAAGTAAAATCTTCTCTTTATGTCTAAAATGATATCATTTGAATAGGAGGAAGCACATGTCAAGCCTCATGTTACTATATGAAGTATCAACTGCAACATCGCATTTTACTCATTTCAAATCTATTACAGAAATTACATAATAGGGGTACCATTTAGGAGGCACTTCAATTAAACTATTATCAAAAGCATTGTACATGTATTTCTTTTTATCAAAGAACTCATCAAAATCCAAAAAGGGAAAATATATCTTCCTAAGAATAATACACAGAAAAAATTTAGAAACCCTATTCTATTTAGCAATATTGTCACAACTTACAACCAAAAGTGACAATGTACAACTTTAGGATAGGCAATATAAAGAATAACTAAAAGGGGGTATGTAGAGAAATCCACACATATTTGTTTTGTTTTTAGCCTGATAAGAGGAGTCAATAAAAAATTTGTGAAAAATGAGGATCAGCAAAACGAACAAACAAATGCCCATTTCTTTTTATTTCTAGACTTGCCCTCTGTTTACATTTCAACATCTTTCATGTTATATTTAGATGAAACAAACCAGCATTATGATCCAGCTGTTTTTGTCTGTATGACATTTATACCTATAAAATATTAGTTTGGCATGACAACATTCTGTATTTCTAACCTAACATGACCCAATAATCTGTCTTCACTGATGATCATGATATAACACACATTAACTCAACATATTTATATCTGCTATAAAAATAAATCATTTTAACAAATGTTTGCATTTAATTATTTAAACTACTACATGGGTAATAGTGCAGGAAACCAGAAACCCAACCTTGACCTTCCAAAAACCAGGTGTGGTATTATTTCTGAAGATTTTATCTGAGACAACAGATAATTCTGCACCATTAATGCAGGATTGTGCATTTAATCTGCCATACTTAAGACAGAGCAGAAGATTTGTATTGTCAGATAAGAATTGAAATGTATTCCTGGATATATATCTAACAGCTGATTATATATTACCTCTGCCCTTTTTAACATCTCCCATTTATTTAAGATCTTCATGGCAAATACTTTATCTGTATTCTTCAACTTCACCACTGCAACCTGTAATTAAGAATTTTTATTTTTTATATTCTTTAAGTACTACATTGTATTAAAGAGATTTTAATTAACATCGTCTCCCATCTGATACTTTGATACAAACAGTGCTAACAAAATAAGGCAAAACTGTTTGTACATTATTTTTTTTGTGTAGACAAGAAATGTCAACAGAGAATACAATACATCAATATGCTTTTCAGATTTAAAAAAAAATCTTATTACAAATTCTACAGCAAATGTGGTTCCTTGATTTTGAAATAGGGGGCCCCCAACTAGGCAACATTTGGAGTAGGACATGTAAACAGTCTTTGTATTAAATAATCATATATGCAGCTCCATATACAGCATATACATGTAGGAGGGGGCAAGGAACATAATCTACCTCTGACAGGAAAAATGCATATACAATGTATATGTTTGTTAATTATCCATGGACTCATTGATTATCAATCTATACTTTATTTCACAAAGTAAATTGGTTCTTTAATAACATGAATAAATAAAAGATCAATGATCATAGATGCGACAATAAAGAATGAAAAACACAAATATTGAATGACCTCAAACTACAGCAAATTATTTTTTGGGGTTTAAGTATTACGGTTAAAGGTCCATAGAGGAAAATCACATGAGATGCACTACATTTACAAAATGCAACTTTCATTAGTTTAAACATATTTATTTATAGTGGATTGGGAAACAAGTTTTGCAACTTATATTAATTCCTTTCCACTTTGTTTCTGTCTCTCAATATATTAAGATGAAATCTTTAGAAAAGAAATGGATTATCATCACAGCTGATATCATATCACTACTGACTGAGTGAAAGAATAACTGAGCAATAAATCATATGTTTTGAGTGGTTCCTGCAACTTATCCTGATAAATGGTAACACTTTTATGTCAATGTATGATATAACAAATAGTTACCATTGTTACATGAATAACTTGCACTGATCATAACACAAGAAGTTTTGAGATAAAAACTAGAATTAGGTGACCTTGTGATCACAAATACCTCAGCCAGCAGCAGACAAATATTGAAATTAAAATGGCAACACTTTTCAAATGTAAACTATGCAAACATTTAAAGTCAGTGAACCATTATTGAGGGGGTGGGGACAAATAAATTATCTGAGCTCAGGGTTTGAAATTAGCAGGTGCCCAATCGCAAAATGCCACTATAATTTGGTTAAGGCTACTGAAATTTCTTTTTCTTTTAAATCCATGTATTGCCTACTAAAATTTAAGCTGTGGGCAACCATGCAAAAAATTAAAACTTTAATTCCTTTGAGCTTTAACATATAAACTGGTAAATAATGCAAATGCATACCACATATATGCATCATTGACTTGCCATTAGTGCCTCATTTTAAATTGACCTTATTAGAAATTTGTGAATTATGCGAAAATCTTGAAGACCAGGGCTCAGGAATCAAGGCCAAATTATCTATATAGAAATGAGTTGTGCCATTGATAATACAACTGCACACCAAATATAATTTAGTCGAACGCATTGTTCCCCTTCAAATGACCTTATCACAATTTAATTTAATGTTGTTGCTGTTAAGAACATTGCCAACATTAATTGTCAATCTACTAAAAAAAACTTTCTTAACGAACCAGATTGTGCTTCTCTAAAACATTATCAAAATTGCATGGGACCATCACTCGGTGAACAATTTCAATGAAAATGCATGTTTTTCCATGTCATAATGACATTTTATAATTCAACGTGTTGATACTTTTTCCCGGAGCTGGAAAGCGAATTATATTTAATTATGGCATAATTTTTTGAGTTTTAACTTTTTTATTTTTAATTAAGTCTGTGTTTTTCTGAATTATAATGTTTAGAGCGGTGTTTTACACTTATCATACAAAATATTTTGTATAGATAGTGTTGTGCACTACACAGTGCATTCTATTGACCAAATGCACCAAAGGGCGCAGCTTTATACGACCGCAGAGGTGGCCCCCTAAACAGGTTGGGGCCAGTATGGACACATCATTTAAGCTTGATACAGCTCTGAATTTGCATGTGATTAAATAGTTGACAGAACATAGGTTTCTGACACAGAATGAATGTGGTCTAAGAACTGAAACTTAAAAACTTAATTTTTTCATGAAACATTTCCCTAATATGGTCCAATTTCCAAAATTTAAATACATGCTTAGAATCAGCTGAGCATATCATAGAACCCCAAGAATTCAATTTTAGACCCTCAAGACCTCAATGTAGGCCAATTTCATAGCCCAACTATTAAAAATATAAATAATAGTTCAATTCAGCAACAGCATATTATTAACCCCATATATTCAATTTTTGTTGAAATCAAACAAAGTTTAATTTTGGACCCCGATTTGGACCAACTTGAAAACTGGGCCCAAAATCAATAATCTAAATACATGTTTAGATTCAGCATATATCAAAGAACCCCAAGAATTCAATTTTTGTTAAAATCAAACTAAGTTTAATTTTGGACCCTTTGGAACTTCATGTAGACCAATTTGAAAACAGGACCAAACATTAACCAGATGCTCCGCAGGGCGTAGCTTTATACGACCGCAGAGGTTGAACCCTGAACGGTTGGGGCAAGTATGGACACAACATTCAAGCTGGATTCCACTCTAAATTTGGATTGTGATTAAATAGTTGACACAGCATAGGTTTCTGACACAGAATGAATGTATTCAAATGAACTTAAAATTTTTGTTTTCTCTTAGAGCAATTCACTATGCTGTTGAATATTAATCCTCTCAAAAAAATGTTTGAAGAAATTTTCTTTTTATTTATGAAATTTCAAATGAGAAAAATTGAACCCAATTTTTTATTCACATCCCCCTTTCCCTTATTCCAAAACTAATTTCAATTAAAATATTCTAATGGAGTTTGCAACAATTACTACTCATTTAAATACATCATAAAATATTAAGATGTAAAAAAACTGCTTGTTATCACTGAATGGTAAAGATTATTTAAATTTACCAGTTGGTAGTAAAAAGTGAATATACATTGTATATTGTATATAACAAAGATTTAAGTTGATTCTGGACAAAGAAAGATAACTCCAATTAAAAAAATTCTTGCAGATATTTCTTGCTTACTATACTGGACAAAGAAAGATAACTCTTAATTAAAAAAAAATTTGCTATTTCACAATATTGTGAAATTAGATATTTCTTGCCATTGCACAATACTGTGCAATTGAAAAGACTTGCTATTGCACAATACTTAATATAATAATTTTAGATCCTGATTTGGACCAACTTGAAAACTGGGCCCATAATCAAAAATCTAAGTACATGTTTAGATTCAGCATATCAAAGAGGCCCAAGAATTTAATTTTTGTTAAAATCAAACTTAGTTTAATTTTGGACCCTTTGCACTTTAATTTAGACCAATTTTAAAACTGGGCCAAAAATTAGGAATCTACATACACAGTTAGATTTGGCATATCAAAGAACCCCAATTATTCAATTTTTGATGAAATCAAACAATGTTTAATTTTGGACCTTGATTTGGGCCAACTTGAAAACTGGGCCAATAATCAAAAATCTAAGTACATTTTTAGATTCAGCATATCAAAGAACCCCAAAGTTTCAATTTTTGTTAAAATCAAACTAAGTTTAATTTTGGACCCTTTGGACCTTAATGTAGACCAATTTGAAAACGGGACCAAAAATTAAGAATCTCCATACACAGTTAGATTCAGCATATTAAAGAACCCCAATTATTCAATTTTGATGAAATCAAACAAAGTTTAATTTTGGACCCTTTGGGCCCCTTTTTCCTTAACTGTTGGGACCAAAACTCCCAAAATCAATACCAACCTTCCTTTTATAGTCATAAACCTTATGTTTAAATTTCATAGATTTCTATTTACTTATACTAACGTTATGGTGCGAAAACCAAGAAAAATGCTTATTTGGGTCCCTTTTTGGCCCCTAATTCCTAAACTGTTGGGACCGAAACTCCCAAAATCAATACCAACCTTCCTTTTGTGGTCATAAACATTGTGTTTAAATTTCATTGATTTCTATTCACTTTAACTAAAGTAATTGTGCGAAAACCAAGAATAATGCTTATTTGGGCCCTTTTTTGGCCCCTAATTCCTAAACTGTTGAAACCAAAACTCCCAAAATCAATCCCAACCTTTCTTTTGTGGTCATAAACCTTGTGTCAAAATTTCATAGATTTCTATTAACTTAAACTAAAGTTATAGTGCGAAAACCAAGAAAATGCTTATTTGGGCCCTTTTTGGCCCCTAATTCCTAAAATGTTGGGACCAAAACTCCCAAAATCAATACCAGCCTTCCTTTTATGGTCATAAACCTTGTGTTAAAATTTCATAGATTTCTATTCACTTTTACTAAAGTTAGAGTGCGAAAACTAAAAGTATTCGGACGACGACGACGACGACGACGACGACGACGACGCCAACGTGATAGCAATATACGACGAAAATTTTTTCAAAATTTGCGGTCGTATAAAAATGTAAATGCACAGTTAGATTTGGCATATCAAATTAAAGAACCCTAATAATTCATTTTTTGATGAAATCAAACAAAAGTTTAATTTTGGACCCGTTTGGCTCTAATTCATAAACTGTTGGGACCAAAACTCCCAAAATCAATCTCAACCTCCCTTTTGTGGTCATAAACCTTGTACAATGTATTACAATTTCATAGATTTCTATTTACTTATACTAATTACATGAATTATATAAGGTAAATGTAAAAAAACCAAGAAAAATGCTTATTTGGGATATGTTTTTGGCCCCTAATTCCTAGACTGTTGGGACCAAAACTCCCAAATCAATCCCAACCTTCCATTTGTGGTCATAATCCTTATGTTAAAATTTCATGAATTTCTGTTTACTTAATTATACTAAAGTTATTGTGTGAAAACCAAGAAAAATGCTTATGAGGGCCTTTTTGGCCCCTAATTCCTAAACTGTTGGGACCAAAACTCCCAAAATCAATCCCAAACCTTCCTATTACGGCCATAAACCTTGTGTTCAAATTTCATAGATTTCATATTACTTATACTAAAGTAATTGTGCAAAAACCAAGAAAAATGCTTATTTATGACCTGTTTTTGGCCTCTACTTCCCTAACTGTTGGGACCAAAACTCCCAAATCAACCCCAACCTTCCATTTGTTAACCTTATGTTAAACTTACAGAAATTTCTGTTGCATTATACTTAAGTTATCGTGCAAAAACCAAGAAAAATGCTTATTTGGGCCTCTTTGGCCCCTAATTTTAAACTGACCTATTGGGACCAAAACTCCCCAAATCAATCCCAAACCTTCCTTTTACGGTCATATTACTTGTGTTTAAATTTCATAGATTTCTATTTACTAATACTAAAGTTATAGTGTCACTGTGTGAAAACCAAATGTCTTCGAACAACAACGACATTTCAAATGTGAAACATTGAAATAAAACAACTATTGTACCAAAGCTGCTAAAAACATAGGAAGACATTATCTTTCCTATTTTTAACTCTTTTGCCAACCAGTCTCGGTTTACAAGGAGTTCCGCTTATGACAGGTCTAAGCTAACAATTAGTCCCATTTTACCAGGATTGGAATAACACTTTTACATTTCCCAATCAAAACATTGCAAACATAAGTTTGTTGAATACGGGGATGAAGGTGTAAACATGGCACTTACATTTGTTGAAAACCATTGTCAAAATCAGATAAAATTCACAGAATTTATGAGAACTTGAAAAGAGGGAATTTTTTTTGGGAAAGATTATGGAAGAATTGAAGCCAAACTAGTATACTTTTTGACATATACTACTGTTTTATGTACTAAAACTTGGAATGGACATCATTCAGTGTAATGAATATATATGTAGAGCCTCATTCAATTTTTCAAATTTTGACATTTTGGGTCAGAAGTAGAATTTTGAGAATTTCAATGATATTTATTATTAAGATCTCCCACTTGAGTTATAGTAGTCAGGGAAGACATCGTCTCGGAGTAGCTGCTGTCAGGTCAGCTATCGGTGAAAGGGTTAAATAGTTCGATTACATAAAACGAAGCATACTGTACAAAACTTTATTATACACTCATGAAACGCTGGGAAACTGATTTTAACTGAAAAGACATTGATGCATTGTTAGGGATGAAAGGGTAAGAAGAAATTTAGAAAGATATTTATCAAAATAGGCAATATAACTAATTGTAGGCTCAAAAGCTTTCTGAAAATTGACCACAATCTGCATTTTTATCAATACTAAGGTGCTGTTCTGTGCATTGGTCAAAAACAACAATACTTAATTTCCGAGTTACCTTAACTTTAAAACAAACATACACTAAATCCAAAGTTTAAATTTTAGTAAAATGAAATATGCCAAATAAGGCGTTAGTTAATGGTACCTTAATCTTTTTGTTCATATATATATATATAACTTAAATGACCTTACCTCTCCAAAAGATCCTCTTCCTATAATTCTCACTGTCTCAAAATCATCTCTATGGAGTCGAAATTCCTTGACTCTGTTTACAATTGGTTTAGCTGAAAAGGTAATTGAAAGAGAAACATGAAATGACATTGAATTCGTAGCCCTACATGTACAGTATGAATGTACAATGTAGAAGTGCTTTGCACTTCAGCTTCGGCCAAATGGCAATTTAAAAAAAATAATCGTTGTTTCCATAAGTTCTGACATGTACATATATATATGATGACACACAGCATGGAAATTTCATACAACAGATACTTGCCAAAAAACGAAAGAGGAGATTTGATAGAACAAGTATACATGTACATTTATATACTTTCAGACCAAAATTAAAGAATTTTTTGGTTGTGTATAGTCCTAAAACTGTAGTTAGGGTTGAATGTTACATGTTCAATTCAAACATTTTATTGTGTAATGTGTAATTAAATAACATTAGTGTCATTGTTTTCTGTTTCCAGTCTTTTGGAGGTAACAAATACCTGCTGCTTTAACCCTCCTATGCTATTTTTACATGTGTGGATAAGTTCCACCTTAAATAGATTTTTTTATATAAAGTATTCATGGAATAAATTTAAAAGTAACACCTACAAATGGGGGAAAGTACCAATAACATGAAAGATAATCAAACCCCTGTGTTTTACGTTATTAGATTGAATACCATTTTCTAGTCCCCCCCCCCCCCCCCCCCCCATGTTGCTAATGACATTGGATCAGTGACTGTACAACAAAAGTATGGATTGTTGATCAAGACCATACAATATTGGGTATAAGCAAGAAATGGTCAAAATAGGTTTATATATTCAATAACAGAGTTCAGCTCTGCTAAATATATTTTTTTTCATATTTAGAAACAACAAGCCGGGTTCTGCACTGGGTCCGACTAAAAAAGTCTGAGAGATGCATTTTTACATGAATGATTATATTTAAGATTACCAAAAGTTCAGACAGCAGAAAAAAGACCAGAAATAAATCAGATTGCCACAAGTTGATATTTTTAAGCCTAAAACAATAGACCATGATAGACGTATTTACACTTGTATGCAAAGGTATCTGCCATAACGTAAAATCACACAAGTTCTTGTAAACCTTGACATCAGTGATCACAATTTAAAAATGTTTCCTTCACAAATAAAAAGTGATTGTTGCTTGACGTCAGACTGTTCTTCGGAGTAGATCTACATGTAAGGTCATTCAGAGAAAAAATTCGGCTTAATACCAAAAGTGCAAATACGTTTATACATTGAACATCTTATCGCTATTTGTCTAAAAGTACTGGACAGTTCCTGTAAAATTTTGCTGTCATATATCAGGATATAGTACAAAATGGAAAAGTGATTGTTGTATGACATCAATAGTTCAATTGGCGCAGATTCCTGAACAACAATAATGCTTATAGATGCATCTTGGTCCTCATTCATGTTTTCACGTATTATAATACACCTTATTGCTTAACCCAGCTGACCCGGCCACTTGAACTTTTGACGCATACAACAATCACTTTTATATTGTGGCGTCAGATATTTTGTTTCATAACGTCAGAATTTTTACGGGAACCTGTGTGATATCCAGTAATGGCGGACAAAAAGCGAAAAGATAAAATTGAGAAAGGAAATGGGGAATGTGCCAAGGAGACAACAACCCAACCATAGAGCAGACAACAGCAGAAGGTCACCAACAGGGTCTTCAATGCAAGGAGAAATTCCCGCACCCAGAGGCGTCCTTCAGCTGGCCCCAAAACAAATATGTACTATTTCAGTGATAATGAATGCCATACTAAACTCCAAATTGTACACAAGAAACTAAAAGTTAAAATAATACAAGACTTACAAAGGCCAGAGGCTCCTGAAGGTGTAAACAAGTCATGTATTAAATAGCTATATATAGTGTCACATGTATCCAACAGCTGATTCTGTCAGCAGTATTAAAGACTAAAGACTAAAGACTGATTTGGAATTTTAAAGACTTATCTCAGAAAATCGACCAGTGTATGCTGAGTCTATACTATAGTCTCCGTCAGCTGAAATTCGTAGCGGTTATTGGTAAAAATAATCTAAACTATCAATAAGGTCAGGTCAGGATTATTACAGTGCGAACACTTAAAAGGTAGGTCAGTAGTGGTTTTTCTTTTCACGATTTATGAATGGAATGAAAAAAACTAAATCTCGAGTGAACACGATTGATAGTTTAGATTTTTTAACGATAACTGCTACGAAGGCGACTATAGCGACCCATAAGTTATACCCCATTGTCAGTAATATGACTCATAAACTCACCAAATTCGATAAACTCCGAGATATTTTTCTCCCTCCGCAAAGTTGTATTGCAGCACTCATCATATAGCACTACCAGAACATCAAGAAGAGTCTCAATGCTTAATGCTTGTCCTTTGCTATTCTGGAGGTCAGACACATAAAGATGTGTCAGCTTTTTCACTCTGTCCTCTGCAGACATGTTTAGCATTTGCAAAATATTCTTGTAGTTATCGTTCTTGGTTTGTAGACATATCCAAAGAATTTACAAAAGTTAACTAATTAATCAACCCGGACAAGTTATATATTTCATAATTAGTAAATACTTGTATGCATAAGTTGCTCATATAATGAATATTTCACTTGCTCCGATGTAAAATGGACAATGTTATTGAAAAAATGTCGACTTCCGTACTTTATTGGGCTCGTTTATGGTACAGAAAAAATAAGATATGAAACAATATACATTATAAATGGAGACGGGTGAATATTATGATAGACACTTGTTGTTTAACCCTTGAATGTTCATATTTGTTGTTTACACCCTTGGCATTCCTGTTTTCATTTCGGGAGATGTCAACATGGCCGACAAGTTATCAATGGCTTATGGGAAACCGTTCTACGCAGGCGTTTCGTGACGTCATTTTGTTTATATTTGTCGCACCTTGGGCCTTGCACATGTTGAGAAAAGTCAAAGTCAAGTTGATTGCATAGTACCCCTGGTCTCTCGTTGATGTTGACAAAGTATAATGTGAGAAAACAAAAAAATAAAAAAAGAAATAACAATACAAAAAATATCTAAATTTCAATTCTTCTCATGAACAGTCAAGTAAACAACCAGTAAACGAAAAAAGGGGGAGGGGCTCTCTCTATTGGAATTAAGTCTTTATTCCTATCACGCCATCCAAATGGGTCTCATTGGTGGGTTCTGATCCCTGATCCCGCTTACTGTTTCGTCAGATTCCCATATCTCGCTTACACTATGTACATAAGCAATTCTCATTTGTGAAATTTTTTCTGTAATTTCCTGTGTTCCGCAAGATTTTCATGGCACAATAATTTGACTATTCACGCTAACAAAAAAAAATGAAAATCCCTCGTCACGCTTAGACCCCACTTCACAGTTTCTGAAACTTTGATTCAAGACATATATTAATCGGCAAAAGTAATTAATAAACACTGCAGACACCTGTACGAACTGTGACGCCTGTATATGACACAGAAACCAGGCATAAAAATCATACTTTATCCTGGTGGCATTGCAGTGTTTACAAAATGCATGTGCAGGCGTCAACCAGGCGTAAATTAGGCGTAACTAAAGCATAAACCAGGCGTAAAATTAGGCGTAATATTTTAATGAGTACGCCTGGTCAATAAATAAAATAGACGTAATATCAGTGATTTTGCTAGCGCTCGTCACTTTTGTATTATACGAAACGCACTTACGCCTGGTTTACGCCTTATTTCCAGGCGTAATACGCCTTATAATTTCATACGGGCAAGCATACCCAATTATATCATTTTTCATCCACAAGTAAAATCACTGAAAAGAAATCTTGCTATGCTTATACACCTAATCGCTATTTGTCGGCCATTACTGAACATCGCACAGGTTCTTGAAAATTTTGACGTCATCATATAAAATATCTTGACACCACAATTGAAAAGTGATAGTTGTATTATGTCAATAGCTCAAATGGGACAGATTCTTTGGTCAGCAGGGATTAGGGATACTGTGTATACAAACTTTCACTATTTGAAAATATGTCCCACCTGACGATAAAATCTGTCCCACTTTAACTTTTGACATCATACAACAATCACTATTTTTCACTGTGGCGTCAGATATTTTCTATAAAGAAGTCAAAATTAACAGAAACTTTTGTGATTTCCTGTAATGGCAGACAAATAGCGATAAGGTGTCAAAGTGGGTAGGAATGTCTTACATCAAACAGAAAACATTTTTTTGGGGCTAGCATTAACATCAAATTTGTTTATCATGGTTTGTCAAAATGTTGTTATAAAGATTTGTAAGAGTTCTCAATTAATTCTCACTACCGTTATTTTTGGAAAAAATATTATGGGTTTTGTCAAAATCAGTCAATTTATTTTATCAGGAAAAGAAATTGTACTTTTATCATCATTCAGCAAAAAAAAGTGCTAAAGTCATTTAGCAAGATTTTTTACCGTTGTTTATCACTACAACCCTCATGCATATGAAAATTGTTATAAAAAAACCTAGAATATTATAGCCTAATAGTATCAACCATCCACTCCTTCAAAATGAGCACTAAGGGAAATAACTCATACTGCAATTTCCAAAACATTAGACTAGAAAGCTATAGTTGTGTCAAATTGAAATAAATTTTAAGATACATCTAATGGTTGTTTTATACGTCTCTGATAAATATCTGTAAATATTTGTTTGTAAAAATAAACAACAACAACACAAGTCCTGATGCAGTTTTACCATCCTCGACTTGTAAACAAATGCTGTCTTGCACTGGTATGTAAATGTACATTTGATAACTATATATATTTAACTCTCTACAAGGCCAATAGGATCTAACTTAAATTTTGGTAAATTCAGCTTCAGGCCTGTAGATTCAAAAGTGTATCCTGCAGATTGTCTAAGCAGGGGGGTTACAGCAATTTTTTAAATGGGGGTTCCCAAACCAGGTTAAAAGGGGGTTCCAACTATGTGTTGTCCATTCAAATTCATTGATCATCAAGAAAAAAAGGGTGGTATCCAACCCCGCTTTCAAATATTTCTAATTTGCTTTCCTGATGTGGGTAAATCAAGAATTTAAGTGCTTACATGTATAATAATAAACCAAATATTTTTAAATATTCAATTCATTTACGATTATCTTGTCTAAAATAATATATCATATATGGTACAATACTCCATTTAAAGAAAAAGAAACATCTTTGATAATGTGTGAATGATTAACATTTTGCAATACATTTTGTTGATTCACATTTACCAAAATGTATTGAGTTATCTCCCATTCATTATAAACAAATGTTGGAAAATAACTCAAATGTGATATGCTCCATTTATATTGATATAATGTAATATTATGTCTGACAAGTTCAATACCAATATTAATATAAAAAAAAATTGTTCCTTTTAATACTGAATTGACAGACTCAGAAAAAAATGGTTATTATGTGAGAAAAAAAGATTCGATATTTTATTAAATTAATCTAAATAATATCAAATTACAGAAAAAAAAGCATACAAATGTTTCCTGTTCAAAGTACAATTCTTTTTTATTTATACTCTAACAGTTTTTATACGCCTGAAACGGGACGTATTATGGTATACCGTCCGTCCGTCCGTCTGTCCGTCCGTCGTCCACACTTCGGACAATAACTCAAAAACACCTTCACCAAATTCCATGAAACTTTAGTGAATTGTTTATATCTATTGAAGTAAGCTCCTTTTCGTTTTTTTTTAATTTCAGATTTTAAGTTTTAGATTTATGGGGCTTTATTCATAAAAAAGGGGGATATTTTCAACACTTCGGACAATAACTCAAAAAGGCTTTCACCAATGTCCATGAAACTTTGATGAATTGTTTATATCTATTGACGTAAGCTCCCTTTCTTTTTTTTAAATTTCAGATTTTAAGTTTTGGATTTATGGGGCTTTATTCATAAAAAAAAAGGGGGGATTTTCAACACTTCGGATAATAACTCAAAAAGGCTTTCACCAATGTCCATGAAACTTTGGTGAATTGTTTATATCTATTGATGTAAGCTCCCTTTCAATTTTTATAAATTTCAGATTTTAAGTTTTGGATTTATGGGGCTTTATTCATAAAAAAAGGGGGATTTTTAACACTTCGGACAATTACTCAATAAGGCTTTCACCAATGTCCTTGAAACTTTGGTGAATTGTTTATATCTATTGATGTAAGCTCCCTTTCAATTTTTATAAATTTCAGATTTTAAGTTTTGGATTTATGAGGCTTTATTCATAAAAAAAGGGTGATTTTAAACACTTCGGACAATAACTCAAAAAGGCCTTCACCAATATCCATGAAACTTTGGTGAATTGTTTTTATCTATTAATGTAAGCTCCCTTTCAATTTTTATAAATTTCAGATTTTACATTTCCGTGTTATGAATTTTTATGCTTATAAAAGGGGGGATTTTCCCAATTTTGGGACATTAACTAACACTTTCACAAAATTTTATGTATGGATGAAAAATTAAGAAAACAAACTTAGTTAAATTTGAGATAGCCTTAATAGTGCCAATGTTTTTGTACATTTTTATTTATTATTTGGGGGGGGGGGGGTATTTGACAGGGCTCACACTATTTCTAGTTGATCATATAAATTCATTTAAAGCATAAAAGACAAGTTAAAAGAGCAACGGGCGTATCATGCGCCTAAGCGCAGCCCTTTATTAATTAATAGAAACACAAAAAATGGATTTCTAAATAGTTTTAGTGTTCTCCTTTGAGATGTTCTTAACTATTTTCTAAGATAGTAAAGGAGCATAAGGTTTTGTCTTTCCGTCTGTCTGTTTATCAGTTCGTCTATTAGTTTGTTCCATTTCAAGTTAAAGTTTTTGGTCAAGGTAGTTCTATGATATGATATTTCTAATTTAAATGCTATATTAGATTTTAGACCACAATTTCACAGTCCACTGAACATAGAAAATGATAGTGAGAGTTTCAGGTTTTTGGTCAAGGTAATTTTTGATGAAGTCTTAAGTCAAATCAACTTAAAAATTAGTACACATGTTCTGTATGATACACTGTTAATTCCAGAAATTTTTTAGATGTTTTTTATTATTGGGAAAATGCAACAAGGTTATAATTGCAATAATTTAAACTAGCGATTTAAAATTTTGTATATGATTTATACAGGATTTTTCTCAATATCGCAAAAATAAAAGTTGCATTTTAACCTAAAATGACAAAATCGCAATAATAAATGCACACAATAATTTCTGTATTTACAGTTATCTTTCTTATTTTAAGCCAAATTTGACCCCAATTTCACAGTCATAGAAAATGATAGTGTGAATTGGGCATCTGTGTATTATAGAAACATTCTTATTTTTTTTTGAATTTCTAGTTTTACTGTTTTGTAATAACTATTGTCCCTACTTGATGCTGTAAAACATGTTGAATAACAGGTTTTGAAAATGTACATATTTAAAAAAAAATGTTGGTTCCATTTTAAAATTTTTGACACACTTTAAAATTAATATCATCCCAATTGTATTGTCTTTCTTGAGTTGAATAATTATTTTAGAGGGAATCATAAAAGGTAAATTTAAAACAATAGTTAATAAGGACATTCTCGCCTCAGTCATTGTTTACAAAATGTTCAACTGCAGACAATTCTAAATAGAAAAATGTATCTTTAAAATTGATTTGACAGTATCTAATAAATATCTCTTATTTTTGCAGGTTGAATATATGATAAACAAGGACCATGAGGAAATATCCACAAACCAAGTTTAGTATTTTTGGTACAGGTCTGAAAATTGGTCTGGTTGTGGAAGTTGGAATATTGGCTACATCCTTTATATGGTTCAAAAGGCTTAATAACTCTCAAGGTAAATAAATGATATGATAGAATTACTTGTTGTTGCCCTTGATCAGATAGTCTTATTTTAAGAGCATATATACAAAATATTTTTATACCTTTCTGCACTTTATTATTTTAAAAGACTAGAGAGGTAGCTACTTAATTCAAGTGTGGGAGGTCAAAAGAAGATAGACTTTGAGTGAGAATGTGTTGGTTATTCGAAATATCTTCCTGAATATGTGACTCTTTGAACTAGCACATTAAAAATCCAGCTCACCATTTCAGTTCTAGGAATCATCACAAATACAATTGTACATTACAGTACTGAATATACCTTCCTTTTTTAAGCTCACCTGTCTTGTCTTTTCTCATCACTTGCCCCCATTTGTCTGTCATCTTTATTGTCGTCTGTGAACTTTTACAAAAATCTTCTTTTCTGAAACTAATGGCCCTAATTTAACCAAACTTGGCGACTATCATCACTTGGGTATATAGTTAACAAAATGTGATAATAACTTTTATTATACTTCACATTAAAATGCCATATTTTGATTGGCTAAGACGAGGGTGTCATTTTACTCTATCACATGGCTGAGAGGGTCACATTTTTTTTAATGTTACCCTCTCATCTACACCAATCAGAAATCGATAATTCAAAGAACAATGAATTGAATTTACATCAAGGAATTAAATACAATGCTTAAGTTCTACCTTTTGGCTTAGATTTTATAATCGACTGTTAAAATAAAAAAATAAAACATCTTGCTTGACTTTTGTTGGTTTTTTTCTAATACCCGTAACATTGTTATGAACGTGACGTCATAGAAAATACTTTTAAAATAAAAGTAATCTGTAAAAGCCAATAATAATAGGACATTCAGTATAATAAATTAAATAACACAGCTGTAAGGGTGATAGAGCAGATTGGAACACCTCAAAAGGCATTGTCAACCTTGGCTTCGCCGCGGTTGAAAATGTTTTCTCGGGGTACCAATCTGCTCTATTTCCCTCTCAGCTATGTGTTATTTATATAAAGTATAAGTAAATAGAAATCCTTAAAATTTTAACACAAGATTTATAACCACTAAAGGAAGGTTGGGATCGGTTTTGGTGGTTATAGTTACAATTCTTTAGTAATAGGGGCAATGAAAGGGAAAAACAAGGGATTTCTGGTTAAAGGAAAATTAAGACAATTTGAAAGCAGTATAAGGGAGGTAATCCAAATCCATTTAAAGAACAATGTTGTGTACATGTTTTATTATCATCCTTACACTGTTTGTAAAAAAAAGGTGAACAAAATTGGGGGGGGGGAGGGGTTATTTTTTTTTATCATATTTCAGATTTTAGAAATAAAAAAGAAAATTCTTTCAAATATTTTTTTTATTGGGGGGTTTAATCTAAATAGCATAGTGTATTGCACAAAAGGTAAAAATGTGGGGTATTTTTATTGATTTTTTTTTGGGGGGGAAGAGGGAGGGGCAATTCGTAACAGCATAAAATTAAATAATACAGCTGTGAGGGTGATAGAGCAGATTGGAACACCTCAAAAGGCATTGTCAACCTTGGCTTCGCCGCGGTTGAAAATGTTTTCTCGGGGTACCAATCTGCTCTATTTCCCTCTCAGCTATGTGTTATTTATATAAAGTATAAGTAAATAGAAATCCTTAAAATTTTAACACAAGATTTATAACCACTAAAGGAAGGTTGGGATCGGTTTTGGTGGTTATAGTTACAATTCTTTAGTAATAGGGGCAATGAAAGGGAAAAACAAGGGATTTCTGGTTAAAGGAAAATTAAGACAATTTGAAAGCAGTATAAGGGAGGTAATCCAAATCCATTTAAAGAACAATGTTGTGTACATGTTTTATTATCATCCTTACACTGTTTGTAAAAAAAAAGGTGAAAAAAATTGGGGGGGGGGGGGGGGGAGGGGTTATTTTTTTTTTTTATCATATTTCAGATTTTAGAAATAAAAAAGAAAATTCTTTCAAATATTTTTTTTATTGGGGGGTTTAATCTAAATAGCATAGTGTATTGCACAAAAGGTAAAAATGTGGGGTATTTTTATTGATTTTTTTTGGGGGGGAAGAGGGAGGGGCAATTCGTAACAGCATAATGTATTGCACAAATTTATGACCAATTTTAAGTTCTTTGACTACAGTTATTCTGTGTCAGAAACCTTTAATGTGTTATATATTTAATTACAATCCATATTCAGATATGTATTAGGTGTGAATGTTGTGTCTCTATATATTTGCTATATATTTGCCACAACTTGTCAGAGTTGGACCTCTGTGGTTGAATCCAGCTGACCTCGGCGAAGCAATTTATTTAGCTCTTTGGTTGGCTTGTTTTTCTCTTTGACACATCCCATGTTCTCTTCTCTATCATATGATGTGTCCATTTAATACTTTTTGGATCACTGTATGATACTATGCATGTAATATATACTATTAATAGATTGTTTTTCATTTATAATTCACAGGACTTAGATATGAATATAGTCAGAAACATCCAAAATTTTTAGAATGTAAGTAATAAGTTATTGATATGGATATCGAACATTTCTTCACTTGTACATATATCTTAAGTTAAAAGCTAATTTAAACAAGTAACACAGGGAGAATGACAATTAAGGCAATAGTAGTTTTCTGATTTTCAAATTTCGTAAATGTATTTGGAAGAAAGTCATACAGATAACAACAATTAAATAATGGAATCACAAAGAAACGAGACCCAGCACATAGACAGGTTAGAATTTTGGGTCAATAGACCACTTTAAAAAGAGGGCCAAAAGATACCAGAGGGACAGTCAAACTCATAGATAGAAATTACACTGACAACGCAATGGCTAAAAATGAAAAATACAAAAGACGAATAAAAGTATACATGACACAACATAGAAAACTAAAGACTATGTTCAAGTTATGTCTTCAAATGTTGTGCTCCTGTAAGACCTCATTTAGAAAATAGACATCAGACTCAGTGTTTTTATTTTAATTTATAATTAATGCTTCATATATTTAAACCAGGATTACTATTAAGGGCTCCTGCATGTGGTTCAAATAATATGCAAGAAAAATACAATAATATGATTAAATATATATAGCTGTAGGTGACACACAATTAAAAGTATAAAATCTGTCATAAAGTCAATAATTTGTTATGAAAAAGTGATGCTCATTAATATTTATAACATTTTTCTTTTTTTCAGATTACTATAAAGTAGATGATATGATTGGAAATAGTCAAATTAGGAAATCTGATCATGAAGCGTGGAAGAAAGAAAGTTTGATGAGGAAATAAATTATATGTGCTTTTAGATTTGTCAATTTTGTAATTATGAATAATAAATTTATTTTAGTATATGCTTATGAAAGTACAATATTTTTATTTGTTTATATAGAAATAAATTTGAGAATGGAAATTGGGTGTATGTCAAGGAGACAACAATCTGAGCAAAGAGCAGACAACATACAAAAGCCACCAATGAGTCTTCAATGCAGAAAGAAAATCCTGCACCCAAAGGTGGTCCTCAGCTGGCCCCAAACAAAAATGTGTACTACATACAAAAGAAGATGTGGTTTCTTGGATTCAAGCGTCACTGTTGAGTCTTTTGTAGACGAAACCCGTGTCTTGTGTATATACAAAATTTAGTCCTGGTATCTATGATGAGTTTATTTACAACCACTGGGTCGATGCGTCAGCTGGTGGAGATTTATTTCCCAGAGGGTATCACCAGCCCAGTAATCAGCACTTTTTGTGCTGACATGAGTTATCATTGATATGGTTATATTTATAAATTAACTGTTAACAAAGTTTTGAATTTTTGAAATACAAAGGCTTTTCTACCTCAGGCATATATTACCTGAGCTGGTTTTGGCAAAAGTCTTAGGAATTTTGGTCCTCAATGCTCTTCAACTTCATATTTTTTTTGGCCTTTTTAACTTTTTTGGATTTGATCGTCACTGATGAGTCTTTTGTAGACGAAATGCGCGTCTGGCGTTTATACAAAATCTAGTCCTGGTATCTATGATGAGTTTATTTAATTGCCAATGAGACAAATCTCCACAAGAGACCAAATTACACAGGTCACCGTACAATCTTCAACAATGAGCACAGCCCACACTGCATAGTCAGCTGAAAATGTGTGAAAATGGTTGTCACACTATTAAAACTTCAAAACACACAAATGAACTAGATAAAAAAAAAACATACAAGACTAACAAAGGCCATATGCACCTGACTTGGAACATGTGCCAAAAAGCTTATACTGTAAATTTATTATTATTCTTTGAATACCAATTTTCGTGGATTTCGTGGGTACAGGTTAACCATGAAATAAAATATCCATCACCATGTGATTTGTCATTCATCCTTCCAAATAGGCACCCACGAAAATAGATGAATCTACAGTATATGGGTTTATAGGAATAGAAGATTTTCATATCTTTATCTTGATAGATTTGGCATGGTTAGGGGTATCACAATAAAATATCCCTTATGATACTAGGCACTTGCTAATAAGTAACCAAGACACTCATTTCTATGTTCTCATTTGGGGCTCAAATTAAAACCATTGGAATGCCAAATAATAACAAACATAGAGATGTTTGAAATTAGTGTTGATTGACATATACCCCACGACACTTACTTAAGAGGAAAACCTGAATAATCATAGGTTTGTTCTATATTCCTTTGGAATTTCAACCACAGATTAAGAACTGGATCTTCCATCACTGTATTGGATGCCTAAACTACATGAGAGTCCTTAAAGACAATGGTATTTGCTGGGTCTTCCAAGTGCTCAACGAAACCTCTTTCTAAATCATTAACATCAATATTATAAGCAACCAAAGACAGGCTTCAAATTATTTTGAAATTGCCCATTCTAGAGGTGGTGGGACTGAGATAAGGATACTTGAAAAAATCAAAAAGATCATTTAGAGTACATACAATCTAAGAATTTCATTTTGCAATATATGGTGCATTAAAGCATTTGACTTTTCTACACTTTACACAAGTATTCCCCCTTCCAAAATAAAATACAAATGGAAAAAGTTGGGTTTGCTGTTTTTCATAAAACCGAATGGCCAATATAGATACAAGTATCTTGTCTTAGGGAGAGATACATCATACTTCATTAAAAAAATCAATCTAATTCTAACCGAAAAATCTCTGAAACTGACATTAACAAGATGCTTGATTTCTTGATTGACAACATATCTGTTATAAGTTTGGACAATAATTTTAAAAAAAAATATCGGTATTCTCATGGGAACCAACTGCGTCTCTCTTTAATCTTATGAGGCTGACTTCATACAGGAACTTTACTTTCCACTATATAGATGATTTTCTATCACTTAATAATTCCAAATTTGGTTGCTATGTTGAATGCATCTGTCCCATTGGACTAGAGATTAAAAAAATACAACGGATACAGTTAAGTTTGACTTACATCTAGAAATTAACAGTGAGGGTCGGTTGAAAACAAAACTTTTATACAACAAAAGAGATAGTTTCAGCTTCCAGATTGTGAACTTTCCATTTCATCCCAGTAGCCCGTGCACACGAAGTATATATCTCCAAATTGATACAATATTCCTGGGCTACTATTTCTTATCATGATTTTCTTGATAGAAGGTTGCTGCTCATAAGGAAGCTATTTAACCAAGAGTTCCAAATGGTGAAGTTGAAATCAATCCGTCGTTAATTTTACAGACGAGTTGGTAAACCATAATGGAATTCCCGTTTCATATATGATATCGGATATGTTCCTTATGTCTTATCTACAATCGCGTTTCCTTTTCACGAATGTGACCTACCAAATTAGACTATTAAACGGGTTTGTATTAACATGAGTAACAAGGCGGGTGCCACATGTGGATCTGCTTAATTGCCATTCCGAAGCACATGCGATCATCCCCAGTTTTTGGTGGGGTTGGTGTTGCTTAGTCCATAGTTTTCTATGCTATGTCGTGTGATCTATTATTTGTCTGTTTGTCTTTTGTCTTTTTTAGCTTTGACGTTGTCAGTTTATTTTTGATCTATGAGTTTTAATGTCCCTCTGGTATATTTTACTCCCATTTTGTCGTTGTCCTTAATCATTGTCATACCCTTTTCTGTCATAAGGTAATCGGAGTCAGAGTGATAGTTACTAGATTGACAATTAATTTCCATCTGTTGCTATCAGCTTACTCATAACAAACATTTCTTAATTATCTGTTTATAAATATAGAATAGGCCATAAAACTATTCAGTTGTAACAGTTTCGTTTCTTAAACATCCTGGCGTTCAAATGTTTGGATTTGAGCGTTCTTGATGAAGATTATACCAGAAAAGCGCTTTGGGTGCAATGAAAAAGTATAATCATAAAAATACTGAACTCTAACTAAAATTCAAAACAGAAAGTCCCTAATTAAAAAGGAACATCAAAAGTTAAAATACATCAAACGAATGGATAAAACATGTCATATCCCTGAATTGGTACAGGCATATTCTTATGTAGAAAATGGTGGATTAAACCTGGTTTGATAGCTAGCTAAAGCTCTCACTTGTATTGCAGTCACATTAAATTCCAATTTATAACATATTGCTTTTATGATCTATGTGAGCATGCTCATTCTATTCTGCGTCAATGCGATTAATGTGTATTTTTGTTCATATTTCACAGGGCTGCCAAGTCTCACGCATGTTCATGCTTTATAAAAGCATTTTCCTTTAATCGATTGTTTTTACCCTTTGATTTTTTTCAATTTTTGCCAAATCTCACGCATTTGCTTCATTAAAAGTTGGCAGAATTGCAAAAGTAATCACTTCAATTTAAACGAAAATGTCTGTTAGGCGAATAAAGTGACCATATATAGAAGAGTGCAAAAGTGCTATATGATGTGGGGATACTAAACCATGCACGCATGTCAATCTTCCTACCAGTAATGTCTACTGCTTTTATTTAATGGACAAGAGGGTCATACGAAGTGACATATGTAATCTTTATCATCCCATTCCAATACATTGAAAGATTTAGCCCTGCTTTTATACAAAATAAAATGTCCATCTTGGATGCAAATATCTTGTTTAAGAGAAATATTTTGTTTAAGAGAAAGAACCTGAATATGTTAAACACCAATATGATTCAAATGAAAAAATATGCCTGAAGCTGACATTATCAAGATGCTCGATTTCTTGATTGAAACATATTTATTTTCCATTCGGATGACCTATTTTTCAAGGATCAATTGGAATTCCAATAAGAACAAACTGTGCTCCTCATATCTACAAAAACATCGCCATGTGACGTCCACAAAAGTTATCTTTTAGAAATATGCAAATAAAATAGGTTCAAGCTTAAAAAATTAATAGTAAGTATGGACTAATGTTAATCTGTTTGTTGATTTTCAAGGATGTGCATTTAAGTATGAATGAAATTTAGGTATTCCTATTTTTGCCGACTTCGTACGAGGCAGAATAAATACAGTTAGTTCTTAGAAAGAATGAAAATAAAATAGCAATATTTGTTAGCATCTCGTTTCTCTTTACATATGATGTCATCTCACTGAATAATTCAAAATTTTGAAACATTAGGAAACCCGTATTCGACCTATTTTTGACATTTTTTTTCGCCTACAAAGGTTTCCAATCTGTATTTATCTCTATCTAGACGTATTCCTATTCACTGTATACTTAGTTAATTTAATTTTGAATCCATTTTGAATCATAGAAAATTAGTTTAAACCGACCTTCAAACGACCCATGATTCTGTTAGACTTTATAATTAACTGTTACTTTGTAAAAAAAAAAAAAAAAAATTTTTGTCAAGGCAGTATCAATTCGTTTTTAACTTATAAGTTTGACCCTTTGTGTTCTTTCAACTCACTTAAACAGCTATTGTACTCAGCCTTTTAAAGGGTATAGCTCTCAATATTATAGGTGAAGAAATTAGGAACTTTTGGTACTGGTTACAGCTTATGTAAAATGATGGAACGAATGAGATTAAGCGTTTAAAAAAGAAATCGGAGATATCGAAGGGATATTCAACTCATAAGTCGACGAAAAATTAAGAAACCCATGATACAAAAATCCAGAAATACAACAAAAAGTATGACAAAGTCAACACAATACTATACATAGAAAACTACAGAGCAACAAATATGTTCTAATACTCAGGTTTTAGACATAATATTTTGATATCAACTATGTAGTCCACTCAATATAGCATAAATTTGACCCTAACCCGAAAGTAATTGCAACAGAAGATTTTTAAGTTTTATTCTTAGCATTATACCCCAAATATACACAGAAAAAAAGTCTCATAAAAACTAACTTGAGGAAGACTAAAAAAAATCACCATTTAAAATTCCTATGGAGATTTGCATTGAAAAGGGTGAAAACTCTTGCAAAAAAGGCAGAAATATCAATAAAAGTTGATACAAAATTGTAACTTAAGCGCTTCTTTTCATCAGAATGTATTGATTCTTGATATTTTAGTGGTCTTTAGAGTATAACAAATAACTCTAAAGATGTTTTCATATCTTTAATCAAGCTATTATCAAGATTTCATAATTCATTAGTTGACCATTTATTGAATTTTTCAACATGTCAAGGTAAAGAATCTCAAATTGAATCCAAATAATTACACATGTATTCTTCTATTTGTGGTTAAAATTTTCCGTAGATAAGTAAGTTGCTGAAAAAATATAATATACAGATATAAACAATACCAAGTTTTCACATATTTTTTTTTAAATGGTCACAAAGCTTCAAATTTGCAATTTCTTTAATAAAAAATGCACGAAAAAAATAATTCTAACACTTCCGTTTTGTACATTTCATGAGCAGAAGATTATATGATTTAGTCAAATACAAACTTATAACCCCATCAAAGTATTATACTTTACATAAATTTCAAGAAAAACAACCAAAAACTGACCAAGAAAGACTAATTTTTGCAAGAGTTATCTCCCCTTCCAATGTTAATTTCCATAGGAAATTAAAAATGCTGATTTAGAGTTTTCCTCAAGTTAGATGTTATGGGACTTTTTCTGTGTATATAAAGGGCATAATGCTATAGATTAGAACTTTAACATTTTCTGTTGCAATAAGTTTGAGGTTGAATCTTAGCTTGACTTGACTTATATCATTAGTAAGTGACAAGGTAAAGCTTTTTTTTTTATAGAATGAGAGCAAATCGAGTTGCTAAAGTAAATTTTCTTGTTTAAAAAAACAATTTTGAATCTACATAGAAAACAAAAAAGACATACATAAAAAAAAGGAGGAATGAAGTAGGAAAGATTGATACTAAATTATTGAATCACCGCTTGACTGAGTTTCAAGATTATATTTTGATATATTTAAAAAGAATACAATACCTCCTTTACAACATTTAAATAGTCAATCGATCAACAGGTACATAATTCACACACATATTTAATCATCATGTATTTTCTTACTTCCATGTATACATTCTGTTGACTGAATTCAACGATAAAGTTTTCACGGTAGGTCATCTTAACAAATCAATTACAAGAATACTCATACCAAAGGGTATTTGCTTAAATAAAACAAAAATTAGAAACAACACACTGAACTTATATTAATCATACTGATATAGTGACTAAAACATGGCCAAACATGTCAGTACTTCTTTATGTTCTTAATTTGTTTAAATTGAATTTATCTTATGTACATGTATCTCATATAATCCTGTATGATCCTGATACCTTTGATAACTATATACACAATAATAGCAACATGTTTTTGGTAATAGTTCTGTAAATTACGAGCAAACAAATCAGGGCTATTTGATATTCATCAATCTATTTATTTTGAAAAATCATAAGTTAATGCAGGAACTTCCCAGTCAAATTTAAAGTGTCTTCTTGATTTCTTAGAACTTTCAACGAGACCAACCATATAAAACAGTTGTATTAAAATCAAAATTCAAAGAAACAGTACTGTAGATATATAACCCTTTCATACTGATAAATTTCGAATCCCGTTCACATATCTAATTCACTAATATGCCATCAGATTCAAAATCTAACGTTTGCACCACACTTGCCGTCTAAATGCAAGTTTTAAAGAGCATGGACAACAACAACGTCACCAGCAAGTTGATGAAACAGGGGTAGGTTAAAGAACGTATCATCCTTTTTCTAAAAATATTCATCGGAAGGTACCAAAACCTTGTTGATAAATATTCCGTATCAACTTGACAAATCATACACGATGGCTTTGAAGTATAGATTATGGGTATTCCCTTTGTACATTATGTTAATAACTTTTTAAATATTCTTTTACTTGTATTTATGAATATTTTTCTTACTGTTTAGTATGTTTATTCTTGTGTTTCATTTTTGCTAAGTTATACATAACAACATAGAAAGACACCGGAAGCGGGAATTTCGCGCTGCATAGAAGACCTGTTGGTGATCCTGCTGTTTTCTGCTCTATGGTCGGGTTGTTGTCTCTTTGACAGATTCCCCATGTCCATTCTCAATTTTATTTTACACTATAAAATATCAATTGAAATAGCTAAGGTATCTATGATGAGTTTATTTATTTTTTAAGGACATTTTAACAAAAACAAGTGAACATACACTGAAGAATAGATTTAATCTATGACACAATGTAAATTAATACCAAATTAATAAAACAAGGGGGTAACATAACATTGGTATCATGTCTAAATAGAACAAGATGTGCCAGGAGGTAAACAAAACGTAATGTTTCGAATTATTTTGCATTTCGTGTAACAAAGTGCAGTTACTAGTAAAAGGAACAATTAACCAACTGCAAAAAGGTATAAAAACAGTATGCAAAACACCACATGGTAAAAAAACAAACCGAGCAACCAAAACTCCACAATAAAACAGTGGGATATCACGTGCTCCGGAAGGGAAGCAGATCAAGCTCAACATGTGGCACCAGTCCTGTTATTTATCGTTTACTATAAGAACGATTTAAATGATATAACTTTATGTTGTTACAACCGAAAACAGAGACATTAAAAGGCAACAGTAAATCAATTGAGATAAAAACCCGGGTAATAAACTAAAACATAGGGAACGCACGCACAAACTATAAGAGGAAAACAACAGAAGAACAGAAACACTGACGTACAAGGAAAACAATGCCAATGCACCATACATAGAAACGAAATAACAAAACAAAAAAAAACTTCCATTTTCCTGCCTTAATACATGACATTTTAAGAAGACAATGGTGGGTTAAACATGTTTTAATGGCTAGCCAAACTTCACGCATATATGAAAATGTAAAAAAAAATCATCATAAAAATCAAAATTTTATATTGACGCCAGACGTGCGTTTCGTCTACAAAAGACTCATAAGTCACTCTCGAATAGAAAAATGTTAAAAAGGCAAAAAAAATAAATACGAAGTTGAAGAGCATTGAGGACCAAACATTCATAACAGATTAGCCAAATATAGCTAAGGTAATCTATTCCTGAGGTAGAAAAGCCTTACTATTTCAAAATTTCAAAGTTTTGTTAACAGCTTTTTCATAATTATGAACATAATTATGATGGTTCAAAAGGTTTCCTCTAATTGATACACAATAATCTTTCAATGCTATCATGAAAGTGGAAAGACAATTGAAAAGCAAAAATCAAAAAAAGGCAAGAAAAGCAATAATAATCGAGAATAAAAAAATGTTAAAAAGGCAACAAAAAAAAGTACGAAGTTGAAGAGCATTGAGGACCATACATTATTTTTGTTTCAAACTCATTGTCTATGTTTAAATGTAAAATAAGAATATTAGGCATACTTCACTATGGTATCTTGTATTTCAAATGGACCAATATTGCCACAAAAATTCCAATTTTTTAGTGTGAAGAAATTATATATATATAGCGGAACATGAATTTAAAGACACGGAATCTACCGAATATGCATAAAGGTCTACCTACCTCATATGAATAAAGATCTTTCTACCTCATATGAATAAAGATCTATCTACCTCATATGAATAAAGAATTGCCTACCTCATATGAATAAAAAATCTTTCTACCTCATATGAATAATGATCTATCTGCCTCATATGAATAAAAATCTTTGTACCTCATATGAATAAAGAATTATCTACCTCATATGAATAATGATCGATATACCTCATATGAATAAAGAGCTATCCACCTCATATGAATAAAGAATTATCTACCTCATATGAATAAAAATCTGTCTACCTCATAAGAATAAAGATCTAACTACCTCATATGTATAATGATCGATATACCTCATATGAATAAAGAATTATCTTCCTCATATGAATAAAGATCTATCTACCTCATATGAATAAACAATTATCTACCTCATATAAATAAAAATCTATCTACCTCATATGAATAAAGATCTATCTACCTCATATGAATAATGATCGATATACCTCATATGAATAAAGATCTATCTATCTCATATGAATAAAGAACTATCTACCTCATATGAATAAAGAATTATCGACCTCATATGAATAAAAATCTTTCTACCTCATATGAATAAAAAATTATCTACCTCATATGAATAAAAAAATATCTACCTCATATGAATAAAAATCTTTCTACCTCATATGAATAAAAATCTTTCTACCTCATAAGAATAAAGATCTAACTACCTCATATGTATAATGATCGATATACCTCATATGAATAAAGAATTATCTTCCTCATATGAATAAAGATCTATCTACCTCATATGAATAAACAATTATCTACCTCATATAAATAAAAATCTATCTACCTCATATGAATAAAGATCTATCTACCTCATATGAATAATGATCGATATACCTCATATGAATAAAGATCTATCTATCTCATATGAATAAAGAACTATCTACCTCATATGAATAAAGAATTATCGACCTCATATGAATAAAAATCTTTCTACCTCATATGAATAAAAAATTATCTACCTCATATGAATAAAAAAATATCTACCTCATATGAATAAAAATCTTTCTACCTCATATGAATAAAGATCTATATACCTCATATGAATAAAGTTATATCTACCTCATATGAATAAAGAACTATCTACCTCATATGAATGAAGAACTATCTACCTCATATGAATAAAGATTTATCTACCTCATATGAATAATGATCGATATACCTCATATGAATATAGAACTAGCCAACTTTTATGAATAAAGATCTATATACCTCATATGAATAAAGATCTATCTACCTCATATGAATAATGATCGATTTACCTCATATGAATAAAGAATTATTTACCTCATATGAATAAAGAATTATTTACCTCATATGAATAATAAAGAATTATTTACCTCATATGAATAAAGAATTATGTACCTCATATGAATAAAAAAGAATTATTTACCTCATATGAATAAAGAATTATGTACCTCATATGAATAAAGATCGATATACCTCATATGAATAAAGATCGATATAACTCATATGAATACTTCGTACTTTATTTGGCCTTTTTAACTTTTTTGGATTCGAGCGTCACTGATGTGTCTTTTGTAGACGAAACGCGTGTCTGGCGTATATACAAAATTTAGTCCTGGTATCTATAATGAGTTTGTTTATACATAATAATTTATCTATTCCTTAGTTATTCACCCTGTATTTATAAACTATATTTGCGTTGTATCACAGCTCAAATTAAATCGTCCATTGTGTGTTAATTTAAGTAACTACGTTTTTTGATTGAACTAAGCTTTCCAGTGGATATTTTATAGTGTTGTAGTGTTATACAATTGTTTCAAAAAAGAGAGAAGGTTTGGTATCATTCAAAGGTTTAATCCCGCACCTGTCCTAAGTCAGGAATCTGATGTTTACCTCATATGAATCAAAATCTTTCTACCTCATATGAATAAAGATCTATATACCTCATATGAATAAAGTTATATCTACCTCATATGAATAAAGAACTATCTACCTCATATGAATAAAGAACTATCTACCTCATATGAATAAAGAATTATCTACCTCATATGAATTAAGATTTATCTACCTCATATGAATAATGATCGATATACCTCATATGAATATAGATCTATCTACATCATATGAATAAAGAACTATCTAGCTCATATGAATAAAGAACTATCTACCTCATATGAATAAAGAATTATCTACCTCATATGAATTAAGATTTATCTACCTCATATGAATAATGATCGATATACCTCATATGAATATAGATCTATCTACATCATATGAATAAAGATCTTTGTACCTCATATGAATAAAGAACTAGCTACCTTTTATGAATAAAGATCTATATACCTCATATGAATAAAGATCGATATAACTCATATGAATAAAGATCTATCTACCTCATATGAATAAAGAACTATCTAGCTCATATGAATAAAGATCGATATACCTCATATGAATAAAGATCGATATAACGCATATGAATAAAGATCGATATAACTCATATGAATAATGATCGATATACCTCATATGAATAAAGATCGATATACCTCATATAAATAAAGATCGATATAACTCATATGAACAAAGATCGATATAACTCATATGAATAATGATCGATATAACTCATATGAATAAAGATCTATCTACCTCATATGAATAAAGAACTATCTAGCTCATATGAATAATGATCGATATACCTCATATGAATAAAGATCGATCTAACTCATATGAATAAAGATCGATATAACTCATATGAATAATGATCGATATACCTCATATGAATAAAGATCGATATAACTCATATAAATAATGATCGATATAACTCATATAAATAATGATCGATATACCTCATATGAATAATGATCGATATACCTCATATGAATAAAGATCGATATAACTCATATGAATAAAGATCTATCTACCTCATATGAATAATGATCGATATACCTCATATGAATAATGATCGATATACCTCATATGAATAAAGATCGATCTAACTCATATGCATAAAGATCGATATAACTCATATAAATACTTCGTACTTTATTTGGCCTTTTTAACTTTTTTGGATTCGAGCGTCACTGATGAGTCTTTTGTAGACGAAACGCGCGTCTGGCGTATATACAAAATTTAGTCCTGGTATCTATGATGAGTTTATTTATACATAATAATTTATCTTTTACCTTAATTATTCACCCTGTATTTATTAACTATATTTGCGTTGTATCACAGCTCAAATTAAATCGTCCATTGTGTGTTAATTTAAGTAACTACGTTTTTTGATTGAACTAAGATTTCCAATGGATATTTTATAGTGTTGTAGTGTTATACAATTGTTTCAAAAAAGAGAGAAGGTTTGGTACCATTCAAAGGTTTAATCCCGCACCTGTCCTAAGTCAGGAATCTGATGTTTAGTAGTTGTCGTCCGTTTATGTGGTTTAAAAATGTTTCTCGTTTTTATATAAATTAGACTATGGTTTTTCCCGTTTGAATGGTTTTACAATAGTGATGTTTGCGGCCCTTTATAACTTGTTGTTCGATGTGAACCAAGGCTTCGTGTTGAAGGTCTTACCTTGACCTATAAAGGTTTACTTTTATAATCTAGCACTTGGATGGCGAGTTGACCTTTAATATTCCCTTAGCTAGATATGGATTACACATTGTATTATGCGTGTTCAGTTATTAGAATTCAAAGAATGTCCACAGAAGTGAAACAAAAGTAAATCGTTTGATTAGCTTATTAGATCCACAAAAATAAAATCAGATAGAGCAAGGACTTATATGTATACGTCCCTGGATAGAGGTAAAAAGTAAAATGAAAAAATACTAAACTTAGTGAAAAACAATTCGGAAAGTTCATAATCACATGGCATAATCAAATAACACTCATTATAGATACCAGGATTGAAATTTTATATTTACACCAGACGCGCGTTTCGTCTACAAAAGACTCATCAGTGACGTTCGAATAAGAAAATGTTAAAAAGCCCAAATTAAACACAAAGTTGAAGAGCATTGAGGACCAAAAATTTCTAAATGTGTTGCCAAGTACTGCTAAAGTAATCTATTCCTGTGGTAGAAAAGCCTTAGTACTTTAAAAAATTCGAAGTTTTATAAACAGTTAATTAAGTATGAACATATCAATGATAACTCAAATCAACACAGATTTCTGACATCTGGGCTGGTGATACCCTTGGGTCTTTTATTTAAAAAAATATTTTGATTCCCATCGTTCCATGACTCTAGAATGTATCAGAAAATGCCTGTATCAAGTAAGGTATATGAATGTTGTTATCCATTCGTATAATGTGTTAGAGCTTTTGATTTTGCCATTTGAGTATAGGGACTTTGCTTTTTAACAATAAATCTGAAGCCAGGCATTTTTATAATTATTTTTTTGATATAATTGAAGAGACGTTTATGATAATGAATGAGCCTTTTTGAGCAATTTACAGACCATGTGATAAGAAATACTTATGAAATTTTGGTATAAAGTGCACTGAATAAAGAAGATTTTTCAGTGAGTGATAGTGTCGTTTAAATAGAAAGTTCAAGGGAATTGTAATAACCTAAAATCCTTACGCAAATGTGTTATTCACAAACAAACACATTATTGGAGCTTCTTCAGCAGGGAGAGCATACATATATATATATTTATCATGTTATATTCCAGAAGCACACAAATGTCATCCGAAAAAGATAACTGTACAATTTGTATCGATGAAATCAATTCCAATGAAGCAGTCTCGTGGTGCACGGAATGTGAAGTTTTCCTTTGTAAGGACTGTGAAAAACATCATAGGAAGTCAGGAATATCTGAAACGCATAAAACAATTTCTACTTATGAGTACCACAATTTACCCGAATTTTTAAAAAAGATAAGTATTCAGTGTAGAGAGCACAAGAAGAAATTAGAACTTTACTGTTCTGTCCATGTGTGTGCCTGCTGTGTCCAGTGTTTTACTGATAAACACCAGCAATGTCAAGACATGAAAACACTGTCAGACATCCTAAAACAGTTTAAATCATCTTCCTTAGTTCAGCTTCCTGAACTGGATTTAAATGATATACAGGAAGACTTAAAAAAGATTAAACTATTCTTAAAACAACGGATAAGTGTATGCGATCTTGAGAAAACAAAAGCAATTGAGGAGATTTTGTCTATGAGAAAGTCGATAGATGAATACCTTAACAGACTAGAAAAAGAACTGTATGCTGATTTAGAATCTAAACACTTATACATGAAAACCAAAATGAAAACTCTTCGTCATCAAATTAAACAACAAGCCCTTCAGATAGATCAACAACAAGACGTATTTTTCAAAATGAAAAAGTATGCAAATGAGCTACAATTGTATGTTGGTCTGAGAGAGATAGAAAAATCAGTTTCTGAAGCAAGGCAATACATAGACGACTTACCGACAAGAGGTTACCTAAATGAACAAAACATTGAGGTTGACATCTCATCTACTATTAAATCAATTTTAGAAGATGTTAAAATATTTGGAAAGATCTGTATCAGTGCTAGGCCATGTACTTTACAATTGAAGGCTGGAAGACGAGACCAAGCTCAGTATTTAGCACCACATTATCCTGGAATGGAATTAACCAAGCCATTATTCATAAGACCACTGATAATTCCAGAGAAAATTATCTCTTCACAGATATGTGCCTGTGTAATATTACCAGATGGCAAATGTGGAATACTTGACTTTACTGGAAAACGTCTATTGTTGTTCAACAATGAAGGCATCTTTATGAGAAAAGTATTGACATTCGAAAGAAATCCATGGAATATGTGCTTTGTAAAACAAGATACAGTGGCTGTCACATTAGGATTAGCAGGCCGAACAATACTGGTAGATATAGAAGAAAATAGAATAATCAAAACAATTAAAATTTGTCATCCGTGTAACGCAGTAGCAAGTGATGGTAAAATTCTGGTTATCTGCTCCGACGAAATGGCCACTATTGTGAATCTGGATGATATGTCTCAAACTAAATTACCAAGAAATGGAGCAGCTAGCATAGCATTATTTGAAGGAAATATGTATAGTACCAATGAAAAAGAGGACAAAGTCTTCGTCAAAACAAGTGAAGGCGAATATCTCTGGAGTTATCAACACCCTCAAATTGAACATCCACAAGGAATTACACTAGACAATAATGGCTTTATCTATATAGCTTGTAATAGAAGCAACAGTATCGAGGTAGTATCACCAGTTGGTAAAACGAGTAGAACAATACTATCAGAATCCGATGGAATCAAATGTCCTGTAGGTATAAATATCGACAGAGAATCAGGACTAATGATAGTATCTACTATGATAAGTGATGATATGAATGATAGATCATACAGGACAGCTTTTGTTTATAAGATTTGAAATGTAAACGTTATTTTGATAAGTGATGATAGAGTTAATTGATCATACAAGACAGCTTTTATTTATGAGATAGGAAATGTGTGGAGCAGAATCTGCTTATCCTTCCGGAGCACCTGAGATCAAACTCCGTTTTTAGCGGGGATCGAGTTGTTAAGTCTTTAGTTTTCTATGCAGTGCTTTGTGTACTACACTTGTGTTTTCTGTTTGTCTTTTTCTTTCTTAGCCTTGGCGTTGTATATTTATTTTCGACTTATGATTTTGAAAGTCCCACTAGTATCTTTCGCATCTCTTTCAAGCAAGCTCTTAAACCAAGAGTTCCAAATGGTGAAGTTGAAATCATCCCTTCGTAAATTGTTGGTTGACCGTTATGGAACAACCGTTTCACAGATGATATCGGATATGTTCCTTACGTCGTAACTACAATCCCATTCCCTTTTATGAATGTAACCTACCGAATTAGAATATTTACCAGATTTTTTTATAACATGAGCAACACGACGGGTGCCACATGTGGCATATGATCTGCTCACCTTCAGGAGCACCTGAGATATCAGCCCTAGAATAGTATTGACATTCGAAAGAAATCCATGGAATATGTGCTTTGTAAAACAAGATACAGTGGCTGTCACATTAGGATTAGCAGGCCGAACAATACTGGTAGATATAGAAGAAAATAGAATAATCAAAACAATTAAAATTTGTCATCCGTGTAACGCAGTAGCAAGTGATGGTAAAATTCTGGTTATCTGCTCCGACGAAATGGCCACTATTGTGAATCTGGATGATATGTCTCAAACTAAATTACCAAGAAATGGAGCAGCTAGCATAGCATTATTTGAAGGAAATATGTATAGTACCAATGAAAAAGAGGACAAAGTCTTCGTCAAAACAAGTGAAGGCGAATATCTCTGGAGTTATCAACACCCTCAAATTGAACATCCACAAGGAATTACACTAGACAATAATGGCTTTATCTATATAGCTTGTAATAGAAGCAACAGTATCGAGGTAGTATCACCAGTTGGTAAAACGAGTAGAACAATACTATCAGAATCCGATGGAATCAAATGTCCTGTAGGTATAAATATCGACAGAGAATCAGGACTAATGATAGTATCTACTATGATAAGTGATGATATGAATGATAGATCATACAGGACAGCTTTTGTTTATAAGATTTGAAATGTAAACGTTATTTTGATAAGTGATGATAGAGTTAATTGATCATACAAGACAGCTTTTATTTATGAGATAGGAAATGTGTGGAGCAGAATCTGCTTATCCTTCCGGAGCACCTGAGATCAAACTCCGTTTTTAGCGGGGATCGAGTTGTTAAGTCTTTAGTTTTCTATGCAGTGCTTTGTGTACTACACTTGTGTTTTCTGTTTGTCTTTTTCTTTCTTAGCCTTGGCGTTGTATATTTATTTTCGACTTATGATTTTGAAAGTCCCACTAGTATCTTTCGCATCTCTTTCAAGCAAGCTCTTAAACCAAGAGTTCCAAATGGTGAAGTTGAAATCATCCCTTCGTAAATTGTTGGTTGACCGTTATGGAACAACCGTTTCACAGATGATATCGGATATGTTCCTTACGTCGTAACTACAATCCCATTCCCTTTTATGAATGTAACCTACCGAATTAGAATATTTACCAGATTTTTTTATAACATGAGCAACACGACGGGTGCCACATGTGGCATATGATCTGCTCACCTTCAGGAGCACCTGAGATATCAGCCCTAGAATAGTATTGACATTCGAAAGAAATCCATGGAATATGTGCTTTGTAAAACAAGATACAGTGGCTGTCACATTAGGATTAGCAGGCCGAACAATACTGGTAGATATAGAAGAAAATAGAATAATCAAAACAATTAAAATTTGTCATCCGTGTAACGCAGTAGCAAGTGATGGTAAAATTCTGGTTATCTGCTCCGACGAAATGGCCACTATTGTGAATCTGGATGATATGTCTCAAACTAAATTACCAAGAAATGGAGCAGCTAGCATAGCATTATTTGAAGGAAATATGTATAGTACCAATGAAAAAGAGGACAAAGTCTTCGTCAAAACAAGTGAAGGCGAATATCTCTGGAGTTATCAACACCCTCAAATTGAACATCCACAAGGAATTACACTAGACAATAATGGCTTTATCTATATAGCTTGTAATAGAAGCAACAGTATCGAGGTAGTATCACCAGTTGGTAAAACGAGTAGAACAATACTATCAGAATCCGATGGAATCAAATGTCCTGTAGGTATAAATATCGACAGAGAATCAGGACTAATGATAGTATCTACTATGATAAGTGATGATATGAATGATAGATCATACAGGACAGCTTTTGTTTATAAGATTTGAAATGTAAACGTTATTTTGATAAGTGATGATAGAGTTAATTGATCATACAAGACAGCTTTTATTTATGAGATAGGAAATGTGTGGAGCAGAATCTGCTTATCCTTCCGGAGCACCTGAGATCAAACTCCGTTTTTAGCGGGGATCGAGTTGTTAAGTCTTTAGTTTTCTATGCAGTGCTTTGTGTACTACACTTGTGTTTTCTGTTTGTCTTTTTCTTTCTTAGCCTTGCCGTTGTATATTTATTTTCGACTTATGATTTTGAAAGTCCCACTAGTATCTTTCGCATCTCTTTCAAGCAAGCTCTTAAACCAAGAGTTCCAAATGGTGAAGTTGAAATCATCCCTTCGTAAATTGTTGGTTGACCGTTATGGAACAACCGTTTCACAGATGATATCGGATATGTTCCTTACGTCGTAACTACAATCCCATTCCCTTTTATGAATGTAACCTACCGAATTAGAATATTTACCAGATTTTTTTATAACATGAGCAACACGACGGGTGCCACATGTGGCATATGATCTGCTCACCTTCAGGAGCACCTGAGATATCAGCCCTAGAATTGGGGGGAGGGGGTCGTGTTGTTTTTCTTTAGTTTTCTATGTTGTGTCATGTGTACTATTGTTTGTCTGTTTGTCTTCTGTCATTTTTAGCCAGGCGTTGTCAGTTTATTTTAAATTTATGAGTTTTACTGTCCCTCTGGTAAATTTCGTCCCTCTTTTAATGTTATTTTGACAAGGTGTAACAGTGATGATATTGATAATTGTAAATAAAAGATCTGACGATATTTTTATAAAGTTTTAGAAAGGATATATGAACTTGTTAATTAAATTTGGATGTACCTGTAAAAAACTTATTGAAAATGATATTCACATCCTACATTTTACGGTAACATTGTTATTGAAGCGGGCAAATCACTATTTGATCCGTTTAAACTCATCGAAACTTCAAACAAACTTATAATAAAGGGCTATCGTATCAATGTTGTAATTAGTTCTCTGAATATAGTTACATCGGCAATAATATCGATTTTGTCATTAGCAAATTAAAACATTCGATCTTCAACAAACAACAGAAAACTGTGTCTATAGAGTGTAGATATTTGAGAGCTCGTATGTACATGTTGAACTGGTCAAACCCCATTATTTTGTATCAAAAACTGCTCTCAAGTCACTGTCTATTTGTTATCCGTTGGTGATTGATTCCTATTTATTAGCAAGAAACTGTGGTTAATAGTTCGGGTCTTTTGTGTTGTACTTTGGTCACGGGTGTCATTCGGTTTATCGAGAGAAATGGGCGTGAAAGAATATCTAACGGCAGTCAAGTATTGCGAGACGATCGTGAAAGTTCTGGTAACGGATCGTGAAAGACATTTAATCGAGAAGACATATGAAAGATCAGTAAATATTCTAATTTAATTAATTGCACAGACACAATTGCGACAAAATAAAACTGTCTGTCAAAATGGTTCAACATTATGATCAGTATGTCAGAATATCCAGTTTCAAAAGTACACAGTTATTACAAAACGACAAAAGGCAGATTGCTTCTCGACATTTCAATGACATAAAAAATGTAAACAAACACGATTTTTTCACAAATTCGACTAAATAATCTACGTTTATCAAACTAAGGGCATTGTATTTTAATTATTTAAACGGTTCTCATAGTTATTTTATATAAATTTAATCTGAAACTTGGTAAATAAAGAACTATTCACACAAAATTGATTTTTTGGATCTTGAAAGAACACGTACCGCATTTTTGAAGATCGTGAAAAGGATCGTGAAAGATCTTATGCTACGAAGACGTTCATGTTGCTGACAGTGCGTGTTTTAGAATGAAGCGCGAAATATAAATCAAACGTTTGATATTTTTTTATGGCTAGCATTATTTCAAACAATATTTTAATTTATTATCTAAAGACCATCAACATTGGCTCAATTTTATATTTTGAAATGATATAGTTATCAAAATAAATCTTACCTGTAAGGGAGCTACCATTTGATTTTTAGGGGGGGGGGGGGGGGGGGGGGCTAGGATGAAAAATTTTGTCCTGCATTTTTTTTTAGTTATAATCTCTGTCCAGCCTTTTTATTTTCACTCTATCCGGTCCTTTTTTTTTTTTTTTAGTTTATCCTGACTTTTTTTTCCTAAATTGTCAACTTCCGGTGTCACTGTAGGACGTAGTACAGTCGCCAAAAAGCAAATTTTATATTATCCACCAATGTATGTTAGTGTATACTGCAAGTTGTTACACCCGGAACTTGAAACTTTTGTTTTGATCTCAAAGAGGAGCTAAAATGGACTACTGCGCATAAAAACAATCCATATCATCGCTTTCTCGGGAAATAAGCGGGGTAACAGGAAATTTTTATTTGTACAAGTACAAATAGTTATCAAAGGTACCAGGATTATAATTCAGTACGCCAGACGTACGTTTCATCTACACAAGACTCATCAGTGAGGCTCATATCAAAATATTTATGAAGACAAACAAGTAAAAAGTTGAAGAGCATGGAGGATCCAAAATTCCTAAAAGTTGTACCAAATACGACTATGGTAATCCTTAGTTTTTCGAAAAACTCAAAGTTTTATAATCAAGAAATTTGTATCAAATGACCACATTATTGGTATTCATGTCATCACCAAAGTGTTGAATACGGGGCTGGGAGGAAACGTCCACCAGCAATGGCATCGACCCAGTGGCGTAAATAGTTGTTAAAGGTACTAGAATTATAATTTAGTACGCAAGACGCGCAAATTCATTAAAATTATTATTTGGGCGTTCGTGAACATGTTGTTTGTAAAATAGTTGGATTGTAGGATGAAGTTTTTTTATCGTCATGTGAAGTACTCAATTATCATGAGTTATAGGATACCCATATTTTGTATATTGGATCCTATAAACTAAATGTTCGTCAAACAGGATTCACCTGACTCTGAATTTGCCTCATTTCATGGATGAAGATTTATTTTAGTGGTCAAGTCCGTATCGAGGATTCGTTAAGCTTTATGATAACTGTCTGTAGTTATGATTGTTAAGTGTATATTTTCGACTTTTGCAAGGTTTCAACTAACAATGAACTCATTATCATGCATCATTCGGCAATGCTTGTTTTATGTTGTTTGGCCTTTTGAATATATACATGTATGCAATAGCGACAAGGTGTTTCGTGTATGGTGTACATGTCTGTCTGCATGTTTCTTATATGACCACGATGACTTCAATTGTGTTTGATTTATAAAATGATAGAAAGATGTCTATGTCTGGCTGTCGGTCAGGGTTCATATACTTTTGACCTTATGTTTCGAATTAATAGGCCAAGCATAACTTTTACATTTGTCAGTTTCTAAGGCACTGTAAGGATCGGAACACGTTTATTTGATGTACGGGATATTTGTAGAGATCTGTATGGCATGATTCATCTGACCATGACCTTTTTTTTTTATGAAACATTGATAATCTTAAGCGCATTTGACACTTCTAGTAAAACCCTTGATATTATAGACGTTCAACACATATACTATCATAAGTAAAGCAAACAAGACATTACAGCATTTGCGCTTTGGTATTCTATAATATGTACTATATAGTTAAATCAATCCTTATCTGCGTTGTTTATAAAGAACTTAAAAAGTTCTGTTGAACACAATGTTGGTTATCGTTCAATCCAAAACTACACATGAAATGTGCTGTTTTTGCTATGATTTTTTGTTTGATAGAAAAACATTTTGGTTTAAACGTTGCATACTTTGCATATTATTGGCTAACTAGTGTCGGTGTGCCTGAAGTGCACTAGACTGATGCACAGAGCTGAATCTTTCACACTTATTTAGACACGTTATTAGTTTTTTTTTTTTTTACTTTTGAGGTAAAGTGTTGAATAGAAAAAAAAGATAATAGCTTTAATGTTCATCCTTATCAAAATAGTTACAGGCTTCAACAATATGCAGATTTATCAAATGGTAATAGAAAAACTGATTTCTGATTACTAGTATTAAGTCTGGTCACGCATTTTATTTCACGATCGACAAAATACGTTGCCTGATCTTTCACGATCAAGTTTGATGGAAATTCAACAAATTCAAGGTTTTCATAAACAAATTAACGCTTTTAATGGAAGAACATACTTTAATTTGACTGTACTATCAGATACACCAAAGATTAAATTTCAAATATATCATGATATTCTGAAATATGACCCATTATAGGTACAGAAAGCGTGTTATTTTTAATTAATTTCATAGACACGCATTGCGCCTTTTGTGTTTTTTCAAAAAGTACTTCATATTTTCTTTATCTTCTTTCACAGTTATGTTAAGGAAGTTAAACCATTTTGACAGACAAATTCTTTTTGTTCGAATTTGTTCCGCGTTTTGAAAATTAAGCGATATTTTCAAAGATTCTGAACTAGAATGTACATTAAACGCCTTTCACGATCCGTTACCAGAACTTTCACGATCGTCTCTCAATACTTGACCGCCGTTAGACATTCTTTCACGCCAATTTCTCTCGATAAACCGCATGACATCCGTGTTGGTGGATTATATTAAAGGACATTTGCGCTTCATTTTATTATCAAACTATTTGCATTTGCTCTTTTTGTATTGGTCATTTGCACATTTACAATATTTTGTTCATCGGTAAAAGTTAAATAGTCATTCCATAGCACTTTCGTCTTTAAAAGTAATTTATTATCACATTTATATAATTTTGATATACCTAAAAGTAAACATTATGAAGAAATTCAAGACACACATAGTTATCACAGGTTTTCATGATTTCTGATGCCCAAAGAATGAACAGTTTTGTTAGAGATTGTAATCTGTCCTGTCTGTAATTTCGCCATCATTTCAAATGCTTATTTTAGTATCTATTTCTCAATTCCCGAATGAGATTCATGCTCATCGATATAACGATTTTTATTTAATTTAACCGACTGTAATTTCATGATAAAAATCATCATAACATATACATATTCTTCCTGTACCTGTCTTTATAACAGTATACTCTCGTCTTTAAGAATTGGGCAGTATGAACTAGCTAACGACATATACAATTTGAATTTATTACAGCTATTTCATTAATGCTAGCAAGACAAATCTTTGTTTGACTTGCTTGCTTTGCTTGTATCAATGTTTGCTCAAGCATGGTAAATTAGATAGGCGGGGCTTCAGCTTGTATACATAATACTTAAATTTTATTGGACGTAATGTTTGAAGTAAAGGACACTATTTTTTTAAAACACTACAGGATGTCAAATATAAAGCGCATTCGTAGAAATGGAATCCAAAAAAAATGCATTTCGAAGATATGCATTTTCATCATCCAACTTAAAAAACTGTCGTCAAGTACTTTAAGTAAAACAAAATAGCTATTCGAACACACCTCCTCTGATTTTGTGATTCATTACATAGGTATTTCAAAGTTTGACCCATATATTTCATCTTTTAGTACTGTGATTTTTTTATGTTATAAAGTCAACCTGTAGCTTTGCTATATAAAAATGATAGAATCTGAAGCGAAATCATGTATCAAATATTCTTGCTTTGTACTTTTTCAAGACAAAATATTCATCTCAAACACACCTTAACATAAGAAGGTGCACTTGATTTTCGAATAAAAGGGATAAGTTAAGTAAGGGGTAAATGACTTAATTCATCAATTTTATTAATTATGTCCATTGTTATTGAATATTTTGTTTTGAAAACGTACAAAGCAAGAACATTTGATACATCAACTTGCTTTAGATTCTATCATTTTTATATATAAAAGCTACAGGTTGACTTTGTAACATAAAAACATCACAGTACTAAAAGATAAAATATATGGGTCAAACTTTGAAATACCTTTGTAATGAATCACAAATTCAGAGTAGGTGTGTTCGAATAGCTATTTTGTTTTACTTAAAGTACTTGACGACAGTCTTTTAAGTTGGATGATGAAAATGCATATCTTCGAGAATTTTTTTTTTCTACAATGGCGCTTTATATTTGTCATCCTGTTATGTTTTAAAATTTAGTGTCCTTAACTTCAAACATAACGTCCAATAAAATTTAAGTATGATGTATAGAAGCTGAAGCCCGACTATCTTAATTGCCATGCTTGAGCAAACACTGATACAAGCAAAGCAAGCAAGCCAAACAAAGATTTGTCTTGCTAGCATTAATGTAATAGCTGTAACGTTACTCATAAAACGTACAGGTTAACGAGTAAAGGTGTAAAGCGCAATGGTCCGGTTAAATAAGCTACAAATGTGTCAAAATTTAAAAGCGAAATGTCCATAGTATTTGGAGCGCAAAATTCATCTAGTGTTACAGGTAAAAAAAAAAAAAAAGCGCAAACGGTCTTTGCCAAACAGAAGAGAGTTGTGATGAATTCTTGTGACATGTTTATATTAATAGAAAAATACTAGACAAAGTTCTAGGAATAAACATATTATTCAACTAGTTGTTTGGTTTTAATTTTTTCAATTTTTCTGTGGAGGAACAAAAGTTTCATAAAAGATTTAATAAGACACTTCTGCAAAACAAAATTTATATAAAACAAACAAGAACAAACTGGAATCCGCTTGTATTATCGCTACACTCAAACAAAGGCTATGAACAAAGTGTAGAAGTCAGTCGAGAATCAGCTTACAGGATCATTACTAGCTAGATTTCAGTGATCTGGGTTTTTTTTTGTCGTTCCGCCATGGCATTTTCTGTTAGCTTTTGGTTTATAAGATTGCATATTCCTTTGGTAACTTTCACCATCTATTTTAAGAGTTATTACTTTGAAATGTTATATAAAAATTTAGTTCCACAGGACAAAACTTCTATATAATTCAATTGTTCCAAGGGCGAAACAAACGTACTAGTTTTCTATTATGCCCGATGCATTTCTAATAGAAATCGCATTTGTCAATTATTATATCTTGATTTTGCCACTATTTGTTATAATTAATTCATTTGACACTTACAGTTTTGGAAAGATAAGCCACAAAATCATTGAAAAGTGGTACTTACTAATTGAAGCTTTTTCACTATTATGATTTCTAATAATTGAATAGGACATGACCCAAACCACCCACTACAAATAAAAAATTATCATGACCATCCTATTTTTTGGTCAAGGTTTTAATCAGGTCTTGATCAATCTATAATATTAGATATGTTTTTGTTTGGAATATGAACAGTTTTAGAGATATTTTACAATTTGTATGCTAAAGGTTGGTCAATGGTATACTAACTAAATTTGTTTGCCAGGTGAGCAAATACTTGAATATCAAAATATTGATATGTTCAGATGACATACATGTTGATAACTTAAATAAATATCCAAAGGTTAGTGTACTTTCCTGTATACATTCCTTGTACAAAACACTGCCCATCATAATATTCATGGTAAGATAGTAATTAAAAAATGTTTATTTTCTTTTTACTCTTCCTTTTTTAAAGATCATTAGCTCAGGAGCATGTAATTCAGTAGTTTTCGTTTGTTTATGTGTTACATGTTTGTTTTTCGTTCCTTTTTTTTATTTTTATGAGAAAAAAAAACGTCCGTTAGGTTCCTAGAATTGATCAAATCAAACCAGCATTTTTATATATCAAAAATATCAATAACCAGATCAAAATATGTAAGAGATTGTAAAATATTGCCCCAAAGGAGGTTTTTAATTCTTGACTCTGAAAAACGTATGTTGGTGTACAGTAATGAGGGCATGTTTATTAGAGAAGTAGTGACACTGATAGGAGATCCACAAGATGTTTGCCTTGTTAATGATCATACAGTAGCTGTCGCATTAGGATCAAAACATCAAACTGTAGTGGTGGACGTGGAAAAGAGTAAAGTTATCAAAATAATTAAACTTTCCCATTTCTGTAATGGAGTAGCAAGTGATGGTGAAATATTAGTCATCAGCAGTGAGATGAAAAGTACTACAGTGAACCTGGATGATATGTCTCATACAATTTTAGAAGGGGTTAGAGGAACTTGTATATCATCATTCAATGACAATATCTATTGTGCCAGTTATAGAGAAGTATGCTGCTACAAAAGTACTGGAGAATTATCATGGGAGATACAATATGATGACTTAAATAATATAAACGGACTAACATTAGACATTAATGGCTTCATTTATGTAGCTTCCCATGCAAACCACAGAATCGTGGTTGTTTCACTAGATGGTAAGACCTGCAAGACAATACTTACTGAGACTGATGGAATCAAACAGCCGTGGACAATAGACATTTATAGAGAAATGGGAATGATGTTAGTATTAGATTATGATGGGACTGTTTATGTATATAAAATCTGAAAAATGATTTAAACAATGAACATAATGAGTGCTTAGTAACAAAAAGAATAGTGATATCAATGAACTTAGAAGACAATAGTGATGAAAAACTTCATATTAAATGGTTCCCAGTGGCTTGTTTGTAATAACTTTTATTCGTGTAATAAAGTATCCCACCAAAAAGTCCATTTATTAATGTATTTTGGAAAAAATGAAGAAAACAAAATATCAATTCTCTTCTGATGCTTTCTCGTAGGTTTCGGGATGCTTATTTCACCTCATTAATGGTCTGTTTATCTTTTAAGGCTTGTAATTATAACTTTATTTTCAATATATGAGTTAAAATGTCCCTCTTTTACAAAAAAAAATTTTAAAAAGAAATTCTTCTTATTTTGACAAGTCTAAAGCTCTTAAAAAAGTATGATAAAAAAACAACTAGTTTCAGTGAAAAATCTAAATGAAAAGTCCCTTAACAAAAGGCAAAATAGAAAGCAATTACCTTTACGGCTAACCTGACCCAAAAGGGCCCAATGAGGTTTTCTCATCCCTTGGCGTCCGTCGTCCATCCGTCGTCGTCCGTTAACTTTTACAAAAATCTGAAACGACTGGGTCAAGTGAAACCACACTTGGCCTAAATCATCTTAAGGGTATCTAGTCTAAAATTATATCCGATAACCAGGTCAATCAACCAAGATGACCGCTATAGCTAAAAATAGAATATGGTGTTCAAATGCAGTGTGCGACTTATAGCTCTGAACGTAAAGACTGTCAAAAGAGCAAAACTAACAAAAGGTTAAAATGTTCATCAGGTCAAAATCTATCTGCTCTGAAATTTTCAGACAAATCAGACAACCTGTTGTTGGGTTGCTGCCCCTAAATATGTTATTTTAAGGAAAATTTGCAGTTTTTTGGTTACTATCTTGAATACTTTTAAAGAAAGAGATAAATTGTAAACAGCAATGATATTCAGCAAAGTAAGATTTACAAAAATAAGTCACATGACTAAAATGTTCAATTGTTCCTTTAAGGAGTAATTGCCCTTTTCAATAAAATTTTACATTTATAGTATTTTTGTAATCTTTTGTCTGGTCATGAAACACCTGAAAAAAAATTTGCCCAACTTGGTCACAATTACATTAGAGTATCTAGTTTAAAAAAAAATGTCTGATTACCCTGTCTGTCAACCAACATGTGGGGCAATGCATTTTTCGATTTAAATCTCTGAAACTTTAGCAAAACAGTTACAGTTGCATTATTTCATGCATCAACTGCAAATAGAAACATGAGGTGAGCGACACCAAGGAGCCTCGAGTTTCAGATAGTAAGCTATCATGCATCATTTCCATATTCTAATATTCACTGTCACATTTAGAAATTACCTGAAAAAACATGAACTCGACCTACTCTTGTGTGAAAAAGATTTATCCCTAATCACATTTCTAAATAAACGACTGAAGTCACATTAAACATTTGGTTAAGTCAGAGTAAGCCTATGATAATTAAAGAGAGATAATATGATGTATCTATTTATGACACAACTTTTCCATTGCCATATAAAACCAGGTTCAATCCACCACGTTCTCTTAAAATGTCCTGTACCAAATCAGGAGTATGACAGTTGTTATCAAAAAGTCTATTTCTATGTATGTTGCCGTTTGATTTTGCTGTACTTCAGTGTTTCTGTTGTTTCGTTGTTTTCCTCATACAGTTGAAGTGTTTCCCCATGTTTTGTTTTATTTTTAATCAATTTTAATATGACTTTTGAACAGCGGTATACTACACTATTTACAATGCAGTGCACGTTTGAATACATTCTTTCGTCACGGTTTCCCCCTCGTAGTCCAGCCAAACTAAGATTTAACCTCAAACTAATTGCAACAGATTTTTTTTTCTGATCTATTGTGCACTTAATATACACACAAAATTAACATTGGAAGGGGAGATAACTGCATAATTAATATATAAAAAAGATGTGGTATGATTGCCAATGAGACAACTATCCACAAAAGACCAAAATGACACAAACATTTACAGTTATATGTCATCGTACGGCCTTCAACAATGAGCAATGCGTCTTCTTTTGGTCATTTGTTTGTTGATTTTCTTGGAATTTTTGTACAGTATGATACTTCGATGGGGTTATAAGCTTATATTTGACTAAACTATATAATATTCTGCTCATAAAATGTGCAAAACCGAAGGGTTATGGGTACTTTTAATTTTTTGTGAATTTTTCATTAAAGAAGTTTCAAATTTGAAGCTTTGTGACATTTTGAAAAAATAATGTGAAAATTGAGTATTGTTTAGATCTGTATATTATACGTGTTATATTTTTTCAGCATCTTACTTGTCTAAGGAAATTTTAAACCACAAAAAGAAGAATGCATGTTTTACTATTCAATTAAATTTGAGATTCTTTACCTTGACATGTTGAAAAATTCAATAAATGGTCAACTAATGCATTACGAAATCTAAGTTATAGCTTGATAAAAGATATCTTTAGGGTTATTTGTTATACTTTAAAGACCGCTAAAAAATCTAGAATCAATACATTCTGATGTATAGCAGCCGTAAAGTTATAATTTTGTATCTATTTTTATTGACATTTCTGCCTTTTTTGCAAGTTATCTCCCTTTTCAATGCAAATATCCATAAGAATTTTAAATGGTGATTATTTTAGTCTTCCTCAAATTACATTTTATGGGACTTTTTTATGTGTATATTTGGGGTATAATGCTACAGATTAAGCTTTTAAATCTTCTGTTGCAATTGCTTCAAGGTTGGGGTCAAATTTCAGCCCAGTAGTCAACACTACAGTGTTGACATGAATAGCAATAATGTGGTCACATTATTAAATTTCCTGTTTACAAAACTTTGAATTTGTGGAAAACTAAAGGATTTTAGGCATAGATTACCTTAGCCGTATTTGGCACAACTTTTTGGAATTTTGGATCCTCAAAACTCTTCAATTTTTTTTTTTTAGCTTTATAAATATTTTCATATGAGCGTCACTGATGAGTCTTATGTAGACGAAACGCACGTCTGGCGTACTAAATTATAATCCTGGTACCTTTGATAACTATATCAACATTCGATTTTCAACATTCAACATTCGTTTTTAACATTCAACAATCGTTTTAAGCATGCATTTTTCAACATTCAACAATCGTTTTTAGCATGCAATTTTCAACATTTAACATTCGTTTTCAACATTCAACAATCGTTTTTACCATGCAATTTTCGACATTCAGCATTCAACATTTGTTTTCAAAATTCAACATTTGTCTTTAACATTCAACATTCGGTCTCAGCATTCAACATTCGTTTTTAACATTCAACATTCGTTTTCATCATTAAACATTCGTTTTTAACATTCAACATTCGTTTTCAACTTTTTTTAGTGAATAGGATTTTTGCAAAATGTTGACTGCTGTATTATCGACATGATTCGCTATTATGGTTGTATGTTTTGTTCACGCATCGTTGTCAATATAATTGAATTTTTTGGCGACTGACATACAAGTCAGAGGTTTAATAAACTATAAAATTGGGTCAATTCACCATTTTTGTCGAGCCTTCAACTTTAGTTGAAAAAGCGAGACTAAGCGATCCTACATTCCGTCGTCGGCGTCGTCAACAAATATTCACTCTGTGGTTAAAGTTTTTGAAATTTTAATAACTTTCTTAAACTATACTGGATTTCTACCAAACTTTGACAGAAGCTTGTTTATGATCATAAGATAGTATCCAGAAGTAAATTTTGTAAAAATAAAATTCCATTTTTTCCGTATTTTACTATAAATAGACTTAGTTTTTTCTGCGGGGAAACATTACATTCACTCTGTGGTTAAAGTTTTTAGAATTTTAATAACTTTCTTAAACTATCCTGGGTTTGAACCAGACTTGGACAGAAGCTTGTTTATGATTCTGCGGGGAACCATTACATTCACTCTGTGGTTAAAGTTTTTAGAATTTTAATAACTTTCTTAAACTATCCTGGGTTTGTACCAAACTTGAACAGAAGCTTATTTATAATCATAAGATTGTATCCAGAAGTAAAGTTTGTAAAAAGATTATTTTGTTTTTTCTGTAATTCACTTTTAAATGGACTTAGATTTTCTTACAATCATAAAATAGTAAAAAGAGGAATATTTTTATTGATTTTTTTCCTCATTGTTGTTGAGGCTGCGATTTACAGCAAAAATAGGCGAGACACTGGGTTCCGCGGAACCCTTACAAATTTTTTATATAAGGAAAAGCCTGTTACAAGTAAGGAATATGACAGTTGTTATCCAGTTGTTTGGTGTGTTGGTGCTTTTGATTAGGAACTTTCCGTTTTGAATTTTCCTCGAAGTTCAGTATTTGTAGTTTTACTTCTTTCCAGACCACCTAATGCTTAATATTGACTCATAAACCATGAAATAATTATCAAGGTCAAATGAAACCTTCCAGACAGACATGTACACTTAACGTTACATCAAATATAGTGACTCTACTATTCATAGTATCTGTGAAAAAGACCAAACCATATACACTTATCATTGTTCATTGGACACTAAAATAAAGTTCAAGGTCATGAAACCTTAATGTTGGACACCTTTCAATCATTCCAAAATACAATTACCATTTGTTTGATATTGAGGTCATTGATCAGAGATCCAAACAAATGAAAACCACGTCCTCCAAACATAACAAATATGTTCTCAATCAAGAAATCAAAGCATCTTGATAATGTCAGTTTTAGAGATTTCTTTGTTTGAATCAGTTTGATCCTTTACAAAGAAGGATTTATCCCTCCCTAAGACAAGATACTTGGATACTTAACCTATATTATAAACCATTAAAAAGTTTACATTGGGGAACTGAACATAACTCCTCCAAAATTTAACAATGGAAAATCGAACCATGTCTCATTATGGGAGATTAAACTATTACCCATTATAAAATTATTTAGTAAAGGCAACAGTAGTATACCGCTGTTCAAAACCCATTAGAAAGTGTGCAGTGTGAATCTGAACAATAACTCATTAGAAAGTTTGCAATGTGAATCTAAACCATAACCCATCAGAAAGTTTGCAATGTGAATCTGAACCATAACCCATCAGAAAGTTTGCAATGTGAATCTGAACCATAACCCATCAGAAAGTTTGTAATGTGAATCTGAACCATAACCTATCAGAAAGTTTGCAATGTGAATCTGAACCATAACCCATCAGAAAGTTTGTAATGTGAATCTGAACCATAACCTATCAGAAAGTTTGCAATGTGAATCTGAACCATAACCCATCAGAAAGTTTGTAATGTGAATCTGAACCATAACCTATCAGAAAGTTTGTAATGTGAATCTGAACCATAACCCATTACAAAGTTTGCAATGTGAATCTGAACCATAACCCATTACAAAGTTTGCAATGTGAATCTGAACCATAACCCATCAGAAAGTTTGCAATGTGAATCTGAACCATAACCTATCAGAAAGTTTGTAATGTGAATCTGAACCATAACCTATCAGAAAGTTTGCAATGTGAATCTGAACCATAACCCATTACAAAGTTTGCAATGTGAATCTGAACCATAACCCATCAGAAAGTTTGCAATGTGAATCTGAACCATAACCCATCAGAAAGTTTGCAATGTGAATCTGAACCATAACCCATCAGAAAGTTTGCAATGTGAATCTGAACCATAACCTATTAGAAAGTTTGCAATGTAAATCTGAACCATAACCCATCAGAAAGTTTGCAATGTGAATCTGAACCATAACCTATTAGAAAGTTTGCAATGTGAATCTGAACCATAACCCATTACAAAGTTTGCAATGTGAATCTGAACCATAACCCATTACAAAGTTTGCAATGTGAATCTGAACCATAACCCATCAGAAAGTTTGCAATGTGAATCTGAACCATAACCCATCAGAAAGTTTGCAATGTGAATCTGAACCATAACCCATCAGAAAGTTTGCAATGTGAATCTGAACCATAACCTATTAGAAAGTTTGCAATGTGAATCTGAACCATAACCCATCAGAAAGTTTGCAATGTGAATCTAAACCATAACCCATTAGAAGGTTTGCAATGTGAATCTGAACCATAACCCATCAGAAAGTTTGCAATGTGAATCTGAACCATAACCCATCAGAAAGTTTGCAATGTGAATCTGAACCATAACCCATCAGAAAGTTTGTAATGTGAATCTGAACCATAACCCATCAGAAAGTTTGCAATGTGAATCTGAACCATAACCTATCAGAAAGTTTGCAATGTGAATCTGAACCATAACCCATCAGAAAGTTTGTAATGTGAATCTGAACCATAACCCATCAGAAAGTTTGTAATGTGAATCTGAACCATAACCCATCAGAAAGTTTGCAATGTGAATCTGAACCATAACCTATCAGAAAGTTTGCAATGTGAATCTGAACCATAACCCATCAGAAAGTTTGTAATGTGAATCTGAACCATAACCCATCAGAAAGTTTGCAATGTGAATCTGAACCATAACCCATTACAAAGTTTGCAATGTGAATCTGAACCATAACCCATCAGAAAGTTTGCAATGTGAATCTGAACCATAACCTATCAGAAAGTTTGTAATGTGAATCTGAACCATAACCCATCAGAAAGTTTGCAATGTGAATCTGAACCATAACCCATCAGAAAGTTTGTAATGTGAATCTGAACCATAACCCATCAGAAAGTTTGCAATGTGAATCTGAACCATAACCTATCAGAAAGTTTGCAATGTGAATCTGAACCATAACCCATTACGATTTGCAATGTGAATCTGAACCATAACCCATCAGAAAGTTTGCAATGTGAATCTGAACCATAACCCATTAGAAAGTTTGCAATGTGAATCTGAACCATAACCCATCAGAAAGTTTGCAATGTGAATCTGAACCATAACCCATTACAAAGTTTGCAATGTGAATCTGAATCATAACCCATCAGAAAGTTTGCAATGTGAATCTGAACCATAACCTATCAGAAAGTTTGTAATGTGAATCTGAACCATAACCCATCAGAAAGTTTGCAATGTGAATCTGAACCATAACCCATCAGAAAGTTTGTAATGTGAATCTGAACCATAACCCATCAGAAAGTTTGCAATGTGAATCTGAACCATAACCCATTACAAAGTTTGCAATGTGAATCTGAACCATAACCCATCAGAAAGTTTGCAATGTGAATCTGAACCATAACCCATTACAAAGTTTGCAATGTGAATCTGAACCATAACCCATCAGAAAGTTTGCAATGTGAATCTGAACCATAACCCATCAGAAAGTTTGCAATGTGAATCTGAACCATAACCCATCAGAAAGTTTGCAATGTGAATCTGAACCATAACCTATTAGAAAGTTTGCAATGTAAATCTGAACCATAACCCATCAGAAAGTTTGCAATGTGAATCTGAACCATAACCCATCAGAAAGTTTGCAATGTGAATCTGAACCATAACCCATCAGAAAGTTTGCAATGTGAATCTGAACCATAACCCATCAGAAAGTTTGTAATGTGAATCTGAACCATAACCTATCAGAAAGTTTGCAATGTGAATCTGAACCATAACCCATCAGAAAGTTTGTAATGTGAATCTGAACCATAACCTATCAGAAAGTTTGCAATGTGAATCTGAACCATAACCCATCAGAAAGTTTGTAATGTGAATCTGAACCATAACCTATCAGAAAGTTTGTAATGTGAATCTGAACCATAACCCATTACAAAGTTTGCAATGTGAATCTGAACCATAACCCATTACAAAGTTTGCAATGTGAATCTGAACCATAACCCTTCAGAAAGTTTGCAATGTGAATCTGAACCATAACCCATCAGAAAGTTTGCAATGTGAATCTGAACCATAACCCATCAGAAAGTTTGCAATGTGAATCTGAACCATAACCTATTAGAAAGTTTGCAATGTAAATCTGAACCATAACCCATCAGAAAGTTTGCAATGTGAATCTGAACCATAACCTATTAGAAAGTTTGCAATGTGAATCTGAACCATAACCCATTACAAAGTTTGCAATGTGAATCTGAACCATAACCCATTACAAAGTTTGCAATGTGAATCTGAACCATAACCCATCAGAAAGTTTGCAATGTGAATCTGAACCATAACCCATCAGAAAGTTTGCAATGTGAATCTGAACCATAACCCATCAGAAAGTTTGTAATGTGAATCTGAACCATAACCTATCAGAAAGTTTGCAATGTGAATCTGAACCATAACCCATCAGTAAGTTTGTAATGTGAATCTGAACCATAACCCATCAGAAAGTTTGTAATGTGAATCTGAACCATAACCCATCAGAAAGTTTGCAATGTGAATCTGAACCATAACCTATCAGAAAGTTTGCAATGTGAATCTGAACCATAACCCATCAGAAAGTTTGCAATGTGAATCTGAACCATAACCCATCAGAAAGTTTGTAATGTGAATCTGAACCATAACCTATCAGAAAGTTTGCAATGTGAATCTGAACCATAACCCATCAGAAAGTTTGTAATGTGAATCTGAACCATAACCCATCAGAAAGTTTGTAATGTGAATCTGAACCATAACCCATTACAAAGTTTGCAATGTGAATCTGAACCATAACCCATCAGAAAGTTTGTAATGTGAATCTGAACCATAACCCATTACAAAGTTTGCAATGTGAATCTGAACCATAACCCATTACAAAGTTTGCAATGTGAATCTGAACCATAACCCATTACAAAGTTTGCAATGTGAATCTGAACCATAACCCATCAGAAAGTTTGCAATGTGAATCTGAACCATAACCCATCAGAAAGTTTGCAATGTGAATCTGAACCATAACCCATCAGAAAGTTTGTAATGTGAATCTGAACCATAACCTATCAGAAAGTTTGCAATGTGAATCTGAACCATAACCCATCAGAAAGTTTGTAATGTGAATCTGAACCATAACCCATCAGAAAGTTTGCAATGTGAATCTGAACCATAACCCATCAGAAAGTTTGTAATGTGAATCTGAACCATAACCCATCAGAAAGTTTGTAATGTGAATCTGAACCATAACCCATCAGAAAGTTTGTAATGTGAATCTGAACCATAACCCATCAGAAAGTTTGCAATGTGAATCTGAACCATAACCTATCAGAAAGTTTGCAATGTGAATCTGAACCATAACCCATCAGAAAGTTTGTAATGTGAATCTGAACCATAACCCATCAGAAAGTTTGCAATGTGAATCTGAGCCATAACCCATTACAAAGTTTGCAATGTGAATCTGAACCATAACCCATCAGAAAGTTTGCAATGTGAATCTGAACCATAACCTATCAGAAAGTTTGTAATGTGAATCTGAACCATAACCCATCAGAAAGTTTGCAATGTGAATCTGAACCATAACCCATCAGAAAGTTTGTAATGTGAATCTGAACCATAACCCATCAGAAAGTTTGCAATGTGAATCTGAACCATAACCCATCAGAAAGTTTGCAATGTGAATCTGAAACATAACCCATCAGAAAGTTTGCAATGTGAATCTGAACCATAACCCATTACAAAGTTTGCAATGTGAATCTGAACCATAACCCATCAGAAAGTTTGCAATGTGAATCTGAACCATAACCCATTAGAAAGTTTGCAATGTGAATCTGAACCATAACCCATCAGAAAGTTTGCAATGTGAATCTGAACCATAACCCATTACAAAGTTTGCAATGTGAATCTGAACCATAACCCATCAGAAAGTTTGCAATGTGAATCTGAACCATAACCTATCAGAAAGTTTGTAATGTGAATCTGAACCATAACCCATCAGAAAGTTTGCAATGTGAATCTGAACCATAACCCATCAGAAAGTTTGTAATGTGAATCTGAACCATAACCCATCAGAAAGTTTGCAATGTGAATCTGAACCATAACCCATTACAAAGTTTGCAATGTGAATCTGAACCATAACTCATCAGAAAGTTTGCAATGTGAATCTGAACCATAACCCATTACAAAGTTTGCAATGTGAATCTGAACCATAACCCATTACAAAGTTTGCAATGTGAATCTGAACCATAACCCATCAGAAAGTTTGCAATGTGAATCTGAACCATAACCTATCAGAAAGTTTGCAATGTGAATCTGAACCATAACCTATCAGAAAGTTTGTAATGTGAATCTGAACCATAACCCATCAGAAAGTTTGCAATGTGAATCTGAACCATAACCCATCAGAAAGTTTGTAATGTGAATCTGAACCATAACCTATCAGAAAGTTTGTAATGTGAATCTGAACCATAACCCATTACAAAGTTTGTAATGTGAATCTGAACCATAACCCATTACAAAGTTTGCAATGTGAATCTGAACCATAACCCATCAGAAAGTTTGTAATGTGAATCTGAACCATAACCCATCAGAAAGTTTGCAATGTGAATCTGAACCATAACCCATTAGAAAGTTTGCAAAGAGGAATTCAAAAAAAAATTTACATTAGAGAAATTATAGTTATTTAATGAGAAATTGAACCAACTACTTAGTTGAAAGTTTACAATGGGAAATTGAACAATCTCTATGATCTAAAAGTTGACCTAATAATCATTCCCTAACGGTCGACTTCTGTGTAGTTAATGCATGAAGTAGAACTAAGTGCATTTTAGTTATACTTTCACTCTTCAATAAGAGGTATTATACATTTTTGCTATAAATAAACTCATCATAGATACCAGGATTGAAATTTTTTTGAAAGTTTTTATAAATATCCATAACTGGACCATGAAGTGTAAAGATAGTGTTAGCTCTTATTTTATGGCGATGAAATATTCCCTTTTTGTCGAGCCTTCGACTTTAGTCGAAAAAGCGAGACTAAGCGATCCTACATTCCGTCGGCGGCGTCAACAAATATTCACTCTGTGGTTAAAGTTTTTTAAATTTTAATAACTTTCTTAAACTATACTGGATTTCTACCAAACTTTGACAGAAGCTTGTTTATGATCATAAGATTGTATCCAGAAGTAAATTTTGTAAAAATAAAATTCCATTTTTTCCGTATTTTACTATAAATGGACTTAGTTTTTTCTGCAGGGAAACAAAACATTCACTCTGTGGTTAAAGTTTTTAGAATTTTAACAACTTTCTCCAACTATCCTGGGTTTGTACCAAACTTGGACAGAAGCTTGTTTATGATCATAAGATAATATCCAGAAGTAAATTTTGTAAAAATAAAATTCCATTTTTTCTGTATTTTACTTATAAATGGACTTAAATTTTTCTGCGGGGAAACATTACATTCACTCTGTGGTTAAAGTTTTTAGAATTTTTATAACTTTCTTAAACTATCCTGGGTTTGTACCAAACTTAAACAGAAGCTTGTTTATGATCATAAGATAGTATCCAGAAGTAAATTTTGTAAATAAATAAATCCATTTTTTCCATATTGTACTTTTAAATGGACTTAGTTTTTCTACGGGGAACCATTACATTCACTCTGTGGTTAAAGTTTTTAAAATTTTGATATCTTTCTTAAACTATCCTGGGTTTGTACCAAACTTTGACAGAAGCTTGTTTATGATCATAAGATTGTATCCAGAAGTAAAGTTTGTAAAAAGATTACTCCGTTTTTTCTGTAATTTACTTTTAAATGGACTTAGATTTTCTTACAATCATAAAATAGTAACAAGAGGAATTTTTATTGATTTTTTTCCTCATTGTTGTTGAGCCTGCGATTTACAGCAAAAATAGGCGAGACACTGGGTTCCGCGGAACCCTTACAAATTTTTTTAATTAAAGACCAATTGTCTACACAGGTTTTCTACACGTTTAGATTTAATAGATATAGGAAGATGTGGTGTGAGTGCCAATGAGACAACTCTCCATCCAAATAACAATTTAAAAAAAACAAAAACATTATAGGTCAATGTAAGGTCTTCAACACTGAGCCTTGGCTCACACCGAACAACAAGCTATAATAGTCATTTTGTGACACTTAAGTTTTTGGTGTGGTTCGTGTTGCTATGTCTATAGATTTCTATGTTGTGTTTTGTGTACTAATATTGAGTCTTTTTTTAAAGCCATGTCATTTTTCAATTTGTTTTCGATCTATGAGTTTGAGTGTCCCTCTGGTATCTTTTGCCCCTCTTTAGAAGGCTCTATAAACAATTTACTACTGAAGGATATACTTACCATTCAAAAATCAAAACAAACTTCAGAACAAATTTATTTTCAACAGTAAAATAATACATTTTGTAAAAACAATGGACGATTTTTTTACTCATAATCATAAAATGTAAAACACTACAATGCCTCCTGAAATTAATTATTACATAACTACTGTAGATGTCATTTGTAAAATAGCACTTAAACAAGAGAACTATTGTCTTCCATGCCTTGGATTTCAAATATGATTCTATAAAATCAGTATCTTAACTCAGTATTCATACCTTCATAGATAACCAAGCCTATATTATAAAAATTCCCATAAAATGACTCTAAAACACCACATGGTAAAGTGTTGAGATTACCTCTCCTTTGAACAAATTAGTTAAATTCTATTTTGAAAATCCTGATCAAATAACACAATGCTTAGAATTTTAATTGAGATATCTTCAATTGGAAAATAAAATAACAGAAAATACCCTTGATTCTATACAAAAATGTTTCAACCATACATTTACTTGCACATGTACCCTTTGAAAGATATAACCCTAAATTAACTATTTTTAATAACAAAACATATCAGCACTCGTCATATCAAGTACAACTCATGCATGTCACAAAAAGACAATACTTCTAATAACAGTTTTTTGCATATTCAAGTGTTTGAGGAATAATTCCAAGATTGTTACAAAAAATATATATTTATTCTACTTATTTTGATGCGAACGTCAATTGATTATTTGAAATTTGCATGTACATTGTACTTCAATATTGCACCATTGTTTTGACTAGACATTTTTTCGTTAAATACAGCTGTGGACAAGGTCAATAGAATTTTCTTATTCAATGTTGACCTTGAATTAGTCTTACCTACATCAAACTATAAATTTTACTTTGAGTATTGCTTCAAATCTATCACATAAAGGCTAGATATATGAGTGAACCAAAATGATGCTAACATAAAAATTATAAAAAATGCATCCCTCCATTTGTTTCTCCAGAATTTAAGCAGATTTAAAACGGCAATCAACCAACATGAGGCATTTGCCACAAGCGTGACATTCCTGAGTTTATGAGGAATATTCAAAACATCACACCTGTTTCTTATATCTGAGTATTTTTTCATATGCCCTATATTTTAGATTCCATGTGAAAATGTTAATGAGAATAAGTCATGATAAGAACAGTACAATGATACATATTATTAATATTCAAATCTATTTTTCTCATTTTTGAATTGTCTTGATATACAGTTATAAACAAACTTCACCATAAAGCAAGTAAAATCCTTGTTATCAACCTTTTACCTTTAAAATTGTGCACAATATATTTACACCTAAAAAAAGCATTCAGTAACATTGTACCATTGACCTATAGCACGTTTTCTTGACACAAACACAAAAGAGCACATTCAGTGATCTGCACCTTTTAACTATAGCACCATTTCTTTACAAGTTCGTCACAACGTTTAAATCATTACCCATGGAATTCCACATCCATAACAAGTCTGTTTAAAAGGGTCTAGGATCCAAATCAGAATTTTCCAGCTGAAATTGAAAATCTAGATTTATAGAATGGCAATATAATTTATGCAAATTAAAAACATCATACATCAAGGTTGTGATTCGGTGATATTTTTGTTGTTGGAAAGTTGGAAATTCAGGCTCTATAAATGATTTCATTCTTTGTATATAAATGAACACTCCATTGCAATCAAACTGCAGGCGTGTGGAAATATTTGTTGGCAGCACTTGTCCAAGGGCAAGTAAAACTGTAAATTCTACTCCTCCGTAATTTTTTTTACTTGCCCTGAAAGTCCTAATAAATATTGTCAATTTGAATTATTTTACCGTATAAAGCTTGCATAATTCTTGGCAGTCAAACATGGTTGATTATTTTTGACAACTAAATATGCTGTATTAAAGAGTTTTTCATACCTATCAAACTCAGACTGAGTGACCTTAGCCAAAGCCTTGTCCATTTCCCCAGAAACAGATTTTATTTTATTTGTTTTTCTCAACTGACATGCTTGGGTGTTTTGCTGAAAGTTGATGGGCAGTAAATGTGTCCCTTCTATCTTTCACTTTCCCAAAAAATAAAGTTGACTTTTGATCAACATGTTTTGTACATATTATCATTGACTAAACAAAAATTCAATTTATTTTTCCTTTTTTCTTCCGTAGAGCCATGAGAACTCTGACTGAAATTCTCGCTTCCGTTTCTTTTTCATACTACTTGTCCTTCTCCCCCTGTGTTCTACATTTTCTATTCGACTCGTCACTCTTTTTGCATTGATTGCCCAACAGTTTTATTAAGTATTTATCCATCTTGATACAAAAGGTAAATGGCACTTCAATTAAATGATGGATAAAACATATTCAATGATCCCAGATCAATGGAGAAAGACTCAATGTTTACGAGACCGGGATTCGCATACTTACTTTTTCAATTAGGTTACAGATCTATTTCCAGTGTTATTTAATATTTATTGTCTAGATCATTGATGTTTTGACTTTAATACATGTGTTTATTAACTTGTTTATCATTGGTTTCTTTCACAGAAAATTAAACTTCTTTATAAGTTTTAAAAACAGACATATATTATTGTATGAATTGAACTTGTCAAGTTTAAGTTTTAACTTGTCCACAGGCAACCAAGACAAAAAAAGTTACTTTTCGGGTGATCATATGTATGAGTCGGGCAAGTTAGGCATAGCATTTCCACACCCCTGAAACTACTATTATCCTGGCCATTGCGTTGCTTTTACAATGGATCACAGTTTTATTTTTATTTCATGGTTTCATAATTGTTTGGGGACTTATCATAAAGTGTAACAATTTGATTGTTGTTACCAAAGTTCGTATCTAGCTTTTGTATAGGGGTTCATTGTAATCATAATTTTTAGAGGACTTTTGGTAGATTGTTTGCCTTTTTGTAATTTGTTAAAAGACCTGGTTCTTCTTAACTGGTTGGGAGTTCATGTTGCTAACTAATTATTTTTTTATAGCGTTTTATGTTGGTCAATCTTTAGATTTTTTTCTTTAGTTTGCCTTTTCTGCAATTATCTGATGTGGCATAAAGAATACATTTTTTGGTTAACCTATATAAATTAATAGATTATATTGTATCATCTACCCATTTTTTCAAACTCCTAATAAAGTTGTCATTGTTTTTTATTCATTGTTGAAAATTTTGTTTTGGTGCACTTTTTTTAACAGGAGTCAATTAGATTCTTATATAAGCAAACTGTTGAAAATATCTCATCATGACAATCATACTTGTGTGTGTGCTTTAGATCTAATATCTACTTACCAGAGAACTTGGTTGTTTCCTCAATCCACTTAGCATGTCTTGTACAGCTTGTACCTGGTCTTTCTTCCTTTGGAGGTCATAGGGAGTTTTGCTATAGGATGGAATCTCAGTGCTCTTGCGAGATTCTACAGGCTGAGGGATGTATTTTGGAATCTCAGCCTGGCTACTTCCTGTACGCATCATGCTCTTGCGAGGTTCTACAGGCTGTGGTATATAGTATGGAATCTCAGCCTGGCTTCCTCCTGTACCAATCATGCTCTTGCGAGGTTCTACAGGCTGTGGTATATAGTTTGGAATCTCAGCCTGGTTACTTTCTGTTCCCCTCATGCTTCTCTGATGTTCTACAGGCTGTGGTATATATTTTGGAATCTCAGCCTGGCTCCTTCCTGTACCCATCATGCTCTTGCAAGGTTCTACAGGCTGTGGAATATATTTTGGAATCTCAGACTGGTTACTTCCTGTTCCCCTAACGGTCCTCTGAGGTTCTACAGGCTGTGTGATATATTTTGGAATCTCTGATGGTCTACTTCTTGTTCCCATCATGCCCCTGTGAGGTTCTACAGGCTGTGGGATATAATTTGGAATCTCAGACTGGTTACTTCCTGTTCCAATTATGCTTTTTTGAGGTTCTATAGGCTGTGGGATATATTTTACAGGATCATGAATTAAGGGACGGTTTTGATTACTATGTACTGCTGCAGTAGGAATGATTGAATTTTTGCACTTTATATTAGTAACATTGATGTTCGTGTCACCATTTTTAACATCTACTGAGACAGGTGCTTCAACTTCTGAATTTGGCAAAGGAGGTTGGTATTGCTTAATTGTTTCTTTTTCACAACTCCTATTACTCTGACCATCCCCATTTGGTATACTTTGCCTTAGAAGTGTTGTTGGGTCAACTTGAGGAACATTCATTCCCATCATTCCCCCTGTTGCCATAGCAATATTCATGGCCGCCATCTGCTGTTGTTGTAGAGAATATGCTAGTATTGGTGAAGCAGACATGAGAGGATTTTGTAACATTGGTAATAAGCCTGGTAAAAGTGGCATATTGGCTAATGGCATCATTCCAGTGGCATTGGTATTGCCACTAGATAAAAACTGCAAATAGGCATGAGCAAGATGTGGAGGAAGTCCTAAAGGAAGATTCATTGAGGCAGACGACATGTTTAAACCTGCCATAAGACCTGATAAATCCTGTTGAGAAGTAGTTGGCAATTCTTTACTCGTAGATGAAGGTTGTTTTATTGTTGGTTCTTCATGTTTCAGAGGATGGTTTGCATGTTTGACACTGCTGGGAATGGGAGGACAAATCTTTGAATTCTGTCTGTGTGGAATGTGAGGTAAGCGAGGTAACCGACAAGAAGGTAACTCAACATCTTCTTCCGAGCTTGTTGACAAGTTTTTAAGAACAGGTAGCCTGTGGTCAAAATTTTCATTTACATTTTGTCCTGGAATTGTCGTTTTAGGTTGATCACTTAGTACCTGTTCATTTTTCAATTCAACATTTTGCATCATTGGTTTGGTATTAGATGGTGTTACAACAGCAGAGAGATCTTCTTCCCAACTCTCTCCACTGGTTCCCTGTTTGATTGTCTTTCCAGTACAATCAGACATAATGTTTCTTTGTTTGATCACAGTCTTAACGTCACAGCTTGGAAAGCTTACAGGTTCTTGTTTCTCAAATGAACAGGATATCTCAATATTCTTTTTTTCTTGCAAAGATAAATGAACATTTTTATTAATGACTTTACCATCCCAATTTTCAATGCAAGTTTGTTGTTTTTCAAGTGAATTCTGAACAATTGGATTTGTCTTTTGAATATCTGAGTGTTTACTCATTGACAATTGCTGAGTTTTAACTTCTGATTTCTCTGATGATGTGTCAGAGCAAAAGACATGTGGCTTTGTATTGGCAAATTGTGTTGAATTTTGAATATTAGTTGTAGCTCCAATATTCATATGATTTTGTGGAATTCTTGGAATATCATCTGCTATTCTAATACTACTATTTTCTGATAAAACTGATGGAACTGATTTATTATTAACAGATCCTATGCTCCAGTGTTCCTCAGATGCACTGTTGCCATTATTTATTAACCCACTGCGGTTTTCAGATCTGGAAGAGACCTGTTTGCCATCCATAATGGACTCTCTGTTCCATTGTGTTTCCCAAGTCTGGTTCCTGTTATTTGTACAGATTTCTGTCTTATTTCCTGGTCTGGTAGAGCCACAGCTCCAGTTTTCTGGTGAAGCTTGTTTAATATCATCCACAAAACCTGACACCCAATTTTCATTTAGATCTAATTTTGTCCTTTGCTGTTCCATGTATTCTGGTTTACTTACTGTTTTCATAGGTTTCTGTTTGTATCTTTGTTGTCTAGGGACTGCATCTGTTCTATCATAAAAGGACTGATTTTTGTCAGGAACATTGGCATCATAGTCACCTTTATGACCGACAGAACTTGACCCTATGCCCCATTTGTCATCAGTTACTAAATCCCAATCTTCATCTCCCTTTTGGTGTACTTCATTAGATGTGTTTTTTGTCCATGCATTTGATGTCTGATCTTTCTCAGTTGTATTCACACCTACTGTGGATAATCTATGTGAAAGTGTTTGCTGAATGCATTTATCTCCTGATCCATTTGAAGGTGAAATAATAGGTGACCTTGGTTTCAGACTGCATGATTTCCTTGAAATGCCTTCATCTGTACTTTTTTTGGTTTGCTCTTTAGCATTTTTACTCCATTTAACATATTTTTCAATAGTATTCGGTATTTTAGGTGATATATCCAGCTCCTGAATCTCTTCTGTCCAATCCTCATCATAGTGTACTGGCTTTTCTGTTGGTATTTTAATTTTCAGATTTGGTTGCAAGTTGTTGTAGTTAGTTTCCAATATTTTATTCACCCTTTCAGGTGGATCTGTATATCTGACATCCTGTTTAACAACTTCACTTGATAAATTTGAGGTAACAACTGATGTCCATTTGTTGCTTGGTGGTTTTAAAGGTAAAACATTTTCAGGCTTATGTGTTCTGAAAGTAGAAAAAGAAGAGCATTAGAAAGTTCTGAATGTTTACAAGGAAATACAGTGAATTTACAAAGTATTGCTTGCATATTTTATTGCTGTTATGATGATAGATTTTAATCAAGATCAATTTATAAACAAAATCAATAAACCAAGAGATCTAAATATTTAAGAACGAGTACACAAAATCATATTGAGCCAAGCAGATGTTTTTTGTTTGTTGACTTTCATGATTGTTTAAAATTTATGTCTTGATTGATTAAAAAAAAAATTAATAATTGTGATTGGGTAGTTTTTACTCCTGAATTGTGCTTGTATTTTTTATTTGTATTTACTTGGTGGTTCACATTTTTTGATATGTGGTTGTTGTATTTGACTTGGTGTTCAGATCATTTCTTGGATAAGCTTTTTTTTATGATGATTTGCTAAGCAATAACATTCTGGAAAGAAATAATATTCTAGTCCATTGTATCAAGCTTTTATCAATATTTCTGTATTTTCAAAGAAGTAAAATAACTTTTATTCCCATTTCAATTCAATTCAATTAAAAACTTTATCAAGTCGATATTCATATTTTATTTGCTAATAAAATATTCAAGTTCTGGACACCCCGATAGAATTCACCAAATTGAAAATGGAGATGACAATATTGCCACTAAGCTAAACAATATCCCTGATTTATATCAAAGACATTGTTGGACATTTTGAAAGTTAGTAAAATATACTTCAACATATGTTTTTTATGTTAGTATACCTTTCTTGTTTACTTTCCTCTATCTGTCTTTTAAGCTGATCTGGTATGAATTCTTTGCTTGCCATCTGTTGACGATATCTACAAATAGAAAAAATTTCCAATGAAGTAAGATTATTTGTGTGGATTTTTCTGCCCATCAAAAATTACTTATTTTGAGTAAGTCTATGGCCACCTGTAACAAAATCTTTGTTTGATATCGCCTACCCATGCTTTGTATGGTTGTGTAGGTAGATATGGATATTTTTAAAATTTGAAATGATTTGTTTTCACATTTCACTCCTGGTTTTTAGTGAAGTTCTTGTTGTTTCGTATTTATTATTTATAACTGTTGATATAAATGTCATTTGGTTTTGTGAGTCTTTGTTTACTCCTTGGTTTTGATTGTTATTGTGTTTTTGCCATAATTTTTGTTTGGGTGTGGAGGTGGGCAACATGAATCAACTCAAAAAAAATTTCAGACTTAAAGAAATCATAACCAAACATAGAATGTCAGGAATTCATATGCCTATGCACTGAACCTATATTACTAATCAAAGCTCATATCTAGATCTCTCAATTTGAGAACATGAAATTAGCGATTTTAGATGTTTGTGTTGATACGGCAACAACACCACCAACCAGGAGATTATTTTAACTACTGTAAATTAAGAAATTATTGTGATGTTTTAAATATTGCGAAAAAATGCGACAGGGTTATAATCAGAATAATCCCATTTTAATTTTTTTTATATGAATTGAACGGCATTTTTTCTTTTAAGTGTTCTAAATGAAATATTTAGGGTAAAAACAATCATTTTTTTAAGTTGAAGCGGACAATGTAAAATTTCCGCGAACCTGTATGCTTTATTGAGGTCATAAATAAAACTCTACAGAAACCCATTGTCAATGTCATAAACAAATTGATATACAGTCAGTGACATATGAATATACAGTCAATGCAATTTGACTGCTCATATAGGACAGCTGCAGTATGTATTGCTATAGGACATCAATCATACTTTCTCCTTTCTTCGTCCTGTCTAGCTGTCATTTGACTCATTTCTAAGACTTTCCGTAACATTTCCTCTTCCTCCTCATTAGATGATGGTATGGGTAACCTAGTGGCCTCTTGTTGTCTGAATCTCTCAGCCCAAACATTAGTCGTAGGTGCTGGTGGTGGTGAACTGGCAATCTTCAATACTTTAACTGAAGTAAAATAATTACAATGTCAAACTAGAAGGCTGATTTAATTTACCACATGGTCAAGGCATAGAGAGGTATCAGTACAATTTTTAAACATGTTTACTAATAAATATCAACAAATCAGATATATGTAATAACCTCTTTACATATGGCTGCAATATTCACTCGATATTTCAAGCCAGCTTTCTATCAGAACATTTTGAGGGATGGCAATAACTTTTGTAAAGACAATGAACTACATCATAGTTTACAATATGCATGATATGGTCTCATTGCTTGTTTCAGGTGGGGTTCATGTCTCTCAATCTTTAGTTTTCAATGCAGCATTTCTTGTTGGAAATTATTTTTTCGTAGTTTTACTTTTTGGTCATGGCTTGTTCAGTTATTTTGACTTATGGGTGTTTTTTTGCCCTATTAGTATTTATTTGTTCTCAATTTTTAGAAAGTTATTTAACTAAAGTATTTAGCATTATAAAAGACGGAGACTGTCTAGAATTGAGGACTTGGCCAATGTTTAGACTGGGGCCTTTCACCAATCGTTCGTCCCATTATTTTAGAATTCAATAGGAAGTCATGAACAGAATCTACAATTCTACACTGATACAAATTGTTCTCAAACAAAGTTTAAATATAGACAACATTTGAGATAAATAAATCCAATTACCTGGCTGTGTTGGTTTCTCATACCATTTCATTGTAGGCTGAGGTTGTGAAGATTTCAGTGGTTTTGTCCTGAAATGTTCAAAAATTTAAAATTAACGTTTTTCAACAAAACAGTTCCATAAATACATTCATTAACAAACATTAAATTATTGTCATTTTAATTGTCACTGAATAATGCTTAATAAGATTAAGCTTTCAACTCTTTAGACTTAAATATTTCAAATCTATATGTCTCAATATTCATATCAAATAATTGGTTGGATATTCTAAAATTGTCAGATCTTCACATATTTTGATCATGTTCAACACTAGACTCTACCAAAAAATATCAATAGTTAAACAAGGAGATGTCTGCTTTGGAATGTGCATTTAAATATGGTTATCATAACTTCATCTAAATACTGTAATACTTACACAACAAATGTTATGCCAATTACAAGTTGTTGTTTTTTAAAGGAAAACAACTAAAATCTTAAATGTCTAGTCACCATTTTTAAACAATTATAAGTTTGTAACATAAAGATAATAGGTTTACAAATTTATATTACTTTATTTATTTATTTATTTTCTTTATAGAATTCACTAACAAAATGTTGTGATGACTTGCTATGAGTTGTCTCCCTTATAAATCCTAACATTTGTCCATTTGTTCAATCTTAGAAACAACTTCCTAGACAATGAGAACACTAAATGAACTCATTAAAGGATACCATGCCCTCCACCAAAAGTAAAACACATAAAAAAAAAAAATTACTTGCAGGGTTTAAAAAATTAATTAAAGAAAACAACAAAAACTTTAAAAAGAGTATGCAATTCATATTTACATACCTGCCAACTGTCACTATTTGAGGGGGATTTCCCCCATGAAAGCTACCAAATGTAAATGTGAAGGCCCCCTTGAAGGTTTTTTTTAGGACTTTAAGAGCCCTCTCGCACACAAAACCGCCATGGGCATTTTGAAAAGTTGGCAGGTATGTATTTTCAGATTTCTAATTGGTAAGGACTCACAAATGGTCTTTCAAATGGAAGCAATTATTAAATACTACCATTAAAATTTGTTGGCAAGTGGAGTTTATACAAGGGAATTATGAAACACTTGTCCGTCATTTTAGGCAATCAAAGAAGTTCAGATCAAGATAGAGATACTGCTGTCTTCTGAAATTACACTTGTTTATGATTTTTGATTTTTGGGTGTTTTAATGCCCTTTTTTATACTATTTCGTGGCAGCCAGTTTTTATTGGTGGAGGAAGCTGGAGTGCCTGGAAAAAAACATCAACCTACGATAGGAAAACGGACAACCTTTGTCAATTAAGATTGGAGTCGAGTGCACCCTCAAGAGCAGGGTTCAAACTCACAACCTCAGTGCTGACTGGCTAGTGAGTACAGTAGTAACTACCTAGACCACTCGAACACCAATACCCCTCACTTGTTTTAAATGAGAAAATGTGTAGTAAACAAATTATATTTACTTCTTTTGTTGAATTTCTTTTATTTCTTCTTCGTTTCTCTTTCTTTCCATCTCTTGTTGTTTTCTCAAATGCTCTCTTTTCATCCTTGCAAATTCCACCTCAACAGAATCATCCATCCTTTTTGACAAAGAATTGTCTACCTTGATCTGAGAGAAAAAAAATCAAAATAACTGGGTAAAAGAGTTTGTACAAAAAACAAAATAATTGGTTGATACATTAAGCTTCAATTCAATACAGACTTTAAAATAACCTCAAATTCAAAACAATGTATAGGGACACTGAAGTAATTATTGCCAATATTTGCAACATTAATGAATTGCTGTTTTCCTAATGTTCACTTGAACTATTTTGTGTATACAAAGAAAGTTTTACCAATGATTGAGTAATATTGTTTCACACTATTTTCAGTAATATTGGCTATATGATGGTGGTCAGTTTTTTATTGATGGAGGAAGACAGTGTCAGAATAGAACCAATGACCTTGGGCAGGAAACTTAAGAGTTCTGGTCAATTCAGATTTGAGTTGAATGATCAACCTCAGGGTCAACAGGCTTAAACCACTCACCCACTGAGTATTTTTTAAAAGTTTTAACTTCATGTGGGCAGAACAAACTTACTGTACTAATTCAATGAGCAACTGATTAGTCATAAACTAATGCTATAAAATTGAGAATGGAAATAGGGAATGTGTCAAAGAGACAACAACCTGACCATAGAAAAAACAACAGCAGGTCACCAACAGATGCATCTACAGATCACCTTGACTTAAGAATTATAACTATAATATGAGGCAGGCATTACCTGTAAATGGGGACGAAGTCTGTATGAATTATTTTTCTGTAACTTAAATATTTGTTAAAAAAAGAAACGGAAATATACCGTAACTTTTCCGATTTTGGTTCTGTTGTTAGGGAGTTTAGTTGTGCGTAAGTTATGACGTCATATGAAATGTAAACAAAGAAACGCTTTCATTAGGTAACGTTTTTTCATATAAAAATGAAATTGATATTGCGTTCCTTCCTATTTATAATAGACTGGTAAATATATATTTTACTGAAAGATTCATACAAACAAAACTGGAAAAGGGAAGTACATTGTAGATTTCTGCGCAGGTCCGGGATTTCAAAACATGACAAAAAAAAAAAAAAATTGAATGATTTTGAGTTCATTAGTACAATGAAAAATTCAGGAAATTTTTCTGATTTTTTTTTTTATTGAATTTTCTACTGTTATTGGCGACTTCGTCCCCATATTATTGTTTAAGTACATTTCATCCACTCTCCTCACTACACAGGCAAAAATGGCTCATGCAAATTGAACTGATTTCAAGTGAGTTTCACATAAAACCTTAATTAATTGAGGTGTAATTCATTTTAGTAAAATTTGTCTGTGTTATTCCCTGGAAAGTGGAGGTGGATTGAGGTATATACATCTTCATTAGTAATATCAAAACTTCCATAAAACTTTCCACTGACCTGGTCAGTATTCCGTAATTCCATTAATTCTTTATGTTGTTTCTGTAATTGTTTGTTCTTCTCTTTTATTCTTTCCTCTGTCAGTTGTTTCTCTGTGTGTCTTACAGGCTGGACTTTCATCAACTCGTTATACTGTTTAAGATGGCGCTGTAATAGCTCAGCTTTCTTGTCAGATTTATTTACATTCACAGGAGGTGTCGTTCCAAAGATGGCACTCTGTAGGATACTAGATTTAACATCCTGTTCTCTAGTTTCCCTATCTCCAGCAGGATTACCCTTAAATTACAATTACAGATAAGAATTATAATTTTTTCATTGATAACATTCACTTAGGTAAAAATATATATCATATAATCCATTTTTTTCAAAATTAAAGAACCTTAGTGAGTGTGCTTACATACTCCACGCCCCAAAATTGTCACTGGACAAATAAAATAACACCTTAGATGCCAACCCCCTTTTGCAAAATCAAGGATTTGTATAGTTAGAAGGATTGGAATCTCGTGGGCTTTTGCATAGACTGTAGTATAATATCTTATGCGACACGAGATTTTGTGAGATTACCCGTGATGCATCTGGAAAATGCTAAACGTGCCTTGATTAATGGCGGACATTTTATCACCTAAACAAACTGACAACCGATATGTAAGTATTACAATCCATATTTATCAAATTTTATGCTTAAAATAAGAAGTTTAAAATGGTTCTGGTGTTATTAATAACTTTTACGATCGCAGTAAGAGTACACGGCTCCATAGAATGAATTTGCATAATGACCGAAGTGACCTCACCCTATCCCGCCTATTGGGCGGTCCTAACATCATTTTCTATTTTTATACTCCTTCCTCAAAATACGGAGATGAGTGATAAAATTTACATTTTCTGAAAGATATATGATTTGTTCGTGTATTGAGTAAATTTCGTAGTAATTGATGCATTAGTTTTCCTAATTTTTCCGTTTCTTTGAGCTGATTACAACAAATATGGCGTTCTGGAGCGAAAATGGGGGTGGCTTAGGAAAAATGAATAAAGTTCTTCAATTGGTCTAGATTGATGTTCAAACTAGTTTATAAACGTAAAACATAAGGGATAAAGTGTATAGAAGAAAGCTCAAATCGCTAAATAAGGTAATTGTGATACTTTTCTGTCTTGTAAAATCAATGTGGTTCTCAGATGAATCGCAATTTACCAGGCCTAAATTGGGAGGGGATCCAGTTGTCATAATCAGCTGATACTTCCTTCCTGCTTCAACCGAAGTAAAACCGTTAAACCATGTGTTTTGAAGTAGCCAAATGTTCATCCCAATGCCGGCAAATGACCTCCCTAGTAAATCAAGTTGTCGTTGTGTACAAATGAATGTACTTTTTTACTGACGTTAATACACCAACAGAGCTCATCTGCTAAAATAATGCATAGCCATAGGTAGTGCTGTGTTTGTCTTCATTATAAATTATTACCATCCAGCTTTATTATGCATGGTATTGTTATGGACTCCCTTCATCTCTATCTGTATACCACATACATGTACATATCACATGCATAACAAGTTAAACATTTTGTACAAGACTATATTATTTCTTTCCTTCAACGGCGTCAAATCATACATTAAAAAGGCCTTGCAAGATGTTTTCCTGCAACGGTGTAAAAGAAAAAAATAGAAATAGCCTTGCAAGGTGTCTTCCTTCATAGCCATCAAGCAAACAAATGTTGTACTCTTTTAAACTGGTTATTTATTATATTTTGTAGTGTACTGTATCTTAATTTTATTATCCATTGCCCCGTAAGATAATCGTTGTCTATTATTCAGTTATTTTATATAGATATCTTTAGAAATACCCAAATAGTTCCATTTTTTCCCCTAAATCACTCTATATTAAATTTTCCCATATTTTTTTATTGTTTAATTTCAATATTGTGAAGATATGAAAATATCAATTTGTCGTTTGAACACCAACATGCATGTAATGACAATGTGCTACATAATCAATGATTCATTTAGGTCCTGCATTACCTATTATGATATACATGTATAAGTAAATGTGTATATATATATAGGTTTGTAGTTAAGCAAGCACCATTAATTTAAAGTATGATTTTATATTTTTTTGTATTTATTTTTGTATGTGACATCAAATGATCCTACAATATTGAAAATATATTTTTTTTTTAGAAACATTGCTACATGTAGATAACTCCTGAATTTGCACAAGCTGGCATATATGTAGCATAAACCCATAGATTACAAAACTAACATAAATCTTGCAAATATAATTGTTCGAGCAGAGATATAAAGGTAATATTACTATTGTTAAGACAGATTTTATATTGAAATAATTTAAGCCATATCCTATTGTATTGTAAGTGCCACATGTAACTATATTTCACATTTTTTTCCAGTATTTCCCAAATTGCCCAAACTGGTGAATGTCAAGAAGAAAAGGCCAGGCACAAGAAAAGTCCTCAAAAAAGTCTTAAGCAGTTGACCATTCATGTACTAATCATGTGGACTGACATATGGCATGCCTTCAAATAGAAATACTTGAGTATTGGTACAACTTAATGTGACTATTGACTAGAACGTTCCTCCAAATATCACCTATGGAAAGATATACCAACAGTATTTTATTGGATCATTAAATACAATCTCTTTTAGCAAAACATGGAGAGCTACACTTTGTGTGTAGGGGAATTTGATAGTGACTATAATCGTGAGATAATCACATGCACCTGATACCAGCTGAACTAGATTATATCTATTATTTTAATAAAAAATAAATCATTGAATATTTTAAATTCCTTTACATGCCAGAATCATTTAATATTTGCCTAATCTGCTTGGTGTTGAGGGTATATTGACTATTATCTTTCATGTCACAGACTTTATTTATCCAGTTTTTCATATAAATCTGTGTGATTAATGTCTATGAGGATGTGTAGACTAGTAAGATAAGCAAGGACACATAGGATATGATTGAAATGAGACAACTATCCATCTAATATCAAATGAAGATTTAAAAAACTAGTTGTCTACATGTACAAATGTATAATAGATGAATGAAACCAACAGTCCATACATAAAACATGTAAAAAAAATATAGTTTGTATACCAAATTTAAAGTTAAGACATAAAAGTTTAGAGGTGTGGTATGATTGTCAATCGAATGAGACAGCTCAGTTCACCAAAGTTCAAATGATGTTGATGTCCCGGTAAGCAAGTATTCAATCAATCTTTATTTCTAATCTTGATAGACAGAAGTTATTGTTTTACATGTATTTGTAATTGAGCACTATAAAGTCCATACAAGCCAAAATTGTACAAAAAGTATCTACTTTTAGACATTAAACATTTTTGTCATGTTTACAAAGACATTTATTGATAAATATCTAGTCGCCACTGTTAAGACCTAGCAAGCATTAAAGTTACTAACAGAAAAGTAAGACTTTTATTTTAATTCTTGATGTAATCTGCTGTAACTTACCTCCTATGTACAGTCAGAAAAAGATGAAAGAAGTCTTCTTTGATATATGACATGTCGCTCTTTTCAAGTTAACTTCTGTATTTTACTACATGTGTAATACACCCGTACATATTAACCAGGAGTAATTTCATGATTGACTACTTGAGTGGCCGTTATGACAGAGAGCTGACACTATAAGGTTGTCCTATTTAATTCATGCACAAATGAGTTAAGTACTCTGACAAGAAAGAAAAGTTCATTTAGAGCTGTAATGTTATTTATTTAATAGTACAATTAAAAACATTGCTTGCAGTACACACTGGCTAACATGTCTTTAATGCCTTTATCATGGTTAGGCAGCAACCATTAGATTTTCGGGGGGGGGGGGGGGGGGGGGGGGCTATGTTTTTATTGGAAAAAAAAGTTTGTTTCCAGTATTTGGTGAAAACAATAATTTGTTTTGGACCCTGAGAGAAAAAAAATGTTTGTTTCACCCTCAGCTGCCACTATATGTAATGCTAGAAGTGAAAGAAAAAAATGTTTTCGGTTTGTCGCTTAAAAATAGATTGTTCTTCGACGAAGGCAAAAAAAGTTTGCACAGAAAACAAATTCATAGCCCCCTCCCAAAAAAATATCAAATGGTTGCTGCTTTAAGATGATTGAAACCAGCTAGCTACATGAACATAAAGAGTAACATGCAGATTGAGGCAGTTTGATAAGGTTTAGCTGACTGGGCCCCCTTTTTAACAGTACTTGTCCCAACCTTATGAAAAAGATCAGCCACTGACATGTATATAAAACGCAAATTATTCGTCCTGAAATGTGTGGTCAATTCTTTTTTGCCACAAATATGGTTTTGCACCTGTTTCCCACAGATTGATAGTTTCTTAAGTTGAAAATAGCTATAGAGAAGACCGTACTTTAACCTATAATGGTTTACTTTTTAAATTGTTATTTGGATGGAGAGTTGTCTCATTGGCACTCACACCACATCTCCCTATATCTATATAATGACATCATTTACAAGAATGAGATTTTGTTTTCATTTCTTTGGCAGAAGATACATACTTGTAAACACATTGTCAACTGTCGTAATATAATACACATTGCGTTACAATCTCCATCAAATAAATCACTTAAATTACGCTATTTGTCAATTGAAAATCAAGTGATAATCAATAATATTTACATTATATACATTTATATTTACATTTAAGAAGGAATAAAGTCCGTTACCATAATGATATAGTCTATACGTGACAAAAATAAGAAAACAACTCGATACATGTGTACAAAAATTACGTTCCGATATCGTAAGTGACGAGTTCGAAATGTAGAAGTAGTGGCGAGTAGTGTGAAGTCTCGCCGCGGAAGAGATTACGATAAACCGCGAGATTCCAATCCTTCTAACTATACAAATCCTTGGCAAAATCAATAACAATCTATCAAAATTTCAGTAATTTTGAAAACTTTTCAGTAATCATTCAATAAACGTGCATTTACCAAAACAAGTACTGAAGAATGGTTGCAAGTAATGTGCAATAACATGTTTCGTTAAACATGTAATCTATCGTATATATTCCATTCATTAGTTGTTCTTAATTTAAGGTGCAGACAGCCCAGACTTTAATATTTTCGTTTTGTCTAGAAGTAGAGAAATAGGCAAAGCCACTTCATATAATGGGCGTTAGCCTCTTCGGAAGTCAGTTAGTTACCAAACAATAGGTTGATCACTCCTGAGAAAGCAGCAGTATATAGAGTTTTCAAAATATTAGACAAGACCAGGAAAGTAATGATCAAAATCCATGTTTTACAAACAAATACATTTACCATTTGTTTAATGTTAAGGTCATTGTTCAGAGATCCAAACAAATCTGTCTTTGTACTTGCTGTAGGTACAGGGCTCTTTTCTTTTTCAATGTCCCTCTTCAGAGTTTTAATAGCATCTTCTTTAATTTGCTTTTTCTACAAAAAATATTAAACATTATCAACAAGAAAATTTGGTAATTGGATACCTTGCCCAGGTTACTCTTTCTTTTTTTCATGTTAAGTAAACTCCTGTATCATAACCCTACTTTGACTTATATTTCAAAAAGTATTGCTAGTAATGAACATTCCATACTTGATTTGTATTATACTAAGTTTAAAGCTTATTTCAAAAAGACCGGTGAGCAAAAATTGTAATGTAAGGAAGGCCAAAATATCAAAGCATATTTGTCCGTATTTGGCTCTACTTTATGTCCTTTTGGATCATTTAAGTATGTACAAAGTTTTGGGTATTCAAATAATTACGGGTTGTTGCAAAATTTATTGTAGTCGTTTGGGGTTAAGATGAGGGGTCAAGAGGGGTGGGGTTAAAGGCCTTTAAAATTAACGATTGTGGATGGTTACCTATTTTTTTCCAAGAATTATGAGTAAAATGAAATTATATATTATGCACTCAAACTTACAATTTCTTTCAATGCCTTCCTTTTTTTCTTCTTATTGTTGGTAGATTCTGTCGTGATCTTTGAACTCTGTAGTTCATTTTTTCTATTTTCTTTTAACTGCATTTCAACTTCTTTCATAATTTCTGCATCATCAATCCTTAAATATAAAACTTGTATTCAGAAAATATATCAACAGATCAGTATTAATAACACTTTATACAAAATTTCATTAAAATCAGTCAAAGACCAGTTGATGGACTCCGCAACTTTTAATGAGTTCATGCTGTCATTATTGTCATAACAGAAGAAAAAGGTGAAAACTTAGAAATAGTAACTTCATTTTATAGCTATGCTGATGCTACTGGTGTGGATGTGAAAAGTTAAGTCAAAAAATAAACATAAAACTCCAATAAAATTGTATAACTATTGCTATTGAGATATTTACAGCCAATTTCAATTAGAGTGTATGCTAAGGTAATATCTTTGGTTAGCTTGCTTGCTAGCTGAACCGTGAAGTCATTGTTAGGTAAGGTAACCACCCTCTTTTCTAAATAGCCTAGTCATATAGACAGATAAGATTGTTTATCTGTTGGACTAGTCTACTCTTAAAGGAGGGTAGTTTAACTAACTTAACAATGACTTCACAGTTCAGCTAGCAAGCAAGCTAACCAAAGATATTACCGTTGCCTACACACTCATTGAAATTGGCTGTAACACAGATTCCCTTCTTTTTATAATTCTACATATACGAGGTAATTTGACATCTTAATAAAAATAATTGACCTCATCATTGGATCAGTCTTGCTATATGTATAAAAAGTTTGTTTTTATAAATGTAATTTATTAAGCCATTTGAATTATCAAATATGGGTTAATCAAATACTATAATATAGATAATTTCACGTCAATATTTTCACTATATATAATTTGAATATTATCTTAGATTAGGTGGAGAGAAAGCAACAACCTTTATTGTCTTGCGTGAGTCTTAAATTCTTCAAATAAGTCATTAAAAATATCTTAATTTCTTCAGATAAATCATTAAAAATATCTTTTTGATTATGGTCAGTTGCTTTTTTTTTTAAATGAGACATATATTCTGAATTTCATAGTAAATTGAAAAAGAACAAATTTAAATGTGTTTTTTTTTTAACAGTTATTCTTATTAAACAAGAATGAACACACAGGAGAAACTATTACACTGCTTTATTGAATTTATATCTAAAGTGTATTTATTTTGAATTTATGTTAAAAGTCTAAATTAGTAGTCTTTATTTTTATTTCGAATTTATATTAAAAAAATTTAATTAATAGTCTTTATATTTATTTTAGTATGACATAAACTTACATTACGACAAATTAACTCTATTCCTAGAATGCTGACAAATTTACCTGTAATTTGTCTGTATACCAAAGTATATTTAAGGAATAAAACGATTAGCCTGAAGGTAAGCATAAACTAGAAAAAACAAGTATGATCTACTTTATCAATTACAACTTCATGATATTTTGAGTCTTTAACATTTTGGTTTTACAAAATGGATCATATAAACTTTTTCTGACCATTGAAGCATAAAAACAAAGCCAGGATATGAAATCAATGTTATAAATTCTATGTGCCAAATGCCTTTAATTTCCAGGAGATTGTAAATAAACTAAGCATAATAAAAACACACAATTACTATTGTAGGTGGGGCATAAAAACAACATTTATCATTGGACCATGTTGTCAGTTGACTAATAATGCCATATTCTCTTCAAAGTGGGTCTCGCTGGGGTCTAAGCGTGACAAGAGATTGTCTATCTTTTAGTAAGCGTGACAAGTGAAAGCCAAATTTTAGTGCCGTGAAAACAGGAAATGAAGTCTAGCGGGACATGGGAAATTCCAAATTATAGGCTCTAAAGAGCCTGTGTCGCTCACCTGTATTTACTGATGCTTTGGAAATCATGTAAAATAAGGTTAAAATCATAATTTATAGTATAAGATATCATTAGATACTAAAATAATATCAAAGATAATAGCAAAAAACTAGAAAATTTCCATTCAAGAGGCTGTCACAACGACAGCAAACCGGATTTATAACATTTATTTGTGTCCTGGCAATATCACAAGAACCATTACTGATGAATGGTGAAAGTGAAAATCGTCAATATCAAATTTGACCTCCATTTTGTCATCAGTATCAACATAATCAAATTTGAAAAGCTTAGATTGAATGGTTCATGAGTAAATGCAACAACATGAATGGAAACCCCATTTAATAATCTTTCAAGAACCATAACTCCTGAACGGTAAAAATTAAAATCGTCATTAGGCCACACCAATTTGATTCCTTGTTCTACGGACCCGCCCGCACCTATTTTTTTCAAAACCGCATCCGGATATGAAATCATGTCCATTTCCCGCATCGTTTTTTTTGTAAATATTATGTAAAGATCTCAACATTTGTTTTTTAAAATCACATTCTAGCCTTTATATAACGATTTTAAACCTATCAGCACCCCACAACACTGTAATTATCTGCGAGAATATTTGTTTCAGAATGGAGCCAATTTATTCCAAGCGAGAGTGCTCCGATATAAATAGAAATACCAGTATAGAACAAAACGTTGGTTTCTTTCCCCCTAACTTATATTCCCTATAAAAAAAATGTTCGTTGTTAAAATAAAGTACAAAGAACTTCTGAAGGATTTGCCTTCAACTGCAATTATAATGTATGGTGACGGTCATACCCGCTGCAGGTTTGTGCACCTGTCCTGGTTGATTCAGAGACCTGTCGTTCAGCAGTTATCGTTTGTTGATGTGGTTCATTGGTAAATTTTTCCCGTTTGGAAATATAATTTAGATCGTTGGTTTTCCTGTTCGAATTGTTTACAATACTTAGTTGTGGTCCCTTATAGCTTGCTGGTTGGTCTTGATCAAAGCACTGTGTAAAAGGCCGTACTTTGACCTATTATATGTTATTATCAGGTTGGGACTAACCCTCCCTCAGACAAGGGCCTTGAAGGGGTCATTTTACCATGTTTACTGTTCAGTGTGTTGTAGAAAAGAAAATAGAAATACTAAGGATTTGTACAGTGCTACTATACAAAACCTTTGACAACTTAGAATTTTTTACTCAAAAAGAGGAGAAATACATTATATTTTAAACAACTTTTCTAAAAGAGGGATGGGTCCACTTATTTTGAATAATATTAAACTGTTAAAGTAAATGTGTTAACATGGTTAAAGTCCAGGAATATAACAAAATTCTTGGACATGTTTTGACCATTTAATACCAAATATTATAGTTCTTTGGGAAAATATAAGCCCTTTTGTACTTAAAGTGTTTTTACAAAAAAAATATATTATGACCCCTCATAAAAGGGATATTCATAACATTAAGGGGTTGTTCTGAACCTGAATATGACTTGGATGGAGAATTGTCTCATTGTCAGTCACACATACATAGACCAGATTTAATTATTCAATTATTTCTTGTCGAACAGGGAAAAAATACTTCATAAATTAAAGAAATGTCAAGGTACAAGTGATAAATCAAGTTTTAATATAGTCAAAACCTATATTTTATGTTTACAAAAAAAAATTATAATCGCTCGCCTTTACTTTTTAAGCTTCGCCTCAAAAATTTGCAAATTAAATATTTTTTTATTAAAATTTTCAAATCGCTCGCTCGCCCCAATTTTTGGAGTCCAAAAATCCGTAGAACAAGAAATTACATTGGTGTGGCCTTATTGAACTTGACCTCTATTTTGTCATCAGTAGCAACATATTAAAATTTGGGAAGCTTTGGTAGAACAGTTCATGCGTAATTGCACGGACACGACTGGAAACTCCATTTTTCAATCTTTCAAGAACCATAACTCCTGAACGGTAAAAGTCAAAATCGTCATTATTGAACTTGACCTCTGTTTTGTCATCAGTAACAACATATTGAAATTTGGGAAGCTTTGGTGGAACAGTTCATGCGTAAATGCACGGACACAACTGGAAACTCCATTTTTCAATCTTTCAAGAACCATAACTCCTGAACGGTAAAAGTCAAAATCGTCATTATTGAACTTGACCTCCATTTTGTCATCAGTAACAACATATTAACCATAACTCCTGAACGGTAAAACATCCCCATATCAATAACCGACATTTTTGTCACAATAATCCGGTTAAAAATTACTATATTAATAGGGTCAGTAACCCAACAACTGGTTGTCAAATTTGTCTGAAAATTTCAGGGGAGATATATCAAAATCTGATGAACATTTTTGCTACCAGTCAGATTTGCCCTAAATGCTTCAATCAGTTTCAGAGATATAAGCCAAAAAATGCATTTTAAGCTATGTACTTTTTTTAGCCATGTCTGCCATCTTGGTTCAGGGAAGGGTCATCAGATACATTTTTATAACTAGATACCCTTATGATGATTGCGGAAAAGTTTTGTTAGATTTTGTCTTAGTAGTTTCAGAGAAGATATTTGTAAAAGATTACATTAATTTAAGAAAAATTTGTAAAGTTGACTATAAAGGGCAATAACTTCTGAAGAGGTCAATTGATCATTTGACTTATTTGTAGATCTTACTTTGCTGAACACTAGTTCTGTTTACAGTTTATCACTATCTATATTAATATGCAAGATAATAACCAAAAACAGCAAAAAATTCCTTAAATTACCAATTTAGGGGCAGTAACCCAACAACGGCTTCTACGAATCATCAGAAAATTTAAGAACAGATGAATCTTGACCTGATTAACAATTTTACATCATGTCAGGTTTGCTCTTAATGCTTTGGTTTCAGAGATATAAGCCAAAATCTACATTTTACCCCTATGTTCTATTTTTAGCCATGGCGACCATCATGGTTGGTTGGCCAGGTCACCGGACAATTTTTAAACTAGACTCCTCAATGATGATTGTTACCAAGTTTGGTTTAATTTGGCACAGTAGTTTCAGAGAAGAAGATATTTGTAAAAGTTAACAACTACGTAGACAATGGATGCAAAGTGAAGATAAAAGCTCACTTGGGCCTTTGGGCCAGGTGAGCTTAAAAATGAGAATTGCTAACGTACATACAGGAATCTGACAAAACAAACAAACAAACAAAATCCAAATAATGATTGAAGTATCAGACATATCTAATAGTTAAATGCATACCCATTATTTTTCTGACTTGAAGCAGCATTCTTCAAACTAAAAAAAATAAATTCTTTTACTATTTCAAAATTATTTCATCTGGGAATACAACCTTATTTTAATGAATTTTCTAGCTAGTGAAATAAAATATCATGTATTTGAAAAAGAGCTAATTTCCTAATGCATACATAGCAAGACTTTGGTGAGCTTGCTTGCTTTGTTTATATATTGTACAAAAAATGTTTTTTGTAAATATTAGGAATTAATTGTGGGTAGAGTTACTTACCCTGTTTTTTATCTTTATTAAAATAATACTCCTATCTGTTTTTCTAATTTCAAAAAAAATTTAAAATGAAATTATTGAAAAAAGAGATATTTTCAAGTATCAAATTGACAAAATTGATATTCAAAGCTTAATCAAAAATCCTATATTGCAAAAGATGTTAAATATCTTCAGTCTTCCAAAATTTGTCATAAACAAATGATAAAGAATAAAATTTCTACAATAAGACCAATTATCGAGTATTTTATATTCATTTATGAGCTTTCCATCACAACCTAATCAATGGTAACAGATGGTTTTAAATTAGAACAACAAATAAAGTAATGTAATAATTGCAGTGGCAGATTCAGAAATGTTTGCAAGTGTGGATCCACGGACTAAAACAGGGCCTGCTCGGGTCAAACTTCAGTGATTCCCCATTTAATCAAACAGATTATTTTCCAGGAATGGGACAGGAGGATGAAGGCCCTTGCCACCCTCTAAATCCACCTTTTGAATTGTAATTTTGCTTCAAAATCTACTGTATTTTCAAAATGCATAAAAAATCCAGAAAAAAATTAAGTCTGTCAAAATGATTCAACTTTCTCAACAATACTGTGTAATAAGATAAAGAAAATATGCAGTACTTTATGAGAAAACACAAGAGGAGGAACACAAGTCTGATATTCATTAAAAAAATACCCCATGTTTTGTACCTTTAATCACATACCTGTCAACCTGTGACGATGAAAATGCAGGTCATGACCTGCATTGAAGAATCAAATCTCAGGTCATAATGCGTACAAACTTTTTCGAGCTAAATTTCAGTATTATGGTACATTTTCTTATAATGTATATCAAAGATACCAATACATCAATGCATGTTCACTTGGTTAATTCATTTTAAATCCTATTAATTATTATTTCAATGCACTTTTACAGATTTTTATAAATTTGTGCATCACAGTCTTGCATTCATTACTTTTGTTATAATCAGCAAGGTTTAGTGCAAGGTTTAGTGTGGTTAGAATTTACTTTTACAGCAGATTTCAGTCAGTATGTAGCTAATGGCAATATCTTTGGTTAGCTTGCTTGTTAGCTGAACCGTGAAGTCATTGTTAGGTTAGGTAAAGTACCCTCCTTTAATAGTAATCTAGCCCAACTGATAACCAATCTATCTTTCTGTAGGACTAAGCTACTTTAAAAGGAGGGTAGTATACCTTACCTAACAATGACTTCACAGTTCAGCTAACAAGCAAGCTAACCAAAGATATTATCATAAGCTACATACTGACTGAAATCTGCTGTAAGATGTGATATTTTATTGTTTGAGGCACTGGCTTAGTAGCCTTCAATTACATCATCAATTTCTTATATATATGGAAGTGTTTTACGACCTTGACTGGCCTTTCAGCCCTCGCACGGTCGGCTCGGTGCCCGAAGGCGTTTGGTGAGCTTTAAATGATTTGATGCCATGGGTCAGGAACAAGTAGTGGAGGTCGCAATATGTAGGCCGCCATCTTGGTTTTGGTGAGTTGATTTTTCTTTGTTTACTATTTTGATGTTTTTCTTCACTAACGGCTGCTTTCAGGGCCAGTTTGGTCAGCTTGACAGCCCGCTAGCCTCGATGAAGGAGTACTGGTAGATGCTCTCGGACGTAGTTCAGAAGATGACAGGAAGCGTTATCAGGACCAAAGCCGTGAGGCAGTGAAATGAAGGTCGTATCACCCAACAGCCTAGGATACAGCCCTCGGACGTTAATCGGCATGACACTCCCCATAATAGACAATGGTTTTGGAGGCATGTTAACGCGGGTACGCCAACTACTACGTCTCTCTGTACGGCATGGATTGGTTTCTGTCATCTTAAGTAGTAAGTCGTTGAACATCTAACTGTATACCCTCATCGAAGATAGCGGGTAAAGGAGAGCTGACCCAGCACGTCCGTTCAGCTGTAAGGACTGAGACATGACTGAATGTAATGAATATTGATGCTTGATCAATTTCTTGAAAAGGAAATAAGATTATGATAAAATATAGTAATACAGTTAAAAGAAGTATAAATGTAAAAAATAATTTACATTTTTTTTTTAAAATATTGTATAAAGGTATAAAAATAATACAAATTTATTTTTCAATATGTATTTGAATTTTATATTATCATGATTTAATCTTTTTCACCCATAAAACGTAAATATAAGGAATAATTTTGAATGGTGACAAATAAGGGGAAGTAACTGTCTAGTTGAAATATGTTTTGCAAACCAATAATGCAATTTATTTACGACCTAAAGCTAAGGTAATTGGTGTTAATTAACAGTGTGTTTGACACCAAAGCTGTCAAGTGAAGCCATGCACTTAATGGGTCACTTAATTTGACAGTTTAAATAGCTAGATGATCTTCCTGTTCATGGAAGAATTACGAATTTGCAGGTATTTCAAAGAAATATTACTTATGAAATCAATCTCAAGGCTAAGAAATATGGGTGAAATCGGGTCATTTTCGGAATTCCCGGGTTATTTCAATGACCCGGCGGGTGTTCCGGGAGATTCCTCAAAACTGTGAAAATCTCGGGTCACACCCGCAGAAAACGGGTCACTTGACAGGTATGAATCATTTTTTAGAAACTGAATCTTTTGCCGGACAGATAGTACAGTAAAATAGATTTTTATTGGCCTGAAGCTGTTCATTTTGTTTTAGAAACATTGAATTTTGTTGATGTTTCATTTTATTGATTGTAACAGATTGGGCAATGTATTATCTTCATTGTGAAATGATGTTTTTTTACTAATTTACATCTAACACTTAATGACATTTACGCTTTAAACTTTGATACATCTAAACCAAATTGACTATAGACATTTGCACTTTAAGCTTTGATACACCTGATCAAAATTGACTATTAAAAATGGCAAAATAACTAAAAACGTGGTCAGATATGTAGATTTCCAAGATATAAAGACTTCAGAAACGTAAATTTTCCCAAAAATATAAAAGTATTATGCATTCAGTTACCAATTAAATATTCCTCCGCAATCGATAGTGCATGATGCCAAGATGAACTGTAATTTAGCCAATTAGGTTCTATTCTCGATCTTAATTTGTAAAACAAATCAAATTTATGAAGGAAGGACTTAAGACTGATTACTATTAAGCACCTAGTCAGTATGGTATAAAAAGATAATCAGATCCAGCGGCAATGTTTATAGCTCTATTTACCAACAAAAGAGAAATGGAATAAAGCATGCAGCACTTACTTTTGATTTGTAGCTTCATTCTTCTTTAGTTTGTTTTTTAATTCTTCAGAAATTTCCTTCATTTCCTAAAAAATGTATATAACTCTAATACCGTGTGGCTCAGACTGGACATGCACATTTATATATAACATTTGTTCCATGTTCATGCATATAGCATTCAGGCTTGTAAAGTCAGAACTCAAACTTTGTTAGAACACTTCTTTTGGCTACAAGAATTCAAAACAAAACGTGTTGTATATGCGCTTTTATTTTTGTTCTTCATCTCAAAGTAACAATGAGGCCTGTACACAGAGCTAAAAATATGAGGTTTAGTTAACTTGAGCTCTATATGGGTTGGGACATCTGAAGTAAAAGAAGGCCAAGATATACATCCTCTGCTTCATAGCAGTAAATATACCCTGATGGACTGCATGATATAGGAAGCATATGGGGTTACAAACACTTGTATTGCTAAAACTAGTCACAATTCAAAGACTAAGTTTTTTTTTATGAATTTGCACACAAAATAACAATAAATTTCTTTTTGAAGTATTGTACAATAAAACAATATGCATGGAAAGGTTCATATACTTATGTACCTGGTAATAATCTTCAGGGTTAAATGAAATTTGTGTTACCCAGACACCCATTTACCTCAAATAAAAATAAAAGATTTTTTTTTTTCAATTTTGCTGATAGCTTAATGCATCCAATTTGTTTACAAGTTGAACCCCTTTAAAACTTTTAAATTGAATCTAACAAGATAACAAAACGACATACTGACAAATCAAAAACATTTAGGTTTTGTTGATATGGGTACAATTACATACAGACTTTATACAATACCTTTTCCCTCCTGTGCTGTTCTGCTAATTGCTGTTTTTTACTTATCGTCTTTGGCTTATCTGACTTCATTTTAAGCTTTTTTCTGGCTTTCTGTAAAAGCAAAATTTAAAAATTGAACATTTTTTTTTTATTATTATTGGATATGCAAAATTATTGATACTTAAAAGAGTAAGACATTTCCTTTAATATGTCAGAATCAAGATCCTATCGAATACTAGTTTAAGGAATCTCAGATTGGCAGGACCTACTTCAGTTATTGTCTTCAAGTTTAAATTTTAAGACAACTGTAGTGAAAATATCTATCAAACTATGACCTTTTCCCAACTCACTAAAAAGCCAGCTTGACAGGGCAAAGGCAAGAATTGATCTTTTAAGGTCCAAATTCTCTACATACATAAATTTCCTACCATAAGTAGGTGGTTCTCCCTGGTCACTACAGTTTCCTTTACCAATAAAAACTGACTGTCCATGTAATAGCGCAATAGTACAAAAAAGTGGCACTAAGGCCATGGAAAAATAATTCATGGTTTCCCCTAACCCGACCCGGTCATTGTTTTATCAACAGGTCATTTAATTTTTCTGAAAAAAAAGTTTTTTTTTTTTTTTATTGCACTGACAACAAAATGTGTTGGAAATATGAAAGATTAAAGTTCCGTTGAGGAAACAAAACATATAGATATAAAATTATGCATGGTTACAAAAAAAAAAAAAAAAAGCCTGCCGGGTCTAAAATTTTCCCATGTTAGGGGAAACCAACAATTAATTTTCCATGGCCTAAGCATCAAGCATAGGGGCGGATCAGCCATTTAAAAAAAGGAGGGGGGGGGGGTGTCCTAACATAGGATAAATAGGGGGTTCCAACCACATGTCCCGATTCAAATGCATTGATCATCAAAAAAAAAAAGGGGGGTTTCAAACCTGCAACCCCCTCCCCCTGGATCCGCCACTGAAGCAATTTTAAAATAGATTGACTTACCCTTGTTCTTTGGTTTGGCTTTTTCTTTGGATCTCTATCCTTCAACCAATCGTCGTAGGAATGAAATTTTTTCAGCTGTTCAAAGATAAAGTGGATGACAAATTAAAAAGCAATTAATAATGCATTGTATAACTGTTGATTCATTTATTATTTGTGGATACCTATTCATTTGGAACTAAATTGTATTTGTGGTTTTGTACAAGTCTGCATATGAGCATACAGAGAATTTGTACTTGAAAGAACATTTAAATTTAAGGTTTACCTTTACCTATGAAATCCACTAAAAAATTTTATCCCACCGATAACAACAAATCCACAGTAACTAAAATCCCTGTCGGGAAGGATTCTGAAATTGTCTTTTTACATATTAAAAATACAAATAAGAATCACATGACAACAGCCTTTAAAAGTTATTTCTGATTATCGACTGGCTTAAATTTTTTTTAGAGATATTAAAATAAGTTAAATTTCAATTCATATTTCAAAACACAGTAAATTTGTGTACATGACACAATAAATAATGAGATAAATAAATATGTTTTCAAATATTTGATTGAAGATGTTTAAATATGATGATACAACACAAACAAGTAACTAGAGAGAACTGGGTTTCCAGAAACTTTCACTAGGTGCTATATATATGACGATGATGAGGTGGTTTGCAATATGTGATATTTTTGTCAATGAAAGTTTAAGTAAGCTATGAGTGATATGGAAGTACAACATAAATATTCCACCCATGCATAAAGTCTGTAGAAAATAAAAGTTCACTTGTTTAAAGGCGAGAATTGAAAAGCTTAAAAAAGAGGGGTAAAATTACAATTCTTACTCAGATATTAAAAGAAGGGAAAAAAAACGCTTCTAAAGTGCAACAGAGTAGATAATTTATTCTCTTTTTGAAACTTCAGACACAAGTAATGGAAATGTACAAAGATCATTTGAAGTGTACATGAACTTACTAAAATTATTGTAATGAAATATATATTTACCTTCACCAGATCATTTTTTTTTAATCAGATTTAGTACCTTTCAAACCTCTTGATTTTAATTCATTAAAAAATTATCATAATTTGGATGCATAACTTGAAAACAATCATGTCAAACGTTTTCTTGTGCAGAGGTGTCTCATTGGCAATCATACCACATCTTCTTATTCTTAAATTAAGGCAGAAATACATAAACCAGGTGAGCAATAAAAGTACCTAAAAGCACACACAAACTACACACAGATTACCAAAAAAATGATAAAAGTGGATTGCAAATGATATAAACCAGCACAGATTTCTATAAATACCTACACTACATTCTATATATATCTTCACTATATAAGACACTCTTTCCTACCTTATATACAGTTGATCTTCCTGGCAAGCAATAATATATATATTACTTATTTATCTTATACTGTAAATTCAGAAATTATTGCAAGGTTTTTATTATTGCGAAAAATGTGACAGAGTTGTAAACAAAATATTTTATATGAATTAAACAGGATATTTTTCAAAATCGTAAAAATTAAAATCGCATTAAAGTCTAAAATGACAAAATCGCAATAATTTCTGAATTTACAGTAGCTGACAAAACAATAAAAATTCTTATAACAGGTGCTGAAGAAAATTTTTAATCATTTAGAACACCTGACATGTCCCCTTGTTTAAACCAGTTTCTTTCGCACAAAGAAATGCTATAAAAACACGTCTTTTGAAATTACCCGACTTGTTTCCCAATTTTTTCAATGGTTAAAGTTTCCTGTGGAAATGCTACCCCTTCTGGGATAAAAAGTAAAACATAAAAATACCTAACTCTGAGGAAAATTCATAACAGTAAGTCCCTAATCAAATGGTAAAATCAAACGAATCGAAAACTGACACAAATACTGGTTAAGCAATATCTAATATTCAATGACACTGTCTCATCTTAATATTCACAAAGTTAGTTCTACTCTTTAAGAACATCAAATCAATGCATCTATCAGCTGGTGCATATTAAAAAAATTAAAATGTCATATATGTATAGATTGTCATCATCATTTTTTTGTCTCTTATAAAAGTACAAAAGTAAATACACTACGGTCATAACATTAAGGAAGTAAACAGTTTTTGTAATAACTTTCAGGAATGAAACTTACAAATATGTCTTTATAAGCATGAAAGGTAGCCCAATTAAATATATTTATATTCATTTCAAATTTTTCTGACCTTTTTTTAAAAAAACACATTTTTAATACATTTCCTTTTTATAATTAACATTTATCAAAATTGAACAATTAAACTCCATAATATATTTCAATAGGAAATAAATATAATGTCAGCTTTTAAAATTTCTTCCAGCTAAGTCATAAGATATTTAATTTCAAATAACTAAAAAATGCTGATAAAAATGAATCAAATACAAATATCAAAACTCATACAAGTAACTCTTTTCCTTTATTATTCAACATTTGATGAATCTTTTTAATAAAATAATGACTTGTTATCATGGGAACTCTTTTAATGTAGTAGAGTTAAGCCAATTAGAAAATTATCTGTAAACATGATTTTAATTATAGATTATTGTTGATCATCTTAACGAGATTGATTTTCTCGCTTGAGCTGGTACAGCGAAAGTGAGAAAAGCAATAGAGTTGAGATGACCAATAATAATCTGTTTATCGCTATTTTACCTATGACGACGTTGTCAATTTCATGTCAATTTCGTTAGCAACGCCACATGGCCTCCTTAGTTTCTAGCGATAATTTTTCCATCTCAAACAAGAAGCATGGTATGAAAATTATCACAAAAAAAGATCAAAAGAAAAATGCACAAAATAGCGATAATACATATTATACATACATCTTCTTCTGTGATGAAATCTTCTTCGTCATCATCTCGATATTTCTAAAAATAGAAATTAAAATATGTAATAGATTGAATATAATACATGAATATTTAGGGACCATTTCATGATGTATATACAATACATGAACAATTTCAGGCCTGTAGCCAGGAATTTCCAAGGGGGGGGGGTTTGTTGGACTCACAAACTCGACTTTAACAGTCACAATTCGAACAGAACATTGACTTTAACAGTGCTTATTTGTTTTCAAGGGGGGAGTTCGATCAAACCCCCCGAACCCCCCTGGCTACGGGTATGATCTAGGGACCATTTCATGATGTATGAGGAACTTAAATACTATCAACATATTAAATGACAGGCCTTTTTATTGATCAGGTTTCTGTCGCTATATTCTTCTTCTTATGTTGGGGACTACTGTTTGTCTATTTTCTTTTCCTTTGATATTGAGCCTGGGGGATAGTTTGCAATGGCATTTCCTTTTTTTACTTGACTAATGTTTTTAACTGACACGTACCTTAGTATTATTTTTTCTCTACCAATCCATACCCATATTTAGAGATTAAATTAAGTAAGGTTCATCATTTTTTTCAGACAAAACTATGTAAACAGAACCACTTTAAATCTTTACATAATGAGAGAATAGTATATATCTCACTTTGTAAATAAAATCAAAGAAACTGTCCTCTTCTTCCTCCTCCCGAGTAAACCTCTGAGATTTGGGTTTTTTCCTCGACTGAAATCCTAAAAAATAATAAATATATCGTAGATTCATGGCCTCTAAATGTTTTTCGCTACAATAGAATACTGTAAATTTTCAAATTATTTTTCTATAAAATTCACAAAAATAAATGGCTTGCAAAAATTAGTTAGTTTACAGTATGTGAATTTTACATAGAAATGTATATTTTTTTGAGAAATCACATCATATTGGGGCAACCTTAAAAAATTGTTTGATGTTGCCATGCATTGTAGGTTTGGGTAGGTAGGTAGAAATTATGTTTTTTCTTATCACTTGCCAAATGATAATATCTATACATAATAGAGGAGAATATTCAAATTCAAACTTACATTAGGATGATAAGTATCTTAAACAAAAGACAGATTTGAGTATCATTTGACATTTATCGTGGTGACATATTGAACTGTTTGATAAATAGTCATCAGCTGTTTATCTGTTATATGTTTGAACTTTAATAAACATTATAATGTGCATATATATAAAAATACAATAATTCAAATTGTAGAAAACAATTGCCATCTTCAAATGATCTTCCCTGAAAATGCCTTAAATATTTGCCACTGAACATTAAGCAAACAAGTCTCCAATTTATCATCATGATACAAATTTCCTTATTTTTTTAAATTATTTTTTATTACTGTTCATTGCCTTTATTTCTTAATATTGTGTCACAGATGTTACTATAAATACTATACTATTTATATTTCTAGAAATGCATAGAATCCAAGTAGCAAGTTTTATTTATTAAATGATGTAATAGACAATGATAAACCTCAGTATAATAACTGCAAACCAATTAACTTTTGCAAGAGTTTTATTTATTGGGACTTTAAAAGGTACCAAAAAAATAAAAAGGACAAAAATACTGAATTCCAAGGAAAATTCAAATGAGAAAGTCCCTAATCAAATGGCAAACTCGAAAGCTGAAACAATCAAATAAATGAATGGAAAACAGCTGTCAGTTTCCTGACTTGGTACAGGTATTTCCTTATGTAGAAAATATATGTTGCAAAATTCAAAAGCTTAGAAAATAACTATAATATATTGCCTTGAAGTTTAGTAGAAAGGGCTTCCCAGGTAAGGGGAACAGTGGGATCCCTCTAACATGTTTAACCCTGCCAAATTCTTAGTATGTGCCTATTCCAAGTCAGGAGCCTGTAATTCAGCGGTTGTTTGTTTATGTGTTACATATTTGTTTTTTGTTCATATTTTTGTACACAAATTAAGACCGTTAGTTTTCTCATTTGAATTGTTTTACATTTGACATTTTGGAGCATTTTATAAGGGACTAAGCGGTACAGAGACCTAAAATTATTGTGCCATTTGGTCTTTTGTGGAGAGTTATCTCATTGGCAATCATACCACATCTTCTCTTTTATATTCATACGTAAAAGAGTCTGCAAAAATAAGTTGGTTATTGTTAATTGAGAAATTATTACAGGGTAAATCATATTCATAACTCAAAACAGAAATAAAGATAAACTACTTACTTCTTTGAAAAACAAAATCTCCGAATACATCGACAAACAACTTTCTGAAGAACCAAGACTGAAAAAATATAGAGAAGAAATGATCCTTTGTTGACATGAAATAATTACATGCCCATTAAAAATGAAAACTAATTCAATGGAAATTAATTTAGATTGGCAATACCATGATTTGCTTTATCTACAAGGACCCTTATCTTATCCATGTTTTTATTTGTTTTTTAACACTCTAACATCATAGTCCATTATGCTGAAACAAGAATGTGTCCTTTAATCCTTAGAGATGCCTAACTAATAGTGTTCGGTCTGGGTGTCCATAGTTTCTTCTGTACTTCTGTCCCGCTTAAGGTTAAAGTTTTTGGTCAAAGTAGTTTTTGCTGGAGTTAAAGTCCTATCAACTATGAGGGTATCATCAGCTCAGTAGTCAGTGCTTCGGTACTGACATGATTTAACCAACTTTATTAAAATTGTCCATTTATAAATTTTGAAATTATTATAAAACTAAGGTTTCAACTCCCTCAGACAAAGTTGACTTTAGATGAATTTGGCTATCTTTTTTTAGGTATTTTTAAAATATAGCTCTTCAAATATTTTCAGTATTTATATATCTTCAGAGTTCAAATGTTTGGCATTCAGCGTTCCTGATGAAGGTAAATCCAGAAAAGCGCTTTGGACGCATTTAAATCATTAAATGTGTTGTTTTCCATTTTTTATAAAACTTAATCCAGAAAAACACTGTATATGCAATAAATAAAGTATCTGTGATGTTTTAAAACTGATCTTGAAAAAACATACAGCATAGCTTTCTTCATCATCTTCTTCAAGATCTTCATCAGTAAAATCTTCTTCTTCGTCGTCAGTTTCATAGCAGTACTGACATCCACAACTTTGACAGCATCCTCCTACTATCCTGTTCACTAGAAAACAAAATATAAATGGTATAAGTATTGATAGGGGGTCTCATTTGGGGGATGTGGATCCAGGATCCAGCTTATTGTTTTGTCAGAATGCATATCCTGCTTCTGGCATGTAATTTCCTGTGTCCACCCAACTTCGTTTCCTGTTTTCCTGTTAAATTATTTTACTTTCATAGCTCACACTTAAAAAAAATCAACCAATCCCACGTCAGGCTTACACCCCAATGAGACCCACTTCATAAGCACAAGATTACAAAGGCAAATTTCAATTCTTAAGTATAAGTATGAACAGACCTGCATATTTTCTTGTTAGCTGGAAATAAGCTTGACTAAGTCTCTGAAATGTCTCAGTAGCACCAGGATCATCTGGATTCTAGAAAATATAAAAAAAATCTGAAACTGTTATACAAGATAGTGTCCACAAGTCAACACATGGATGCCCAATCTGCACTATCATTTCCTATTTTCAGTGGACTGTAAAATTGGAATATTGCTGATATAAATATCTGACAAGAAATGTATGAAATGTACAAGAAAGATTGCTTACAATTCAATTCTTATATTCAATTTCCAAAGGGGAATAACTCTTTAAAAATAATTGATTATCTAACTTTCTTTTAAATACTTCAATCTGCACCATCATTTTCTATGTTCAGTGGAATGTAAAATTGGATTATTGCTGATATAAATATTTGACAAGAAATGTACAAGAGAGATGGCTTACAATGCAATTCTATATACATATTAAATTTCCAAAGGGGAATAACTTTTTAATAAATAATTGATTATCCAACTTTCTTTTAAATACTTCCTTCAAACTAAATCACCTATATTTTTGTAAAACTAAAAACCCATTGAATAATATTTTTACAAACCTTGTCTGGGTGATGCTGTAAAGCTAGTTTTTTGTATTTCTTTTTAATATCCTCTGAAAAAAAATTGAAAAAACTTTTAAGGCAAAATGTCTATTTTCTACATTTACTTATCACTATTTCATGTATTCCCAAAAGTAAACCTTGTGATAAGGATTTCCTAACAGAGTATAATAATTGTTAGAAAATTTTAAAAGTCAACTTGTGTTTTCTACATAAGACTATTTAACTGAAATTTGTTAATGTTCAACATCACTAACCATATGATGTCTTGCAACTTTGGGATATATACATGTATATTGATACTACATCTTGTAAATGTTGTGAATGGAATAATGAACTTTATCGGTTGTCCAATTGTCTATATCACTCTGCTCAGCTCTTAATATTATTCCATATCACTGCTTTGTGACATCAAATACTTTGACCCAGCCTTAATAACTTTGACCCAGACATGTTTTTTTCTACGTAAATTAAATCAAGTTTTAATTTAATCAGTCAGAGCTCTGACATAAACAAGTCAGAATGAACTGACTTCTTCAAGTCAGAAAATGTTTTGAAATTCTGACCTGTACGGGTCAATTTTTGTTTTGCGTAGTTTTCCATCGAGTCCGTCAAACCAGAAGTTATTTTGAATTTGCCGCCGATCTAAGACACATACGATCACGTGGTTTTTTGCGAGAGATCACGTGTTTGAGAGTCGTTGTTTTGGGAGTTTCTCGAACGAGAAGTTATTGAAAATATAGTGATTATTTACGTTTTTTTAGTGAAAATCTAGGTCAATGTGGTCATTTTCAGATGGTAATTCATATTACCTCCGTATTTTCATGGCCATTTTAATATTTTTTACGTGTAAAGAAGGTCTTTGCAAGTGATTTTGTTGCTGTTTTATGAAGGCGCGTGACCTGTAAATACGGACGCGTGGCCTTTGAGATGACCTGGTGTCTGACAATTCTGACTTGTTCAGGTCAGAAAATGTTGTTATGATAATGAACTGTTATTTTCGGGAGACAACTCGTGTTGTCTTAAACAGTATTAACATTATTAACCAGTCAGTGCAATTTTAAAAGTGAAATTATTGCTTTAAGATGAACATCGTCACGTGATTTTTCTATTTTTAAACTCAATCATGAATTGACTTTTAAACCTTTCCGAGTTTGCGGCTTATTAAATATATTTGTTTTTTCGTTTCTCCCAATGAGAAAAACGATCTTTTGAATATTGATATTCATGAAAATGAAATGAAAATCGGAATAAGTTAAATAAAGGAAAAAGGAAGGGAGGGTTTAACTAAAGAACCAAATATTTTTTTAGTTTTATTTAAAAAAAAAAAGGATTTTAACTTGAGAACATTAAAAGATTCACAAAACGGGTTTTCAGTTATGATTATGGAATATGATATTAAAAATAAATCAAATGAAATGTAGGGTGAGTCTCAAAGGGATAACCCCTACTCCTGTCATTTAACTTGTGAACAGTCGAGAATCTAGTCCAAATAATTATGACGTCTTGAAAGGCTATTATAAGTTTTTTCTTTGACGCCTTACTTGATGTAAGGCGTCAATGAAAAAAAATATAATAGCCTTTCAAGACGTCATAATTATTTGGACTATCGAGAATCCTGCCCCCTAAACTCAATTTGTTCTCTCTGTAAAGTATCATGAAATATACCAGGCAAGTCTCTATGGGTCGCCCCACCCCTTGTCATTTGAGAAAAATCTTACATCTTGAAAATGATAAGATCCCCTTTAAACCATATATATTCCTTTTTATAATGTCAAATTGATTTGAATGAAATATACTGGGCTAGTCTCTGGGTTTAACCCCCCCTTGCCATTTGTGAATGTTCTCATATTTTGTAAACGGTCGAGATCCCCACCCATAAACCATATATATTCTTGTATGGGAAAATAAAACAAACCCAATGAAATATAGGGGAAGTCCCTTGGGGGGGGGGGTCACACCACCCCTCCTGTGTGAAAACATGTAAATGGTCAAGACCCCCACAACTGTACCATATATATAGGTGTAAGTGACAACAAGACAAATCAAATGAAATAAAGATAAAGTCCCTTGGGGTCACCCCACTCCCTTATGTTTGTAAATTTGTAAGCGGTTGAGATCCCCACCCCTTAAGCCTATATATTATTATATGGGACAATACAACGAATCAAATAAAATAAAGGGAAAGTCCATGGGGGTCATCCCCATCCACCTTTCTGAAATGGTCTGGATCACCACCCCTTAACCGTATAATATTCCTGTTCGTCATTTCAAGAAGATTTGAATGACATACAGGGTCAATCCCTAGAAGTTACTTACATGTATGCATATCACTTTACTAGACCAAACCAATTTTTACTTGAACTTGCTCAATGTCAGGCGACCATGGGAATGACAAATTATTGGAGCTTTGTTTGAGAGACCTCCTAACAGCGTCCTCTTACAATTATTTTTATTTGCTGAGAGACCACCTTTACATATTATATTGATCAGTGTTTGTGCAAACAGAATTGTCTATTCAGTATTATTTTCCTCTCACATGAATCACTTCTTATTAATTACATGGCATATATGTTTTCCTATGAAGTTACCGTACGCATCTATAATTCTTACCCCAGATGCATAGCCACATAAAGCATTAACCTTTTATTTAAAATATAGATAGTCTTTGTTTCTACAGAAGTGAGAAGAACATTGGAAGTCAGTATGTTCCGACTTATAAAAGTCTGAATGAAACGCGCGTCTGGCATACTACATGTAAATGACAATCCTGGTACTTTTGATAACTATTCTGACTTTAATTCAATAAGACTCAGAATGATCTGAAGATACTGACTTGTTTTTAATGTTATGAGTATTTAAGAATATGAATGCTCTTGCCATGCTAGTACCATAAGAAATCCTGACAAGATTTTGTTCCCAAAAAATCTATATTAAAAATAACAAGTGTACGATTGAACATAATTACAAAGTTATAAATGTTGCTAAAAAATCTATTTAAAAACACCCAATAGATAGTTATCTTTCAACTTTTACATGTATTTAAAAAACAGTGAAAATATTATGTATTATATATATGTACCGCTTCTTGAAGGACAACAAAGTCACCAAACTTAGTCTGATTTTCTAAGTATTTTCTCCTCAACATTTTTTTAAAACAGAACATAATTTGACCTATTTAAGTCAGTTTACAGGAGAAGAAAAAAATCCGATCAAACTAGGTTTCTTCATCTTAGCCCCCCCCCCCCCCTTTTTTCTCCTTATCTGAATCTTCTACTGTTGAGTTAATTAATTGATATTTTTTTTTTAAGAAACAATTCAGTCAAATGGTTTTTGGAATAATGTTTTTACAATCAAAAGTTTTATATGTTAACATAACAGAAAAAAAGTCATGAAAATACAAAAATAAAATAAATTTTTAAGATATTAATTTGATGAAATTTGTTAACAAAATACATTTGAATATAAAATATACCAAATACATTTTTTTATAGTCCTCATTATTGTGACTTTGGGGGACCTTATTTCGTCAGTCTTTTATATGGTTTCCCATACATTTTAAAATCAATATGAAAATCCTAGACTTAAAAGTTGAAATAAGTTTAGTTTTGACTGACTCTTTGAAGTCAGAACATGAATTTGACCAGTTAAAGTCAGTTTACAGAGATAAATTAAATCCAATGAAAACTATGTCTTCTTCTTCTAAGCCCCCCCCCCCCCCTTTTTTCCCATTATCTGAATCTGCTACTGTTGGGTTAATTAATTGATAGGTTTATTAGAAACAATTCAGTCAAATCGTTTAAAATTAATATATTCTGATTTTCCAATACATTCTTAAATGCATATGACAATGCCAGACTAAAACGTTGTACTAATTAGCTAAAGTGAAGTTTTTGACTGACTCTTTGAAGTCAGAACATAATTTGACCTGTTAAAGTCAGTTGACAGGGAAAAAATGTCCAATCAAAACTAGGTCTTCTTCCTTTAAGCCCCCTCCATATCTGAATCTGCTACTGTTGAGTTAATTAATTCATATTTTTTTTTAAGAATCAATTCAGTCAAATGGTTTTTAAAATAATGTTTTTTTAAAACCAAAAGTTCCAAATCTTAATTTAACAGAAAAAAGTCATGAAAATACAGAAATAATACAATATTTTTTTTTAAATAATTTGATGAAAATCTTTAGAAATCAAAATACATTTGAATATTGAATATATCAATTAAAAATGTTCCATCATTTTTAAATCAATATGAAAATCCTGGCCTTAAAAGTTGAAATTAGTTTAGTTTTGACAGACTCTTTGAAGTCAGAACATGATTTGACCTGATAAAGTCAGTTTACAGGTGGGAAAATCCAATTAAACTAGGTTTCTTCATCTTAGCATCCCCCTTTTTCTTTATCTGAATCTGCTACTGTTGATTTTAATTAATTGATAATTTTTTTTAAGAAACAATTCAGTCAAATGGTTTTTAGAATATTTTTTTTACAACTATAAGTTCTATATGTAAAAAAATCATGAAAATGCAGAAATAGAATAAATTTTTAAGATATTAATTTGATATAATTTGTTAACAAAATACATTTAAATATAAAATATACCAAATACATTTTTTTATAGTCCTCATTATTGTGACTTTGGGGGACCTTATTTCGTCAGTCTTTTATCTGGTTTCCCATACATTTTAAAATCAATATGAAAATCCTAGACTTAATTAAGTTGAAATAAGTTTAGTTTTGACTGACTCTTTGAAGTCAGAACATGAATTTGACCTGTAAAAGTCAGTTTACAGAGATAAATTAAATCCAATGAAAACTATGCCCCCCCCCCTTTTCCCCTTATCTGAATCTGCTACTGTTGGGTTAATTGATTGATAGGTTTATTAGAAACGATTCAGTCAAATGGTTAAAAATAATTTATTTTACAACCAAAAGTTCCATGTGTTAACTTACCAGAAAAGAAAGGTCATGAAAATACAGAAATATAATAATAATTTCAAGATGATTTGATGAAATTTGTAAACAAAATATATTTGAATATAAAATATACCAAAGACATTTTTTTATAGTCCTTGTTATTGTGACTTTATTATTGGGTGTCTTTTATCTGATTTTCCAATACATTCTTAAATGCATATGACAATGCCAGACTAAAAAGTTGTACTAATAAGCTAAAGTGAAGTTTTTGACTGACTCTTTGAAGTCGGAACATAATTTGCAAATTATATATTTGAATATTGAATATGCAAAATAAACTTTTTTATAGTCCTCATTATTGAGCCGTATGGGGACCTTATTTCGTCAGTCTTTTATCTGGCTTTTCCGTACATTTTTAAATCAATATGAAAAAACTAGACTATAAAGTTGAAATAAGTTTAGTTGGGACTGACTCTTTGAAGTCAGAACACGATTTGACCTGTTAAAGTCAGTTGACAGGGAAAAAATGTCCAATCAAAACTAGGTCTTCTTTCTTTAAGCCCCCTCCATATCTGAATCTGCTACTGTAGAGTTAATTAATTCATTATTTTTTTCAATCTTATTAAAATAAGTTCTCATTACTTGCTCCTTGATTTTTTTATATGTCGCACACGGCGACATATAAAAAATCGAGGAGCAAGTGATGAGAATTTATTTTAATAAGATTGAATTTTTTTTAAGAAACAATTCAGTCAAATGGTTTTTAAAATAATGTTTTTTTTTTAAAACCAAAAGTTCCAAATATTAATTTAACAGAAATTAGTCATGAAAAAACAGAAATATAATAATTTTTTTAAGATAATTTGAAGAAATTTGTTAACAAAATATATTTGAATTTTAAATACTAGTATACCATACACTTTTTTATAGTCCTCATTTTTGTGACTTTATTATTGGGTGTCTTTTATCTGAGTTTCTTATACATTCTTAAATGCATATGACAATCCCAGACTTAAAGTTGCAATACTTAATTAAAGTATAGTATTTTACTGACTCCTTGAAGTCAGAACATAATGTGACTTGTTCAAGTCAGTTTGCACTTAAAGGATTTACCTCAATGAAATATTAAGATATCAAAAATATACCAAATTATCTTTTATATAGGTCTTACAATTGTGACTTAATATTTGTGATTTTTTTTCCTACTTGTATCCATACATTCTAACTATTACATCACAATCATGATAATGCCCGACTATTACAGAACTTTGCAAACCATTTAGTTTTTGACGGACTCTTTTAAGTCAGAACATGATTTGACCTGTTCAAGTCAGTTTGAAGAACAAAATTTCAAATCAAAGCGAAGTGATCTTCCTCTTAGTCTTACCCCCCTTCTGAATCTGCCACTGTTGAGTTTATTTATTAATAAGTTTTTTAAGAAACAATTAAATCAAATGGTCATTTATCTTAGAGGATCTTGCATGTAGTTTACGTGTCTTTTATCTGACTCTTCCATACATAACATTAATATCATACATGTATGGCAATGTCTGACTTAAAAAATTCAAAATTTCCATAAACTTAGCTTTTGACTGATTTTTTTAAGTAAGAACATGATTTGACCTGTTTAAGTCAATTTGTCTGAACATGCCCATTTGACCTGTTAAAGTCAATTTGCCTGAACATGATTTGACCTGTTAAAGTCAGATTGCAGAACAAATTTTCAAATCAATGATAGGTGTACAATATTAATGAGTTCCTTTAAGCCCTGCTTCTGAATCTGCGAATTTATTATTTGATAAATGTTTAGAAACAATTTAGTCAAATGGTTATTTATTTTAGGGGATCTTAAGATACATTTCCTATATTCTGACGTTCCCATACTTTCATTTCATATCATATGTCAGTGCCCCACTCTAAAAATTGCAATACAATTAGTTTTGGACTGACTGTTAAAAGTCAAAACATGATTTGACTTGTTTAAAAGAAAATGCATTTAAATATTGAATATACCAAATATTTTTTTTATAGTCCTCATTGTGACTTGAGGGGACCTTATTTCCTCTGTGCTATATCTGGCTTTCCAATACATTTTTAAATCAATATGACAGAACTAGACTTGGTTGAAATAAGTTTAGTTTTGACTGACTTTTTTAAGTCAGAACATAGTGTGACTTGTTTGAGTCAGTTAGCACAGCAGTATTTACCTCAATGAAATATTAAAATAATAAATGTTTTGCTCTTGATAAATTTAGCTAAAGGTGGATGAGAATAGATCCTTTATTTTTTCCTTGGAAGATTGAAGGTATTGTCATGGTACTAGTAAATGTATCCAATATTGTATTTTGTAAATCTTTTGATATTGACAGAAAATTGTATGATCCATTTTTTCTCCCCTGGTTTTTGTTTGTATTTTGAAATGATTAAATTCAATGAGATAAATATTTTATGTTAAGATTCTGGAAAGAAGAAGGTTTGATGAGCCCCACTTTTTAAACTCTTTGATTGGAAACAAGTAATCACTATATTTTTATGGAGATTGATAACAAAGTGGTAGTAATGACTGCTTCAAGTCAGAACAAAAAATGACCTCTCTAAGTCAAAATGCATCAAAAAGGGACATAAATCTAATTAGAATATGACGATATTAAGTCACAATATTTTGTGCAAAAGCTGACCTGTGGAAGTCATTTTATGATAAATTAAAGTCTGACATAAACTGACCTGTACAAGTCATATTCGGTTGAGTGCAAGAAGGGAGACAACTCTTACATCAAATTATATCTGACCTATGGAAGTCATTTTATTCTGACTTGTTTATGTCAGAGCTCTGACTGTTAATTTTAAATCATAATTGACAATTGTTTTACCTGAACAGTAATTAAATAACGAAGACAGTTCTTATGGAATTATTTTTTTTTATAATATTAGATCTGAGCTTGTGATTAATAGCCAGGTGTGAATTAAAAACACAGGTAAAGAGATTAGCGACCATTAGCCAATATTTCCAAGAAGCATTACTTTAGTCATTTTGAGGGCCTTCAAGATTATAACACTATACTGTAGTGGCAGACAGTTTTAATACAGGAAAGGGATAACAAAACAAAAACAAGTTCAAAATGCAAAATTTAGAAACTTGATCTCAACGAAATGATCGAAATGAATTCTGTTAAAAAATGAAATTTGACCTAAATCCAAATTACTGATTTAGAAAAAATGCTTTCAGTTTAGGACAAGACTGACAAATATGACCGTTTCCACACCCTTGTACTGGATATATACTATCTTATGAACATATACAAGCTTCTGTCCAAGTTAGGTAGAAATCCAGGATAGTTTAAGGAAGTTTTTAAAATTTCCAATACCTTTACCACAGAGTGAATATTTGTGGACGACGGTAGACATCAAAAGTGCGCCTTTGGGTTGATCCGGCCCAAGTCAATCGGGCCCCAACAAAAATATATTTTATAAGGAACAAAAATAAAGAAATACATTAATTGTAATTCATAAATGTGTGTGATTTTTATTATAATGTAAACATGGTAGAAAGGTTTACGGTAAAAAAAAAATGTCCTTTGAAAAATAGATGAGTATAAAACAACTAGGTTGACCCCAAAAAAATCTGAAAAGTGACGTTTTTTACATGTTTGGTAGATTTTTAATATTTAGGCTTGAATAGATGAACCTGGAATTTGAGGCCCAAATAGGCTCTTACCGGACCTACTTTTTTCTCAAATTGCGAAATGTTGTTTGATTTGCCGAATCCTTTCTATAAAAGAGAAGACAGAATGCAGTTGATTTTTAATATCACAATGGCATTTCCTTGTATGGTATGTGACCAACATGTTAGACCTCGACATCTATAAAGACCTTGTTGGTTATTGTGTTATAAAAATGTATTTGTATTTATTGCACTGATAAGCATAATGTGCTTAAAGTAACAAAGAATTGAAATTGAAATTGAAATTGATTACGTAACTTTAATTAATCAGGATTTGATTGAATTAAGTGATTAGAGTGGCATTACCTTAAATGTAGTTCACAATCATCAGACAATTCTTGAATAAACAAACCAGTTATAGACTAATGATTTGATTTAACAAGTCATCATGATGAGTTAAATTTTATAGGTTCCATTGGACTGTAAATATTTATTTAGATATTCTGTGAATGAACTAAACAAAATTAAAATCGCCATGACCTTCCAACTATTCATGGAAAAATCCTTCATATTTTAAAATATGTTGAAGCTGCTATTCAAACAGACACACACTCATGTTCGTATCAATTTAAAATAGTTCTTTAAGTTAAACTGAACCAGGTACATGTACTCCAATACTTCACTTACATGTACCTGTTGTTATCCCGACACTTTTTGAAAATTCCATTTATACTGTTACAATTTGTCACAAATTCCTTCAAAATCAATATAGTTTATTCTTATTTTGATATGGGGCCGGATCGACTTTGGGCCAGATTGACTTGGGGCCTGATCGGTTTGGGGCCAGAACAACCAGATACCCAAAAGTGCATATGTTGATGCATATAATGCTAGAGATGATAGCCAATATAACTAGAAAATGCCAATCTGCCCTAATTTGCTTTAAAACCAGTGCAAACAAAAATACCCCTCTATAGAGGGATAATTTTATCCCTCTAAAGAAGGATACCCCTCTATACAGGTATTATAGGGGGGGGGGGGGGGGGGGGGGGGGCAGCAGACCACTCTTTAATTTGCACCTCCGTAAGGATTAAATTTGAATGCATGAAAATAGTAAGCTTTTCAAAAGATATGAAAATTTACAAAGGTGAAAACATTAGTCGGTCTTTGGTTAGATTTTACATGTGCAGCATTTTCAAATGTCACGAAAAGTGACAATTCAAAATTAAACAGTATCTCGAGGCTTGGTGTGATTTTTCTTCATAGAACTTATTTTACCGTTGGAAGCATCGTTTTGTAATCCTAAAACAGAAAGATATTTCTTTCGACCCTCTGCAAGATTTAGCGCCATTCTTCATATTTTTTAGTAGGAAACTGGTTTTCTGTTTGAGTTTTTCACCGGTTGAACTGGCTCTTCCTCTATTGACGACTGATTCCTTGTCAAAGATTGAAGGAAGGAAACAGAAGATTGTTGTTACGAAACCAAAGATGAAATTCGCATTTTTTATACACTAAAATAATGTAATTTATAGTGCATCTAATTATGTGAACCGGTGGGTATATATATATTTCATTCAAAAACACCTAAGATAATCACTGTCATTACCAATTTATTCTTAGGTAGCAACCATTTGATTTTCTGTGGGGGGGGGGGGAAAAGTTTGTTTCCAGTTTTTGGAGAAAAAATCAATTTGTTTTTGATTAAGAGAAAAAAAAATGTTTGTTTCACCCTTGGCTGCTCCGATATGTATTGCTAAAATTGAAAGAAAAAAATGTTTTCGACTTGTCGCGAAAAAAAATTGTTCTTCACCGTAGACAAAAAAAAAATTGTCCAGAAAAAAAACCCCAAAGCCCTCCCCCCCCCCCCCCCCCCCCCCCCCCCCCCCCCCCCCCCCCCCCCCCCCCCCCCGGAAATCAAATGGTCTCTGCCTTGAAAACGTGCTATGAATTTCTACAGAAAACTCCTTGCCCAATGAGTAACAATCCCTGTAGGACTATAGTATAGTAAGTTAGTATCAAGTCTGTTCTCTCCCAGAACATGTGCACACCTTACACGTTCACAAAACATACTTTCACCTCCTAAAGGTTTGTTTGCACCTTATTTTTGTTTTGTTTCAACGCATTGGCATTGAATTATTGGATTTTTTAAAAAAAATATTATAAGTTATCTACGTTCATATCCGTAGATATGGATATTTTAACACTCTGAAGTGTACAGTGTACTGAAGGGTGTTAAAATGTCATATCTGTACCATATTTACGGAAATTCAGGTACTATAAGCATGATAAGTGTAACGTGAAACAATGTTTTTTCATTTTCTAAAAAAGTTTTATTGAAATTTGTAAATTTTACATATTTATTACGCTGGTGTAGAGTAGAACCCTACAGGTAGTCAAATATAAGATGATTTTAATACAGACATGACAGAGACATAGAAGACTGGCGTTATTGGTTGTGAGAGTTACTTCATTGATGGTGTGACAGCAATATGGGTCATTTGCATAGCTAGGTCAGTAGTCCCATTCCTTGAAAAGGTGGCAGTCAAGTGATGCATTAAATGTATGACATGAGTGTAAATGATTGGCATAGGTCAAAATGGTTAATGAATTAAATATTTAATTACAAACATCATGGATAATCTGCAGAATTCAACATTTCACAAGGAGCAATCATGGAACCAAGGAAAACTTGCATGAAGTTCCTCAGGATAATGGTTATTAATGTCCGGAGATATGGGTTAACAACACCCACGGGCTATGGGTTTTGTAACGACGTGTGTTAACCAATCAAAATCCTAGATATATACTAAGCAGAGGATAAGTATATTTCACTTTTAATAGTTAAAAAAATTGTGAATTTTCTGTTTTAACAGTTTATTTGATGGCAAATTCATGCTTGGCATTAAAAAAAATTGGGATCATATAACAGTTTATCGAACCGCAGATGAATTATCACGTTGTGATTGGTTCAACGCAGTCACGTGGTGACCCCTATGAGACCGTGTAGGGTTAGAAAGTATCATATGGGGTTAATGACGCGTTAATGGCGACGTCATCTATAAATGTTGTTGTGTTTCATTGTTTATTTTTCAACAAAACACTGCAGTAAAAGTCCACCGTCCGATAAATTTGTTATACGGTTAACTACTGACCCCCTCCGGCCTCACCCCCTATGGATTTTAATAACCCTCTATGGATCCGTAGGGGATCAGTAGTGAACCATATATTTTATAATGATGTTGTCTGGGTCGTCGTCCGAGGGTACATTGATTTAAGGACAATAACTTAAGTTAAAGTAAATGGATCTTTATAATTTTTTTAAGAAGGTTCAATACCACACAAAGAAGGTTGGGATTGATGGTCCCAAAGGTATTAGGGGCCCAAAAAAAGGGGCTGAAAACAAGCATTTTTTTGTAGTTTTGGGATAATAACTTGTGTATAAGTATTTCCATTGCTCTGAAATTGGACCACAGTGTTAAATACCACAAGTAGAAGGTTGGGAATCATTTGCAGGATTATGGGGCCAACAGTTTAGGATTTAGGGGCCAAAATGGGAAAAAAATAAGCATTATTCTAGTTTCTAATACTACAAAGAAAAGGCTGGGATTGAGTTTTGGCGTTAATGCTCCAAGAGGGGTTTCAAAAAATTTGGGGGGGGGGGATTTTTTTCCAATTTTTTTATGTGAATTATATTTTTATTCAAAATTCTTCAAATTTTGAAATGTTTCAAGAAGAAATCTTTACTTGCACAGTATTGCACAATATATTTATAAGATCTTTGAACCAATTTATTTTGTGTCAGAAACCTATTTATGTCAAAAATTTGATCACAATCCAAATTCAGTCGGTAAACTATGAATATAAAAAAGAAGAACCTGGTATGATTGCCAATGAGACAACTATCCACAAAAGACCTAAATGACACAGACATTAACAACTATAGGTCACCATACAGCCTTCAAAGGTAGCAATAAACAGTTAGAAAAAAATACTAAAATTTGCCCTTATGAATTTTACCATTCCCTTTTCATTGCTTTCTTGCACAAACTTGATTAAAAAACTTGATGATAGGGAATCAATTTCTTACATCTGATTTAACTATACATTTAATATATGCCAAAATGTAACATGAAATCTTGATAAAAACAATAATTTGATATATTCGCAAGAAAAAAACCAACGCTTTCAATACTTGGGCTACTACATGCAGCCCAATCCATCATAAGCAAGCCTTAAGCAGATAGAGTACAAATATAAGCCTAGTGTCAAAATGTCTAATTTTGGTTGCTAAGGACTGTAAACAATAAAATTGACACACATTGTCATTGTTAAACACTTATTAACTCAAGTTGATTTTGAATCTAAATATCAATAGATTTGTGGCATAAAAAGTCGTAAATTATACAACTATGAGCTTGGTAAGTATGCCATAAGGTAGCAATAAACAGTTAGAAAAAAATACTAAAATGTGCACTTATGAATTTTACCATTCCTTTTCATTGCTTTCTTGCAATATCAAGCTTACTGTTTGTGTCATATAAGGGCATATGTATGTAATCAGAATCTTCCATAGATTTTATTTCCAGTATATAAAATGGTAAAATATAATTTCTTTTTGGTGTATCCATGGCAACAATCTGCATTTATTTGTTAGGAAATATTGCAAAAAGGGGGGGAAAGATGTCACATATTTCACCAAAATTTGACTAAAAGTAGAATTTCAATTGCTTGAAGTAATACCTTTTCTGAAACTGTGTACATATATATCATTCAGCAAATCCAATGAAAATCATATGTCTTTCATCTCATTTTTTTGTAAAATTGCGTCAAAAATTTCGTGTAGAAAAAGAGTGTTTGTAAACAGTACATTAATTTCTGGACCGATGGCCGGTCTAGCTATGAAAATACGGACTGTCAAACAGAAAACAGCCCATAAAACATGTAAAAAATAATCTTGATGCTCTTATAAACCATCTTTGAAGGCTAAATTAGCACTCATCTGTCTAAAAATAAATTTTATTACACAAAAACTTTAACCACTGAGTGAATATTTGTGGACGCCGCAGACGCCGCCGAAATATAGGATCGCTTAGTCTCGCTTTTTTGACTAAAGACGAAGGCTCGACAAAAAATGAACAAAAAACAAATATGTAACACATAAACAAACGACAACCACTGAATTACAGGCTTCTGACTTGGGACAGGCACATTCATAAATAATGTGGCAGGGTTAAACATGTAAGCGGGATCCTAACCCTCCCCCTAACCTGGGACAGTGGTATTACGCTTAATATTGTGGTATCAATGTCACTTGTTGTATCTATACTATTAAACGAGAAGACCTCAATTTGGGTGTCGCTTCTCTTCTTTCCACAAGAAATTAATCAACACGCCTTTGTGTCCTATAGGTACTGTGTATAGTGCCATTTGTCATCCATTTATATGATTATTCGGATTGAGTTATTTTGAGAGAAAAACGAGAAAAAAGGCATCTGGATATTGTCCCGTCATTGGATGAAATTTTAAGTCAGATTAGACTTCCGGTTTGCGTTTTTCTGTTTACTTTGAGTTTGAACATACATATACAAAGAATAAAGTGTATTTTCAGAATTCTATCTGCTATTATTTTCAAGTTTACTATCCACGGCAGTCACAGGGTTTATTAAATAGAGAGGTTCTGTATACTATATCAATAACCACTATGGATCGATTAGTAAACTTAGAATTGAAAGTAAATACACTATATTTATAAAGTAATGAATGTTCATAATATACAGATAAGCGCTAAAAATATTTATGTGAACTTTTGAAACCTTTTCTGAAATTCTCCAGTCATTAAATTTTTTACAAAATTCATTGATTACAAAAAAAGAAGATGTGGTATGATTGCCATGTTGAGACAACTCTCCACAAGAGACCAATATGACACATTTATTAACAACTATAGGTTACCGTACGACCTTCAACAACCAGCAAAGCCCACCAATATGACACAGATATTAACAACTATAGGTTACCTTACGACCTTCAACAACGAGCAAAGCCCATACCTCATACTCAGCCTTAAAAGGCCCAGAACTGACACTGTAAAATAATTCAAACCAGAAAACTAGTGGCCTTATTTATGTACAAAAAAATGAACGAAAAACAAATATGTAACACATAAACAAACAACAACCACTGAATTACAGGCTCCTTACTTGAATGCTCATAACATACTAAATGTATGTTCATATTGAAATTGATAGAAAACCAAAAAATGGGAATATTGGAAATAAAGGAGGAGGGAAAAAATAAAAGAAGCATTTTCCTGTCCCCAACTATGACTTGTGATTCTTTTGCTGAAATTCTCCAGTCATTCAATATTTTACAAAATTCTTCCAACACTACTTTACATACTTTAAACTACGCTCTTAATGCCCGCGATTTCGCGGGTGTGTTCTAGTGTTATATAAATAGAACATGTTAACTGGTGTGAGCTGGTTTCTATACCACCACCATTACAACACTATGTATTCTACTATTATTACCATAATTTTGTTTAAATATTTTTATTTTTAGGTTTGTAACTAGAATAATAAAATATTTAGTCTGATGAATTGTTTTCCTCTATTTCAGCTTGTTAAACAGTTGCTGGAGTAGTAACTGCTTGTAAACAAGATGGATACACACAGTGAAGAAATGTCGGGATATTATTTAAAGAAACTTTCAAAGGGAGACAACAAGATCACTCTGACAAATTGTTATTCTGAAGCTATTCCAGACAAACTTGACCTTGAGCGATTTGAAAGAGGTCAACAATTTTTCAGGCAAAACATTTCAGCATGCCTTTTCACAATGATGTGTTCACTGGTATGTGGTTTGTGTGTCACTAACTTGTTAGAGCCGTTGGTCTTCACTGGAAAATCAGATACACCTCGGAAATCTTTAATTAGATATCTTAAAACAATGGCTCATGTTGTACAATGGCATTGTGGGAATGTTTGGGATATGAATTCAAAAGCAAGAAAATCTCTCCAGACAGTGTGTGGATTACATGACAGAACAAGGGTTGATATGATGAAGAAGATGGATAAATTGTATGTTTCCCAGTACGACATGACGCTTGTCCAGGCGGGATTTATGGGCGCTATTATCATGTATCCTAAACAGTTTGGTATAAAAGCTAGTCAAGAGGATCTTAAAGATTATGTTTATTTTTGGAGGTGGATAGGATATTTGTTAGGGATGGAAGACAGAAATAATATCTGCATAAACTCTTTAGAAGAAGCCGTTGCTATTTGTCATGAAATAGAGAATGACATTGTCTATCCGGCGTTACACAAACCTCCGCCACATTTTCATCACATGGCCAAAGCTTTTACAGATGGATCCAATATCTTGCGCAGTTTTAAATTTTTTACACCTGAATCGGTTATTTCATTTTCGTTGGATTTGGCAAAAAAGGAAAGACTCTCACATTCATTTGTGGACAAAATCAGAATTATTTTCTTGAAGGTGTTTGTAAATCTAATCTATTATTCCAGTTTATTTAGAAATTTTATGAACAGAAATGTAGAACACTTATGTCTTGCTATACAAGATAAAAGGTTTGATGCTGGTGATGGTTAATAATTTTATGTTTAATTCTCATAATTTATTATATGTGTAATTATTTTCTAAAAGCTGTTCTGGTAGATCTTTTTATTGTTCAAATTTGCACAGATATGGCATAAGATGCCTTTCTGTTAAATTGAAAATATTTTATAAAAGTCGATATGGTCATAATAGTCAATGATACACATGGATACAGGAGTTGTATTTTTAATTTGTAAATAGTTTTTTAGAAGTATTTATATGTTTATTGAATTTTTGAATAATTTACTGTTATTCTCTATTTACATGATTGACTAAGATCTTTGTTTTTAATAAGATTATTTTTATAACATTGTTGAAATAAAAATTGAATTTACCATCTTTGCAATGTCACTGAATGTGTATTATGAAAACTGAGTTGTTCCATATATCGTGTATATACATGATATAAGTTAAAATTGAAAAAGGAAATGGGGGATGTGTCAAAGCGACAACAACCGGACCATTGAACAGACAACAGCCGAAGGCTATCAATGGGTCTTCAATGTAGCAAGAAACTTCTGCACCCCTAGGTGTCCTTCAGCTGGCCCCTTAAAAAATATGTATACTAGTACAGTGATAATGGACGTCATACTATAAACTCCAAATTATACACAAGACACTAAAATTAAAAATCATACAAGAGTCTTAGACTAACAAAGGCCAGAGGCTCCTGACTTGGGACAGGCGCAAAATAGACAACTTTCGAGTTCGATGCATTTCCGTCAAAAACTCTGGTTTGAGTGAACGTCATTTGTGCATTTAGGGGTGTCATCACTTCCATTCCAATGTTGAGCGAGTGGTTGGAAAACTATAATTCTATATTGTAAGATTTTTTTGGCGAATTGAATTCTCAAAATTAACAATCAGCACTGCTGTCATTAGGGAATTGTCATCAAGTACCTACAGAACAACCACTATTTCTAGTTTATCCTGCACAATGACGATCACTAAGACGCTTGATGAACGTTAATAGTACAGGGATACAGGCGATCCCAACAATCTGGTAAATGACGTCATAAAGGCGCGTATAATTGACGAGTTTTCTCCGGTGACGGATGAACTCGAAAGTGGTCTATTGTGGTGGGGTTTAACATGTTAGCATGCTGGTAACACATAAATAACAAACTAAAAATCAGTCTCCATCAGAGTACAAACAAAAAACAAGATGTGATATGATTGCCAATGAGAATACTCCCCAGAAGAGACCAAATGTCTCTGAAATTAACAACTATAGATTACTGTACAGCCATCAATAATGAACAAAGACCATACCTCATATTTAAAAAAATATTTGTAATTGGTGCTTCCCGACTTAGCACACAGATTTTTAAAGGGAAAGCAAAAACTGATTATCCCTTCTCAGAATGATGCTTCAGGTTGTTCATTTGGACTGTTACCTTATAAACTAGCATATCCAAAATCAAACTCATTGTGTGTATTGAAGGACAAGGCAGGGTTCATGGGATAATGATGTTGTGTTAACATGTTAAGCAGCCATCCATGTTGTTGAATATCTAAGATACAAATGTAAAGTATGTTTCCATATTATTTGTGACATGTTTATCAGCCATATGATATAGTTCTATATATTGATATGGGACCGTTATGATACCCCCACTGTATACCACATTCAGCTTGTCCAATCAACAAATGTTTCCATTACACTTTTGTCAGACACTACTGAACAGAATGACTTCATGTTTGGTCAGCAAACTGATAGTGGTGAATTATAGTTTTGTCTAATGTATAATTCTTTTTTCTTCTATCATTTGTCTATGAGGTAACAGTAATTGTGGTGTTTAATTGTGATGTGGGTAATTCTGGTGATATATGTCATTCTTGTGCTGTATGTGATTGTGGTGATGCAGGTCATTGTGGTGATGCAGGTCATTGTGGTGATACAGGTCATTATGGAGATGCAGTTCATTGTGGTGATGCAGGTCATTGTGGTGATGCATGTCATTGTGGTGATGCATGTCATTATGGTGATGCAGGTCATTGTGGTGATGCAGGTCATTATGGTGATGCAGGTCATTGTGGTAATGCAGGTCATTATGGTGATGCAGGTCATTGTGGTAATGCAGGTCATTATGGTGATGCATGTGATTGTGGTGATGCAAGTCATTAAGGTGATTGTATTGATGCATGTGATTGTGGTGATGCAAGTCATTGTGGTGATGCAGGTCATTGTGGTGATGCAGATGATTGTAGTGATGTAGGTCATTATGGTGATGCAGGTCATTGTGGTGATGTAGGTCATTATGGTGATGCATTTTATTTTGGTGCTGCATGTGATTGTGGTGATGTTGGTCATTGTGGTGATGTAGGCCATTATGGTGATGCAGGTCATTATGGTGATGCAGGTGATTGTAGTGATGCAGGTGATTGTAGTGATGAATGTCATTGTGGTGGTGCAGGTCATTGTAGTGATGCAGGTGATTGTAGTGATGCATGTGATTGTGGTGATGTATGTGTTGCAGGTCATTGTGGTGCTGCAGGTCATTGTAGTGATGTAGGTCATTGTGGTGATGTAGGTCATTGTGGTGATGCAGGTCATTGTGGTGATGCAGATGATTGTAGTGATGTAGGTCATTATGGTGATGCAGGTCATTGTGGTGATGTAGGTCATTATGGAAATGCAGGTCATTGTGGTGCTGCAGGTCATTGTGGTGCTGCAGGTCATTGTAGTGATGTAGGTCATTGTGGTGATGTAGGTCATTGTGGTGATGCAGGTCATTGTAGTGATGTAGGTCATTGTGTTGATGTAGGTCATTGTGTTGATGCAGGTCATTGTGGTGATGCAGGTCATTGTTGTGATGCAGGTCATTGTGGTGATGCAGGTCATTGTGGTGATGCAGGTCATTGTAGTGATGTAGGTCATTGTGGTGATGTAGGTCATTGTGGTGATGCAGGTCATTGTAGTGATGTAGGTCATTGTGTTGATGTAGGTCATTGTGTTGATGCAGGTCATTGTTGTGATGCAGGTCATTGTTGTGATGCAGGTCATTGTGGTGATGTAGGTCATTGTGGTGATGCAGGTCATTGTAGTGATGTAGGTCATTGTGGTGATGTAGGTCATTGTGGTGATGCAGGTCATTGTAGTGATGTAGGTCATTGTGTTGATGTAGGTCATTGTGTTGATGTAGGTCATTGTGGTGATGCAGGTCATTGTTGTGATGCAGGTCATTGTAGTGATGTAGGTCATTGTGGTGATGTAGGTCATTGTAGTGATGCAGGTCATTGTAGTGATGCAGGTGATTGTAGTGATGCATGTGATTGTGGTGATGTATGTGATGCAGGTCATTGTGGTGCTGCAGGTCATTGTGATGCTGCAGGTCATTGTAGTGATGTAGGTCATTGTGGTGATGTAGGTCATTGTGGTGATGCAGGTCATTGTGTTGATGCAGATGATTGTAGTGATGTAGGTCATTATGGTGATGCAGGTCATTGTGGTGCTGCAGGTCATTGTGGTGCTGCAGGTCATTGTAGTGATGTAGGTCATTGTGGTGATGTAGGTCATTGTGGTGATGCAGGTCATTGTGGTGATGCAGATGATTGTAGTGATGTAACTCATTATGGTGATGCAGGTCATTGTGGTGATGCAGGTCATTGTGGTGCTGCAGGTCATTGTAGTGATGTAGGTCATTGTGGTGATGTAGGTCATTGTGGTGATGCAGGTCATTGTGGTGATGCAGATGATTGTAGTGATGTAGGTCATTATGGTGATGCAGGTCATTATGGTAATGCAGGTTATTGTGGTACTGCATGTCATTGTGGTGATGTAGGTCATTGAGGTGATGTAGGTCATTGTGGTGATTCATTTTATTGTGGTGCTGCATGTCATTGTGGTGATGTAGGTCATTGTGTTGATGTAGGTCATTGTGGTGATGCAGGTCATTGTGGTGATGCAGGTCATTGTTGTGATGTAGGTCATTATGGTGATGTAGGTCATTATGGAAATGCAGGTCATTGTGGTGATGCAGGTCATTGTGGTGATGCAGGTCATTGTAGTGATGTAGGTCATTATAGTGATGTAGGTCATTATGGAAATGCAGGTCATTGTGGTGCTGCAGGTCATTGTGGTGATGTAGGTCATTGTGGTGATGCAGGTCATTGTGGTGATGCATGTGATTGTGGTGATGCAGGTCATTGTGGTGATGCAGGTCATTGTGATGATGTAGGTCATTGTGGTGATGCATTTTATTGTGGTGCTGCATGACATTGTGGTGATGTAGGTCATTGTGTTGATTAAGGTCATTGTGGTGATGTAGGCCATTATGGTGATGCAGGTGATTGTAGTGATTCACGCGATTGGGGTGATGCAGGTGATTGTAGTGATGTAGGTCATTATGGTGATGCAGGTCATTATGGTGATTATAGTGATGCATGTGATTGTGGTGATGCAAGTCATTGTGGTGATGCAGGTCATTGTTTTCATGCAGATCATTGTGGTGATGCATGTCATTGTGGGGATGTAGGCCATTATGGTGATGCAGGTGACTGTAGTGATGCATGTCATTGTGGTGCTGCATGTCATTGTGGTGATGTAGGTCATTGTGTTGATGTAGGTTATTGTGGTGATGTAGGCCATTATGGTGATGCAGGTGATTGTAGTGATGCATGTGATTGTGGAGATGCAGGTGATTGTAGTGATGTAGGTCGTTGTGGTGATGTATGTGATTGTAGTGATGTAGGTCATTATGATAATGCATGTCATTATGGTAATGCAGATCATTTTGGTGCTGCAGGGCATTATGGTGATGCAGGTCATTGTGGTGATGTAGGTCATTGTGGTGCTGCAGGTCATTGTGGTGATGCAGGTCATTATGGTGATGCAGGTCATTATGGTGATGTATGTGATTGTGGTGCTGCAGGTCATTGTAGTGATGCAGGTCATTATGGTAATGCAGGTCATTGTGGTGATGCAGGTCATTGTGGTGATGCAGGTGATTGTGGTGATGCAGGTCATTATGGTAATGCAGGTCATTGTGGTGCTGTTTGTTGATGCAGGTCATTATGGTGATGAAGGTCATTGTGGTGATGCAGATCATTGTGGTGATGCAAGTCATTGTGGTGATGCAAATCATTATGGTAATGCAGGTGATTGAAAAGATGCATGTGATAATGGTGATGCAAGTTATTGTGGTGATGCAGGTCATTGGGGTGATGCAGGTCATTGTGGTGATGTAGGTCATTGTGGTGATGCATGTCATTGTGATGCTGCAGGTCATTGCGGTGATGCATTTTATTGTGGTGATGCATGTAATTGTGGTGCTGCATGTCATTGTGTTGATGAAGGTCATTGTGTTGATGTATGTTATTGTGGTGATGTAGGTCATTATGGTGATGCAGGTGAATGTAGTGATACATGTGATTGTGGTAATGTAGGTCATTGTGGTGATGTGGGTGATTGTAGTGATGTAGGTCATTATGGTAATGCAGGTCATTGTGGTGATGCAGTTGATTGTAGTGATTCACGCGATTGGGGTGATGCAGGTGATTGTAGTGATGTAGGTCATTATGGTGATGCAGGTCATTATGGTGATTATAGTGATGCATGTGATTGTGGTGATGCAAGTCATTGTGGTGATGCAGGTCATTGTTTTCATGCAGATCATTGTGGTGATGCATGTCATTGTGGGGATGTAGGCCATTATGGTGATGCAGGTGACTGTAGTGATGCATGTCATTGTGGTGCTGCATGTCATTGTGGTGATGTAGGTCATTGTGTTGATGTAGGTTATTGTGGTGATGTAGGCCATTATGGTGATGCAGGTGATTGTAGTGATGCATGTGATTGTGGAGATGCAGGTGATTGTAGTGATGTAGGTCGTTGTGGTGATGTATGTGATTGTAGTGATGTAGGTCATTATGATAATGCATGTCATTATGGTAATGCAGATCATTTTGGTGCTGCAGGGCATTATGGTGATGCAGGTCATTGTGGTGATGTAGGTCATTGTGGTGCTGCAGGTCATTGTGGTGATGCAGGTCATTATGGTGATGCAGGTCATTATGGTGATGTATGTGATTGTGGTGCTGCAGGTCATTGTAGTGATGCAGGTCATTATGGTAATGCAGGTCATTGTGGTGATGCAGGTCATTGTGGTGATGCAGGTGATTGTGGTGATGCAGGTCATTATGGTAATGCAGGTCATTGTGGTGCTGTTTGTTGATGCAGGTCATTATGGTGATGAAGGTCATTGTGGTGATGCAGATCATTGTGGTGATGCAAGTCATTGTGGTGATGCAAATCATTATGGTAATGCAGGTGATTGAAAAGATGCATGTGATAATGGTGATGCAAGTTATTGTGGTGATGCAGGTCATTGGGGTGATGCAGGTCATTGTGGTGATGTAGGTCATTGTGGTGATGCATGTCATTGTGATGCTGCAGGTCATTGCGGTGATGCATTTTATTGTGGTGATGCATGTAATTGTGGTGCTGCATGTCATTGTGTTGATGAAGGTCATTGTGTTGATGTATGTTATTGTGGTGATGTAGGTCATTATGGTGATGCAGGTGAATGTAGTGATACATGTGATTGTGGTAATGTAGGTCATTGTGGTGATGTGGGTGATTGTAGTGATGTAGGTCATTATGGTAATGCAGGTCATTGTGGTGATGCAGTTGATTGTAGTGATGTAGGTCATTATGGTGATGCAGGTGGTTGTAGTGATGCATGTGATTTGTGGTGATGTAGGTCATTGTGGTGTGTAGGTGATTTTAATGATGTAGGTCATTATGGTGATGTTGGTCATTATGGTGATGCAGGTCATTATGGTGATGAAGGTCATTGTGGTGATGCAGGTCATTGTTTTGATGCAGTTGATTGAAGTGATGTAGGTCATTATGGTGATGCAGGTCATTATGGGGATGTAGGTCATTATGGTGCTGCAGGTCATTGTGGTGATGCAGTTGATTGAAGTGATGTAGGTCATTATGGTGCTGCATGTGATTGTGGTGCTGCAGGTCATTGTAGTGATGCAGGTCATTGTGAGTATGTAGGTCATTATGGTGATGCAGGTCATTGTGGTGCTGTTTGTCATTATGGTGATGCAGGTCATTGTGGTGCTGTTTGTCATTACGGTGATGCAGATCATTATGGTGGTGCAGATCATTATGGCGATGCATGTCATTGTGGTGATGCAGGTCATTGTGGCGATTGGGCTTATTGTGGTGCTGCAGGTCTTTTTGGTGATGCAGGTCATTGTGGCGATTGGGCTTATTATGGTGCTGCAGGTCATTGTGGTGATGCAGGTCATTGTGGTGATGCATTTTATTGTGGTGATGCATGTAATTGTGGTGCTGCATGTCATTGTGTTGATGTAGGTCATTGTGTTGATGTATGTTATTGTGGTGATGTAGGTCATTATGGTGATGCAGGTGAATGTAGTGATACATGTGATTGTGGTAATGTAGGTCATTTTGGTGATGTAGGTGATTGTAGTGATGTAGGTCATTATGGTAATGCAGGTCATTGTGGTGATGCAGTTGATTGTAGTGATGTAGGTCATTATGGTGATGCAGGTGGTTGAAGTGATGCATGTGATTTGTGGTGATGTAGGTGATTGTAGTGATGTAGGTCATTATGGTGATGTTGGTCATTATGGTGATGCAGGTCATTATGGTGATGAAGGTCATTGTGGTGATGCAGGTCATTGTTTTGAAGCAGTTGATTGAAGTGATGTAGGTCATTATGGTGATGCAGGTCATTATGGTGATGTAGGTCATTATGGTGCTGCAGGTCATTGTAATGATGCAGTTGATTGAAGTGATGTAGGTCATTATGGTGCTGCATGTGATTGTGGTGCTGCAGGTCATTGTAGTGATGCAGGTCATTGTGAGTATGTAGGTCATTATGGTGATGCAGGTCATTGTGGTGCTGTTTGTCATTATGGTGATGCAGGTCATTGTGGTGCTGTTTGTCATTACGGTGATTCAGATCATTATGGTGGTGCAGATCATTATGGCGATGCATGTCATTGTGGTGATGCAGGTCATTGTGGCGATTGGGCTTATTGTGGTGCTGCAGGTCTTTTTGGTGATGCAGGTCATTGTGGCGATTGGGCTTATTGTGGTGCTGCAGGTCATTGTGGTGATGCATGTCATTGTGGTGATGCAGGTCATTGTGGTGATGCAGGTCATTGTGGTGATGCATGTCATTGTGGTGATGTAGGCCATTATGGTGATTGTTGTGATGCAGATCATTATGGCGATGAATGTCATTGTTGTGATGCTTGTGATTGTGGTGCTGTATGTCATTGTGGTGATGCACGTAATTGTGGTGATGCAGGTCATTGTGGTGATGCAGGTCATTATGGTGATGTTGGTCATTGTGGTGATGCAGGTCATTATGGTGATGTTGGTCATTGTGGTGATGCAGGTCATTATGGTGATGCAGGTCATTGTGGTGATGCAGGTCAGTATGGTGATGCAGGTCATTGTGGTGATGCATGTGATTGGTATGATGCATGTGATTATGGTGATGCATTTCATTGTCGTGATGGATGTCATTGTGGTGTTGCATGTTATTCTGGTGCAGTAATTAATTTTGGTGCTGTAAATTATTGCGGTGTTTTAAGTAATGATGGTACTTTATTAGTAATTGTGATGCTGTATGTAATTGAGATGCAGCAAGTTATCGTGATGTTGTAAGTAATTGTTTGTGGTGTAAGGAATTGTTGTGTTGTAAGTAATTGCGTTGCAGTAAGTAAATGTGGTGTTGTAAGTAATAGCGAGACAGAAAGTTACTAGTATTGTGGTGTTGTGGTGAAGCTAAATTTATCAGATTTTATTTATATAAGATTCAGAAATTCGAATCCAATGTTCATATAGTTATCATAACATTAAGAACTTTGATCCATGTGTTTTAGTTAGTGGTTCCAATCACCCTGGCCTATTTTAATTACCAACCTGACTGATAAACTATTTCTATTGAAAAAGGCCATATTTAAGAGATTTCATCTGAAATCAAGACTTTGACAAATATCATAACTAAGCAGAGATGGGTCCGATTACTTTCAATGTAATTGATTAAATTACAATTACTTTGTCATTTGTACGATTAAATTAAATTAATGATTACATCATTTCTGAAAGTGTCTGATTAAATTAATGATTACATTGGCAAAGTAATCATGATTACATCTGATAACAATGGATTAAAAAAAACATTTTGCATGATGTGACTGAATAAACATTTAATATATAACTATAGCAAATTTTTAGAAAGTAATGTGTTTGCTATATTATAAAATGACAACTTCAAACTTCATCTATTTAATAAACCTCAAAAGTCCACTTCATACAGACATGAACATTGTTTCACTGATTACGACCCATTGCGTTTTATCATCATTAATCTCTGAATTATTTTGACTTCAATTGAATATAGCTTTATAAAAAGCATTTGCTGTTTGTCCTTTGACATGTTCTAGACTTAATTTATGTTTTGTTTCAAGGTACAGTTTATGGGAGTTAAAATATGGATGAAATTGTACCAGTTTAATCAAATTGTAAACAAAATACAAGTGCTAAAAATCATTGCATTTTACATGTCCAGTCTAAATACATACAAACATTTGCTTATTTTAAACAAGATATTTGTCCAACTTTTAATTAATTTTGTGCTAATTAGATAAATAATCACATGTCTGATTTATCTTTTACCATATATATTGTCATACAGCTATACTCAGTTGGTAATTGCAATAAAAACAAACCTTAATTGGTTTCCTACCTGTCAATTTAAAGATGACAAAAATCACAATATCAACAAAAGACTATAATTAAGGTTAAAGAAAAGTATTACTTGAATATAACAGTTATTATCAAATATATATATATGTACATCTTTAAATTCTAAATATATGTACAATATCTTTTACTAAGGCCAGAAACATATAATTATATTATATGTCTCTTCTTAGGCTATTGATGACTTTTCAATACTGTAACAGTTTATTTTTTACTGAAGTATACAAACCAATTGTCATGTTTTATAAAAAGATAAAGTAAACCAAACTATCTCAACATGTTCAATGTGAATTGAATAAGAGTAACAAAAAGTTTCCTTTATTGACCATAAACACAGTTTAAGATATTTTTTCATTGTAATCAGAATGTAATCATAAAGTAATCAGGATTACAGGGTATTTTGAAAAGTAATTGATTAAATTAAATTACATGTAATCAGATTTTTGGCTGATTAATGATTACAATGATTACTTGAAGAATTGTAATCAATTACAGCTGATTAACGATTACAATTACAATTACCCCAACTCTGTAACTAAGCAACTGTGACCTTGACTTTTGACAATGCCAAAGTCGATATGCTTTCTCCTTTTCCCACTTTTTAAAACTGGTATTAGTTACATTAAAATCCAACAAATGGACTTTGAGAAATTCCCCAACAACTCGGTGAAACCGGTTTTTGGAAAGTTTGCTATAGCTTGCTATAGCAATAAACTTTCTTAAGGCATCGACCTAACCGGAAAAGAGACAGACTAACTTACTTTAGGAAGTGTGTCCTACTTCTAGATAATGTAGTACTGGTGTTTGAAAACTAATAATAGAAAGATGCTTTTGCAATTTTGAGCTCTTCTATTTTAATAGCATACAGCTTGAATAAGAAATGTACTGAATTTTCATCGATAAATCAAATAATTCAACTTCATTTGAAAGACGAACAAACACTACTTCGCGGATCTGCGCTACGCGGAAAGTAAAATCAAAACACACACGAGACAGCAGTTTCTACGTTATGATTTTATCGGTATTCTTCAGGTACCAGTCTTGTATTACAACTCCAATTTCCGGTGCATGTCAAAACATGGAGGGAAACAAAATAGTGCATTTTTTTCTGAATTTTTTTCTGAACTCAGTTTTTTCTGTTTGATTATAGGTTTATGCTGAATTGAAACATATATATAGACTTTAAAAAAAACTTGCATCTTTTGGGGATATCAATCCAGGAAAGTGGAAGGATATCATGTTTACTGGAAGTGGTGCGGCCTAGTAAAAATAGCAAACAGAAAGTAGAAAAAAAATGTTGATGTCATGATACACAGGTAAAGAATAGACAGAGAACATTAGTTCATAGAAGGGGGGTCTATAAATATATAGAGTAGGTCAGACCAGAGATTTCATGATACACAGGTAAAGAATAGATAGAGAACAAGTTTTTGCTCAGTTCTTATTTTTTTCTCCTTGGGGTCTATTTAGTTGTATTTTGAGGGGCCAACAGAAGGGAGGAATTTACTATAGAACCCCAAGGGATTTTTTTTTTAATTTTCAATAACAATAATAAATTATAAACTTTAAGAAAACAGTAAGTGACACCCACACATGGTTTTCAATAATGGTCACAGGACCATAAAACAAATCAAATTAATTAAATTTAGGCTGAGTCCATGGTGTCACCCCACCTAACCCCTCATGTTTGAATACTTAAAAACAGTCAGATCCCCACTCCTAAACATTAGATATTCTTTATACGTTACAATAAAACAAATCAAATGAAATAAAAGGCGAGTCCCCTGGGGTCACCCTCACCCCCTGGTTTTTTGAGAACTTATTAACAGTTGAGATCTCCACCCATATACCATATATATTATTGTATGGGACAATGAAATAAATCAAATGAAATATAGAGGAACTCCAGAGGGGTCAGTCACCCCATCCCTTTCTTTTCGAAAACTCGTAAACAGTTGAGATCCCCACCCATAAACCATATATATTTTTGTATAGGACAACAAAACAAATCAAATTAAATAAAGTGGGTGTCCCTTTGGGTCAGCCCCAACCCCTCATGTCTGGAACTTAGAAACTGTCGAGATCCCCACCTCTAAACCATATATATTTTTGTATAGGGCAACAAAACAAATTCAATGAAATAAAGTGGGAGTCCCTTTGGGTCAGCCCCACCCCCTCATGTATGAGAACTTGTAAACGGTCGAGATCCCCACCCCTAAACCATATATATTTTTGTATAGGGCAACAAAACAAATTAAATGAAATAAAGTGGGTGTCACTTTTGGTCAGCCCCACCCCCTCATGTCTGACAACTTGAAAACGGTCGAGATCCCCACCCCTAAACCATATATATATTTGTATAGGGCAACAAAACAAATTTAATGAAATAAAGTGGGAGTCCATTAAGGTCAGCCCCACCCCCTCATGTCTGAGAACTTGTAAACGGTCGAAATCCCCACCCCTAAACCATATATATTTTTGTATAGGGCAACAAGACAAATTCAATGAAATAAAGTGGGAGTCCCTTTGGGTCAGCCCCACCCCCTGTTGTTTGACAACTTGGAAATGGTCAAGATCCCCACCCCTTAACCATATATATTCTTGTACTGGACAATAAAACAAATCAAATTCAAAAGAAGGCGAGTCCCTAGGGGTCAATCCCATCCCCTTGTTGTTTGAGAACTTGTAAACGGCTGAGATCCCCACCCACAAACCATATATATTTTTGTATGAGAAAATAAAATGAATCAAAATGAAATATAGAAGAAGTCCACAGGGGTGACCCAACCAACCACCCCATCCTGTTTTGAGAACTTGTAAACAGTCAAGATCCACCCCCTTTTCGAAAATTTGAAAACTGTTGAAATCCCCACACTGAAACAACATATATTCTTGTACGAAATAATAAAAAAAATCAGATGAAATAAAAGACTGGTCCCTAGGGCCACTCTTACCCTACCTCCTGCCTGTTTGAGAACCTGTAAACTGTCTAGATACCCACCCCCAAATCATGAATATCACTTAACTAGACCTTTGTATTGGACTTTGCTTAATGTCAGGCGACCCGTGGGAATGACTAATTTTGAGAACTTTGTTTGGGAGACTTCGTAGCAGCATCCTGTTACAATCATTTCTTGATAAAGTTTTTTCTTTTTCAAGTAGGAAAAAAAAGTTAACAATGCAATCTACACACTATTTATTTGAAATATTACAATCTACCGTTGCAAACTTTCCACAGGTGCTATCCAGCACTTTGATTTTTCTATATTTTTAGCAACTGTGACCTTCCTTCCAGTCTAGAAATCTATTTTCCTCACATCTTCATTTTTAACCAACAAATTAAGTTCAGAATATTATACGGATATTACTTTTTTTTTATTTTCTTTATTAACAAGTGACCTTGAACTTTGACATATTGACCCCAAAAAATAAAAAAAGGTTGTTGTCTCTTTCCGATATCTTCCTCCTATATAAGTTTTGTTTCAATTAACAAATAGGAAATCTAGTTGTTTTCCGGAAAGCATTGTGAACAAAGCAACGACTTTTATACTACCGGAATTTGTTTCTTTCGGATAGCATTTTTTAAGATATAAAACTCTATTCTTTGAGAGAGATGTGTTATAGCAAAACAAAGGTAAACAATGGAAACATGAAAGATCATGAAAATAAATACATTAGTCCATGAAAATAAACACCGAAAAATACATTAGTCCATGAAAATAAACACCGAAAAATACATTAGTCCATGAAAATAAACACCGAAAAATACATTAGTCCATGAAAATAAACACCGAAAAATACATTAGTCCATGAAACCTGTCTGCGAATGGAGACACCAAAAAATGTGCTAGTTTAAATGCAGTAGCAATTGTTTCATACATATTCTGGACGTTAAAACGAGCAGTATAATAGAAGCTGATCTAATTGTGGTGGCCATAGCATCATCGTGTAACAGATACCAAATAAATATAAACCCATGGGTTTATACATCTATGACTATACTATTAAGCAACTTATTTAGGCAAACATTTTTTCTCCGCATTAATCGATTTTTGCGTAGTTTGATAGCTGTCTCGATCTTAAAAACTAAAACCATAATATTATGGTTGAGAAATTGGGACGTATAAAATACAGTTCTATTTATACTCTATTGGTATTGACACTATTTATATCTGTAAACTTTAAGGATCAATAAACAATATTTAGTTGATCATGCAGTCACTCATTTAGTGTTTCTACGTGTTGTGAAATATCCTTTTAAAAATAAAACGAGCGATGTTTTAGTTTGGAGTTTATATAGTGACGATTTGAACTCAAGCTTCGGGTAAGAATCTCTACATGTATTAAATTTAAGTCTTTAGTATCTGGATTGTCTTACTGACAAGCATACTCCGTCTCTTTTATTGACTACAGTGTCATTTTACAAAACAGATTTAAAAAAAAACATTTCCTATTCTATGAATATTTTTGTTTGTAATGTTTTTAGTTAATATTTATTTAATATTTGCTACTACTTAATGGGACACTAGCTAAGAGATCATATATGAAAAACCTAATGAAACGAAGCTTAGTATTTTCATGCCAGTGCCTTGTTTATTGTTTTATTTAGACTTTATACTTTTTTTTAAAATTTATCAAAACTATTTATAAATAGTTTTGATAAATTTAAAAAAAAAAGTAAACTTCTTTTAAATGTGGACAAATTAAAGAATTTTCTTCAGAAAAAAAGTATATGTACATAAGTTTAGTAATGAAAACTATCCATTTTGTCAAAAGAAACATATGCATCATTTTTTTTAATTTAAGGTTTCATATGACTAACTTATTTTCATTTCTTTAAATTGTTATTATTCGTATCCGTATAATTTTACTAGTGGTAAGCTAGCCGGCGTAAACTTTTAAAAATATTCATGATATATTTTATATTTCATACGAGTAGAGTGAGAGAAAGAAAGAGAGAGAAAGGTAGAGAGAGAAATTATCTAAGATATAATCTTTCAAAACTTCCGAATATATTTCGACTTATGAGTTTGAATTCGAGTCCCTCTGCAGTATCTTTTCAGTCTAACTAAACATATAGAGTATAACGAAATCAGTTGTTCTATATTTTGATTAGACTGATATCTTTTGTCTCCGTCTTATCGTATCTTGTTTAAAATGGACAATCATACCACATCTTCTTTTTTACATTACCATGAAAAAGACTATCAGTCATGAATAGACATGAAGAACGCAACACACATCATTACATATTTAAAACTCCTACTGCATGGCGAGGTTCATGTTTTTGGACGGGCACATTTATTGTAAATTAGCTATATTTGGTCTACAAAATGATTGTAAGGTGAAATGACCACATTTTCATTGTTGGGTTGACGCTAAGATACAAGTTAAAATTGATCGTAAGTTATACTGAAATGTTCAAGACTTACGAGTATTTTTCACTCTTATGTTTTTTTTGTGAAAAAGCTCCAGCATTGTACAGCATTTCAGTAATATTGTACTTTTTTCAGTAAAATGGCAGAATGTTTAGGGTCTACAGAACAAAATGTTCAAGTGCGCGGAAATAATGCAGATACGACAGGGAACCGTACTATCAATCAAAAGAGAGATAAAAAGAGGCAGATACAGCGACCTCGACCTACAAGAGTAGTATCTGTGAAGAAACGATCCCTAAATCATATGGGTTTCAAAGATCTAGAACATTGGTTAGAAGACACCAACAATATATACATTGGTAGGGACATGACCCATTATGTTCCTGGGGCTGTTGGCAGCAAATGGCAAAATCCTTTTAAGGATGAGAAACTGGGGAAAGAGAAACGAGTAGAATTGTACGAGGAGTACATTTTGTCAGATACGAAAACGTATGACGGAAAGACACTGTTGGAATCAATAGAAGAACTTCAAGGGAAAACTTTGGGATGTTGGTGTAAGCCAGAATTCTGCCATGGTGATGTTCTTGTTCAAATATTGATGAGATCAAAAAAGAGCACACTTAACTAACTGCGCATGCAGTTATATCTTCTGATAGAAACAATGAAGTTCGAAGTAAAACATGTTCATTGAGATGTTCCTGTGCAATAAATTATCATGTTTGAAGAAAAGTGTGTCTCTTAATCAAATGACAAAAAAGAGAAGAAAGAAAACATAGTGACAATGTAATATAAAAAATCTGTGAAATATTCTGGGGCTAAACAGAAAAACGATGAAACACAAACAGTACTCGGCATAACACAACATAGAAAACTCAAGCCTGAGTAATACGAACTAATACTATGTGTCAATCTGATATCATGTTCATATTATATGAATAAACAAGCATATTTCAAGTTAGAATAGACATGTATATAGCTGAATACATGATATATCTTATTTGTTTAAGGTCCACTGTTGGTCGGTAAATATTTTCCTAAGGCTCAACTACCCAAGCTAACCAGAATCTGGATTGCTGGACTGGGGCAGCCAAAACAAAAAATGAAAAAAATCTATTATGATCGGATTTTTATCTATAAGTTCTATCAACTAAACATCTTAAATTTTTCGACATTTGACCTCAAAATTGATTTGAGTATATAAAAAGTTGGATAAATATAAATTAGACAAATCATATGAGTAACAAGACGGGTTCTATATATCTGGAGCTGGATCTGCTTACCCTTCCGTTGGTTCAGTTGCATTGATCAGTCTGTAGTTGTTTTTTGTGTGTTTTGTACACTGTTGTTTATCTTTTGCTCGTTTTAAGTTTTCCCCCATGGCATATCCATTTATTTTTGACTTATGATTTTGAATACGAGTCCCTTTTGTATCTTTAATTTCAGTCTAACTAAAATACATAGAGTATTACGAAATCAGTATTCTATATTTTGATAAGACTGATATCTTTTGTCTCTTTTAAATTGTCTCTTGTCTAGAAAGGGCAATTGGACCATGTCTTCTTTTTTACATTACCGTGAAAAAGACTATCAAGGATCAATCATGAACACACATAAAGAATGCAACACACATCAATATGTATTTGAAACAACCACTACATGGCTGGGTTCCTGATTTTGGACGGGGATATACAGAATATCTCCCTCTTAGTTTTTTTACCAGAATGAGTAAACGTATAAAAAATGTATAGATGCATTAGTACTGATGCTACTACTATAGAAACCTTCACACCACCAAGCAATGTCATTCAAAATGCACTTTTCTGCAATTTCAAAAGATATCTAAAAAATTGCAATAAAAAAACCCTCACAATTAATGCATGAAATCACAAATTTTTGTTCGGTAAATTAATATGAACAATTAATTTATCAACTAAATTATTAGCTGTAATATTAATATACTTTTCATCAATTATATAAAAAAAAATATATATACATATAAAAGAGAAGATGTGTTATGAATGCCATTGAGACTTATCTCCACAAGAGACCGAAATGGCACACAACTATAAGTCACTGTACGGATTTCAACAATGAGCAAAGCCCATACCACATAGTCAGCTGTAAAAGGCCCAGAAATGGCAATGTAAAACTATTCAAACAAGAAAAGTAACGGCCTAATGTATGTACAAAATTCCAACAGTTATATAGCACACAAACAAACGACAACCACTGAATTACAGGCTCCTGATTTTGGACAAGCAAATACCAAGAGAATGTGGTGGAGTTAAACATGTTAGTGGGATCCGAGCCCTTCCCATAAGGTCGTTTCTTAACTTTTTATAACCAGTTTACGGGACGTGATTATGGTATATCGTTGTCTGTCTATCCCTCCATCTTTTTTATTTGTCTAACACTGTTGAAGTATTAATAACTTATTTATAAAATTCTTTTATTTTTAATTTTAGAAATTTTTGAATAATGGCTGACTGTGCTGCAACCAAAGACAATGTTAAACAAATACAAGCAGGTAACAGGGACAATGCAAAAGAAGAGACTAGTACTATCATAACTCAAACTGAAAGACCTCGGCCAACCTGTGTCATATCGGTCAAGAAACAATCATTGAATCATAAAGGATACAAAGACCTTCAGCACTGGTTGACAGACCCAAATAACCTATACATAGGCAGAAATATGACTCATTATGTCCCTGGAGCTGTAGGGAGCAAGTGGAAAAACCCATTCCAGGCAAAAAAACATGGGAGAGACAAGTGTATAGATATGTATAGGGATTATATAATGTCAGATACAAAATTATACGATGGAAAAACTTTATTAGACTCAATAGAAGAATTACGTAGTAAGACACTAGGGTGCTGGTGCAATCCAGAACCTTGTCATGGAGATGTTCTAGTACAGATGCTTATGAGATTGAAAAAGTATTGATTTTAAGGCAGGGAGGAGGGGGGTCAATTTTTTATGAATAATTATAACATGAGGCTTCGAAAGAGCCTCCATGCCATTTATTTCTTCTTATTGCAATCAGTTATATTTGCTTATTTGGAGATCATTTTTGAGACATTTACTAGGTCTTGTATTAAGATCTAACGTCATTAAATGGTAATAAATGCAATTAACTAGTGCAATAATTTGGCTATCAATTTTTTGTAAAATCAAACTCTTTTTTTGATTCTTTACTGTTTGAGCTAAAACTAAAAAAAAAAAAAAAACAATGAAAAAAGAAATATCTTTAAGTGCAATACATCTTCTCTGGTGTCAATTGACACCTTTGAATATGTTGATGTATTTGTAGATCTTAATTGTTGAACATTTTTATTAAATATTGTTATTTCCTCAAAAATGTGTAAAATGGTAATTCAGGGGCAATAACTCCTAATAGAAGATAGTTGACTATCACTGCTTCTTGACCTATCTACTTGTGGTTTCTTAACATATCTTGATGACAAACTTTAAGATCATGTTAATATAAATTAATATTCTGACTTGTATAGACACATGGTTCTATAAATAGCACAATCAGATATAAATTGAAATACATTCAAAGTTCTATTTATCCATTGGACCTTCCAACAAACAACATAAAAAACAAATCTTTTAAAATAGTTGCTTTCTAATGGTTTTAAAATGGTGCACAGTTTTCTCAGAGATCAGCTATTAATTAAAAAAAACAAATCTTGTTTTCTAAATTGGTTTTATTGCACAAAATAAAAAAACAAACAGTTACAAAATAAATACATGTTTTTGGTGGTAAAAATAACAAAATATCACATTTATTGCACATGATATTTGCTGCAATTAATATGTTTAAATATGGTTAAGCATTTCTTAACAGGGAACATCTGTTAAACTAGTTTGATGTAAATGGGATTCAAATGGGAAGCTTATTAGTGCATACCATCTTTTAGCATTAATATCACTAATTTTCATTTACAATTGCAGCAAATTTAATTGTATTTTTATACTTTTTAAATGAAATAAAACAAAAGGTAGAGAAACATGCATTTGTTCATTTAAGCAGATGATGCAATAAACAAATATAATAAAACAATGGTTTGAGTAACTGCATACAATACTGAACAATAAAGAACAGTGTACCTGCTATTTATTTACACAAATATTTCTGTGTATAAAAGCATATAGTCATAAAATATAGCTAAAAATATCTTTTCAAAACTAACATACTTCTTTGCTTAAATCTATGTTTAATTTAAGCTGAATTGGGTATAGAAACACCAAAAAGAGAACACACAGGAAGAAAAAGTTAAAAGGGCATGTTTCATGCAGATCAATTTTTACACATGGCTTTCAAAATATGTAAAATGAAGGTATGAAATGTTGTCTTGATATGAAATTATTGTCACTTTATTTAAATAAATCACTATAAATACATAAAATGGTGGATTTATACAAATAAGAAAAGAATGGAGTTCTGGTTTGGAACCATGATTGTCAGAAAATTAATTAACAAAACACTTAGATAGATGTAAGAAGTATGAATGCCAATGAATTAAGTGTCCATCCAAGTCACAATGTGTAAAACACTCAGAGCATATTTGTTGCATTCAAACTAGTATCAGGTCAGGTTTGGTCACTGATGATTTATTGTGTGGTTTAAAAATCAGTTATAACACAACAAATGCACCCTAAGTATGTGATTCACAAATAGAATTATTTGTGAGTTATCACCCCTTAAAAGGTGGTAAAATGAAATCTTACATTAATGCATCTATCAATAATAATCAGAAAATGAATATCATTAACTAATTTGAAGCTTTGACATGAACACAAAAAAAAAATATCAACACATTCAGACAGAAACTTTACAATTCAGTAAATCAAATTTTATTATAAAATTAACCAATAAGGTGGTACATAACATGACATGGAGAAAACGCTGTAAAATCACCTGAACGTTTTAATCACGTTCTATTCTTAAGGAAAAACTTAGCTTCTCAATAATCAAAATAAGTGTTTGTAAAACTGCTGTATATCCAATGAAATTTAGCCGATAAAGTACATTATATGTGGTACTGAAATTTTTATATTTTTGTCAAATGGTGAAATTAAATATTTTGTCAAAAAACTTTCAATATTAAACTTGCCAAATTAATTTGATTTAATGTGTTTGGTACCTACTTAAAGGAGACTGGAATTAAATACTACTAATGTATTTTTAAACTACAATTACAATACAGAAATGTCATTTGGCAAGAAAATAGTAAGATACATTAATGATTAATTAAATCAGACTTCAACACATACATGCACAATGATAAAAGCTCTTATCTACACATACACATAAACACATCAATCAACAAAACAATGGTTTAGCATCAATCAAAATATAACAATTTACCGGGAAAATAACTTATCACAGAACACATTCTTGATGTAAAATGCCTTTAATTTTGAACACCATAAATGTTACTCATACACTTTTGAAAAGGGAAAATATGTTGAATAAAAATCTTAAAATAAAATACTGCTTTTTTGCCTACTGTTTATGTTTATTATAGTCATGTGGCCAAAAAAGGATTCAGGATTATTTTCAACCACCACCACCGACTGCACTGAGCCAAATATTTTCATCCTTCTTGTCAAATGTATCTAGATTTGAGCTACAGTCTTATCACAAAAAGGATTTGCTGCAAGACATCTTACAGAGATATTTAAAGAAGGTTAAGGTGTCAATCAATCATTTGTCATTGGCTCTGTATTTACCTATCTCTAAAACTTTATGCAGACAGAGATCGCCATTAAAAATCTCATTTCACAACATGATTTTTCCATATACTGTAAATTCAGAAATTAATGTATGCATTTATTACTGCGATTTTATCATTTTAAGACTTAAATGCGATTTTGATTTTTACGATTTTGAGAAAAATCCTGTTAAATTTATATAAAATATTTCAAAATGCGAGTTTAAATTATTGAGTTTACAACTCAGTCGCATTTTTCGCAATAGTGAAAACCTCGCATAAATTTCTGAATTTACAGTATATGATAAGGCCCTTTCGAGTGCTGGAGTCAATTACTGAAATGGACTTTATCATTCGAGCTAATATCTTATTTGGCTATGGCATTTTTTTTATCTTAGCTAACCTTATGTATAATTACAACATATTTTCTCCTTTTCTCAAAAATACAAGTTACGTAATAAGACAGGAAATACACAACTAAATACTATGAATCCTGATCTTGATCCGAATGTTTTATGTGCCTATGACGTAGGAATGAATCAGAAGTATTATCACTATCAGGTAACAGTTCTTCTGTCGTTTCTCCACCTAAAGTCTCTGTTTCACCAAACTCGGGCAAACTTTTGGATGTAGAAAGTCTTTTATCTGTAAAAATAATTATCAATTATTGTCAATCCAAATAGAAAACATTATTTAACAATTTTCCTTAACAATCTACACAATCAATAATAATATGATTTAAAAAGAGTCAGTTTAGAAACTTGAAAGTCATAATTATTCTATTTTCCTAATAAAATAAATATGTGCAATATTATCTGTTAATAGTACCATATCATTTACATATATATATGAATCCAGGATTCTACTCTTAGATTTTTTAGTGAAATCATTTCAACATATCAAATATCAGAGAATTTAGTTTTTGAACAACCATACAATTTGAATATTTTGCATTTTTCTTTTAAATCAGATATTTCATATTCAGTTGTGAAATAGTGAGCTTACACATGGGTAATGAGAGGAAGTGTGGTTTTCAATCAAGTAGAATAACTGACCATCAATCTCTAACATTGAGACAAATTTTATACATATTTATTAATAGTGGATTGGGAAACAAGTTATTGCAACTTATATTAATCCCTTTGCAGATGCAAGTGCTGCCTTGTAGCGGCATTACCCTGCCCTTTTTAGCTCACCGGGCCCGAAGGGCTGAGTGAGCTTTTCTCATCACTTGGCGTCCGTTGTCCGGCGTTAACTTTTACAAAAATCTTCTCCTCTGAAACTACTGGCCAAATTAAACCAAACTTTACCACAATCATCATTGATGTATCTAGTTTAAAATTTGTGTTTTTTGACCAGGCAAACCAACCAAGATGGCCGCCATGGCTAAAAATAGAACATAGGGTAAAATGCAGTTTTTGGCTTATAACTCAAAACCAAAGCATTTAGAGCAAATCTGACAGGGGTAAAATTGTTTATCAGGTCAAGATCTTTCTGCCCTGAAATTTTCAGATGAATCAGACAACCCATTGTTGGGTTGCTGCCCCTAAATTGGTAATTTTAAAGAAATTTTAATGTTTTTGGTTATTATCTTGAATATTATTATAGATGGAGATAAACTGTAAACAGCAATAATGTTCAGCAAAGTAAGATTTACAAATAAGTCAACATGACCAAAATGGTCAGTTGACCCCTTTAGGAGTTATTGCCCTTATTTAGTCAATTTTTAACCATTTTTCGTAAATCTTAGTTAACTTTTACAAAAAACTTCTTCTTTGAAACTACTGGGCCAAATTTTATCAAATATAGCCAGAATCATTATTAGGCTATCTAGTTTAAAATTTGTGTTTTTTGACCAGGCAAACCAACCAAGATGGCCGCCATGGCTAAAAATAGAACATTGGGTAAAATGCAGTTTTTGGCTTATAACTCAAAACCAAAGCATTTAGAGCAAATCTGACAGGGGTAAAATTGTTTATCAGGTCAAGATCTTTCTGCCCTGAAATTTTCAGATGAATCAGACAACCCATTGTTGGGTTGCTGCCCCTAAATTGGTAATTTTAAAGAAATTTTAATGTTTTTGGTTATTATCTTGAATATTATTATAGATGGAGATAAACTGTAAACAGCAATAATGTTCAGCAAAGTAAGATTTACAAATAAGTCAACATGACCAAAATGGTCAGTTGACCCCTTTAGGAGTTATTGCCCTTATTTAGTCAATTTTTAACCATTTTTCGTAAATCTTAGTTAACTTTTACAAAAACCTTCTTCTCTGAAACTACTGGGCCAAATTTTATCAAATATAGCCAGAATCATTATTAGGCTATCTAGTTTAAAATTTGTGTTTTTTGACCAGGCAAACCAACCAAGATGGCCGCCATGGCTAAAAATAGAACATTGGGTAAAATGCAGTTTTTGGCTTATAACTCAAAACCAAAGCATTTAGAGCAAATCTGACAGGGGTAAAATTGTTTATCAGGTCAAGATCTTTCTGCCCTGAAATTTTCAGATGAATCAGACAACCCATTGTTGGGTTGCTGCCCCTAAATTGGTAATTTTAAAGAAATTTTAATGTTTTTGGTTATTATCTTGAATATTATTATAGATGGAGATAAACTGTAAACAGCAATAATGTTCAGCAAAGTAAGATTTACAAATAAGTCAACATGACCAAAATGGTCAGTTGACCCCTTTAGGAGTTATTGCCCTTATTTAGTCAATTTTTAACCATTTTTCGTAAATCTTAGTTAACTTTTACAAAAACCTTCTTCTCTGAAACTACTGGGCCAAATTTTATCAAATATAGCCAGAATCATTATAAGGCTATCTAGTTTAAAATTTGTGTTTTTTGACCCGGCCAACCAACCAAGATGTCCACCATGGCTAAAAATAGAACATAGGGTAAAATGCAGTTTTTGGCTTATAACTCAAAAACCAAAGCATTTAGAGCAAATCTGACATGGGGGTAAAATTGTTTATCAGGTCAAGATCTTTCTGCCCTGAAATTTTCAGATGAATCAGACAACCCATTGTTGGGTTGCTGCCCCTAAATTGGTAATTTTAAAGAAATTTTACTGTTTTTGGTTATTATCTTGAATATTATTATAGATGGAGATAAACTGTAAACAGCAATAATGTTCAGCAAAGTAAGATTTACAAATAAGTCAACATGATCAGTTGACCCCTTTAGGAGTTATTGCCCTTTATAGTCAATTTTTAACCATTTTTCGTAAATCTTAGTTAACTTTTACAAAAAACTTCTTCTCTGAAACAACTGGGCCAAATTTTATCAAATATAGCCAGAATCATTATTAGGCTATCTAGTTTAAAATTTGTTTTTTGTGACCAGGCAAACCAACCAAGATGGCCGCTACGGCTAAAAATAGAACATAGGGGTTAAAATGCAGTTTTTGGCTTATAACTCAAAAACCAAAGCATTAAGAGCAAATCTGTCAGGGGTAAAATTGTTTATCAGGTCAAGATCTATCTGCCCTGAAATTTTAAGATGAATCAGAGAACCCATTGTTGGGTTGCTGCCCCTAAATTGGTAATTTTAAGGAAATTTTACTGTTTTTGGTTATTATCTTGAATATTATTATAGATAGAGATAAACTGTATACAGTAATAATGTACAGCAATTTAAGACTCAAAAATAAGTCAAAATGACCAAAATGGTCAATTGACCCCCTAAGAAGTTATTGTCCTTTACAATCAATTTTTAACAATTTTCATAAAATTTGTAAATTTTTACTAACATTTTCCACTGAAACTACACGGACAAGTTCATTATAGATAGAGATAATTGTAAGCAGCAAGAATGTTCAGTAAAGTACAAACTCAGCACAATCACCTAAACACAATTTTGTCATGAACTGTCTGCTTCCTTTGTTTAATTCACATATATACCAAGGTGAGCGACACAGGCTCTTTAGAGCCTCTAGTTTGAAATATACAAGGCTGTCATTTATACGCAAGAGATATGGCTCTCTCTTAACACAAGTCAGCCATTTATCATCCCCTTTCGATGGGCTATTATAGTTTCTCAAGACCATACTTGCAAATGGTGTCCAGGGACTAATTTTTCATTACCTTCTTTTTCTTTGTCCATCATTTTCCGTATTCTTTTTCTTCTTTCTTCCAATGATTCAAAATCATCATCATATGAATTGTATTCACTGCTGTTAGATTTTTTTGTTGACAAGCACTGATACCATGACAACAAGGCAATAAACAACAACATAACTAAATTACAGGAGATTCCAAACAGAGCAGACATCATTGGCCAGTGATAAAGAAAATACCTATAATATAAAGCATATAATACAATAACAACAAATCTATAAATAGAGTATAAATAAATGAAGAATTTGTTCATGGGACACAGATGATGCTCAAGCTTTTATATGATGTTATAAAGGGACATAACTCTAGAATGGTGATGCCAACCAAATTTATTTGATCTGTGTTTTGTGGCTTTAAGGATTATCTATAACTTAAGTTTTGTAACATTCGGTCGGGGCAAACTAAAGTTGACCCACTTGCACTTTCATTTTCTATGTTCAGTGGATCATGAAAATGGGATAAAAAATTAAATGATCTCTAATCTAGCATTAAAATTAGAAAGAGCATATCATATAGAATATGTGTACTAAAATTCGAGTTACTTTGACTTTTTAACTTAATAAAAAAATACCTTCATCAAAAACTTTAATTTGAAGCGGGACAGGCAGATGCACAGATTGTAAAATATAATGCCACTAGGTGGGAGATAAAAAAATGTTTGATGTATTATTTCCTATATCTATACCTTACCTCAGCCCTGTAAATTTAGCATACATCTTAAGTACCATTGTATACAACTGGACATGTAGATTCTGAATTTCTACTATAATACCAACAGCTGGATTGTACTGTAAGTATAGAATAATATACATTAAATTTTGTATCCCTGTACACCATATACTGGTAGCTGGCATTCAATTACAGAATTCCATAAAAGGAATTATGTAATAATTTACAGAACACCATAGTCCAATAGGCACAAATAAACAAATAAAATATTTTTTCTTAAAAAATATTAAATATTCATGGCAATTTATTTTTTTGGTAAAAAATTCAAAAATTTCAATTTTTAAAGATGAAAACATTTAAAGCGTCTTGCACAAGTCAGGAGCCAGTAATTTGATAGGTTTTGTTTGATGTTGTGTTACATATTTGTTTTTCCTTCAATATTTTGTACATAATTTAGGCTGTAAGTTTTCTCATTTGAATTGTTTTACAGTTGTCATTTCGGGACCTTTTCTAGCTGACTATGGATAATGCCGTATGGAATTTGCTCATTGCTGAAGGCTGTACAGTGACCTATAATTCTTTATTTCTGTCATTTGGTCACAGTGGTGGAGAGTTGTCTCATTGGTAATCATATCACATCTTCGTTGGTATATATAGTTGTATATTCATGCTTTGATTGTTTTAATCTAATGTAATGATTTTTTTCATAAAACTGCAAAATGCTAGTATAAAAAAGAAGATTTGGTATTAGACCCATAACTTACTGCATCATCCACATAATTAGAGAAGAATTCTATCGTCAACATCTGCTTCTGTTCTACAAAACCTGACAATAACAGAGGAGAGAAGACAAAGGTATCCAGGACTCGTAATAACTCAGATCTGTAGTGAAGCATGGTCTGTAAGGAGAAGAAACAAAATAGTAACATATATTGCGATGTTTTTATTATTGCGAAAAATGCTCCAGGGTTATCATCTCAATAATTAAAACTCGCATTTAGAAATTTATTATATGAATCAAACAGGATTTTTCTCAATAATGCAAAACTTAATCCAATTTTAGTCTAAAATGATAAAATCGCAATAATAAATGCAAGCAATAATTTCTGAATTTACAGTAGCTGTATTATTGCATTAAAAAGTTTGTCTTACTACAGAGATAATATATATTTACAATAGATTAACACACAATTGATTTTTTTGAGTTTATACATTTTCTGCTCCCATTATTCTTAAAAAATAAATAAATAGCAGCTATCTAATTAAAATTACTTTAAATAATCTAATTACAAAAAGAAACTCCGACATGATGATATGATATGATCCTGAAATCTTATCTAAAGGAAATTTTGATTGTCAACAGTTAAATGTTGTTTGAAAAACTTATGTAGTAACTCTATTAGGTACTACACGTATATGACTATATGATTATTCTGGTTTTTTTTAAATGAATGCATTCTCTTCTTTTATAGAAAATTTAGTAGGAGTTAAAAAAACAAATCTGAGTAGACATTTCCATATACATGTACTTATCTTCCTCTCTATTTGTTATCATTAGACATTAGCCATCAAATGTCAATTTTTGTGGTATTAAGCCTGTTGTCTCATTGATATATACACACATGATGACACATCTGTATGATTATTGATATCATAAAAACTATAGAAAAATCATGCCCATTGAAATCCTATGCCCAATTATTGATTATTGGTTATTTAAGGAATGGCTGTAATATTTTTCCTGTCTATGAAAAAATAACATTAAAAATTTGGTGCACAATGGAAAACGTGCGTAGTGGGTTACTTAACAGTGTGCACCACATTTTTTATGTCATTTCGAATAGACCGAAAATATATTACAGTCATTTCTTATAATTTAATTCTAAATTCCATTTTAAACCGTAGAAAACCATGAAAAAACGTTGATGACGTCACAGTCACATGACTAAATTATGTTTCTGGGCTGATAACAAAATGACATAGGCCAATCAGAAGACGTGGTACACCCAAAATTAAATTATTTATTGATATTCAAGACTTACTTGACTGCTACAACAATCATCATCTCAACACATCTTGTCAAAGTAACAAATATATTTTAACACATTATAATTTTAAATTACATGCAATGGTTAGGTCATATCTTAAAAAAAGAACATAGTATTTATTTAAGAATCTAAAGCATAGAATATTAAAAGGTCGCTCTACACCTATAAAAACAATACAGTGTTGTAATCTTTTTAATTGATGCAATGTTTTATTAATTTTGTAAGATGCAAGCTTTTACTAAATAATGATAACTAATGTTTCATTCCAGTCTGGTAAATAACTTCTTATCAGCAAATCCACATTGATATTGTATTCTGCAATTCCTTAACACCCGGCCTAATAAAATGGAAAATAACCTAACAAATAAAATAAATAAACATTAAAAAGCCTAACCTTATTGGCTGAAAGCATATTACATGGTTCTAGTGACTTATGGTTAGAATGGTTAAGTGTGAGAGTATGATTAATGTAGGGTTAGTCAGTAAAACAGTGCAGTGTTGAAGGTTAACAGCCATTTAACTGAAGCATCACTGTTTTCCTTTTAACATAAATCTATAAATAGTCATACTACTGATGCTTAAGAATTCTAAATAAGATAAAATACATGCTAAGACTAAGAATAGAAGAAATACAGTGATTGTTATGAATATGACACAAACCTGATTATGTTGCTTTGGTTAAAATATTTATTTTGTTGATAAAATAATTTTGAACAGTAGAATCATTAACAGATTAATACATTTTCATTGTAAAAACCAAAATATTTAACGTCATAAGAAAATTTATAAGAATGAATTAAAAACTTCCTGATAAACATTATAAATGCTTAAGGAGCATGATTTTTTTTCTTGGAAAATAAAATCATTTTTTTTCTAAATTTAGGTCAGTTTGAATGTTAATAGGATCATAATTACATAAATGAATACAAAGTTTCAAAATTTGATTTATTTTAGTTGATTGCGAGGGGCAATTTATTTTCCTTTAATACAATAAATCAGATTTGCGTCTTCCGTGTTATTATTGTGCAAGGATTAGTAGAAGTACATACACCTACACTTACTGATCTAGTAGCCGAGGACAAACTCTCGCCTTTCTTATTATACAACTGTAACTTTACTATAAACATTCCTACAAAAATAAACACAGATTTAAGATTACTGGTGATTCATTTTTTTTTTGGTGGATTGAGAAAAAAATTGCATTTATGAGTATATTAGATTTTCTGGTTTTGCAGACTGTTACAAATTGATACTTCGTAGAACATTTAAATTCATTGTTTACATTTATTCAAGAAAGTTGCTATCCCTCGAATAATAATGAAGCCACAGTATTCCATTGTTTCAACAATATTTTTAAAATGTATTTGATGTAGAATAATTGTTAAAGAGACATTCATATTGGCCAATAGAAACTTAACACCTTTTTGTCCATCCTATGATACTAACCTAATTCTTTATTTATATTAGATTCTGGTAAATCTAAATTTAACACAATACTGTACAACTGGCCTGTTACAAACATCTACAAAAAATAGAAAGTTGATGAAAAACCTCAAACAAAATGAATAACCTTATCATATGCAAGTAAATTAAAGCAATATCAGCCAAGAAATAGTAATTTCTTCTAAATTTTAGTTGTACTGATTATGATATATTCCTTTCCATTTCTAAGTTGAACTGTTAGATGGAGCTTACTTTGGAAATCTATCATCCATACTTTCTACATACCTTTGACTTTTTTCTTAGTTGTTGAAATATCCCCAAAACAGTATAATAAAATTTAAACACTTGGTTTTGGTGGTTTGTTTTTATTTTTTGTTGAAGTTATGGTTTTTGATAACACCCTTAGCATATCTTCTCCATAAACTCAACAACTTTATACCATGGAAATATCATACCACAATTTTTCTCCAGTTTATATATGCAATAGGTTTAATATCATGGAGGAGTGATTTTTGTTTGTCTGCAAATCATTATTGTGTTCCTCACTTTGACATTGTTTGATATGCCTATAGAAAATATATATATTGAAGAATGGTATTTTGTTATATAACAGTATATTTTTTTGTTGTCTTGTTGAGAATATAAATTAAAATGAAATGGTTGGTATTTTATACTTTTACACATTTAAAATGTTGGAATAGTTGTTTGATTGTATGAATGAAGTTGTGTGCATTTCATGGATAAATTGCAATTGACCAAGGTAGACTTGAGCATATGACATTGCTACATTATTACATGACATCAATGGGCTTTGGCAAATAATTTTTAAGTATCCAATCGAGTCCATGATCATTAATTATAACTATTAAGGTAGTAAGATCGAATGGAAAATGTATAACTTGTAGATAAAGTAACATACAGTTACCAGTATTTTCAGTATTGATTTTTTTTATATTTATTCTTTTTTTTTTTACAATGTATTCATGTGTTCTTTATTTATAGATCATTTTTGTTTTATTTCATATGTTTCACATTGAAGTTATAGCATATGACTTACATTTTCTTGACCATACTTTAACAGGGATATATTAGCTGATGGAAAGGAACAAGCACCCATTCCAACATCACATGTCCTGAAATTGAGTAAATGTTATTAGTTCTGAATCTTAATAACAACATCTCTACATTAATAAAGAAATCAACAACTCAATCTCCCATAAAAAATTAAAGGTAAAAGGTCAAATGTATTTATATTTTTGTAGGTTAAAGAATAAACAATGTACACAGTTTCATTACTCAACCAAGATCAAAACATAAAACCTGTGAATGATTAATGAAACTTTCACGTCTTCTGTATCCCTAACACAATGCTAGACATTTTGTAACAAAGGATAGCATATGAAATCCATTTACTTAATGGAAATGGCCTTTGAAGATTTTAAATGTTCTCTGTTCCATAGTATTTATAAGTTTGAGAATGATGTCTCAAAATTGGTAGAAAAAAATATTGTTTTTTCATTTGGTAAACTTGGTCATTTGTCTCAATTGCAAGCTTTTCTGATTCAAACAATTTTAGGCATTTTCTCTTTTGAAATCAAACGGTTACAGTGTGTGTGATATCAAGTAAGGACTAGGAAATAGTAATATAAATTGTGCAAGGGTATGAATGTCCTTCAATGTCAAGCATCAATATTCTCTTTTTTGCTTATTGTTAGTGTCAAATTAGCCTTAGTTTTTATGGTCATTCAACAAATCTCAATTCACAGCTACCATTAGTGTCAAGTGGAGTTAAAATTTTATTGTAAACATTATTCTAACAAATATTTTACCATCATTCCGACATTCGTCATGAAGAGTACCGTACTTCTACCCTCACACTTTGTTCATCCTAATGGAAACATGTCCCACATACATAAGCTGTGGAACCACCTCTCTTAGGTCCTTACATTATTTTTTTACTATTTCCTGACCATAGATTGTCGAATTCTAGTCAAATCGGCACCTGGTTAAATCGGCACTTGGTCAAATCCGCACCCAGTATAGTCAAATCGGCACCTAGTCAAATTGGCACCTGGTTAAATCGTCACTTGATGTAGTCAATTCGGCACCCATGTTAAATTTGTTTAATATATATGTTGTGTACAAGATGTAACTTTGTACAAATTATAATTTGTTATAAGTTTTTTGGCACACATTTTCTTACACCAGGTGATACAACTTTATCTTTAAAAATGTTGTAATTCAATCTTTAAATTCAAATTTATATACTTTAACCTGACATTTCATACTATAACCTTGTCCTCACAATGGAAATGAGAATACCTGAATGGTTTAAATTCTAATTTTAATAGTTGTAAAAATATGACAGAAATATGCGAAACAAAAGCTGGTGTTACATGTACTATGTACTTGATAAAAAGTTATACGTTTATTTTTTTCCATAAATAAGGCCGTTAGTTTCTCATTTGAATTGTTTTACATTGTCTTATCGGGCCTTTTATAGCTGACTATGCGGTATGGGCTTTGCTCATTGTTGAAGGCAGTACTGTGACCTATAGTTGTTAATGTTTGTGTCATTTTGGTCTTTTGTGGATAGTTGTCTCATTGGCAATCATACCACATCTTCTTTTTTATAATTGAAAAGAAAAATTATCAAAACAATGTAATAAAATCCAACCCCGAAAATAGAACATGATCGAATTTATACATTTTTAGAATTATTTATATATATCTGGGACTATTATGCTAGTATACTTAAATTACTTACTAAGCATAATAGTCCCAGTCCCATATGTTATATCAGATATTATTGGATGCCGTATTGACTTTAAATTGGTGCCGATTTGACTAGATGCAGAATTAACCAGGTGCCGATTTGACTTTTTCAATGGGTGCTGATTTGACTTTTTCAATGGGTGCTGATTTGACCAGGTGCCGATTTGACTTGTACCCAGAATTTGTCCGCTCAAGTCAAAATTATATTACCTACGGTTCCGCAGCTACACATGCATGCATCCTTTTATTTAATGGATGCACAATTATCTAAGACACTTCTATGCTTGCATCAATATAAAAAAATTACCTAAAGTTGAGATGAACTGGAAGAATATATGATTCGGTTGGCATATAAGAATAATAAAAACTGCCATACATGAAAACTGACAGCCATAGTAAAATTATAAATACAAATATCACAATGATAATTGTTGTTACTGCATTTTTTAACTTGAAAAAACTTTGTTTTGTTGTTTCTTGAAACCAGTCTATGGTGTTTCTTATGAACATCAAAATCATTGCGAAAGTTCTTGCTTTGTTTACATCTGAAATTTTTCGAACTTTGAACCTTAAAATTTATTTAGTTTCGGACTCATTTTTTTCTAAAATATTATTTTGAAATACAGGATAATTTTCTATTTTAAATATGTTTACTAAATGGATTTATTTATTAATGAACTAGAAAAGAATATCGAGTCAAATGATTAATGTTGATTATTTTACGAAACTACAGATAAACTTAATCCGCCATTTGGTTCAAGAAATAGAGAATGGCACAATGAAATTAATATATTTTTCTGGTTTCTAGTCACATTTTTACAACTGTTCTGTATCCATAAAGAGGTATTGATTGATGTCACCAAAACAGATATATTTTATTGAAAAATTATGACTCATAAGATGATACACAGTAATACATTCTGACACACCATGTTCGTTTTGAAGATAATTTCGACGAACTGTTGAATGTCACGTTTTTAAAAGCTTTCGTTTACAAAGCAAGCCAAGCTGTCCTTTTTTTTCAAACACTGCTCACGCAACAAGTCAACATTCTGTTACCACTACGAATTGCCATACTGCAGAGAATTGAAAGTATAGTTCATCCTTTCCTATTTCATTTTATAAAATGGCTAAATCAGTATCACTAAATCACTAAAATGAATCAAAAGTTCAATTGTTATTTTTCTAAAAAATAAATTCTTACTGTAAACAGTTTCGTATTAAAGTAAAACGAATGAATTGTCTTGGTTGTACTATTATATTATAATTATAAAGACATCCTAGGTAAAAAATTGGATGATATGGACCAAAAGTTATTATTTAAAGGGAGACCACTCTGTTCCAAACTATTATGAGTCTGGGTCTGCTGGTCTGTTTAAAATCACATTCCTTCCAATTCAGTTTGGCCCCTTTCATGGTTGCACCCAACACTTTCAAACAAAACTTTTTGACAAAAGAGATGATTTCAGCTTTCCAATTGTGAACTTTCCATTTCTAAGAAGTAACATTCCAGCAGCATCTGGCTGCATACAGGGTATATATCTCCCAATTGATATAATATTCCTGTGCATACATTTCCTATCATGATGTTCTTGATAGAGAGTTGCTGCTCACAAGGAAGCTATTAAACCAAGAGTTCCAAATGGTGAAGTTGAAATCATCCCTTCATAAATTTTATGGACGCCATCACAAGTTGGTTGACTGTTATGGAATAACTGTTTCACTAATTATATCAGATATGTTACTTATGTCGTATATACAATTCCCTTCCCTTTCATGAATGTGACCTACCGAAATTAGACTATTTACTAGATCTGTTATCACATTTATAAGCAACATGACAGGTGCCACATGTATGTGGAGCAGGATCTGGTTACCTTTACGGAGCACCTGAGATCACCCCTTGTTTTTGGTGGGGTTTGTGTTGCCAATTCTTTAATTTTCTATTTTGTGTCATGAGTATTATTGTTTGTCTGTTTGTCCTTTCATTTTTAGCCATGGCGTTGTCAGTTTATTTTCGATTTATGAGGTTGACTGTCCCTTTGGTATCTTTCGTCCCTCTTTTTAAAGATTTTGTTTTTGAATATTTTTTCTTTCCGATAGTAGACATTTTTGAATTGCCATTCCATATATTCTGAAAGGGTGCTAGGACAACAATGTATTGTTTTACTATTGTCACTAAGTTTATGATCATGTGATAATTATATTCATTGATATTTGTTTAAAATACTGAAAGAATGATATTTTTGATAGAATTTATTATGATTTTTCTTATTGTATATGAGTTTTTACTATTTTGATTCAAATACATGTATTTTGTAGACAATGGCCCTAGATCAGTCAGGGCAAAAGATTTATCCAGGGGTGACATCCCCCATAAGTTTAGATGGTCCTAAGCCTTTGGATATTAAGCTATCCAACAAGCTAGAAGAAGCAATGAGACCATATGGAGTGTTTGAAAGTGATGAAGAATTAGCACATAGGTAATCAAGATTATTTCCCCCCTTTATTAAAGCTGTCATTAAGTTTAAATTCATACAGGACTTTAAAATGATGTAATGTCACATGATTCCAAAATGATAGAAAGTCAACAATTAGCTGATTCAGATTCTCAAAACTTTTACATGTACAGCTAGCAGCTATAAACAATCAAGAAATTAGGTGTTTATTATCTTTTTCATCTGGTGTGCATGGTTGAAGAACTTATTACATGATTAAATGGCTTTAATTATCAAATCTTTTCATACTTTATATGAACACTGAAAGGATAACTCTGTTGCTGCTCTGACAATATTTTAATTTATGATTGTGATATATATTTTAGAATGGAGGTACTGCACAAGATCAATAGTATGGTAAAGAATTGGATCAAAGATGTCAGTCGCCAAAAAGTAAGATAGGAATACTGTGAATTGGAATGCATTTATTATTATTGATCAATGTACTTCCAGAATTATTTATAAGAATTAAAGAATTTAGATGATGATGATAAGGAAAGAATAGACCCTCAAGGAATATGTAATTTTGTTTTTAATTACATCTTTAATTAAGAAAAGAGGGCCGCGGTGGCTGGGTGGTCTAAGTAGTTACAACAGTAATCACTAGTCAGTCAACACTGAGGTTGTGAGTTTGAACCCGCGTGAACGGGTGCACTTGACTCCAATCTTAATTGACTAGGATCGTCAGTTTTCTTATCAATGGTCATGGTTTTCTCTTTGCACTCCTGCTTCCTCCACCATTAAAGACTGGCCACCTCGAAATAGCTCAATGCAGTGCTTAAAAGTGGGGTAAAAACACCAAAAATCTATCAGTTAAGAAAAGAGTTTGATTGATGGCAAAATTAAAATTGTCGAACCTTTCTATATGCTTTTGACTAAAATAATCAAGGCTACAGGGGTTCCAATTAAAAAAATTCACTGAAAAGTCATGTACCTTGAAAATAGTGAAGTGGAAGGTACGGTACACCTTAGGATGAAAGGTCCAAGCATTTGACTTTTGATAGATCAATTTTAATTTTTTTTGTTCGTCTCACTTAAAACTCATTACCACATCAATTTACAAGTTATAACAAAGTGTTTCATGCAGAAATTCATATGTTTTCTGAAACTTGAAAAATGAAAGTCTTCAGATGCAGCTAATAATCAAATTGGAAATCTGACTTGAAATCTTATAGGTCTCGGACCACAGCTTACTAACTTTAACCCCTAGGCTATAAAAATGATCTCAAAGGTTAGACGGAAATTCAAATCATATTCCTGACAATCAACATACTTTTCTTGACTGACTTTGCACACATGTACTTAAAATAAACCAATGACATAATTGTTCAAAAACTGAACTTCCCTTGAAGAGGCTTCTCACATTCATTATAATAGAACAGTTCTTAATTAATTAAACTGAATTAACAGATATAAAATCAATGCAATTCATTTGTCCTTTTACAGAATAATATTCCAGAAGATAAAATTGACTCTTTTGGTGGCAAAGTGTGTACATTTGGTTCATACAGACTTGGTGTTCATACAAAAGGTAAGTTGTTCATACAAAAGCTAAGCTAGTCTATACAGACTGTCCCTCATACCAATGTTGTTAATGAAAATTTAAAAAATGATGTTGATTATTAATATCTTACAAAAGTTGAGGATTCCAGTAGACTCATATAGTATTAAGAATGTGACAGCAAAAAAGTATAGCAAATTGGTTTCAGGTATATTATGGGAATAAGAATAAAAATTATTTATTTTAATGTCACATACCAATATGAATCACAATGGAAAGGTAATTACATAATTTGCAATTAAAAATAAAATATTGGTACCCATCCAAATTACTGACTTATGAGATACTTGAAATATAACACATACTATAAACAAGTAAATACAACCACATATGCCTCTGATTAGATAATATTATAGCTAAGGTGTACATAAGTCATTTTGTTAATTTTATAAATATGTTTAATAGGTGCTGATATAGATACACTGTGCATAGCACCAAGGCATGTAGAAAGATCAGATTTCTTTTCTTCCTTCAATGAAATTCTGTCACAGCAACCAGAAACTAAGGACTTGAGAGTAAGAAAATGTAGAAAATTAAAATAAAAATTAGGTGTAATGAACTGATTTGATAATATGTATTAATATGCTAGCAGGGTTTTCCCTGTGTCAATTTCTTTTTTCGCCACCTCAAATATAACAATCAACATAATTATTGTTTTTCACAAAATTTTGAAATGGTAACCACCAGGGGAAACCTTGTATATAAGAAAGAAGTACACTTGTTAAAAATTAACTATGGAATCATCTTTGTATAGAGAAATTGTAAATGACTCATATACATTTACAGGAAAAAAAAGTTTTCCAATTTGTCTAGAATGTTCATGAAATATTTGCCATATTTCTACTTTTATCTGTATAAATAGGAAAAAGAGTTATAGCAAAGAAAAACAGAACTTGTTAGTAACTAATACCTTATTCTAATTATAAAAAAGCATGTACCAGTACTGTTCCGGGGTAACATGAAGTAAAATAGCTGTCCCATAATAGTAACATATACTGTATCTCAGCATATAACATTTTGTTTATAATTCTCTTGTTGATTGATCATTACAGGCTATAGAGGAAGCCTTTGTTCCAGTGATAAAGATGGAGTTTGATGGAATAGAGGTAAGATTATTTGTTCTATAACAAAAAAAAATTCAATGAGAAATTATTTTGTTCTTGTTTGAAAACTTGGATTCTAATCGTACTTCCCCTATATATTAATATTATGTGCCTTACAACCTGTTATCACTTCCAAACCTAAATTTGGTATGTTCCAAACCTAAATTTGGTATGTTCCAAACCTAAATTTGGTATGTTCCAAGCCTAAGAAATTGGTATTTGAACTGCCATAGGATATTAGCTTATGTTTTATGTAAACAAAAAATACAAGTAAAAGAGATTTTTTCTTTTAAAAATTGCAGACTTGTCACCTGTTTAAGTCTACTTAACTAAAGATGAAGAACAGTGATAAGGCCTTTCTTTTGTTTTGGGTTTTGTTAGTTGTCTACAGATATTTTTGTCATCAATTAAAACCCCTATGCATCCATCTTTAAAAAGATAATGTTTTAGCATGTATTTTTTACTGATTCCAGCTTGATATGACATTTGCCAGATTAGCGCTACCACAGATTGCTGATGACATTGATTTAAGAAGTGAATCCTTGTTAAAAAATCTCAATGAAAAATGTGTGAGAAGTTTGAATGGTAAGTAGATATAGTTTTAGACAGATTGCCAATGATTACTGCATGCATTAGGTTCTGAATTCATATTTTAGAATTTATGCAACCTTTGATTGAAACAATTCAAGAACTATTTTTAACCCGAGTTATTTTTAAAAGTACAAAATTACCTTGCGAGATAGTGCCTTAAAATTCTAACTCAACATGTTATACATAAATAAGGAGATGCAGTATGAGTGCTAATGAGACATAATGTATAAAAAGTAAATGATTATAGGTTTCTTTTTCAAATTTCTAAAATCGTCATTTCTTTCTGTAATGCAACATTTTTGTGATCTACAATCTATTTTTGATAGGGAGAAAATATGTAAATTTGAATGTTTGGTCTTATTACCAAACAAAACAAAAACAAATCAACTTAATCTTCTTTGCACAGGCTCTAGAGCTTTCAACAATCAACTGATCTCTACACTGTCAAGTATGTGTTCTGATGAGATGATTATAAAAATTATTCTCAAGTATTAATTCTGTTAAATAACTTATAATATAAACGTACTATCCTGATTGTACAAAGGCAAATTTTATTCAAGAAAATAGTTAATATTAATTGTGTATGTTTTAGGTTGTAGAGTGACAGATGAAATATTGCATTTAGTTCCTGATAAAGATGCCTTCAGAATGACATTACGAGCCATCAAATTATGGGCAAAAAGTAAGTCTTAACATGCTTACCAGTATGTTGTTAGTACACTAATGTAGATATTTATAAATAGTATGTGTATAATTTTTTTGTTTTTTTTTTTGTATACATATGTGGATTTATTGTAAAGAGAAACCAATTTCAGTATTCAACAGAATGTTTATTTCCTATATATTATATACTTTATTGGATGATTTTATAAAACCATGAAAAAAGTTTGCACAAAAATAAAATTTCCTTAATCCATGAAAATTTATGCTTCAAAAAGGAATTAATTCAGTTTACCTTTACATAAAGGGTCTTAAAAGTTTAAAGTTATACAACTATGTTATCTTTTCATTTCAGAAAGAGGAATATACTCTAATGTGTTAGGTTTCCTTGGTGGTGTATCTTGGGCCATGTTGGTAGCCAGAGTTTGTCAGCTTTATCCAAATGCAGCACCTGCTACTTTAATACATAAATTTTTCATGGTATTTTCAAAGTGGTAAGTTAAATGTTTTCAGGGATTATTTTTTTTTAACTTGAGGGGAATATTTTGTCAGTGATCTCTGCAGTCTCTGTTAAATCAGACTCTGTTGAGCTTGTTCACTCCACCATTTTCAGTATGAGAAAATCCCTGTTCCAAGTCAGGCATATGACAGCTGTTTTCGTTTTATTTGTTGAATCTTTTGATAATGGTATTTGTCAATCATTAAGAGAGTTCTAATAGATACAAACTGCCAAAATATATTAAAACAAGTTTGTAATCAAACTTGCAAGAACCAAAGTGAAAACATTTTTTGTATGCTTAATAGTGACTTTCAATTCCAATCTGGTTACACATTTTTCCTTTAGGTCACCTGAAAGGGAGATAATTATGGAAACTTATGAAAAATGATGTCATTTCAGTTGATAAAATAGTTATCTATAATTAAATAAGATTGTAACTATATATAAATTAAATTGGTATACTGACTGCAGTTAAATTAGTCATGAGAGGACTGCATTATTTAATGATTTTATTGAGAAGAGAATCACATACCGTTTCAAAGGGAGATAATTTATCAATATTTATATGCCAGACTTTTAAAAATCGGCATACCTGCTTGCTTCTGAAACATTAATTACAGACATTATATCACTTTTTTACCATTGTATTGTCGTTCTAACAGAGGGCTGATGTACAATAATCAATAAATCAATTTTTTTTTGTTTTGTTTTTATTTCACTGATGTTTGATATTTATTGTAGGGACTGGCCTCAACCTGTTCTGCTTAAACAATTACTACAGGAAAATAAACTTGGTTTCCCTGTATGGGACCCTAGGGTAAGAAATTTTGTTAGATATGATAATTCTGATCAAATGCTACTTTGTCATGTGGCTTATAATCTGTTTAAAGGGAGATAATAACCAGATTACAAAATAGTAAGCTTGTAAAACTATATTAAAACTTGAATTAAACAATAAATAGAATTTTAACCAATCTGACTGCTTATTGCAAAATTGTGTTTCCACATTCTAGTTTTATAAATGTTTAAAACAAATAAAAATCACATGTTTTTTTCTTTCTTATTCGACAATAATGCCTGTTTATTTTAACTAACAAAAGCCATTGTTTGATCTTCGCAGAAAAATCCATGTAAGATTTATAATTGTTATCACATAGATAGAAGAAAAAGACAACATTATTATATATATAAAGCCTTGAAATTGTATGAATTTGATTTTCAGGTAAATCCATCAGATCGTTTTCATCTCATGCCAATCATCACACCTGCATATCCACAACAGAACTCTACATTTAACGTAACCACGTCAACACGAACAATCATGATGGAAGAATTTATGATAGGTAAATGTATTCTATGGCTATAAGAAAATGGTAGAGGTGGTATGATTACTAATGAAACTGTCCACCAAAGGACAAAATTGTAAACAACTAAATAAAATTTAAAATGGAAATGGGGAATGTATCAAAGAGACAACAACCTGACCATAGAAAAAACAGAAAGTTACCAACAGGTCTTTAATGTAGCGAGAAATTCCCAAAACCCGAAGGTGTCCTCCTTCAACTAAAGTTCACTCAAATGGCCTTCAACAATGTCAGAGCAAAACAAATACAGGAATGATATGTGAAAAATAATTAAAAAAAATCTCCTGGCTTCCTCCACGAATAAAGCAGACTGCCATGATATAGCCAATAGTAAGTGGTGTTAAACAACAATCTATCACTAAATACTAAGTGCAAGCTACCACAGTGAAACAATACACTACACTTACAGATAAAAGGGAAAATAAGTTTAGTTTATCAGTATTATTTATTTGGAAAATTTTCAATTCCATTAATAATTTTTTTTTTTCTATCTAGGTTTAGAAGTAGTCAATAAAATATATACATCAGGAGACAGTTGGGATAAGTTATTTGAACCATCAGGATTTTTCCAGAAGTACAAGTAAGTTAGAGTATATAGAGAATAATATATAGAAGTAACATCCATATCCACTAGACACTAATGTAATTTCAAGAGCTCTGCCATTGGGATTATTAAGTTGATAGTTGTGACTGTACCTTATGTTGTCCCATGTTTGGGTAGAGTTCAGTGCTCAATAGCTGCCTGTTCACATATTGAACTGGTACCGTCAAACTTGTGTCATGTATTTTTATCACCATAATTCCTCCTTTGTTTAAAACAAACTGCAAGGAAAGCTTCAATAATTTCAAATTAGTCAGTGACTTTGTCTTTTTTGCATGTTATTGATGAGAAATAAATATATCCAATTCTACAATTGTTTCATTGGTTAATTTATTACCTCCCTTGGTATTTTCATACTTCTCATATATCTAATTTAAGTTTTTCAGTACTTAATTTTCATTTTATTTATGATGTTTTAAATCTTTTTTTTTTTATTCCTTTACAGGCATTATATTGTGGTAATAGCAAGGGCAGAAGAAGAGAAGAATTATTTAGAATGGTAATTTAACTTTTTGTTTTCATCTCCCTTTAAAAAACACCAAGATTGGCAAGTAGAATTCAAATATTTAGTTAAAACTTTGGTCATTGATTGCTATTAGAGAGTGACTGTTTCATTCCAGATCAGATATTACTGAAAAAAGTCTGAGGGCTTTAAATACATGTAAATGGTGGTTATTTGCAGAATTCTAGAAAAAAGGGGTAGTCTGAAGGTACTGAACACCAACATTTTGCAAAGGACAGACACAAATTTTGTATTTTGCAATAGAAATAATAGTATTGACGCGCAGATTTTCATCAATGGCCTCAAGGAAAATAAAAAGTTTCCAGAACTTGTGTGACTATGGTAGATTCTTTTAGTACATCCTGATGTGCATATGAAAAAGAAGATGTGGTTGCCAATGAGAAAACTCTACGAAAGACCAAAATGACACAGAAATTAACAACTATAGGTCACCGTACTGTCTTGAACAATGAGCAAAGTCCATACCGCATAGTCAGCTATAAAAGGCCCCAAAATGAAAATGTAAAACAATTCAAATGTATATTTGCCACTGGATGTTAAAAACCAATCTATTAGTGTATAAAAAAAACCAGTGTCTATTGGACAGTAGAAGTATAATTTGAAGAATAAAAGATGATCATGATTATGCAAAAGAAAAGTTAATTACAACTACACAAAAATACTTTAACTCCTACTTTTCTGTTTTTAAAAATGTTAAGAAATACTCATCTATGTAATGAACTGATTTTAGTAGATTATATTTATGCATATTGTTTTAATTATTTATTCTCTTATATTAATTTAGGCATGGTTACATAGAATCAAAGATAAGACTCCTGGTTGGAAACTTAGAGAGAAATATGTTTATAAAAATAGCTCATGTGACACCAGAATCTCTGGGTCCATTGACAGAAAGGTAGGTTATTGGTTGAAAATTAGAAATCGTGTATATGCAATATTTACGGAAAAGAAATGTAAGAGGATTTCAACATGTTCAATGGAGAAATTCTTTTAATAAAATACATTTTAAAACATGCAGTATTGAAGGAAGACACTTTTAAAAAATGTGATAATGCCTATAGCACCAATTTTAGAAGAAAAAAAATATTGATCAAAAAGTGTAATTGAGATATCCATGAATCTTCCCTGAGACGAGTCAGTGATTGTAGGGAACAATCAAGACAGTTTTTTTTTTCACGCTTAACTGTAAGCCATCAATATTTTTGTTCTTTATGAAAAACTGCAAAAAATAACAGAACTTTAATTAATTGGGGATCTATAAGATAGTTATAAGGAAAATATTGATTAGTAAATTTTAATTTTTAGTATTTTTTGTCAATTTTTGATATTTCAATATCGCTCTGAAGAAAATCTTCAATATATTGATGGTTAGTTATTAGTCTAATTTGTTACTATTTTTTTAGTGAGAATCCATATATATGTAAATGGTTTATTGGACTGACATTTGCTAAGGTAGAAAATCAAAATGTAGATTTGACCTACGACATACAGTCATTTACAAATCAAGGTAAGATAAATGTTTCTATCTTTACAAATTTTAATGTGTGTAAATTAACAAAGAACTGAATGTCTTATTTTTTTGTTTACTTTGATAATCTTGAACTAACAGTAGGGTTTAAATACAAAGATGTAAGAAGTAAAATATGTCAATGAGATATCAACCCAATGACAAAAAAAAAAGAAGATTTACAGCCGATTTTATTGAGTGTGTTATATATTTGGTTAGCTTGCTTGCTAGCTTAACTGTGAAGTCAAAATAAGATTAGGTAAACTACCCTCCTTTAAGAATAGACTAGTCCGACTAATAACCAATCTATCTGTCTGTTGGACTAGGCTACTTCTAAAAGAGGGTAGTATACCTTACTGTATAAAGACTTCACGGTTTAGCTAGAAAGCAAGCTAACCAATAATATTACCTTCAGATATACACACTTAATGAAATCTGCTGTAAAGGTCTAAGTGAAAGAGGTATATAATGAGTAACTATCTATTAAATTGATATGGTCATATTTATAAATTAACTGTTTACAAAATTTTTGAATACTAAGGCTTTTGTACCTCAGGTATAGATAACCTTAGCTGTATTTGGCAAAACGTTTAGGAATTTTGGTCCTCAATGCTCTTCATCTTTGAACTTTATTTGGCCTTTTTAACTTTTTTGGATTCGAGCGTCACTGATGAGTCTTTTGTAGATGAAACGTGTGTCTGATGTAAATACAAAATTTAATCCTAGTATCTATGATGAGTTTTTTTAAATGATTTACCTGCTTCTGGTAAGGTGTGTTTAGGTAGTTCAATCAACGCACTCTGGGTTTCCACCATTTATATAAAAACTTGCTATCACGATATGGCAAAGTGTCCTGAAAGTTTTATTTAAGAATTGAATGCTTCTTTTTGTAAATTTATTGGGTGGTAAAAGCGTTGACCGAAGTACATTTTGTATGAAGCGCTGAAGCGCTTCATTCTAAAAATGTACGCACGATCAACGCTTTTACAACCCTATAAAGTTTCAAAAAGAAGTATTCAATACTTATAATTACATTTTTTTAGCTAAAATCATGAAAACACGATTTTTATCCAGTTTTATTTAATTCACCTGTGCACTTTTTTGTGGGACCTCGTGTCATCATGCATGATAAATGTTATTGTCTGATGCAATTGTTTACGGAATAACATGTTAGCCAATCAGAATAGCGTATTATAATGAAACTTACATCTAATGTAATTATTAAACATTAACAATCAATCAAACATACCGTTATATATTTTCAGTATACAGACAAGCACTACACATTAGAATTTTAAAAGAAGACATGAAAGTGGATATTCAGCATGTCAAACGGTAAGTTACATAAACACAGACCAACCGTAGGAGCCTCATATCAGTATACCATTGTTGCCTTAGTGGCCAGAGGGTCTCAGTCATTCATCTACAGTATCAGAATATACTACTGGAAATTCAGAAATTATTGCGAGGTTTTTATTATTGCGAAATTTGCGACAGAGTTGTAAACGCAATAATTTAAACTCGCATTTTAAAATATTTATATATAAATTAAGTAGGATTTTTCCTCAAATCGTAAAATCGCATTAAGGTTTAAAACGACAAAATTACAATAATAAATGCACACAATAATTTCTGAATTTACAGTAATAAGAAAATGTGGTATGATTGACAATGAGACAAATCTCCGCTTGAAACCAAATAACATAGAAGTGAACAACTTAAGGTCACTGTACAGCCTCCAACAACAGGCAAAACCAATAGCCTATCTTAGGCTTTCAAGTAGAACTCCACACAAAGCAGGTATTTTTGACTGATATCAGGAATGCCAGTTTTCTTGATAAAATTCTGTTGTTTTCTCCAGGCAATCAGGCTTTCTCCACCAATGAAAACAGCTGTCACAATATGATCAAGAGGTGTCAAAGAGAATTTCTTGTTCCTCTCTGTTCATAAGGAAACTAGTGTTTTATTTTATTACCATTTTACGAAAACATGACATCCTGCACCTGATGTGATTGAAAAGAAAATAGAGTGTGTTTATTTTTTAAAAATTAATGTTTTACTGCTAAGATTTTTAGTCATTTTTGGTTATTTATTGCTACGTCAGCACACAAATTGGGTTGATGCACAACAAACAATACAAACTGTAGAACAAAACATGAAAAGGGTTGATTTCTAGCTAGAAAAGATAATTATTAAAAAAACTTTATTTGTCTTGCAGAAAACAGTTAGAATCGTTTGTTCCACAATCAATATTACAGAGATGCAAAGGAGCAGAGATTAAAAGAAAATCTGTAAGTTTATGTTGCCTTAGTAAAATACAAACTGTTTAATTGAACAAGAAGTGAAAATTACTAAAATATATTCTCGCACAGTAATTTTGTAAAATTTGTATTTGATCTGCAAAATGAACGTGTATTAGTTCCCGTCAAAAACGAAAATATTGAAATTGGAGCTTAACAGAAATATCATAGAAAGTGAAAATGCTATGATTTTAACTGTATTTTGAAATTGAATTATTAAGTCTAAATATATGTACAGCCTTCAACAATGAGCAAAGCCTTTACTGCAGATTAGTATATTGAAAGACCCTTTTGTGTTATATTTAAATCTGTGCTTTGATAACATATTTGAAATAGTGAAGATACAGCCTTCCTGTGCATATGCAAAGTACAGCAAACCTCAATCAGTTTTAGAGCTAATTTTCTAATGCTTGTATAAAAAAACTTTGATGGCTTGCATGCATGAGTAAATTAGCTCTAACACAAATACTTGTCTTATTTTAACAGGAAGGTAGATCCAGTGCAGGCACTGGTAGTAAGAACTCCCAAGCATTGTTGACTCACAGTAAGTCAGATACAGATTTAATACGCACAAGCACCCATGTCATCATCGATACATCAGACGGAGAATCAAGCCATGATGCTCCAAGTTGTGAAACAGATACCAAGAATAAAGTCAACGGAGAGGTACAGTTTCAAATAGAAATAGAAATTCTTTAGTTGACCAGTTATGTTTGCAGGTTTTTTTAAATTATATACAATGATTACAAAATAACACACAATAGAACAATAAATGGTTAGAGCATGCACATGAAAGAGGAAAGTTGATAAGGAAGACTATCAATGAATATGTAAAGATTATTTTCATTGTGTCCATGTCATAAGATTCAATCAAAAATTCAAATATCGATATAAAAATTAGGGGATAACTGTATTGTATTGAAGATTTGAGAGGATCAGTTGACAATTTAATGGCCACAATTGAGTTATCTGAAAACATGTTAAATTCTTATGCAACTGAAAGAAAACACTGCTTATCATACATTTTTTTTTTATATCTTTGCTAGTTACCACATCCATTATCACCCACATCATCAGACAGTGCAATGCAGAGTCCATGTAGAAAGAGAGAGGGGTCTCCTTCAGGGGCAGAGAGTCCAGTTAAAAGGTCCAAATCAGAAGACGAAACACAGGTATTGTACAGATATGTCTTTTTTATTCCTGTTCAGGATAATAAACCATCAAAATTGCATCTAGTTAAGACTCCTTGGACAAAATTCATATACATGGGATTACATTTTTTTGCAGACTAAAACTTTCTAAATGGTGGTTTATCAATGTCTGTGTGATGTATTTTTTACACATGTGTTCTTGTTTCAGATATTTTTGATAATAACATTTCATTCGATTTTTTTCTGTTTTGAAATAACCCCTTTTAAGTTTCTATTGTCCAAAAGATTTTAACTTTTAACATACAAGTCCATGACTTAGTTTAGTTACCATTATAAAGTTTCCATTCTTTACACTGTGATCATGAATATTTTCAGAACATGCTTGGTTCCCCCATGGTTGTAGATCCACAGTCACAAAGTCCAAGTCGGAAAAGAGAAGGATCACCAGTAAGGCCAGACAGTCCTGTTAAACGGACCAAATCTGTAAAGGATGTCCAAAGTTGTCAGGTTAGGCCAGGAGGATTCTATTTTTAGTCTGTCATCAAGTTACTCATTTCCAAAATAGTGTGGAAGGGGGAGGGGTTCTTTAAACATATACTGTAAACCAATTTAATTTCGCAGACAGGTTGTGAATTTTTTTTTGGCAAAGATTTATTTTGAGATGTTTCCAAAGTTTGTCTGTCATTTTATAGAGAAGATAAATTCAGAAAGATTTGAATTTGCTGTATATTTTTTTTTTTTGCAAAAATGAGCTGGTTTACAGGATATTAATTTCCAGATATATAGATAATTTAATTTCTGGAAAATACCTCCTTACCAGATTAGTTCTATATATTAAAGAATGGTGTCAAGTTTCAATATACATGTAGTTGATTAAATTGAAGTAACTGCTTAGCTAGAACCATTTCCCTAGATAATGAGTAACACAGGTGATAGACTAGAAATAGATAGAATTTGGCCTTTTTCCTGTTCTGAGGTTCAGACTGCAGAATGTGTTGTCTTGTATGTTGTTTTGTTTTATTTTTCACTTTTGTTATTTTACTGCATATTTTTTTTTTTTTTGTAAATTCAGAACTTTTGATCAATAAAATCTGAAAATTGTTAAATAGAATTATTTATTTTGTTCTGAGAAACTATCAGTTTAAATATGAAGAGTTAATGCATTATAAAACAAATTAAATGTCAAGATATTTCTTTAATTTATTTTATAAAAAATGATTTCTTTTTTGAATAATTCTTAAATTTTCATGAAATATTTTCCCTCTATAACAAGAAATCAATCTTTTTCTTTGTAAATGAAAATTTGTCAAGGTGAGATAAGAAATAAAAATCTATTATAATTTGAAGAGAGAGAAAAAAGAACTGAAATTAATTGTACAAGATAACTGATTTGTCTGTATTATAGTGGTTTTCAATAAAAGGACAAGGTTCACTTATGGCACAAAATGGCCTAGAATATTAACTTTATCATAAAGCACCAAAAAGGTCACAATTTCAAAAGCCTTAATGCTAAATCAATCAGTTTTTTAGCTCACCTGGCCCAAAGGGCCAAGTGAGCTTTTCTCATCACTTGGCGTCCGTCGTCCGTCGTCCGTCGTCGTCGTCGTCCTGCGTCCGGCATTAACTTTTACAAAAATCTTCTCCTCTGAAACTACTGGGCCAAATTTAACCAAACTTGGCCACAATCATCATTGGGGTATCTAGTTTAAAAATTGTGTCCCGTGACCCGGCCAACCAACCAAGATGGCCGCCATGGCTAAAAATAGAACATAGGGGTAAAATACAGTTTTTGGCTAATAACTCAAAAACCAAAGCATTTAGAGCAAATCTGACATGGGGTAAAATTGTTTATCAGGTCAAGTTCTATCTGCCCTGAAATTTTCAGATGAATCTGACATTCCCTTGTTAGGTTGCTGCCCCTGAATTGGTAATTTTAAGGAATTTTTGCTGTTTTTGGTTATTATCTTGAATATTATTTAAGAGAGAGATAAACTGTAAACAGCAATGATGTTCAGCAAAGTAAGATCTACAAATAAGTCAACATGACCAAAATGGTCAGTTGACCACTTTAGGAGTTATTGCCCTTTAAAGTCAATTTTTAACCATTTTTCGTAAATCTTGGTAATTTTTTACAAAAATCTTCTCCTCTGAAACTACTGAGCCAAATTAATTGAAACTTGGCCACAATCATCATTGGGGTATCTAGTTTATAAATTGTGTCCAATGACCTGGCAATCAAACCAAGGTGGCCACCATGGCTAAAAATAGAACATGGGGTAAAATGCAGTTTTTGGCTTATAACTCAAAAACCAAAGCATTAAGAGCAAATCTGATCGGGAGTAAAATTGTTGATTAGGTCAAGATCTATCTACCCTGGAATTTTCAGATGAATTGGATCATCGGTTGTTAGGTTGCTGCCCCTGAATTGGTAATTTTGAGGAAATTTTGCTATTTTTCTGTTATTATCTTGAATATTATTATAGATAGAGATAAACTGTAAACAGCAATAATGTACAACAAAGTAAGAACTAAAAATAAGTCAACATGACCAAAATAGTCAATTGACCCCCTAAGGAGTTATTGACCTTCATAGTCATTTTTAACAATTTTCACAAAATTTGTAGATTTTCACCAACATTTTCCACAGCAACTACTGTTACAGATAGAGATAATTGTAAGCAGCAAAATTGTTTAGTAAAGTAAGATCTACAAACACATCACCATCACTAAAACACAATTTTGTCATGAATCCATCTGTGTACAATGTTTAATATTAACATAGACCAAGGTGAGCGACACAGGCTCTTTAGAGCCTCTAGTTTCATAAAAGTACTTAATATTCTGAAAAGTAAGCCCATTTTGGACATTTTGTCAAACTATGATGTTTTTGTGCAATTTTTAGAATTAAAAAGCTTTAGGAAGACATGGCCTCCACCTACAATCCAAAATGTTATTTACCAAAAGATTCCAATTTTGATATAGAATTCACTAATATAAAACTTTTTGGATTGGGAAGACGACCAAGGTTAATTATGCTAAAATTATGGAAAAAATTACCCAAATTTACCTAAAATACAAATAATGTTTATTTGAGGGGTCATAGCTTCATAAACTTTAAAGGCAGGTGCCAAACAAATATATTTTGTCTATATAGTATTTTCACAAGTATTTCTATGTGAAATTAGTTATTTTTTGGCCCGATTTTAAAATAATAAAAATATAAGGCCAAATTTAACCCTTTGTGAACCTTCTCCTTTCATATCGTATTATATTTGTATTCATTCTATTTTTAGCCTCCAATTGAAATAGGATCACCAATGCATATAGACGCAGAATCAGGCGATAGTGTGAAAAATGTTGAGGTATGTCTAAAGATTTAGTCAAGAATTTTTTGTAATTTTTTTTTTTCATCTTTCTTTAAATTATTTGCCTAGATTTTAGAACACTTTCATGTCTTGGGAGTTTATTATGAATAGAATTTTTAGATTTATCCATGAAAGGATAAAAGTGAGAGATGAAATTTAAAGGAACTTTCCTATGCAGTTTCTCATTACATTTACTAGTGTGATTATTTGTGCATGAAGGGGAAGTATCTTCATTTGCAAAAAGAAAAACAATCCTTTCGATGGTCTGTATGTGACCTTTTGCAAGGCAAAACTACTGCTTCTATCCAAAGTATCCTTATTATCTGATAGCATCCCTGATGACCCATTGGCTGTCAATTGTGCATTTTCTCTCAACATGATTATAAAAGGAAATATTTGCTGGTGTAAGTTAAGCTAGGCAAACAACATCTTATCAATCTATTGTGATTCAAACATTAATCTACTGTCCTATTAATAACAGAAAAATTTAAAGGAATTTCCTCTGAATTCATTTATTTTTGGAAAGCCAATTTCATTGGTATTTGAATTCTATGGGTGCACTTGTTTCTAGTAAGCCGGTCATGCGCCGGTCATGTGAACGGCGTACGCCTATTTGTGCGAGAAACAAGTGGAACGGCTTATATACCGGCAAATCTAACATGGCTGCTCAAGGACAATTACTACCAGCTATAATAGGTAATGGCCTATTCCAGCTGTTTGATGACGACGAAGAAGGAAAATTGCAACTATATCTCTCACAGACTGAATTGTGATATTTGTATTAAACGTTCGCAACTTAACCCTAGTTTTTGGTGGGGTTCGTGTTGTTTTTTCTTTAGTTTTCTATGTTGTGTCATGTGTACTATTGTTTTTCTGTTTGTCTGTTTCATTTTAACCATGGCGTTGTCAGTTTGTTTTAGATTTATGGGTTTGACTGTCCATTTGGTATCTTTCGTCCTTCTTTTAACAAAAACGTTCTCAAGAGCGAGAAAGCATTGATATACGTTGATAAATTATTAAAAATTAACAACAGGATAAATATGATAATAATAATAACAATAAATAATTTATTTATAAAGTGTGACTACAATGAGTTACGAAAAACGAAATATTTTATTAAAGTAATCTCAATTATGAACAAATATTTATCTTCCCTGAAACCTTGGCAATTCTAGTACAGTATAAAAATACACATGTTAGTTTGTTTAGTTAGGTTTTATGCCGTTTTAGCGCATTTTGGCTACTTCGCGATGATTTATAATAGTTTTAAATGCACAAATTTGGTTCTAACAACAGTCGGCCATGTTTTTCGCTGCTTAGCCGGTCAAATCAAACCGGCTCGAGCGGCGTAAGCCGGGCATGCGCAGTGCAAAATATTTTTACAAACAAGTGTCATGCCAGTTTGCCGACGGCTAACGGCGTAAGCCGTTTGCTAGAAACAAGTCCCACCTATATTTTCCCCAAAGTGTGCATACATTTTTATAGTTAATTTATACTTCGTTGACAATTAATGTGTTTTACATATACCATGCAAAATCTGAGAAAAAGTAATATTCTATGAATAATTATGATTCCAAAGATTATGGCACACTATAGAAAACCACAAACTTTCTGTCACAGGGTGTAAAATTTCCAATGCAGACAGAAGACAAAAATTGTAATACAAAACCTATAATACCAAGAAGATTTGTAGTGAGTGAAATAGTTATCTCCCCCTATTGCATGTATCTTAAATACCAGCATGGATTTTATTATTGATGATATAACAACACATGTTCAAACATACTTTCACTGCTAATTTATTTTGGAAAGGTGGTTATAGGGCTAGGAGACTGATAAATATTTTCCGTAAACAAATTAACAATCATGAATTAATATGCATGAAATATGCACCTAATAGATTCTAGACGAAAAGTTTAAGAAGCCAACTTGAGTTGAGAGTACAGGTAAATTTTACCTCAATAGTCTTTTAAGAAGATAAAAAAAAATTTAAGAAGATAAAAATTTTAAGTATCTCTAATTGAAATCAATTTACATCGGATAAATTGAAGCATTTCAAAATGTTAATTGTTGCAAAGCACGTGCAGTTAATACCAATTTTCTTGAACAATCAAATTTCTTGAACAATCAAATTTCTTCAGATGACTTCAAAGGGAATTTGAAAGAGTAAAAACAATTCGATTCTGCTGATTGTCTCCAATTATCTTTTTACCAGCTCTCATATCTCCAAGAACAAATCCTAGAAACTGCCCTTGTTATAGGAGTATGTATACAGAAGATTCTTTACAAATTCTTTTTTTCAAATATGACCTCCAATTCTATTGCTTTACTCTGAATTTCCTATTGTGATGTCAAGAAATAGGCACCAATGCCCAATGATGTCACATAAAAAGAATACATTCCAGGGTTCAATATCATAGAGCCTACATAGGGCTACATAGATTTATGAATAATGAACGTGTACACAGATATTGATAGCAGCTAGGTTAGCTACTTGTTCAGGAGCCAAAAACAATGTAGCCCTATGTAGCCACTATGATATTGAATGCAACCCAGGTATACATTCCAGGTCATGGAAAAAAAGATGAATATTGTTTTTAATGTTACAAAATCATTCTTTAGCCTAATAACTTTTTCATGTTTTTTTTCAGCATGTGAAACGACTACCAAGTGCTGAAGTACCAGATCTGATGAGTCCTAACGCAGCACCTGCTCAAGCTGTTAATGTGCCTAGAAATAATATCAAACTCAGACTCAAATAAAACCTACCTCGTACAGAATAAAGGTCAATATGTAGGACACATTGTTAAAACCAGAGGTGCACACAAATGATGAGTGTTCCAGCAAAAAAAAAAGACAGGTTCAGATATTTTGACAAATCAGGAAAAATTTAAACAGCAGGTGGCTATACATAGAAAATCATCAAGTCTTTAACTCAACTCGTTGTTTAACACCAAGTTTGTACTTATTTAGTTACTTTTGTAGTAAGGTAATTGCCCTGCTGGACTTGTTGATCAGTAGAAAACAAGGAAATTTATGAAATCCATAAAAAAATATGTGAATTGATTTGATTATTAATATCTTGAAGTTTAATTGAATGTTTCTTATGCATCATTCAATTTCTGATATTTGAAAAAGAATTTGAGTAAGAAGCAATTTGATTTGAACGTAAATGTATTATAGAACTTGAGTAATGGTTTCAGTGATGCCACAAGGCTCAATAATACTGTAAATTCAGAAATTATTGCATGCATTTATTATTGCGATTTTGTCATTTTACACTTGAATGCGATTTTAATTTTTACGATTTTGAGAAAAGTCATGCTAAATTCAGTTAAAATATTACAAAATGTGAGTTTTAATTATTGCGTTTACAACTCAGGTGCATTTTTTGCAATAATAAAAACCTCGCAATAATTTCTGAATTTACAGTAACTCAATCTAAGTGAAAAAGATTTATTGATTTAAAGCCTTCATATTTTATATTTGATACTTGTCAGAGTTTAGTAGCAAAATAGATTTGTTTGTTATAATAGTCGATGGAATGTTCAAACCCCTGGTACATTAAGTTAAGGAAAATAATCAAATGTCTTGCAGAAATCGTCAAGATACAATGTTGAATGGTCAAATTCTGAATGTTACATTTATTATCATAATTTCATTATTACTTACACAAAAAACTCTTGCAAGAATAGTCAAAGGTACGTTAAAAATTCAACCTTAATTTCTCAAATAAGAATATTTTGTGCTACAGTCTAATATAGTTTGACTAAAACTACAACAGTTTAAAATGTGTTTACACAGTGATCCATACATGTTAGGGTTGGAACATTTCATAAGCTCTTGTTTTTGAAACAGTTGTGTAATTTTTTAGTATTATTTATGTAGAAACTGTTACACATTAGATAAACTTTTCAGCCTTTATTAGGAGTATTCAGGCAGGAGATTTTGTTATTATATATTTCAATTACAGAGATGCGTGCCTTGAGCACTCCTACCTGTATATTGGAGGTTTATACCTACACACTAGAAAAGTCTTGTGTAAGTGTGTTGTGCAAATGTATATATGTATTTCATTGTTATAGTTTCTGTAAAGTTTGAAAGTTATTTATAGACTTTATAATTATATTATAGAGTTGTATTTTATTAAACTTAGTGCTCTAATATGTTTCAACATTGAGGGTTACACATTTAATGATATATTTATATAATGGCAGCTCTCAGGAAATTTACTTCTTCATGCATTCAAATTTAAGAACAGTATTTTATGGCTAGCTTAGAGTTTCACTAAATCAACCTATTTGATATGATTACGTTTTAAAATCCAATTGGACCTTAAATGCTCTTTGAAATACTTTCAATGGTTTTCCTAAACTCCAATTTACTAAATGTGAAATAAACTGCTGAAACATCTTAAACTTTTTATTTGAAAACCAAAACAGTTGCTTCGTATTGTACAAATATAGTTCAAATACAATAGTCCATTTGCCAATTACCGATTTGATTTTATTATTACACACTTTTTAAACAAATTACTTCCCTTTGTCAATCGTGGACTGGTTCCATACCGGACAAAATTGGCTTTAGCCAATGCAAAGCATGATGAATTGAAAGTGATGTATCGTCGGTTCCACTAATTTTTCACGAAAAATCATATCTGATGTCAAAAGTATTGAGTTAAACAACAAATTAATGGTATTAAAAGATTTGAAAACCTTATAGACTACTCACATTAAGCACTGGTAGATTTGCTCTTCTGCTAGCTCTCGATTGTCAACAAAAATTAATGTCCCTCATAGAGGGAGAACTTTTTTAGGGATCTCTAATTACAGGGTCAGTTACGGGAATTGGCAAATAGCCTATTGAATCAATAAAGTACTGTTGTGTCTTTGTTAATATAATTTATCCCCAAGAAAAATTCTACAAATTTTATTTCAAATATAGTTATAGTTGTAACACTAGAGAATTTGTTCATGCTGTTGTCCATTTTATAAAACTATTCCATTCTATAGATATTATTTAGAAGCTTTAAAGAAAATGTTTGCTCTTATAATATGATAGGTTAGTTAAAATGATCGCAGGCTTAACAGAAAGTCTAAAATAGATAGTCGTTATAGATAATAGATAATATTTTTTATTAGATTAAGATACTATTATTAGAAAAGGATTGCTTTTAGCTATATAGTGTACACTAGATTGATTTTCAATTATGTTAGCATGTTAAGTACTTCAGCAGCTTACGACTATAGACAGTAGACTAATGTCAAACTAATTACTATTTAAGAATTTTGACCATACAAATTATTTACTTCAATTTTCACTAGCAATTTTAAATACTGTGGATTCATTATTATTTGTTGGATACCAATTTTCTTGGATAACAGAAGAACCACTAAATTAAATGTTTTAAGTTATAACAATATTTCCATTCACTTGTACCCAGACTTTGTCCAAAATCTATGAACATGTACATTATCTGTTATCCATAAAAAATTGGTACCAACGAAAATAAATGAATCCATAGAAGTATTGTATTTACTTGCTGGGCTATGTTGTTCATATGCTTCTGCATGATTGTGAAAAATCATTATTTTCAGAAGAGAAAATTTGGTTTGGAAAAATAAATGAAACATAACTATATTGCTGCAGAAACCCTATAGAAATATTTTTTTTTTTGTGGCATTGTTAGTATACTGTGGATTTATAGTTTTTGTGGGATACCAATTTTCTGAATTTGATGACACTATGTGTTGAATTTAGCATTACAACAAAATCAAATATCTGTGAAATAAGTAATCCAAAAAATGTGATACCCAAGACAACATATGAATCGACAATAATTTCTTAAAAGAATGCATATTTTCTGTTTTCATGCCATTATCAATATACATGCATCATATTTTTCCTTTGTACATTATGGACAAAACTTGTAAGAGACATAAGTCCGTAGGTAGCCTGTAGTATACATGTAATTATAAACTTGACAACATTAGCAAAAAGAAAAGGCTAAGGTGACATGCAATTGTAATATTTAATGAAAAACAATTTCTTTGTTCTTCAAGTGTTTTGTACACACTTAATTGACTTTGTTTAATATTCAATGCTACATGTAGCAAATTGATATATTATAGAAGACAAGATAGTAGCATAGACTTATGGAATGTATAGCACATGTACTGTAGGGGCAGATCCAGCCATTTTAAAAGGGGGGGGGGTCCTAACCAGGGACAAAGGGGGGTTCCAACTATATGTCCCCATTCAAATGCATTGATCAGCCCAAAAAAAGTGGGAGGCATACATGGTGTAAACTATGTCTTCTGGTTTTACACTTTGTTTTCGTAGTGTGAAGTAAGTTTAAATGGTGTGAACTGGATCTTTGAGTATACACTTGGTCAATAAGGTGTTGAATAGGATAACATTGATATACATATTCATACTGTAAACTTTGTCTTGAATTGGGCATAATTGTTTTGAGTTGTGTATACCTTTTTATTTTGTAAAATTGTCTCCAAAGTTAAACTGTAAACTTGATCTCCATTGTGAGACTGTAAACTTGGTCTCTGTTTTCAATATTAAAAAAAAAAATGATTTATTTTCTCAAAATGTTTGTAATCACATTGATTTGATCTCCCACTTTTACCAGTATTCAGTGATTCCCAATGATTAATGCACACATTAATTTCAGAAATTTAGAGTATAGAGGAGGGAGGATGCCTTTATTGTTCCATTTCTTTTTAGTTAATATAAAGATATAATAGTGCTTTATATTTTTTTTTTTAAGAATGTTGTCATTATTTTTTTCTATCATTGGTTTATATGGTTATGGATAAATATTTCATGGTATGCGTTTGTACATAGAAGTAGCCTGATCATCTGAATGTTTTATCAGGTTGGATAAATGATTAGAATAAAAGAGTTAGAAATCATAATTACAGGGAGATAATTCAGTATATTCAGAGCTGTCGTTGAAATGTTTGACAATATATTTCACAATTCACTTTTATGAACAAAATGTAAAAGCTCATTATCTCTTTCTACAGGCATTTCTTTTCAAAAGCATTCATATAATGTTATTTCTATTGATTACATTTTATATGTTTCTTGTAGAGTCATAAATATAATGTCATTAAGAAATTTCACCAAAAACAATATTAATAAAAAAAAAGTTAGATGTTGCAAAAAAAGACTGCTCCATAGTTATGAAAGAAAAGAAATAATCTACATATAAACATCTTTTGGAAACAAATATCCTATTACCAAACTAATTACTTTTAGAAATATTGTATAAAGATCAGCCTTGCTTATTGTTATATTTGGGTTAGTTTAGGTAAAATTAATTATTTAATATATTTTGTATGTATTTTTCTAATTTGTATTTTTATGTATTTTATGTACTTTTTGCAGTTTCTAACTATTAGAGTTTTGTACATCATTGCTTTAGTGCTTATGATGACAGATCAGATTTAACATTGAACTAAATAATGAATTTCATCTTCAATCTTCCATCTCAACATTGCATTAACTGGTTCATATATATTTTTCAGATATCATACTTATTTCACACAATTTGTAAGCTGTACAAAGTTCAACACATATGTTGTATAAATTACTATGTTTATTTGTGAGGGAGGAATCTTTTTACTTTATATGTAAAGACTATATGTGTGTACACATGTGAACATTGTGTTTCTGTAAGTGTGTTTGTAAATATAAATGTGTAAAACTTGTACAGTGATGACAGAAAGTTACACAGAGAAAGAAAGGTTGTACGATGTGGAAAAGAATGAACTATTAATTGAGTGAGGTAAGCGAGGAAATATATTAATTAAAAATTATAAAATTTAAAAAAATCAAGAAAACAATAAAAGATATGTGATAAACATTGGGTTATCTTATGTTTTTTTCTGGATGCATTTTAAGCCTTTCAAAACATTACCAGTAGTTGATGGACATTAATCTGTTTCTTGGATCACTTAAGTTTATCTGTAGGGAAAAAAAGCCCATTACTTTGGTAAATTTTTTAGTCCATATGTTTTGCAGAGTTTGGACCTCAGTGTTTTGTTGTTCAGTTTTTTTCCTCTTATAGTTGATGTGTTTCCCTTGGTTTTGGTTTGTAACCAGGATTTATTTTCTCTCAATCCATTTATGACCTGTTAGCAGCGATATAGTACTGTTGCCTTTATTGATTGATTGATTGATTGTTGGTTGCTTTACGCGGCATTAACACAAAAAGGCTATATCGCATCGATTGTTGCCTTTATTGATAGTATCACAATACTGAATTAGGAGATTTGTTTTGCTTGTTGCTTTCTTGATTTACCAGAGCAAATTATTTTTATGCCCCACCTACAATAGTAGAGGGGCATTATGTTTTCTGGTCTGTTACTCCGTTCGTTCGTCCGTTATTCCGTCTGTGCGTCCGTTCGTTACCAGGTTAAAGTTTTTGGTCAAGGTAGTTTTTGATGAAGTTGAAGTCCAATCAACTTGAAACATAGTACACTTGTTGCTTATGATATGTTCTTTCTAATTTTTAAGCCAAATTAGACTTATGACCCCAATTTCACGGTCCACTGAGCATACAAAATGAAAGTCAGAGTTTTTCAGGTTAAAGTTTTTGGTCAATGTAGTTTTGATGAAGCTGAAGTCCAATCAACTTGGAACTTGATGCACTTGTCGCTTATGATATGATCTTTATAATTTTTAAGCCAAATTAGACTTTTAACCCCAATTTCACGGTCCACTGAACATAGAAAATGAAAGTGGGAATTTCAGGTTAAAGTTTTTGGTCAAGGTTGTTTTTGATTAAATTGAAGTCCAATCAACTTGAAACTTAGTGCATATGGCGTATAAAATTATAATCCTGGTACTTTTGATAACTTTTTACACCACTGGGTCGATGCCACTGCTGGTGGACGTTTCGTCCCCGAGGGTATCACCAGCCCAGTAGTCAGCATTTCGGTGTTGACATGAATATCAATTATATGGTCATTTTTATAAATTTTCTGTCTACAAAACTTTGAATTTTTCGAAATACTAAGGATTTTCTTACCCCAGGAGTAGATTACCTTAGCCGTATTTGGCACAACTTTTTGGAATTTTGGATCCTCAATGCTCTTCAACTTTGTATTTATTTGGCTTTTTAACTATTTTGATCTGAGCGTCACTGATGAGTCTTATGTAGACGAAACGCGCGTCTGGCGTATAAAATTATAATCCTGGTACTTTTGATAACTATTCCCTATAGTATAATCTTTCTTATTTTAATGCCAAATTAGATTATTACCCAATTTCAGGGTTCATGGAACATGGAAAAGGGTAGTGCGAGTTGGGCATCCGTGTACTTTGGACACATTCTTGTTTTTAATCTTGTGTCACTAATCTAGCAAGCACATCTTTATGTGTTTTCCTAGCTTTTCCGTATTTTGTATTTATTAATTGGGAATTTGTTTTGGAAATTATTTAACTGTTATGAAAATGTAAAGAGTTTCAATGTCTATCATGTCAATCCATCCTGAATTAACCCATTCATTATGTTTCCCATGTAAGTACACAGCCAGAATAGATATGACTAAATCATAAGACCAACTGAGTTTGTTATGTCTGTGAAAACGGTGAACTTGAGTACTTCAGAAGAATAAACAGTTCCTGCTCCACTTGTGGCACATAGGTTTATCTATTGCAAGTTAGATAGGTTGATATATCACATTCATATGTTTGCATTTAGATTTTAAATGCTTGACTTTGCTGACTTTTCCTTTAATTTAATATAAGGTATGATATGATTGTCAATTGGATATATATCCAAATAGTTATCAAAGGTACCAGGATTGTTATTTAGTACGCCAGACGCGCTTTTCGTCTACATAAGACTCATCAGTGACACATACCAAACTATTTATAAATCTAAACTAGTACAAAGTTGAAGGGCATTCAGGATCCAAAATTCCAAAAAGTTTTGCCAAATTCGGCTGAGGGAATCTATACCTTGAATAAGAAAATCCTTAGTTTTGTAAACAGGAAAAAGCAATTCTAATGCTTCAACAATGAGTGAACTTATAATGTATAGTCGGCAGTAAAAGGCACTAACATGACAAATGTAAAACAGTTCAAACCAAATAAACTCAGCTTAATTTTGCCAAAACAATAAACAAATACATGTAATATGACCAACATTATCCAATGACAACCACTGAAAAACAAACTCCTGACTTGGAAAAGCCACATATAGGAATTTGATACAACTGTCATACAAGTTAAGCTAGCTATAAAACCAGGGTTAATCTACTAGCTATATATATAGTTTTTACATTAGGAAATACCTGTACCACGTCAGGAATAAGAAACGTGAATACAAGGAATTTTTCTCCAATTGGTCTCATTGAATTCAAAGTTATTCCATGAAGAATGCAGCACTATCGATTGATCTAGATTAAGAATGAGAATTTGTCACAGCCTGCCATTGTCCATTTTGAACTAAGAAACTTAAAAAAGTTATATTGATTGACCAGTAGGAACAAGCCTTAACATTTTCTTTTAACAAAAGGCTTGTTCTTATTAAAATACTTATTATTGAATACCTTATACATTTGTATAAGAACTGTATGTTTTCTTTACATTGTTGGATCATTTATTCCAACCTTTACTTTTGTCATAGGTATATTCAACAAGTGGAGTCAATTACATGTGGATTTTAAAACATTTAAATATCTACTATAAAATCTTGAATCCAATTTTTGATTAACTATGTACTATTATTTCCTTTATGTATCACTCACGTAGCTATACATAAGGCATTATTTATTCAAATAAGCACACTTAATCTTCAATCACCTGCTTTACAAAGATTTATTCCATTTTCTCACTTTACAAAAATTTCAATACTAAAATTGAAAACGTGCATAATGGATTGAAAAGTCTATTTTAGAATATGAAAAATCTTACTTTGTGAAGAACTAAATTGATTCCACAAACAAGTACACACCAACGATGATATTTTTGTTGAGTTTGTTTGAATAATATTTCGGGTTACAGTCGTTATACCAATGGTTTGTTTTTTGTGTACTCATGAAAGCCTCTCCAAAAGACAACAAGAAAAATATATTTCAAAGTTCTTTCATTTCTTTTACTGTGGTTTCGTTATTATTCTTTGGGTAACAATTTTCTTGAATTTCGTGGTTATCCGGGAAGCACGAATTCGATCAATAAAAATGCTTATTTTCCTCAATCTGGCGGAAATTGGTAGACACGAAGGTAAACAAATTCCAAAAAAAAAAATGTTTTGATGTATTTCTGTCGCTCAATTACCCATAGTTTAGTAAGTCCTTACATCTCATGTCATATCCCAAATGAATTCATCGAGATTGAAAATACCACCGAAACAAGAAAGTCTGCTGTATAACAGGTTTAAAAAAATGCAAATCTCGTAAAATTTCTTGACACAAATGTCCACCAACGGACACGTGGAACATCAGATGTATTAAAAGCACGTTTACAAGTTTGCCGTTATAATTTCATCAATACTGTCATCCAAATTGTTAGGAATACAGTAATTCTGAAATTCTACCTTCGTCCATGTCATGTAAAGTTTACTTTTTCCAATTCCCACTCTTTTCTTCTAACATGAAAATCATGTCAGTACCGTCAAAAGATATTTATTTGTTTCAGTGTTATCAGCACTGATCATGCTGTAACGAATGAGGTGCACGTATTCCTGGAACTTTTACGTCTATGAGCAACACGACGGATAGCAACGTGGAACAGGATATGCTTACCCTCCTAGACACATGAGATCCACGGTGTTTGGGGACATCATTTACTCGGTCTTTAGTTTTGTGATCTGCTGTTTGTCTTTTGGTTTTTCTTTTTTGAGTTTATTTTCGACTTATCAGTTTGATTTTCCTTTGTTAACTTTTGTTGCAGAAAGCTCGACATAGGGATAGTGATCCGGCGGCGGCGGCGTTAACTTACTTCTTAAAAGCTATATATTGTAGAAGGTGGAAGACCTGGATGCTTCATATTTTGTATAAAAATGCCTCATGTAACGAAGTTTCCGTCAGTCACATGTCCAATGTCCTTGACCTCATTTTCGTGGTTCAGTGACTAAGTTAAGATTTTTTGTTTTGTAAGGTTAAATTCTTTCTTATTAGAAGTAATAGGATAACTATATTTGGTATGTGCGTACCTTGCAAGGTCCTTATGCCTGACAGACAGTTTTCATTTGATCTCGACCTCATTTCATGGATTAGTGAACAAGGTTAAGTTTTGGTGGTCTAGTCAATACCTCAGATACTATAAGCAACAAGCCTAGTATAGTCGGTGTACGGAAGGACTTTAGGGTGTACATGTCTAGCTGACAGGTGTCATCTGACCTTGACCTCATTTTCATGGTTCAGTAGTCAAAGTTAAGTTTTTGAGTTTTGGTGTTTTTCTAATACTAATTGCAATAGGTCAACCATATTTGGTGTATGGCAATATTTTATTATCTATATGTCTGTCGCGCAGTTTGTATTTGACCTTGACCTCATTTTCACGGTTCATTGCTAAGTGTAAAGTAATTGTGTTGTCTGTTTTTTCTTAATTTATAAGCAATAGGTCAACTATTTGTTGTATGGAAGAATTGTTAGCTGTACATGTCTGCCTTGCATGGTTCATCTTACCTTGACCTCATTTTTATTGTTCATTGATCAATGTTTTTAAAAGTGTTCTTGGTTAATGTTGAGTTTATGTGACAGTTGTAATAAAGCTTTATATTTAGGACTATCAACATAATACCAATGATTAGCAAAGAAGGATTTTGTCTGATGCTTGGTCGTTTCTGTGTGTGTTACATTTCAGTGTTGTGTCGTTGTTCTCCTCATATATTTAATGCGTTTCCCTCGGTTTTAGTTTGTTACCCTGATTTTGTTTTTTGTCCATGGATTCATGAGTTTGAACAGCGGTATACTACTGTTGCGTTTATTTTTCCTTTAATTAGCAAAGAATGCAAGGCACTTCACTATGTGCTCTCTTGTCTTCTTTTTATTCGAGTGCAAGAATAGACGGTGTCAAATTACCCTTCTCCATGACTTAAAGGTGTTCTCTCTCAAATTGTCACATCTACTTCTCTTATTTCTATTCATAAAAATAACACTTAAGGTATTTTATTTCAAATTTCATAATCTATCCAGCAGCCTGTTCATTCTAAGGCATTTACAATCGAGTATCAATTTTCATTATAATCCCGAGTCTTGAATCTTGTGTCATAGAAATTGTCAATTGCAACCCAAATCTCAATAGAATTTTGGACAGTAGAAAATATAGTAAATGCAAGAAAGAAACACAAAAACAAACAGTTGATGATGTAAGACTCAAAATAAATGAAAGTTGGTGTAATGCAAGAAATAATAATTAAACTATGTCAATTGTAACAGAAGTAGCATACTGTAAGAAAATATTAACCAATCTTGTTAAAAGTAATTTATAATTTGTTATTCTCGTGGTGTTTTGTCTATTGCTTGTTGCGTTTCGGTGTTGTGTCGTTGTTCTCCTCTTATATTTAATGCGTTTCCCTCGGTTTTAGTTTTTTACCCCGATTTTGTTTTTTGTCCATGGATTTATGAGTTTTGAACAGCGGTATACTACTGTTGCCTTTATTTATAAGTATCGCATCTATTTTTAATACGACTGATATTTCAAAAGCTGTGAACTGTCGTCGTTGATATCAGGTCTACACTAAACACCCATAAATCAGTCGACTAAAATTGACCTCTTGTTTAGGTGATGCTAACACATTTTCCTTTTCCAACTCCGGATTCAGTTAATTTCATTTATTGATTTTTACTTTAAAAACTGTTTTCTAGTAGATATTGCATCAGTGATTCAGCGAAAATAACAGTCCCTCTTAAGATAACAGTAACTTAGGATAGAGAAATAAGGACTGAGTTCTATCAAATATGATTTTCTTGCAAAACCATAAACATTGGTTTGGCATTGATTATTTTCTTAATCTATCTATTTGCAATAAATTAAAAAAAAAAGATACAACTTTGTCATAGTCATAAATGTTCTATTTAGAAAGAACAAAATTTACAAGTAAATCAACTACTTGTTGAAGGCCGTACTTTAACCTATAATGGTTTAATTTTTAAATTGTTATTTGGATGGAGAGTTGTCTCATTGGCACTCACACCACATCTTCCTATATCTATACACTCTTAAGCTATTAATGACGTTCTATTTAGAAAGAACAAACTTCAAGTAAATCAACTACACTGTTAAGCATCAGAAGAACAATCATAAATCAACCACTAGATCGATGCCATGACAGGATGGGACTTCTGAGATGACATGCGTTATCAATTATATGGTCATAATTATAACTAACTGTTGACAATGTACTTTACACATCTCGAAATAGTAAGTATTTTCTAACCAAGAAAAAGAAAACTTCAGCTGCATTCTGAATGCATGGTCCTATAAAAAGCATGATTTATTTGCCACAAAGTCCTCTTTTTCTATCAAATCCAATGAAACAGTAAAAAAATCTTGCGTTGCATCAAGTTCCCCCTTGGAATATGTACTAAATGGTCTATCTTTATTATTCATTATGTTTGTAGTTTTGATACAATTGAGGTTTGAAAAATTCGTAGAAAAATGGCTACAGAAGGGTACATAAACCTTAAAGACGAAGAAACGCACGTTTGACGTACAACTTTAAGCCTGGTTTCTCTGATGAGTTTATTAGAGTAGGTTCAAAAGAATCGATTGCAAGTTGGGTAGTCTATAAAATACGTTCAATCTCACGATTATGTAGATAAAAAAATATCTTCTTTTGAAAAATGTAAAAAAAAAAAAAAAAAAAGAATAAATACTGTTGTGGGTTAGATAAATTACACATTGGTGTACACATCCCTGTACTTCCCCAAAAGAATTAAATAGTTTGCTCCATAGAGTATTTGTAAAATGTGATTTCATATTTAAAATTGTCAACATCTCATTTCTAAGCAGTAACACACTCTCTGTCCAATCGTATGGCGTTCATATATCTCAACTATAACAATATGTAGACATTGAAACAGAGTGTACCCCATCACCACAAAAACAGTGTTATGAGGAAGACTGACTGAAATCGACAATACACAAGTAAAACGTTCAATATCACTAAATGGTTTTCCGATGAAATGTGTCCGTGTCTCAACTGAATGACGTTTCATAATCTATTACATTCCGAGTAATACTTCCAAAAGCGTATACCAAAACGTGTTGATTGGTTTAAAACGTGACTAACAATGTAAATTCACCCAATGACGTAACGTTATGGTAAAATTGAGTGTACGAACAATGAGTTTACCCATAATCCTTTAGATTTTAAAGAGGTGAATTGCTTTCGTGGCATAAGATCTACGTGTATTTACCCGAATACTATTATGATCTGTATAGTCTATGTCACTGCTGGTTATGTTTAAATTCCCCGAGGGTATCACAACCCCAGTAGTCAGGACTTCTGTGCTGACATGAGTTATCATTGATATGTTACCGGTCATATTTATAAATTTACATTTTTCAAATACTAAAAATGTTCAACCTCAGGAATAAATTACCTTAGCTATATTTGGCAAAACGTTGAGGAATTTTTAGTCGTCATGCAATGTTCTTCAACTTTTTACTTTATTTTACCTTTTGATTTTTTTGGGGGGATTTGAGCGTAACTGATGAGTCTTTTGTGAAGAAACACTCGTTTGGCGTAAATACAAAATTTAATCCTGGTATCTATGACGAGTTTTTTTGTTAACGACTTTGAAATTGTTACCAAGTGTGAATTCGCATCGTTAATGATGCATGCTTAGCAGGTCACGCCCCTTTATGTGCTTGCGGTTTTCAAAGTATTTAATTGTTACCTTGATTTGTGGTTTTTGAACATCGATAAACTAATGTTGCCAAAAAAATACTTAATTATGTCCTAAGGACGCTCGTGACAATCTGTCTATTTATCCTAAAATAGCATGTTTGGATTATCTGCAGATAGGGCGAACTGAATAGTAAGCTATCACACCCTTTTCAAACGGTTAAGATACATATTTTATGAAAAAGTAAGAATTTTACCCGACAATATCCAGTAGCGAATTTGTATTCGATTTGCCTTTTATCTTAGCTATAAACTTCAACAGACGGATAGTTTTTTGAATAGCGTAAAATAACAAAAATATCGAATTCCAAAGGAAATACAAAACATAAAAATCCATTTTTTAATGCTCAAACACATCAAACAAATGTGAAAAAAAACTATCATATTCCAGACTTGTAAAATTGTGGATTAACCCTAGTGTTATAGCTAGCTAAGCCACTCACATGTGTGACGGACGCATACAATTATATTTTGACACTCCATTAGTTTGTGATAAGGTCAGGTTAATTGGGAATCACTATATTTGGTCAATAAAATTTGGTAAGCAGTTGTATTTGCATTGAAACATACAATTTAAGTGAAGATTATTTAACACCGTCCCTCGGCATGATCCATTCATGATTGATTGAAATGCGCATTTGGTATATGAAAATTTGTACCGTTAATGTTATTACTGTCGATGCCTTTGCTGGAGGGCCGTACGACACCGAGGGTTTCACCAGTCCAGTAACCAGTACTTCGGTACTGGCATGAAAATCCAAATTCTGTGTTATTAAAATTTGCTATTAAATTCTTTTGGAATAGTTATCAAAGGTACCAGGATTATAATTTAGTACGCCAGACGCGCGTTTCGTCTACATAAGTCACATCAGTGACGCTCATATAAAAATATTTATAAAGCCAAAAATGCACAAAATTGAAGAGCATTGAGGATCCAAAATTCCAAGACGTTAGACGTTTAAAGCTCTTAATTCTTTTAATAATCTTCGGATTTTCAAATAGTTTGGCCTCGAATATTAATTAGATTAATTATTACAGTTACTGTTAATACTACTACTGGGAAGATGTCTTGTTGGATGAACTGTAAGTCCACGAGGGTATCATCATCCAGTAGCCAGTACTTCGGTTTTGGCATGAATATCCGAATTATGTGTTATCAAAATTTGCTATTATTTCAAATCAAAACATAATTTCCTCGTGCAAAGCTCTGATTTCTTGTGCAGCTTTGGCTATACTTTTTTGTATTTTTTGGATTAAATCTCTGTTTTTATCTTTTTAATTAAACTTTGGAATTAAAATATTTTGGCATTGAGCAACTCTGCAGAGACATTTATTGTCGAAATGCGAATAACGTTATAGTTTTGCCGCACAACTCCTCCTACAATTCGAACGCTATATGAAATTTTCCATTTGCTGGCTGTTTGTACATATGTTGAAGGTATGCATGTGGTCTGGATGTTTGATTATTAATAATTGCTCTTTTGAGAGAAAGTTGAACTTTGTCATTTTTGGAGTATATACTTGCGTTTAATTTTTGAATAACTCCTCCTACAGTGAACAATGCGGGGGCATCATTTGTGTTTTCAAGACACAATAAAATCTTAAAGAAATTCCGAAATTGTCTACAGTTACTTCAGAGTGGACTGCGAGGTCATTACTTTATCTAGTTATCATTTTTTTTTATTTGAATACACCTCTAATAGATAAACACCAACAGTCAACAGCAAACATGATTAACAAAAAAAAAACGATCAACAAAGACAGATCTGAGTCACAAATCATGTTCTATTCTTCAATGTTGAAAAGGTGTATAGTTCAAGATTAGCAAAAAGTAAAATAACAAAAATAATAAACTCAAAGGAAAATTGAAAACGGAAAGTCACTCGTCAAATGGCAAAACCAAAAGCTCAAACACATCAAACGAATTGATAACAACTGTCATATTTCTTGGTCCAGACATTTTCTTATGAAGAAAATGGTGGATTTAACCTGGTTTTATAGCAAGCTAAATATCTCGCTGTATGACAGTCTCGTTGAATTCTATTATATTCAAAACGATTTGTGAAATATCAAACAGACTCAATAGGTAAAAATGTTAAAAGTTGGGGTACAGCAGCATTCAACATTGTGTTGTAATCTTAATAACTATTTTTTTTTACCATAACACAATGACGGGATGTACATAAGAACAGTGCTTCGTCATAAGCATATATTACCAAATAAAGGCAACAGTAGTATGCCGCTGTTCGAAATTCATTAATCGATGGGAAGAAAAAACAAATCCGGGTAACAAATTAAAACTGAGGGAAACGCATCAAATATAAGAGAACTACAACACAACGAAAACACAACATTAAAATGTAACACACACAATAACGAACTATAAAATAACAATGGCTATTTCCCTGACTTGGTACATGGCTTTTTAAAATAAAAATGGTTCATTGAACTTCCCGCTTTAATGGCAATGTTAATTATAACATTAAAATTACAATATTATATGACAGGACTACAATACAAATAAATGAGACAAAATATAGACTAAATAGCAAAAGTAATATTTAAAAAGACAAATAAAAGAATAATACTACACGTTATTAAGATGATAAACAACGTCAGTACACAGATATATTCTTCAAGACCATCGTGTTTAATTTGTAAATTCAATAAAGAATATATATTTATCAACAAGGTTTTGATAACTTCGAATTCCAATGAGCCTTTTTATAAATAGGACGAGACGTTCTTTGGCGTACCCCTGTTTGGTCAACTTCTACTCAGACACTGTTGAGCAAACATCGGATCTTTGGAGCATCAAGTCGTCATATATAATAGATCATAATGTTTTTACATTTTTATTCTTTCTTCGATTTCAAATTATAAGGTTTGAGTGTTCCTGGTGAAGTTAAACCCAGAACACGCGAATTATATCAAGTTTTTTTTATTACTAGTAATGGGTAGATACCGCTGTTAGTGGACTGTTGGTCCCAGAGGATATCATAAGCTTAGTAACCAGTACTTTTGTTCTGGCATTATTTACAACCACTTATTTAAACTGATTTCCCGTTAAGTTGAAATTGAAAAAAAAAAACAAGGTTCCAACTATCCGAGTTAAAATCAAGAAAACAAACAAACTAAATTAAATACAATAATTACGGAATGCAATCCACATATGAATATCCAAATTAAGACTGGTTAAAACTGACATATAATACGAGAAAAAGTTGTGAATGATGCATCTGGCTATTTTTGTCATACGGCTCATGAGGTTTGGCTAGCCACAAAATCAGGTTCAACTCAAAACAAAAATCTTAATATCCTGTACCAAGTGAGGAAAATGGCAGTTGTTATCTTACAGGTCGTTTCTGTGTGTGTTGCATTGTGGATCGTTTTTGTTGCACTTCAGTGTTTCTGTTGTTTCGTTGTTTTGCTCTTATAGTTGACGTGTGTCCCCAGGTTTTAGTTTGTAACCTGGATTTGTTCCCTCAATAGGTTTATGACTTTCGAACAGAGGTATACTACTGTTACTTTATCTAGACTAGCTAGGTTTCTACTAAATCGATTGAAGCATTATATTTCACAAAAGGTTATGTTTATTATAAAATTATATAATGGATATATGGACTTCCTCTCTTTGATTATTACTGTTCAATATGGAATGAAACAAATAATTCAAACATGGAAAAATGTTAAAATTACAAAAAAGGCAGCCTGACTAATTCAGCATATAATATACCGTCAAAAACTTTATTCAAACAATTATGATGTTTAACTTTTCAAAAAAGAATCACATATCACAATGGAGTATAAATGTATAAGTGTGGAAATAGTAAGTTGTACCTGATTACTTTTGTAAATTTTTAACAATAATAAAAATATTCTCTGCGTTCATCGAACATTAATTGTCTTTTCTTACCACGTTGGAGAAATATTTTTTTTGAAAAATACGTTCCAATATGCAGGTACATTTCTTTGGAACAGTATTCCTGTACAAATCAAAAATATAGAAAAGATAGACCAGTTCAAACAAAGATTATATATGTATTATAATTTCTTGTTTCTAAACTGAAAGAGGTATTTGAATTGTCAAATTAAATTTATCTATATAAATCTAAAAATCCATATATTTGTCTTGTGAATCATTAACAAAATATGTTCATGAAACGAAAATTTATGTTTTTCGCAATTTAGTATACATTAAAAGCCGTATGTATGTATATGTAAATATTATGTTATTGTTATAGTTCGAGTTATTCAGAGGGCAGCATGGGAGATAAGTATTGTACTAACTGATTTACCTTTTTTGAATTAAGTATTTATTATCAATACTATTATATTATTAGTTCTACTAACGTGTCAGAAAAAAGTAAAATAACAAAAATACCGAACTCCGAGGAAAATTCCAAAAAGAAAATTTATAATCAAATGGCAAAATCAAAAGGTCAAAATCATCAAACGAATGGATAAAAACTGTCATATTCCTCACTTATAGCACAGGTGCTTGAGGACAGGATCCTGTATGAGCCCCATATAGTCCCTCCCCCCCCTTTTTTTTTTTTAACATAAATCTCAGATTTTTCGATATATATCACTTATTTGTACAATATATATACTTATATACCATATTTATGCTCTAAATATGCATGTTTACTATCAACGTGAATCTCGACTATAGAGCGAGATTCACGTTGATAGTAAACATGCATATTTAGAGTATAAATATGGTATATAAGTATATATATTGTACAAATAAGTGATATATATCGAAAAATCTGAGATTTATGTTAAAAAAAAAAAAAAAAAAGGGGGGGGGGGAGGGACTATATGGGGCTCATACAGGATCCTGTCCTCAAGCACCTGTGACTTATAGCAGGATTTTTTCTTTTAAAGTAGAAAACGGTGGATTAAACATGGTTTTATATCTAGCTAAACTTCTTACTTGTATGACAGTCGTATAAAATCCAAAATAAGAATAAATCCCAACTTACGAATTTTGAATATTATGTAGATTAAATAGGGTTGGAATGGGCTTTGAACATTGTTGAAGGCCGTACGATTACCTATAGTTGTTAATGTCTGTGTCATTTTGGTCTTTTGGGGATAGTTGTCTCATTGGCAAACATACCACATCTTCTTTTTAATATTGAAGAGCGAACTTATTTTTAAATAACGATCTATTGATTTACACTCTAGTCTCTGTATCCCTCTATGTTATTTGTTAAACAATACAAGAGGGGGATCCTTGATTTATTAAATGATGTTGCACTTCCCGACAATTGAATTTGAATCGCCGATCGGAGTGAGTTGAGCCAATATCTGGACGATTTCATACACAAAACTACACATATACTAATGGAAATATTATATTATTAATTGTTTTTGGCGATCAAATGGTGTGTGGAGTTCCTTCTCTACGTCCCCTTGTATCTGCCAATACAAACTATATCATTTGTGATAAGTTATTTGTTCTGTCACCATTGAAAAAACCTCTGACGTAGTTTCGATTGTATTTAATGAGAATAAAAGCGTATGTATGTATAAATACATATTTTTTTACTAGTAGTATGAAATCAATTTGTACGGGTTTAAGTCCGTAAAGTTATAATTAATAGAAAATCTTGATCGATTCTTGACAAACTGTTGTTTAGTTAAAGCTATTAGTATACAATGCAGTCACAACTTTTGCCAAGATTGACATAAAGAGACTAAAGAGTAAAGATGTTAACACCTACAGCATGTGGACTTTGATAATATGCAAAAACTAAGGTTTTTATCGTATATTATTAACCAACTAAGTACATTATTGCCAAAAATGACTGTTTTAAAAAAAATACATATTTTCTGTAATGACCCTCCCAGACTGACATGTATCTCTTACAGTTTTAAAACACTGGTCATAAGACAAACACAAACTTCGTAACACTATAAGGTATCTGCATACAAGGAACGTATGAAGCATAGTTACAGACGTACCATTACAGACTACCTCAACCATTATTACAGACCTTGGACATATAACAGGGCCATTATAAAAACACTCATTCATTAATACTATAAGAAACTAGAAATAGGATGATCATTATCATGAATAAATATAGATTATTACATTGATACAATTGGATTATCGGATTTATCCAATCGAGATACTGAAGTAGTCACGTTAAGTTATCAATTTTAAAGTCCGAGCCTCGGCGAGGACTTTAAAATTTATAATTTAACTATCGAGATTGCCAATAATCTTCTAAGATCATCGGCAACGACATTAAACGTTGAGTATTTTCTTTTATCATGGCAATGGGTTCGGAAAGGGACATATTTCCATAGAATTAGAGAAAATGTGAAAAACTCTAAAGAAAATAAACAAACAGACTGTTTAAATTTAATACAAATGAATGAATGAATGACTACTTTATTGCAAAAAGCACATATACCGTTGGTTTTCCAGTTTGAATGGCTTTACACTGGTCATTTTGGGGTCCCTTTATAGCTTGCTGTTCGGTGTGAGTCATTGCTCCTTGTTGAAGACCGTACTTTGACCTACTAGTATAATGGTTTACGTTTACCAATTGTGAGACTTGGATGGAGAGTTGTCTCATTGGCACTCATACCACATCTTCTTAAATCTATATGCTATATATATATATATAAAGTGCCTAGAAAATCAACCTAACGATGTTAGAGTAGATTTGATTCGTAACTTCCTCCCCGGCGCCGGGGCTGGAACCTGTACTTTTTTTCCTAACTTCTACGACAACACCGCCTAGCATTGTGCAGAGACCTTATCCCCTCCTCTAACTCTAGCTTATAAAAATAAGCTTCGTTTCGGGAGGTGTTACCTGCTTGTAGGAATTATATATATATATATATATCAACAAACACACATTTACAAGATGATAAATGATTAACAGCAGAGACCAATGCGTAGAAAAGCATCATATCTCGCTACATCGAAGACCTATTGGTGTTCTTTGGCTGTTGTCTGATCTATGGTCGGGTTGTTTTCGCTTTGACACATTCCCCATTTCCATTCTCAATCTTGTTATAAGAAAACATATACAATTAAGTAACAATATGTGATCCGATTGACCATCATACATCAAACTAAATTCAGCTACAATATGACATGAATTCATTGTAAAGCCTAGTGACGATCGAAGATTTGAAAGAATTTCACAACATACCCTAGCTTGTTATTCTGAGTACCAATCATGATATCAACAATTTACATTAGGAGAATACATATAAAGAGGCGGACATGATATTGATTAACATAACTATGCTGCGCATGTGACGAAAGTCGCAGAAGTCGCAGAATTCCGGACACATACGGACTACTATCCAGCTGCTGTGTGAACAATTTGTATAAAGCTTTATATTCTAGAATATGCTAAGTGTTTGTACTTTAGTAGGTTTTTCATACTTGTTTTAAAAGGTCAGCTATATTTGGTGTGTGGAATGATTGAAATTTGAACGCGTCAGTCTGGCAGCTATGATACATCTGATCTTGACTCAATTTGTCATGAATCCTTAAACATGTTATGTTTATATATAAATGTGATACTGAAAGTAAAACCTGTCTTTATATGTTTAAGAATTTCTGCTCATAGGCAGATATACATAGTTATTTTCTGAAATGTTCTTTACCTAAAAGAAGATAATTTTCCTATTACAAAAATAAAAAAAAAAAAAAAATTGTTGAATTTAATTGATTTGTATATATAAACTTTACTATGGGTAGTTTCCATTTATAAGCCTTTGGCTTCACGGTATATAATACTATTGGGCATATTTATCATATTTTAACTTAATAGATATATAAGAATAATTATTTTGTTCAAAAATGTTTAAAAGATGTTAATAAAATATTTCAAAGTCCCTCTGGTATCTCAAAGTTGGTCTCTCTAAGTCTTTTGGATGGGAGATATTACTTTTATTAAATAGGAATTACAGGCTCCTTATATCATGTTCTCAAATCTAGATATCACCTCCCATATAGAAAAAAACCGTGTGAAAATATTAATCTATTATGTGTTGCTCTCCTAGATACAAAATGTATCCAAAATCAAAGACGTAGAACATATTCTATCATAATCATTCGGTAACTAGTGTTATTACTGTCTCCTCCATGCCTGTCATGAACATAAAAAAAAAATTAAATAAATAACAGTTCTAATGCTCAGGTTGGTTGTCACCGTGCAACACAGTTAATAATATAAAAAAGAAGATGTGGTATGATTGCCAATGAGACAACTATCCACAAAAGACCAAAATGACACAAACATTAACAGTTATAGGTCACCGTACGGCCTTCAATAATGAGCAAAGCCCATACCGCATTTATAGTCAGCTATAAAAGGCCCCGATAAGACAATGTAAAACAATTCAAGCGAGAAAACTAATGGCCTCATTTATGTAAAAAAATGAACGAAAAACAAATATGTAACACATAAACAAATGACAACCACTGAATTACAGGATCCTGACTTGGGACAGGCACATACAAAAATAATGTGGCGGGGTTAAACATGTTAGTGGGATCCCAAGCCTCCCCCTAACCTGGGACCCCTACAACATAAGAACAAACTATAAAAATCAGTTAAAAAAGGCTTAACTCATCAGATAGACAAAAAAATAACACCATAAAGGAAAAACATAGAACTCCTTTTGTCATAAGACACTGTCAAACATCCAAACATACTATCCACACTCATCTGTGTCCACACTTGTTAAATAGGAATAAGATAATTAATTCTGTATTATAGAAACTGCTGGTTGTGAATTTATCTGCATCTGAATCCGGTCGGTAATTAAATGTTCAAATCTATACCAGTTTTAAAAAACGACCAATTTACCATTATGAATTCAGTAAACGCCCCTCCCCGCCTCCCCTTTTTCAATTTTTTTACTCAAAGCCTGATTTTTAAGATTATTTTTTTTGCAATTTATTTGTCCTTAAACTAATATATCTTATCTAAACTACATAAAAACGATACGTTTCTTCCATAAAACCAATAATTCAAATAAGCAATACTGAAGCATGAAACATGACAAATACATCACAGAGAAAAATCTGCTGAGTTATAAATAGAAGTTCACCGACCAATCAAATTAAAGGACATTCGGTACTTCTCTACGCTTATCAGATTATGAAAGTACAAATAATGTTGGAGGGTTTGGCTTAGATGACAGTCAACTACAACAGATCAATAAAGAAGCATGCTGAAGATACAAGCAGGAATATTTGTGTTCTTTTATTTCTCAATTGTAAGTTTTTAACTTTTTTTGCTTGTACACAAATATGCAATGACAAATCTGTTACTGTTAAGAAAGTGTGTCACGTCATCAAACTGATTGCAACGACATATTTCTTGTAGTAACAAGGAAAAGGTAAAGAAAACATTCTCATTAGTGAAATTAAATATTTTGTTTCATCTTTATGGGTTAGTTTAAAAAAATCTATCAATGTGTAAAGTGACAAGAAAATGGACAAACTTATTATTTAGTACTGTTCTTTACCAATAAATTTCAAGATTTTTAAGCTGTTATTTGAAGGGTTTGTAAAGCAGGTACAAATATACAAATCCTTGTTTACCTGACATTTATTCAAGTCATATATTTTGGCATGAATTTTCACTATATTTCATATAAAGGATTAAGTGTTTATTTGGATATTATTTCCTTGTGAAGCATTTTACTTTCTTTTCTTTTATAAATGTTGTCTTGAAAGGCTATTTTTTTTTCTAAAAGATTTTTTTTAAAAATAGCTGTTTAAAGACATCATCATTTTTTGGACCATGTGAATTGTTTGTGTACTTCTATCCAAAACCAAGAGTTTTTTTAATGTATATAGATTGCTCTTTGTTGAAGGCGGTACAGTGACCTATAATTGTTAATGTTTGTGTCATTTTGGTCTTTTGTGGATAGTTGTCTTATTGGCAATCATACCACATCTTCTTTTTTATATTATATGTTTGGAATTTCATTTATGATCAATTAAACAATATCACATCTAATTCTGTGTCAATCCACATTATGTTGTAAAAATCAAGTCTTGAATTAACATAATTAAACACTTTTCATCTTTTTGTTACAACAAAACATAATTATTGAAATAATTATAGGAAAAAAATATTTGTAACAAAATGTCCATGTTGCACTTTGGATGTTATCCAAATCTACATTTTTAATGTAACATTTCAATAAATTTGTAAGGTGTTATTTGAGACTATTTTAAGGACATTTACAATGTTTACTTAATGAAACACACTTACTAAGATTAAAAATCTACACAACATGGTTAAGTGAAAAAGCCATTTTTATTAATATAATATAAGTCTTATAAGTGACACTGGAGTCTTTTTAGTATATGGATTCAATTGCAGCAATTAAGCATAATGAATGTTCCATGATGTGTTAAAAATTGAAATTGAAATTTAAAAAAAAATTATGCAAAGGCTTAATTTTTATCTGTTGCTTCTTCTCTCATGAAATTTTCTAATCATACAACTCATTTTAAAGTTTTCATTCATTGCAACTCAAAGGAATACTTTGTATCAATCTAAATATATAAAAATCTTTTATATAGCTACAATTTGAATAATTGCAAAGGTTTGCCAATCTTCAGAGGGTAGATTGGTACATTAAATTTGTCCAAGGCAAAAAGAAAATAATCTTTGAAATGAATTGATTACCAATAACAGTCATTGTGTGACAGCAATATTTTGTTATAAATGAACAATAAATGGTCATAACTCTTTAGCCTACAGGCATCATATCTATACAGTTCAGTTAAATTTGATCAGTCAACATAATTGTAATGTAAGTCAGGGCGATACTTATGGAGAATATGCAGCTTTCTCTTAGAGAGCAAACATTACCATTATATGGCTTTTTGACATGTTTTACCCAGGTGGTGTAAAGCAAACATTTATTAATCAATCTATTATTTTGATGGCATAAAATATTTTGTAGTACTTTCTGAAAAGAGTTTTTCTTTTACTGCACTTTTAACTATGGTGGTGAAAAATAAAATTGAAAGCAGTATTGAATAATTAAATTCTCTTTAAATATTCAAACTACTGTTTTTACCAATTGATATAGTAAATTTAGAAATTCATACAAAAATATGACTGATAGATCATAGTATGTTAATATAATAAGAATGTTCATTTAAAGCAATATTTCCTGTACTTCAAAATCATAGGCATCAATTAATTTTCAATTTTTCAAATATCCCCCCCCCCCTGTTTAAAACCCCCCTCCATTAAACCATCATACATTTCAACATGCAGAACCACATGTTTTTTTGTAAAAAAAAATATGTAAATGTAATTCACATATATACATATATGTATATTTAAACAGTATACAATATTTTTTTGCTGGATGAAATTTACATTAAATGGCAATACCATTAGGACCATTATAACATTTAAAGTCACATTAGAATTTACAAAATAAACTTGCTGACTAAGTCAATATAGGCATGATAGGGATTTATAACAGTACAATGAAATATAATCAAGTGTTAGCTTATAAGCTAGAGTACTTTCTATTGGTATTTTAAGCATTCAAGTTAAATTTAGAACTATTGCTGAATTGTGACATATATACATGTAAACGTCTATATATATTTATAAAAGAATAAAAATAGGCATAAGTTTACATGGTTTAATAAATCTCTTATCTGATTTCAAGACAGTTAATATGCCATATGCTTTATGTTATTTGATAATTGGATTTCATTTCAATATAGCCATTTTTATTTTCACTATGATGTAGAGTATATGGAGTAATTAAGCAAATTATCAGACATTGACATTTATAAATATGATAAAGACGCATAGATCTATAATGGAATACATGAAAAGAAAAAATTATTACATTATCTTGTTTGATCCACAGGCACTTGTCTCATAAATTTTAGTTCCAATATAGGGAAACATATTTCTGAAACAAGTGCCTGTGGTTTAACCAGTTATGTTTTATTAAGTCTGCCTAGATCATGGAGATATTAAGTTAATTCAAAGTATTCTTGTTGAATGTTTCCTTATCTTTGCTTTTTACATACCTGCAACTTTTGAAATATATCTATGGGGAATTTTAAGCTAAAGAGGATCCTATGCTCCCCTTATATTTTCGTAAAAGATTTTCAAAATTATTTCAACATCTCTCATGGAGGATACCACCCAAAGTGTTCTCCCAACAACTTTCAAATAGCATCCTGATTAAAAGGAAATTATTACAGATAGCATCACATTACCATGATGCTTAAAGGCCCTGGAGAGAACACTGCCCAACCATAAATGGCCATATAAAGTTGACAGGTCTGTATTCATTATCTGTCATCCTGGAAGTATCCACCATTCGGTTGCTACTGGTAAACCATAAGAGAAAGTCTGCTTTTCACATATACTAAAAATCATGAAGGTATAAAAATGGAGCAAAATAAAACAAAAACCAAGTATATAACTTCCCTTAACACACATTTAATAATGATTTATATTTTTGTTCAAGGTCTATTTTGGGTAATGTACTTTGGAGAGTATTTTGCTTTGAAAAAATGTCTATTTGATTCTATTAACATTTATTTGTTTATTCTGTGCTTTTTGCCTATCATTCTCTTTTAAAAACAGATAGAACCTCACATATTATTAATAAAGCTGAAGAAAAAATGTCTTTTGACACCCTAATTTAATTTTAGACAAAAATTTAAACAAGTGAAACTTTTGTTCAGTGCTATCATTGTTCTCTTGATTTTTGTACAGTGTGAAATGATACTTTGCTTTTCAGATACCAGACTGTACTAGAATAATTTCAGTATTTGTAAAATTTGTCAAGCACAATATATTTTGTGTTTTATTTCATATTTGCTTTTCATTGATAAAATGTCACTACAAAATACATTATACAACAACCACAAAAACTTCTCTATTTACTATAGCATTTCCCTAATGTGGTAAAACATATAGAGAAAATATGGATTTTATATTCCCACGATAAAACACCTCTGTAATGTATAAGATAGGAGAATTAAAAGTTGTAATTGTTACTATCGGTTTATTGTATCACATTTCCCATCAAGGATGATTAAAAAACAAGAGAAATAAATAAACAGTAAAAGACAAGTCATGTCCGATACTACGTGATTAGGAGTTCCTATTAGGTTTCCGAGATAAGAAACAGTCTTCTTATCTTTTACTAGTATTGATCATTGGGTCAGGAAAAAATTAATTAGTTCCCAATTTTTTCATTAATAGTATTTTTGATAATTAACTGTAACTAGAGAAATAATCTTATCACGTCTTTGATATGAAAATAATTGATATTAATGCTAGTGGCTTAGACTGTCATTGGTTTGTAAATTACATTCATGTTTTTGCATATGAAACGATCTATTCCTTATTCAACATTTTCGTAAAGGATTATTTTACGGGAAAAAATGCAGGGTTTTGTCATTACCGATTGTTTATAACTCATCCAGATTTTGATGAAGGGATAATGGTGTTTAAATCATGTTAGGTGTCTTCAGTTGACAGAGAATTCTTTTTACGAGCTTAGCTTTAAAAAAACGCTATTGATTTAGTGTTTCTATGAAAATGATAGTCAGTAAGACTATAGCTTGCTTTTGGTATGTCAGGTTCAAATAATTTTATTCAACACTTTCACTGTCAGTGTGTATATGGTTATTTGAAAACCATGATGCCATTAAATGTTGTTGAATATCATGCATTCATAATGCTTTTACCACAGTTTATATTGCAAATTGCTGAAAGACTCCACTTTTTTCTAAATTATTGAAATCCTTCCTAATTTTGAATTAACCTTATATCCTGGAGTAACATCGATAAGACTGCAAATTTAAAAAAAAATCAAGATTCTTTCGTTACAATCAATATTGCCACAGGAAAGATTTTACGAAAATGAAAACATGGCATTTTATCTAAGATAGCAATATTTGTATGAAACAATTACTGAAATAGTAAAACTTGCATTTTTGTTATTTGTTTAAAATCGCAAAAATAATTGCAAGCAAAATTTCTGAATCTATAGCATATATTTCATCATGATAAGTTCTTCAGGGTGTATAGAGAAGGTTTGCAACCGAATAGAAAATAAACCAAAAGATATGTGAGGTACCATTGTCTTCAACATGATGTTAAAATCAAAGTTAATATGATGTGAAAGTCAAAGTTAATATGATGTGAAAATCAAAGTTAATATATGATGTGAAAATCAAAGTTAATATATGATGTGAAAATCAAAGTTAATATATGATGTGAAAATCAAAGTTAATATATGATGTGAAAATCAAAGTTAATATATGATGTGAAAATCAAAGTTAATATATGATGTGAAAATCAAAGTTAAGTTAATATATGATGTGAAAATCAAAGTTAATATATGATGTGAAAATCAAAGTTAATATATGATGTGAAAATCAAAGTTAATATGATGTGAAAATCAAAGTTAATATGATGTGATAATCAAAGTTAATATGATGTGAAAATCAAAGTTAATATATGATGTGAAAATCAAAGTTAAGTTAATATATGATGTGAAAATCAAAGTTAATATATGATGTGAAAATCAAAGTTAATATATGATGTGAAAATCAAAGTTAATATGATGTGAAAATCAAAGTTAATATGATGTAAAGTGTCAACTTTTCTTTAATTTTTCTACCCCATTATTCTTTAAAATTTAGCACCCCATTATTCTATTTCTTTATTTTTTAGTACCAATTATTCTCTACTATTCTGGAAACCTCATTAGGACACTCAATAATCAGTCATATAAAGATTCTTGACATTGTTCAATATATATATGTAATTAAGTTGCAATGTACTGTAAATCTCTTTTATTCATGAGAGTATTTTATATAGACAAAGAGACCTTATTCAGGCATTATAGTTCCTGTCGCAAGAGACCTAATTCAGGCATTATAGTTCCTTTCGCAAGAGACCTAATTCAGGCATTATAGTTCCTGTCGCAAGAGACCTAATTCAGGCATTATAGTCCCGTCAATAAGATTTGATTCACATTAAAAGAAATTGCCTTGATAAGCAAAACATAATTACTGGTAAATATTGTTACAGTGATATTGGAGTACATACACAACAGATATATATGAAGATGTGGTATGAGTGCTTATAAGAAAATTCTTCATCCAAGTCACAGTTTGTAAAAGTTCACAATTATAGATCAAACTATCTTCAACATGAAGCCTTATTGGCTCAAACCGAGCAGCAAGCTATAAAGGGCCCCAAAAAATGAATAGTGTAAAACCATTCAAACAGGAAAACCATCAGTCTAATACACATTAAAAAAAGAGAAACATGAAACACTTTTGAACCACATCAAACATATATAGTAATTCATGCCAAGGTGCCATTAAGTATTATTTTATCATGCTTTGCCATAAACATTAAAGGACTAGGTGCAATAAGGCCTGTTTTTGGCCCCCCTATTTTCTCATTTTATAAATTTTGTTTTGGAAAGCTACTCAGGATAGAATATTCCCTAAGGTTTGAAGTTTGTTTGGATGAACTTCAAAACCATTGATTCCAGAAAATGGATGAGGTTAGGGGGTTAAAGGGCATCAAAAACGTCAAAAGAAGGAAAAATAGCGATTTTTGGCCATTACTTCTTAGATTTAATACCGTGCGCCTGCGTGACCCACAAAAAATCAAGGCGATTTAGACAGAATAAAACGTTCTCCTGGTATTGGAATAAAAAAATTCCTGGGTCACGTTGGCTCAGGCACTAAAAAATAAAAACTTGTTGTAAAATCACCTGCAATATGACTAATAATTATACTTTTTATACGACCGCAAATTTTGAAAAAATTTTCGTCGTATATTGCTATCACGTTGGCGTCGTCGTCGTCGTCGTCGTCGTCGTCCGAATACTTTTAGTTTTCGCACTCTAACTTTAGTAAAAGTGAATGGAAATCTATGAAATTTTAACACAAGGTTTATAACCACAAAAGAAAGGTTGGTATTGATTTTGGGAGTTTTGGTCCCAACATTTTAGGAATTAGGGGCCAAAAAGGGCCCAAAAAAGCATTTTCTTGGTTTTCGCGCTATAACTTTAGTTTAAGTTAATAGAAATCTATGAAATTTTGACACAAGGTGTATGACCACAAAAGAAAGGTTGGTATTGATTTTGGGAGTTTTAGTTTCAACAGTTTAGGAATTAGGGGCCAAAAAAGGGCCCAAATAAGCATTATTCTTGGTTTTCACACAATAACTTTAGTTTAACTTAATAGAAATCAATGAAATTTATACACAATGTTTATGACCACAAAAGTAAGGTTGGTGTTGATTTTGGGAGTTTTGGTCCCAACAGTTTAGGAATTAGGGGCCAAAAAGGGACCCAAATAAGCATTTTTCTTGGTTTTCGCACCATAACTTTAGTATAAGTAAATAGAAATCTTTGAAATTTAAACACAAGGTTTATGACCATAAAAGGAAGGTTTGTAGTGATTTTGGGAGTTTTGGTCCTAACAGTTTAGGAAAAAGGGGCCCAAAGGGTCCAAAATTAAACTTTGTTTGATTTCATCAAGAATTGAATAATTGGGGTTCTTTGATATGCGGAATCTAACTGTGTATGTAGATTCTTAATTTTTGGTCCCATTTTCAAATTGGTCTACATTAAGGTCCAAAGGGTCCAAAATTAAACTTAGTTTGATTTTGACAAAAAATTAATCGGTTGGGTTCTTTGATATGCTGAATCTAAAAATGTATTTAGATTCTTGATTATTGGCCCAGTTTTCAAGTTGGTCCAAATCGGGGTCCAAAATTAAACATTGTTTGATTTCATTACAAATTGAATAAATGGGGTTCTTTGATATGCCAAATATAACTGTGTATGTAGATTCTTCATTTTTGGTCCTGTTTTCAAATTGGTCTACATTAAAGTCCAAAGGGTCCAAAATTAAACTTAGTTTGATTTTAACAAAAATTGAAATCTTGGGGTTCTTTGATATGCTGAATCCAAACATGTACTTAGATTTTTGATTATGGGCCCAGTTTTTAAAGTTGGTCCAAATCAGGATCTAAAATATTATATTAAGTATTGTGCAATAGCAAGTCTTTTCAATTGCACAGTATTGCACAATGGCAAGAAATATCTAATTGCACAATATTGTGAAATAGCAATATTTTTTTTTAATTAGAGTTATCTTTCTTTGTCCAGAATAGTAAGCAAGAAATATCTAATTGCACAATATTGTGAAATAGCAATATTTTTTTTTAATTGGAGTTATCTTTCTTTGTCCAGAATCAACTCAAATCTTTGTTATATACAATGTATATTCACTTTTTACTACCAACTGATAAATTAAAATAATCTTTACCATTCAGTGATAACAAGCATTTTTTTTACATCTTAATATTTTATGATGTATTTAAATGAGTAGTTATTGTTGCAAACTCCATTAGAAATTTAATTGAGATTAATTTGGAATAAGGGAAAGGGGGATGTGATTAAAAAAATTGGGTTCAATTTTCTCATTTGAAATGAAATTTCATAAATTAAATGAAAATTTCTTCAAACATTTTTTTGAGAGGATTAATATTCATCAGCATACTGAATTGCTCTAAGAGAAAACAAAAATTTTAAGTTCATTAGATCACATTCATTCTGTGTCAGAAACCTATGCTGTGTCAACTATTTAATCACAATCCAAATTTAGAGCTGAATCCAGCTTGCATGTTGTGTCCATACTTGCCCCAACCGTTCAGGGTTCAACCTCTGCGGTCGTATAAAGCTACGCCCTGCGGAGCATCTGGTTGAAAAATAACAGAAAGTTAACCCCACTCATCTCACCCAGTTTCGAAAATTAGTGCTTTTGAAATCATCCAAACAAACTTCAAACCTCAGGATATGTTTTAACATATAAGTAGCTTTCCAAAACAGAATTTGAAAAATGTGTAAATAGGGGGGGGCCAAAAACAGTCCTTATCGTACCTTGTCCTTTCAAATTACTGAAAGACCCCCTCTTAAATTATTAGAATCTGTCCTTGTATTTCAATCCTACTAAATTTAGAAACCTCATTGGTTATTTTCTGAAGGAGCTAAAACTGGTCCTTTCTCGAGAACAAAATCTTTCATAATCTACCTCTTTTAAAATGATGAACAAGTGTTTGTTTTAATTTTTGTACATGTAGTAAATTCCTTGTGTTGTGCTCATCTTAGTCAAAGAACATTGTTTTTATATTAAAAGTTCATTTTAAAGCTTATATAAAAATAAAAGTTGTGTTTACATAACAGAAGTCACTTCAAACCCGCCAGTATCTTTTGATACATAATTAATGGAGGCATGTCATTTACTATTATTTAACTAAAGTTGAAACATAGTTTTTTTCATTTTTATATCCCCTTTAGAAGTGTTTGCTCTATAACTACAATTATTATAACATTGATGATTAAAGATGGCTGAAATATTACATGTATAAGGTCACATGTAGATCACATGACAAATGAGTCTGGGTTCTATTGTTTTATGCAAATAAGAGAGATTTATTAGCTTTTCATTTCTGTTTCACTGATTGTTTATCTTTCGGAATTTTGGATTCTCAATACTACAATAAAATCTAAAATTAATGCAAATAATGGGACTGAATGAGTAACACAATAAGAAAAACTCCCATTCTGATATATGAAACATACAACTCTATGCAGATTTTTTTGATTTCGCAATAACTAATCGCGCATTTCAGTCTTTTTTCAAAATTGGCAATATTAAATGCACTCAATAATTTTGAATTTACAGTAAAGCCGTCTTCGTTCTTTATTTAGTATTATTATTATTTATTGAATTCAAGCATCACAGCTTTTTTAAAACAAAGTGTGCATCTGGGGTACAAAATTTTAGGCCGGGTATCTATTATGATATAAAAAAAGAAGATGTGGTATGATTGCCAATGAGACAACTATCTACAAGAGACCAAAATGACACTTTAATTAACAACTATAGGTCACCATATGGCCTTCAACAATGAGCAAAGCCCATAAAGAAAAGTCAGCTATAAGTGTCCCCGAAATGCACTGTAAAACAATTCAAACGAGACAACTAACGACCTTATTTATGAGTTTATTTTAAAAGGTTTTTTTGGTAAAAAAACCATGAAAAAAAATGAAACTGTGTAATGGTTCACATCAGAGACATATATGTGTTTCTCTAATTCTATGGAAATTTATCCCTTTCCGAACCCATTGTATAAAAAAATTTAATCAACGTGTGGTTAACTGTGATCTCAACAGATCATTGGATGATTTTAAGGGTCATGACCTTTTTAGCTAACTGGATGATTCAAAATATGCTATAACAGGTGTTAATGAAATTGACAACTTCGTGCAATGTGAAAGGCACCCGAAGGGGTTTTTCGATTTACAAAACAAGAAAATGTTTTTAATCATTAGAGAAACAGATTCTTACATAGTTACTCGTGGATTATCGGATTTATCCAATCTCGATAGTTAAATTATAAATTTTAAAGTCCTCGCCGAGGCGGCTCGGACTTTAAAATTGATAATTTAACTATCTCGATTGGATAAATCCGATAATCCACTGGTATCAATGTAAGAATCTGTATATATATGTCTCTGTTCACATATATTGAATGATATAACAAATTACGCCTAATTAGATTGTTTTTACATTAATCACTGGATTTTGTCATGTTTATTAGACTGATTGATATTAGTAGGTCATGTGACATGTACATGTTACTTTATGATCAATACACATCACTCTTACATGTTATGTTATGTAAGGTAACATGAGGGTACCCAAATTGCACCTGTTTTGATAGTTACATGTATTTTACCTATGATACCTGGGACTATTATATATGTGTTAGTATAATAGTCCCAGATGATATATATACAAAAGTCTTTATTTTGCAATTTATGTACTCAGTGCAATTTGGGTACTGTTACGTTAATCTCATTTTGAAACATGTGCAAGAAAGTTTCAAATATTGATTAAATAGTGAAAGAAGTAACAAGTCTTTTATAACTACAAACAAGCCTCTGGCTTTTACAATTTTAATCCTGGTATCTATGATGTGTTTAATACTATAAAAAAGGAATCTTAAGTCTTCAAGTCACAATTATAAACATATAATGTAGCCTCTAAGTCACCATTGTAAACATAAAATATAGCCTCTATTAAGTCACCCTTATAAACAGATAAACTAGCCTCTAAATCGCAAATCTATAAAAAAAATATAGCCACAAAGACACAATTATTAAGATATAATCTAGTCTCTAAGTGTAATGACCCTGTAATGCTAATAATAAAGAACATTGATGAACTTGGTCACTAAAGCATAGAAAACATGAATATTTAGCAACACAAAAAGGATCTCTTACTTAATACTATATCTTGACTATGCTTTGAAAGTATTAGCTATTTCTGGAAAGTGAAAATTCACTCACAATCACTAGAATTCACTGAAAATTCAATAAGAACTGATTCACCTTGGATGTGCTTTAGATGCAGTGAAACAAAAGGTCAATGAGTTCATATGGTTTACTTTTAAGGTACTCTTATAAATAAGGTTCATAAGAAGCCTAAATGGTAATTAAAGTACTTCTGTGAATTGAAGTTTACCATCAGGCATAGTTGGTGCTTATATCTAAATGGTTGAAATGTCAATGATATCAATAAGAACATCTTTTTATTATTGAAAAGTCAATTAGAAACAGTTTTAGAAATAAATGAAATTAATTGCTTTTGATTGCAAATGATAGAGTGCCATAATCCTTTCTCATTGTAAATCAATTCAACAAATTCCTATGTGTAATCTTCCACTTCCTCACTGGTAAAATCTTTCACTTAATCGTGACCAGTTGTTTTGCTGAAGGTTAATGTCAATGCTTTAAAATTGCAAACTGCAGAGCGAAATTAAAGGTAATCTTCGAAGTTGACAATGCCATTAAAATAGATTATCCCACTGTTTGAATGGAACATTTTATAGAAGACTAAGTGAAATGAGATTTAGAGCCCCTGGCTGAAAATGTGCCATTTATAAAAAGCAAATATTCCTAATAGTGTGGGAGGACTTTACAGCTGATTTCTTAATGCTGGTAGAGTCAAACTTTGGTTGCTTTGTTTGTATAAATGTTTACTCAAACTTTGTTATGAAGATTGACATCTTCAAACAATACTTATAGGCATAGTTGAACCTGTATATATTATATCTAAATGTGATTGGATGTTATCCCAATTACAATCGAACAAAATACAAACAAAATAAGTAAGCAAACCAAAGTCTTGCTCTGCATGCATTAGGAAATCAGCTTTAATACTTGTTGTGTTTAAACATTTAGAATGTACAGGAAAGTACTATTGTTGCTTTTAATGTGACATAAAACTGCTTCAGATGTCAGAGAAAAAATAATTAACAAATACAGGCAGTTGGAAATAGAAATTTATTGGGCAGTTAAGTCTTATGTGAAACTAAGCTTGAATGTTTTTACCAGTTAATAAGTTCATTTAAAAAAGTTGGTTAATCAAACAGTAGACTTTGCTTAGCAATGAATTAGATAGAATGCAGTTAAAAGAAAATAACAGGTACTTTTTTGAAGTCATGAAATAACAAGAACAAAACACATTAACTATCTTACCTTTATTGCTTGGGCAGATTGATGCGGTAGTGAAATTAATTTATTTTGAGTGAAAAGTGAACACAGCAAAAAACCAGGACAATACAATAAAATTTTCTTTAGTAATGACAGCCATCTTTAATTAAGCATTGGATTGACAGTCTGAACTTAGCCAATATAAGAATTGATTGATTGGTTATAATGCTTTAAGGTTAAGGATCTGCCTACCCTTCCTGAGCATATGCATACATTTTTATAGGTTTTGTACCGTTACCTTTCTTTTATTGTTTTGCAATGATAAATGTTGGTCTTTCTTCAACATACAAGTTTCTATTGGTTTCTTCTCTGCCTCTATTTTTACTTGCCATTTGAGCAACAAATTTTTATTTTCTTTTGACTTGCCATTGGAGCAAAGAATTGATATTAATCCATCCTTCAATTAACATTTGAAAAGTTATTTGGTTAGTCTGTTCCTTCTAATGACTTAAAATGTTCTGGTGGCAGCTAATATTTTATTACAGAGACTGCAGTTTATTTTTGTCTTTTCTTCACACGCAATATCTGTTTCTTTAGAACAAAAGCATAGCTGTGTGTAGGATGTATTTAATGTAGCAAGGAAAAACAATTAGCAACTTTAATCGAATTGCAAATTAATATATATAATATACATAATATTCTGCTCTTTGGTCCAGTTGTTGTCTCTTTGACACATTCCCCATTTCCATTCTCAAAATTATTATATATATATATATGCTTTGGAAAATATATTTTGTCCACTTTTAAAGATTTTATCAGTAAATATCATATGATGCATTGAGGTGTTGATATATATAGAACCATTGTATTTATTAAGATTTATAACATCAATGAGAAAGTATAATTATACTGTATTTTATATTAGAAAAGAATGACAATTGACACCCACAAATTAGCATGGCCTGAAATGTCAATAATTAATCCCTCTTTTTCATGAAAAGATCAAAGTTTGTGCCAAAAAGAAAGATTTTTTTGAAAGGATAAAAGAAAGATTTTTTTAGAAAGGATAAAAGACTCCTACACTTTTGGACTCTTAATCCCTTTTTTGTTTAAGATAAAAAGACATGAGCTTATGCTAAAAAGAAATTAATCGAATATTTATTCACTTTCATCATCGGGCGCTGGAAGAATTATAAGCAGAGTTTATCCTTTCTATTCAATGGCAGCGGATTGACAGCGCATTAATCTTCTAATGTTTTTCTTTGAGTCCTTTGAAACGTCCAAATGTCATATACTATCAAACAGCCTATAAGCTGATAAGTTTGAAATTACCCTTTTCATTATTTCAATGCTGTAGGGGAAACAATTAGCTAATGGATGCCTTCTGCAGTATTTATATTGATATATTAGTGTTTTTAAAGATAAATAAGTCTATACATTTCCATTCAGATGGTAAATTAGTCTTTTTAATTTCATTAAGATGGGGGGAAAAAAAGCGTTAATTTTCTGTAAAATATTAGAAAGTTTGTAATTGAAGTTGATGGATTTTTTTCGTCAAAGAACTTATCAATCATGTTTTGTTCTAAGAAGCCAATATGAAAAGAAGGAATGAAACACAGTGTATACATCAACATAACAGCTACACAAAACAATAATGACCAAAGAAAAGCAATATACCGGTACTTTGTCCTGATTAACTTCTGTAGATGGAAATGTGTATTTTTAAAGTACCAATGTTCTCCCTATAAATGGAAAACCAAATTTGATAAATTTGGAGAGTGGCAAACAATGCTATGGTGAAAAGAAAAAGATAAAAAAACAAATAATAGCCCCCCACCACAGCTCAGAACACAACACTAATAACTTTTGTCTAGAGAATTTGGTAGATCTTTAATAGTCATGGATTTACCTGTCTATTGTGGATTTTTTCATTTTATTTTGTATTGTTGTGTTGCTGTCGCCTTTAAGTCATACATGTACTAATAAAGAATGATTTATATCCTATTTATATTAGAACAGCATAATAGAGTTTAAAAGACATCCCAATAAAGTACTGTGACTATAATAAAAGCAGCAAATATAAGTTTATTCACAATAGTGAATCAGTGCATTTTTAAGACGTATTTAGAATTGAAGATATTTTGACTTGTATTATTCACAGACATAATATTTGAATGTAGTCCAAGTTTTAATATGTTTAAGCTTATACATTGTATTGTAGATAACAGGTCAGCAACTGTTTGAAAACAAAACTTTGATAAGAACAAGTTTATCTGTATAAATATTTTGTAGCAGTTGATTAAGAAAGGAAAAGCTTAAACATTTGTGGGGTACCAGTTGTTATTGATTTGTACCTGTGTTATGCCAGTTATTTAGGAATGCATCTTTTATGCCCCAGGGGTATTATGTTTCCCCGGTCTATACACCTGCCTCAGTGTCAGTTGTGCAAATATCAGATTCAAGTTTTGGTTCAAAGAAATTTGTCATATAATTGTGGTTGCATGAACTTGAAACTCAGTTACTTGTTTATTTTTATACATGTTATATGAATGGAAAAAAAATTGCCTAATTAAGTTTTTTATTCTTATAATTTTTTTCAATGATGTTTTAAAAATTTGTAAAAGATTGGTTTCATTGACAATTTCAAAAAGGTGTTACAATGCTGCCTATTGGGGTAATTCTCTAACAAATCTCTTGTATAGTCTGATGGTAAATTACTGTTCATGATCAAGCAATTATCTGGTGTCTCACATTGACTTCACAAAACAAGCATCCATGATATATATTTGAGTGAATCATCATTAATAGATCTGTTTGTTAATGTTGACGTGATTAACTTATGGGACAAAGATGTGAAATACTTATGGGACATCTATATGAAATTACTAGACAGCATTATAGACCAAGTAATTTCATGAATTTGTTGGTCATTCTTTAGTCTACTTCTGGACTTATTGCACCTATGAGGGATACAGGACCTTTATTGGGACTCCGGGATCGGGTGTTTTTAAGCACGAGTTTTCAGGGTTGACTCTTCCTTATCCTGGAATTCTTTTATTCAAATTTCAGGATTTGGGATTTCAATTTATTCGGGACTTCGGGATTTCATGTTTTTAAGCCTGGGATTTCGGGATCAAGACCCCTCCTACCCTCCCTCACCTATGAGAATCAAATTCCATGCAATTTCACCATTTATTGTTATTTATCATTTCAGAGCAGCACTTTAACAATAAAATGGGGATCAACAAAAGTGATGGAAATATTAGCAAAAGAATTCACAGAACACAAAACTTTCAAAGAACTTCTGCAACCTATTCTGGTCCCTAGAATGGTAGATACAGACTCACACCAGACTGTCAGAGAGGTAGGTCAAGTCATTATATGTCTGGTTCCCTGAATAACTTTAACCTGTACTGGTTCCTAGAATGGTTGATACAAACTCTCATGGTAATGTCAGAGAGGTAGGTCAAGTCATTGTATTTTTTGTTCCCTGAATATTTATAACGTATAACGGTTCTGAGAATGGTAGGTAACAAACTCCTTAGAGAAGTCAGAACTGTAGGTAAAGGTATTGTAAATATATAAAAGAAGATGTGGTATGATTTCAAATTAGACATCTCTCCACAAGAGACCAAATGACACAGAAATTAACAACTATAGGTCACTGTATGGCTGTCAACAATGAGCAAAGCCCATACCACATAGTCAGCTTTAAGTCTCGCTCTCTGAATAACTTCAAATTTAACTGGTTCCTAGAATGAGAAGCTAACCTCTAAGATAGTCATGATCATTAAACACCTCTTAATAGAGGTAGGTGAAGTCATTATATATATAAAAATATAAGGAGACGTATGGTTGCCAATGAGGCAACTATCAATCAAATTCCAAATGACAAAGATAAAAGCAATAATAGGTCGCCATACAGCCTTATTTGTCTGTTTCTCTGAATAACTATAGCATACTTTAAAGAATATAATAAGAATCTTATTCAGTTATGTAGACAATGACATGCTTTTAAATCATAAAATGTTATACTAAAACATGTATAGAATACAGCAGAAACTTGGTATTTTTAGAGCAGAAATATAAGAATATGAGGTATAATTGCCAATTAGACAAACTCTCCACAAAAGACCAATTGAAACAGAAATTAACAACGATAGGTCACACAGTACAGCCTTCAAGTCTTTTATCTTGAATTTGTTGTCATTAAATCAGGTGTTTCCTAACTAAGGGTTTAAATAAATTAACAAGCCTAAGACTCTTTAAGAAGTTTGAAAGGAAAACTGTAATAATACTCCTGATGAGACCTGTACAGTATAGAAAGAAGAAAGTGGTTGTTCTTAAGGTGGTACCCAACACTTTCACTAAAATTAATTTTGCTCGTTTAATTTTCATTAAATTTTGACAAAGTATTTACTTTGACCCTTTTACAAAAAATACAAAAAAATTCAAAAAAATTGAACCAAGCGTTTTATCAGAAAAATTACACTGGTTATATGGCAGTTTGACAAACATTAATTTTGATCATTGAGAAGCTTTATATTGCCTTCACAACACAACGTAATTAAAACGTTTAACTGATATTACAGAGTTATCTCCTTTTAGTGTTAGGTACCACCTTAAACAACTTGATGAAATTTCATTTGAGTTTTTAAAATTTCTTTTGTGTAGTTTTAAGAATTATAGACACATGCAGTATTGAATCCTGATATAAAAAAGGCTGGTACTGTTAATAATACATAATAATTTCATTGTCTGTTTTTTTTATTTTTTAGTGTAAATTGGTTTTCATGACAGCAACATAGATGTCACAGGACATGATTTTTTTTTTAAATTCAAAACTTTGAATAATTTCCAAGCCAGATGTGACAAAGATGAACATTGACATTATCTCAGGGTTTTACACTCTTTTATTTCAATAGAAAATAATGGTTATTAACCTAAAGTTTTTTGCTTTAAACCTGAGACTACTATAATAGTAGTCTCAGTTTAAACAAACAGTTTCTGCAAGAAAATTGTTTGAAAATTGTTTCTGCAAGAACAACAACCTCAAACAAATGAATTTAAAAAGGCTTGCTGCTGCTTTTGTCTGAAATAACAGTATTTCTAATCTTTGAAGTAGAAGAAAACAGCAAAAAGTGAATGAAATACAAAGCAGCAAAAACAAATAAAAGTGAATGAAACCTGATCAAATTACACAAAGCAGATATTTCATTACATGCAGAGAAAAGAAAATTAATAATGTTTACTCGGTAATTTCTTCAAACAATTTAGTTGGTTTATTGCGAAAAAAAGATTTAATTTTTGTATTATCTCTAATTGAATTTAACCTGACACAGTAGGAAGGATACTGTTGAAGTCAGGACTGTATCCCTATATAGAAAGTCATTGCTTAGTATTAATCTTTAGAGTCAAAGGAACAGTTTGATAGCATCAATTTATTGGGTGTTAAATGTCGCCATCAAAGAGGCATTGTTCCGAGTCATTTAATGTCGGATTTCCTGCTGTGGCGGATAAAATCTACGATAAAATCTACGTTAAATCTATAATGTCCATTAAAGGAAATCTGTGATTCCAATTATTACCAATACACCTCCGTTCTTCTTCTCCAGAAACAATGCTACAAATGCTAATTATATTTCAATACACATTGATTATAATAACTGGCGTCAATGGGATTCGTCCCTTCATCAAGAGGGAGTGTAATTATCGTCACTTCAAAACTGGAGAGTGCAATTTGATTTAGAATGGTTGACATTTAACTTATGACACCTCCTCAACATTTCTGTATGTATTTTCATAGAAGTATTTATTTTTTCATGGATTGATGGCATATAACTTGACACCCTCTAAACATTTCTGTATGTATTTTCATTGAAGCATTTATTTTTTCTTGGGTTGATGGCATATAACTTGACACCCTCTCAACATTTCTGTATGTATTTCATAGAAGCCTTTATTTTTTTTCGTGTGTTGATGTCATTTGATAAGGTCATATGTTACTTTCAAGAGCAAACATTTACAAGACTTTTTCTGAAGAGCATTTCTATGTTTTGAAATCAAGCTCTAAGGAGATGTAATGGAGAAAAAATGTTTCTCTTCTCAGTATCAGATAATATTTAAAGGAAAACATTGTTTTGAAGGCATGTTTTACGTGATGATGTTCAAGCTAAGAAATGGATTGTATTAAAAACAACGAAAATGTAAATGAGTAAAAAGGGAGATCCCCTCTTCAGTTGGTTTTAATGCATTCTATGCATTTTATATCTATTATTTATCTACATCTGAAATAAGAATACATTAATATGTTTTTCGTAATAAAATTTTAATCTAGATGCAAATATTTTATTTTATTTTTGATATTTCAACTGTTGACTAAATCTGAAGATATTCCTATTGTTTTATATGTTCAGAAAGTTTTTCGTCTGACTATAAATGACACAATATGTAGAAATACTTTTAAAGTGTTATTAATTCTACATATAAAGAAAATAAGTTTGTGATGATCCTTATTAACCCATATCACCTTTTCATAATGACAAAAGGGCATGACCTCTTGGAAATTAAGGTACAAAACAGTTCATCTTCCATAAGATATAGGACAGAAATAAAAATGTTGTTTCTTTAATTTAATTCCTAGTTTTATGTGATTTTTGTTGTGTTAATTCATCCAGACCATGTCCTTTTCATTTGGTAGCCATTAGGATTTGAAGCATCCATCAGTTTCAATAGATGCATCATCATCGGTTTGGTAACCAATGGACGTACTACAGCCATCCGTCATTTTCCCTATAAATTTGGTGATTAAAAGATTTTTTAGTAAAAAGTGATCAAATTATGTTTGAAAGATGTCAAGTAAAACTAGTGCAATGTTGTTAAACTACATTTTGGTGGTCACATGATAGTAAACATCTATAGTTCAAAAGGTCATGGGTTCAATTCCCAACTGGGACAATCAAAAGAATCTATATAATCTGCTGAGCTAGCATACTACAATTTTTTTAATAAGTGTTATAAATCTAATATAAAACAGAGTATTCATATGCCTGAATACTCATGTAATATCTGCTGCTGGACATTAAGTAACCATCAATGAACCAATATAAATAGCGGTATCATGAAATCTTTTTTATATTAAAGGTAGTATATTGGTAAAAATTTGATTTGTAATTTTATTTAATTATTTCCAAACTTCAATAGTTTGATAGTAGGGGCCATTATGTTTTCTGACCTGTGCAATTGTTTGTCTGTCCGTCCTTCTGCGTCCCGCTTCAGGTTAAAGTTTTTGGTGAAGGTACACAGTCATGTAGTGTTTGATGAAGAATTTGAAACCTATTACACATGTTCCCTATGATATGATCTTTCTAATTTTAATGCCACATTAGATTTTTGACCCCAGTTTCACAGTCCACTGAACATAGACAATGATAGTGCGAGTTGGGCATCTATGTACTATGGACAAATTCTTGTTCACTTATGACACAAATTAAACTTCATCTGGTTATGCTTTGATATTATACATCCTGTTTGCTGAAAACTTCAATCTTTTAAATGGCGTACGTGTGATTAGCTTCATCTTGTGTCCCATGTGACAATTTTTTTATGTCCTGCTTCCTGTTTGTTGAAAAATTAATCAGGGGTATAATTTTCATCTTGTTATTGCTTGTGTCATTTATTTTTAATTTGCACAGTAGGATTAAATGTGATTTTTCAATTATGATTTAACACCCACTGTTTAATTCTAAGAAATACTCCTACTACAGGAAATTATATGTTTAAAGAACAATACTGTAGAATTATCAGGAATTACCATCTGAGTCGACAAAAATTCACACTTTAGGGAAATGTAATTTTGAATTCTCTGTGATTAATATTTGAATAATCTTAAAGCTGATTTACGTGGAAGGAAAAATTCTTTCCCAATGGAGTTCATATGATACTTTGCATAAGCTGACTTTAAGAAGAATTTAATTAAATTTGCATTTAAATTCATTCAAATTCTTATTCCACGTTGGTTTCCATTTTCTCTGTTATGTATTAGTGCCAGTTAAACATTAAGAATACTGAATGAAAGTTAATAAGTGCTGAAATAGAGAGTTATTAGTAAGAGTAGAATTAAACATTGGCAATTTGGCACTGTCAACTTTAATTTGACTTTGAATTATTTTTTCCAAATATTTTTAAATTAGAAAAAAAAAACCATTTTTTAACTGATTAAAAAGATAAGTTAGATAATGTGGTATGATTGCTAATGAGGTAGCTTTTTATTATCCACCAAAGTCAAAAGGATATGGAATTTTACAAACGTAGGACTGTGAGCCATAACCTAGAATAATGAGCATCACCCATACCAGCTATAAACTATAAAAGGATAACATATTGAGAAACAATTCAAAATAGAAAACCATCTACCTGATTTAAAAGATCAAAGGCAGAAGATGCAAAAAGGATATAATATTCCGACTCATAATTGGCATCAATTACTTTATTCCAGCATTTTGTTACTGGCTCATTTTTCCTATACTTTATAATTAAAAGGAAATGTGAGATAAAAACATCCTTATAACATATGCAACATATTGACATAACATTTATTAAAGAAAAACAACAAATTTTTGTAACAAATTAAAAGCTTCTAAGAGAACTTTAAAATACTATTGTTTGTTTTTGAAACAATTTGTTTTTGATCCAGAACTATGCCATCAACAATTTTACATCATCTCATAATAATTTTCACAGAAATTAATTTTCATCTAATAAAATATTTTACGACTACTCAATTGTATTTTAGCGTCTATTAATCAATATTAGAGCATGACTTTCCCTATGATTGTTACATTTATGAGGGATGAAGGAGTGTTGTTTAATTGTTTTCCTGTAACTCTAGCAGGATCTGTTTCCACACTGCATGTTTACAGTTCAATTTCCATATTCAAATTACATCAATTAACAAGAGTACAATTAAAAATTGAAACCTTTGAAGGATGAAAGACTATATGATGGTAAATCATGTTAAACAGTGTTTGCTCTGATGTACTAATAGAAATTAAATTTATTTTTTATGTTAATAAAATGTGCTGTGATGTCTGTGATAGAGATATTAAACTCCCTTCAGTTATCAGACAAACAGAATGTATCTTCAGTGTCACAGTGTACAGGTTCCTTTATTTAAGACTAGCAAAACTTGAACTTGATTTAAAGTGAATTTCAATTCTTGAAAGGGAATCTGTTCAAAGTTCAAAGTTTTACTCAAAGATTTCTGTCTTTTAATGTGAAGTAAATTGACTTCTGTAAATTCAGAAATTATTGGTTGCATTTATTATAACAATTCAAAAGTAGACAAGAATGAGAACTTAAGTATTGCATTTTCAGAAAAAAAATAACAAACAGTTCTATGTTTTATTTATCAAAATGTGAGTTTTTATTATTGCAATTCTAGCATTATTCCAATTACAATGAAAACATTGCAATAATAAATGAATTTACAGTATTCTAGATAAACTAGTTTTAAGGAACTAAGGCAATCTGTCTATAGTTTTACTTTGAATTTTTAGAAAAACTAAGGATTTTCTTATCCCAGGAAAAGATTACCTTAGCCGTATTTGGCACAACATTTTGGTATTTCAGGTCCTCAATGCTTTTCAACTTTGTACTTGTTTGGCTTTAAAACTTTTTTGATCTGATCGTCACTGATGAGTCTTATGTAGAGGAAACATGGTGTATTAAATTATGATCCTGGTACCTTTGATAACTTTTTGAGCTCAAAGGTTGCTGTAAAAAAAGTTCATTATTTTTTAGGAGTTAGAATTTTGCCATTTCTTTTGGAAAACCTATAGCTCACACGAGCAGAGTTGAATTTTTGTGTTTTTCTTGTTCATGCTTGCAATCTTGTTTAGATGAAATTCACAATATCTTATTCACAAAATAAGAATATCTCATTCACAAAATAAGAATATCTTATTCACAAAATAAGAATATCTCATTCACAAAATAAGAATATCTCATTCACAAAATAAGAATATCTCATTCACAAAATAAGAATATCTTATTCACAAAATAAGCGAAAAATAACAACTCAATCCTGAAAATATATCCTATTTGACTGCAATTATTTTGATATGCCAAAACTAATATATTGACCGATTTTATTATTTTGATGGAATTGTTCCAAACAACTTTATGTATTGTTTATCATTTATACTGAGGATAGTCAATGTACACAGTAAACACTTTAATTTTCCACAGAGATAAACAACTAATAGATTTTATTACAATAAAACTGGACTGCTGTCATTGAAGTTATACATATTTGTCTCTAAGGAAAAATGACTTTATATTCTTGTCAATTTTGATTAGTTTCCGGCATATTTTTCTACGATCTTGTATTGTATTGCTTTGATTTCAGTCAATCGTTTTCACGGCATAGACCAATCTGAAGACTATGGCTATACTGATTTCTTATCAGATCTATTAGAGAAGTGATATTGTTCATTGGGTCTGTCAATATAAAATATTGTGCCCTGTTAATTCTCAACTTGAGGCCATTTTTGACATTCAAGTCTTATAGATTTATTAAATAGATACATGATGTCAACGTGGATTAATATGAGTAGGTGGCAATTAATTTTCTCAGTAATTTTGCAGATATCATAGTTTTGCAAATTTCAAGCCATTAAGAAGTTTGTATTATGTTGAATTAAGAAATTGTGGTTCAACTATAACAACAATTAAAAAAAAAATTATATCCCTTAAAAAAAATGAGTCTAACAGTATTTGTAAGAAGCAATGTTCATAACAATTATTTTGTCCTACTATTTGAATGTTTTATACTCAATTGTATAGCTTATCAGTGAGTGTGCCTTTTTTGTGCATAACATATACAATAGTATGTTTAGCAAAGGGATGGATATTGTATTAGGAATAAATTTAATATGCACCCACTCTATGCAGTGACCTTTTTTGTCCATTCGTCCTTCTGTCCATTCATCCTTCTGTCCATTCATCCTTCTGTCCATTCATCCTTCTGTCCATTTATTTATCCTTTTGTCCATTCATCCATCGATCTTTTGTCCATTTGTGACATAATTATTTTTGTTGCATTTTTCTTAGATGCTACTTAACAAAATTACATATCTGGTCAGAATCATGCTGGCGATGAGATGTAATGACTGTGAGCACTTTATAGAACTGTATTTCCAAGGTGTCTACACTGAATTTTTTGTTTTACTCAACAAAATGCTTGTATTAGATTTTTATGCCCCACCTATGATAGTAGTCAAGGTAGTTTTTGATGAAGCTGGAGTCCAATCAACTTGAAACTTAGTACACTTGTTGCTTATGATATGATCTTTCTAATTTTAATGCATTATTCGATTTTTTACCCAATTTCATAGTCCATTGAATATGGAAAATGATAGTGTGATTGGGGCATCCAAGTACTTTGGACACATTCTTGTTGGGATTCTTTTGGAGACAAGACTTTGTGTTTTGGAATCCTTTGAATAAAGATTGGATATTCCAGGCACATCAAACTTTGCTACTAAAGCTTAATTTCAGAAAAATATTTACATGACAAAATAATCCTAAACTAAAAATACATCAATACATGGGGGAGAAAAAAACAAGCATCAACAGCATCTGACAGGTCTATTAAGTAATATCTGTTGTCAAATACCCTATGGTAATTTCAGTGCATTAACGGATGTTCCCTGCTGGTATTGCAATAACTACATTTTCACAGTAGACATTTTTTGTTCAATAAATAATGCAACCATTTTTGTTCAAAGAATCATGCATAATGCAACATAATGATTTGAAAGTAAAGATAGGTTTATGTACTTCATGTGTCTTGTTATAAATGAGTTTGTGAAATTCAAAATTCATTGTTTTTGGTGGGAAAAATAAATTGCTGCATAAAACTCAGAACACATTCATTCCAATCAATTGAGGATTTTAATCAATTAAGGTAATCATTAATTAAGATCAAGGATCCACCTTCAATGTTTAAAGATTATCATGTCTTTTTCTTTGATACCGATCGGCAGCTCTAAGTATGCTAATTGATAGTTGACAGTGAACTGTATAATAACTCAGATGTTCTTGTTGTCTTTTGTTCATTTGTCCATTATTCATCATCAAAGATTTTAATCTAGAACCAAAATAAACCATGAATTACTGTATAAAAATGAATTTTCATTGAATCTTATTATATTTTTCATCCATATGTATATTTTGGTTTCCCATAGTAACACAAGGACTCAGTCTTTTGCTTTATCATAGAAAAACCTGGCATTTGCCTAATGTGGGAATTTCTTGCTACATTGAAGACCTTTTGGTGACCTAATCTGCTGTTGTTTTTTCTATGGTTGGGTTGTTGTCTATTTGACACATTCCCCATTTCTATTCTCAAGTTTACATATTTTATAGGTATTAGGTGAAATCAGTGGTAAGCCAATATAACCTTGTAAATTACTTAAGCTAACAGTATTTCAAAAGAGGACATTTTTTTTTGCATTACCAGTATATCATTTCATTATTTAGCATCAATGAAAAAAATCTAAATAATTATATTCTTATTATCCAAAGTATAAATATTTACTTTCTTAAAGTTCAAAATTGAATCGAGATTTAAACTGGTCTATAATGGATAGTTAATTGTCTAATTGGCAATTATACCACATCTTCTTATTTCATTTCATGATTCTTTATAATTTATAAATACTAATGAAGGGATGGAACTAGAAAAGGAAAAAAAACAACTAGTAAAATATCAATCCATTATTTTCACACTATGGATAAATGGATGTCTGCATGCCATGTTTTAACACCAGATTTACGCATGTTCATGAAAGAAATGAATTGTTAGTGAACTTTTATTGACAAAAGGCATCTGATTTTATAAAATCATGGATCTTATAAAGTAGCATTATAAATAGCTATAATTGAAATGTCAGACAGGGAACTGATTAGGTTTATAAAGGCATTATTATTGGGGGAGATATTTATATGATGTAGAAAATTGAATTAACTTAGATAGTGTGGAAAAAACATTATATTTTATGGAGTATTATTTAGAAGGGGAATTGGACAAAAACCCATAATAGGTTATCTAAAATAAACAAGTTGTATTGCAGACTATATTAATGTGTTTCAATTTGATGTACCAGTACATATTTTTTTAAATACCTTCTGAAAATGAAAAATTGACAATTAGGATTCATGATTCAGTAGGTTGTATGAAGGATTACTGTGGATTCATTACTATTCTTTGGATATCAATTTTCGTGGAATTCGTGGATACATATAAACCATGAAATTTAATTTTCCAACGAAATGCAAGTTTTTCTATAGGCTTGTATGCAGATTTTCAGCAAAACCACGAAATTAAATATCCACGAACATGTAACTTTTCCTTAATCCACGAAAATTGGTACCCATGAAAAATAAATGAATTCACAGTATTCTGAAACAACAAAATCAAGTATTTACAAAAAACACATTTGATTTTTTTTTCAAACAAAAATAAGTATAAAAAAAATATCAACCAAAATAAATATATCCGCAGTGCTCAATAAGAACAAATGTGGAATTTAGCCTTTTTACCCTCCTTTTATATGACTTCTAATTTTCATCTTTTCTATATTTTTCAGCATCTTATTAATACATTAAAGAGTTTAAATTGGCACGTAGAGGTCGACGAGTTCCAAGATGAGACTCCTTACGGAACAAAGACATTCCGTAATATTATAGCAACATATGACCCTTCCAAACCACAACGTCTAGTCCTATCAGCTCATTATGACTCCAAGAACCTTACTGACGGCAGAAAATATTTTGTAGCAGCCACAGACTCCGCTGTTCCATGTGCTATTTTACTGGACATGGCTAAACAACTAGATTGTCTTCTTACGAAAGAAAAAAGTAATAGGGTAGGTCATGAATGGTTTGTTAGGTGAGGACATTATTGGAAATTTACGAGGAAGATACAAATATGTCCACTGACTTTTTATTTTTTTATCTATTGTGAATGTACAGTAGAAATTAGTTATGAGATGAGGCCTTTCCCATTATAATATTTGGCTGCACAATGCTTTTTTATATACAATTAAGACTGTGTAATATAAAAAAGAAGATGTGGTATTATTGCCAATGAGACAACTATCCACAAAAGACCAAAATGACACAAACATTAACAACTATAGGTAACTGTACAGCCTTTAACAAGACTTCTTTTTTTGGTAATGCCTTGCCTTCTAACTTATTTTCCCCAAAAACTATGAGTAAAAATGTCCATTTTCAGTAAAATACATGTGTATCATGTATGTCATTTTCAACATGCTTAAGTTATCAAAGTGACAGCTATAATCAAAAGTAATATTGTGTTCTAATCTGCCTAGATTATATTATCATTGAAAAATGAGAAGATGTGGTATGATTGTAAATGAGACAACAATCCACTAGAGACTAAGTGCCATAGTTGTTTGTTAGCAACGGAAGGTCAATGTACGACCTTCGATATTTAGCTTAATCCAAAACTCACAGCCAGCTGTGAAAAGCAAGGTTGTTATGACAAAATGTAAAAATTCAGATGAAAAAACTAAAGTTTACGTACAAAATATTTAACAAAAAACAATATTTTATTAATTACAATGAATATATTGATAAATAGTAATTTTTTTGGAAATAATATAATTTTGAAAGGATTGAAATTTTAAATATTTTTTTTAATGAATTTCCCTCAACATTCATATTATTTGAATTCATGACATATATATAAAACACTTGCTACTCAAATAATGCTTTTAAAAAGTTTCAAAATAATTTGAAATATAACATGAAAAGTTTACATAGCATTTTGTATTGATATATCTTTCAAATCATGTGCAAAATTTCATTTGGTATCGGACAATTTCCTGCCCTAAGTGGTTGTCTTTATTGCCGCCACATTTATCGGTTTTCCTCCATGATTACAGAGTCTCCATGTAATCGCTGTTGATTAATTTCATGCTTAATCAACGTTTTAATCTGGTGTAAAATTCAATGTTTTGGAAACATAATCACCTGTGAGAGGATAGCTTGTATTACAGAAAAATATTAATAAACTCGTGTAAATAGATCAGCCATTGTCTTGATTAGAAATATACAGATTATGTTATTAATATTCTCCTCAGATGAAATTGATTCATGGTTAGTTTTAGACAACGATGAAAGTGACAAGTACGTGATCTCTATATGTCGATCTGCTGAATAAAAAATATAATGAAATGAGATCACTTTGTAACCACACTTTTCATTTTTGATTTAATCTTGGATTTTAGAATGATTAAATGCGAATTGGATTAATTTGTTTTTACTTGAAAAATTATAAAATGGAGCCTTATTATGATTCACTCACACCATATTTCCTATATCTATTTAATTTCAATGTTTTGTAAAAATCAATATTTTAAGAAAATAATTATGTATGCATTAAAAAAACAGATTTTAATTGCAGTGACTTCATAACATTGTGAAAGTTACATTGTATGCTTAGAAATTTTTGCAAGTAGAATAAGGTTGAGGAGATCTTACAAATTGTTATTTCTTTTCTAAAATATTTGACATGGCTTAAATTGAGGCTTCAATTGAAACACTTTTAAAAATCAAAGACAATCAAATTGAAATATGGTTCAAGTTGGATTGATTTATTTTTTAGCTCACCTGGCCCGAAGGGCCAAGTGAGCTTTTCCCATCACTTGGCGTCCGGCGTCCGTCGTCGTCGTCCGTCGTCCGTCGTCGTCGTCCGTCGTTGTTAGCTTTTAGAAAAATCTTCTCCTCTGAAACTACTGGGCCAAATTAAACCAAACTTGGCCACAATCATAATTGGAGTATCTAGTTTTAAAAATGTGTGGCGTGACCCGGTCAACAAACCAAGATGGCCGCCACGGCTAAAAATAGAACATAGGGGTAAAATGCAGTTTTTGGCTTATAACTCAAAAACCAAAGCATTTAGAGCAAATCTGACATGGGGTTTAATTGTTTATCAGGTCAAGATCTATCTGCCTTGAAATTTTCAGACGAATCAGACAACCCTTTGTTGGGTTGCTGCCCCTGAATTGGTAATTTTAAGGAAATTTTGCTGTTTTTGGTTATTATCTTGAATATTATTATAGATAGAGATAAACTGTAAACAGCAATAATGTTCATCAAAGTAAGATTAACAAATAAGTCAACATGACCGAAATGGTCAGTTGACCCCTTTAGGAGTTATTGCCCTTTATAGTCAATTTTTTACCATTTTTCGTAAATCTAAGTTATCTTTTACAAAAATCTTCTCCTCTGAAACTTTTGGGCCAAATTAATCCAAACTTGGCCACAATCATCTTTGGGGTATCTAGTTTAAAAAATGTGTGGCGTGACCTGGTCAACCAACCAAGATGGCCGCCACGGCTAAAAATAGAACAAAGGGGTAAAATGCAGTTTTGGCTTATAACTCAAAAACCAAAGCATTTTGAGGAAATCTGACAGGGGTTAAATTGTTTATCAGGTCAAGATCTATCTGCCCTAAAATTTTCAGATGAATCGGTCAATCGGTTGTTGGGTTGCTGCCCCTGAATTGGTAATTTTGAGGAAATTTTGCTGTTTTTGGTTATTATCTTGAATATTATTATAGATAGAGATAAACTGTAAACAGCAATAATGTTCAGCAAAGTAAGATCTACAAATAAGTCAACATGACCAAAATGGTCAGTTGACCCGTTTAGGAGTTATTGCCCTTTATAGTCAATTTTTAACCATTTTTCGTAAATTAAAGTAATCTTTTACAAAAATCTTCTCCTCTGAAACTACTTGGCCAAATTAATCCAAACTTGGCCACAATCATCTTTGGGGTATCTAGTTTAAAAAATGTGTGGCGTGACCTGGTCAACCAACCAAGATGGCCGCCACCGCTAAAAATAGAACATAGGGGTAAAATGCAGTTTTTGGCTTATAACTCAAAAACCAAAGCATTTTGAGGAAATCTGACATGGGATAAAAATGTTTATCAGGTCAAGAACTATCTGCCCTGAAATTTTCAGATGAATCAGTCAATCGGTTGTTGGGTTGCTGCCCCTGAATTGGTAATTTTGAGGAAATTTTGCTGTTTTTGGTTATTATCTTGAATATTATTATAGATAGAGATAAATTGTAAACAGCAATAATGTTCAGCAAAGTAAGATCTACAAATAAGTCAACATGACCAAAATGGTCAGTTGACCCCTTTAGGAGTTATTGCCCTTTATAGTCAATCTTTAACCATTTTTCATAAATCTAAGTAATCTTTTACAAAATCTCCACTGAAACTACTAGGCCACAATCATCTTTGGGGTATCTAGTTTGAAAAATGTGTCCGATGACCTGGCCATTCAACCAAGATGGCCGCCACGGCTAAAAATAGAACATAGGGGTAAAATGCAGTTTTTTGCTTATAACTATGAAACCAAAGCATCTAGAGCAAATCTGACAAGAAGTTAAATTGTTAATCAAGTCAATATCTATCTGCCCTGAATTTTTCAGATGAATTGGACAACTGGTTGTTGGGTTGCTGCCCTCCAATTGGTAATTTTTAAAGAAATTTTGCCGTTTTTGGTTATCTTGAATACTATTATAGATAGCGATAAACTGTAAACAGCAATAATGTTCAGCAAAGTAAGATCTACAAATAAGTCAACATGACCTAAATGGTCAATTGACCCCTTAAGGAGTTATTGCCCTTTATAGTCAATTTTTAACAATTTTCATTAATTTGGTAAATTTATGTAAATTTTTACCAAATATAGTTCTCTGTTACTAATGGGCAAAGCTCATGATAGATATAATTGTAAGAAGCAAAATCGTTCAGTAAAGTAAGAACTTCAAACACATCACCATCATCAAAATACAATTTTGTCATGAATCCATTTGTGTCCTTTGTTTAATATGCACATAGACCAAGGTGAGCGACACAGGCTCTTTAGAGCCTCTAGTCTTTATACTTAATTCTATTGGATCAGTTCAGGAGATGATCTACTTGGAACCTTAATTAACTCTTAAAAAAAAACAATTTAGAAAAATGATTTTTTTTGTAGATAAATAACATTTTGTAAAGTTGGAGAGATTTGTGTACTTACTGATTTAAGATTGAAGATAATCACTGTTAAAGAGCAAATGAAAATTTAAAAAAAATAATCAAAAAGCATGTTCACCCCTCTGCTAAATTAAGCTGGCACTAGCTTGAGCTTAATTTGTGCAAAAATGATTAGGATACTGTGGATTCATTCATTTTCGTGGGTACCAATTTTTGTGGTATAAGGCTCTAGGCCATATTCCTATATAGGATGAACATGTAATTTTATAACAATGTAATATTAGTTATATTTAATTTCAGAAAACAGATGTAACTCCACAGATTGTATTTTTTGATGGAGAAGAGGCTTACAACCAATGGACAGAAACAGATTCCTTGTACGGAGCCAGACATCTGGCTGAAAAATGGCAGAAAACTGCTGATCGTAATTTACAAACAAAAAATAATTTACAAACAATTGTAAGTTTTATTAGACTTTCTATGTTTATTGAAATCTAGAGGCAGGAGTTTAGACTATAAGAGAGCCATGAAAATTGTTTAAATAAAAAAGCATTGAAGGACAGAGAATATTTACCCCAGTTTTTGTCATATATTCTTCTAGGAATTCAATTCTCAGGACAGATTTCCCAATGTAACAGTACCTAATGTATTTTACAAGTTCTAATTTGTCCTGGAGTCTAGACAACATCTTAACCCTTACCATGCGGAATTGTTTTTAGAAAATGTCTAATTTTCGTTTATTTGCAAAAATATGCAAATTATATGCAAATGAGCTTAGCCCTGTTGCTGTAGCATATTGATTTCTTTAAATCTAATATAGGTGATCACGGGGTGGGGTAGTCGGGGGGAGGAGGCGGAATTTTTTTGACGGGAATTTGCCCCAAAGTGGGTCAACAGGTGCAAAAAACGTCAATTTTGCCGATTTTTCACCCCTTCTCTTGACCCAGAAGACCCAGGGTTGCTGGTTAAGGTATCCAGTTGTAGCCTGCGTGTAGAGTGGACCCTAGTGAACAAATAGACCCCAACAGTTGTTAGGTCGGAGTGAATCTGATCTTGATTCATCGGTCTACAGAAGGTCATTTGGACCCAAAATACCGAATTTCACGATTTTTGCCGATTTTTGACTTCGAATGGACCCAAAACCGGAAGTAGTTGTTTCCTATGCGTATTTCAATAATAATAATGATCAGTAGTTATATGGCTGTGGGTTTGCACTATCTTTGCCAGTTTTATGCCTCTGAACTTCTTGTGTAAGATACAGATGTGAAGCCTACCCCTCCAGAAAATCGAGTTTTAGCCAATTTCAATTTTCCAAGTCCGTATTTGTGCTTAAAATGATTCTTATACATGAGAAACGTGAATATGGATAGCCTCAGATTGACGGAACATGCATAACTTTTAAAATAAGTATCATAAAGTGGACTTCTAAAAGTATGGAACACCATTAGAGCCAAATAACGGTTATTAGGGTCCGCCCGTCAAAAGACGGGTACCGCATGGTAAGGGTTAATAAATTCAAAGAGAAAAAAAACCACCAAAGATTTGACCAAGTAAATAAAAGTGTATGGGCAACATGAGTTATCTTCCTTGTTAAATTACTGAAGGACTCATTGATTGGTTAAAAAACTGTGGGAAAAGAAAAGATCTTTTTTTGCCAGAAATTCCACACATTAAATCACTGAAAAATAAGGATGAGCAAAATGGAAATAAAATCTCCAGAATCAACAAACAAAATGATTTTAACAGTGACAAACTTTGGTGAAGTTTCTGACAGACTGATTGGATTAAACTATTCTTCTATAACTTAAACCTTCCTTAAATATATTACACCATGAAGTATAAATATAACATACAAATAAATCCAGAAAAAAAAATCTTAATTTAGACATGCACGTATTGTCATGTTTATTTCATATTTGTCTTTCTGTTTATATTAAATGTGTATCATATAATTGATTTAGTTGCATTCTATATTTAATTGGTTAATTTACCCATATGCCATCAATGTAAATATTATTGATTTTAGGAAAACAGTGTTTTGACTGATAAGGACACTGAGTTGACATCTTTATTCAGAAAAAAGACATCTCTAAAAAATACTCATGTTCAGAAGCTGTGCTGCTTGTAAAAGGACACACATCTCTGATCATTTCAGTTTCAGTTTTTATTTCCAGCTTTTTGAACAATTAATAAGCATCAAGAACAATATTTTTGGGGTAAAACAAATATCTTCATGTGACTTTTTCTGAATATTTATCCAACTCTAATCAAAGTGTTGCTTTCAACATCTGATTTATCGAGAGCTGTTGAGTAGAATAAAACATTTGCAAGAAATCGATTTACAGATGTTTAATTTTAAGTTTTAAACCAATCAGACAAACAAAAATGACAGTTTGTATACCTTTCTGTATTTTATTGTTATCCCTTTTTTTTTCAGAAACTTCTAGTTTTGTTAGATTTAATAGGGTCAGCTGATGTAGCTTTCAGAAACTTTTTCCCAGAGACATCAAAAGAATTTGAAAATTTAGTGAAACTTGGTGAGTGCTTTTGTTAATATCAGTAATGGATGTAATGTAATTTTATAAATGTATGTAAACAGGTGATTGTGGTTAAAAAAAACTTTTCCAATCTTAATTACTTCAGTTAAAACAGGATTTAGAAATGTGCATATATTATACTGTCAGTAATTTTGATTATTTCAGGTCAGATATGCCAATTTCTTTGCTAGTATCATCATGTCAAAGTGACATTACCAATGACGCTGACTTTTCTTTTAGCACATACAGTATATTTTACCTTTTAATAGACATATTTACACATGTATGCAAATTTGGCTGTCATTACTTAAAATCATACAAGTTCTTGTAAAAATTAACATCACAATTTGAAAATCTCGTTGTCATTATTGACAAGTGGTTGCTACTTGACATCAGAAGGTTAATTGATCGCGACAAATCTAAGGTCAGTTGGAGACAAAATTCAGCTAAATACCAAAAGTGTAAATAAGTTTTTCTTTTGTTATGTTTAAGAAATAATTCATGGGGGATTGAATATATTGTGATTTTACCACAGGTTGGCCCTTTATGACAAATATTTCACCCTGAGCGTTAGATATCAAGATATATTCTAGCCTCCATGAATTATTTCGATTCTAATAGGACAAATACAGCAATTCTTTTGGATCAAAGCGCTCTAGGTGGAGTCAAATATTTGCCATTCTCATAAATAAACACACTATTAAATTGACCTAAAAGAAAGGAGCAACCTGAATTAGTAATATGTTTTAGAATAACTATTTAGAATAATATATTTAGATAGTTTTGGATGAATTTAAATGATAATTTACTTAAATGTCTAACATGTATAAAAAAAAAAATGGCTTCCACCACATTTCAGCATTCGTTTGTTAAGGTTTTCTTGTTGTGCAGATTTTTTGGGTCACAAGCGTGTATTTTCCCTTAAAATGCTTATATTCTTACGTCAAATCTCTATGACGTCATTTTACTCATTCATTAAAAAACATATGACGTGGAGGTACAATGGGAACAGCCCATGAAATATATTCATATTTTACCAGGGTTGTGTACGTAAAGCATTTGAAGGATGTCATGTTAAAATATTTAGTAACTGTTCCTTGAAAATATATATCCCATATTTATTTTTAAGTCATAATATATTGAGCCTGTGGAATACATTTTATAAACTTAGATTTTATGAAATTGTTATTATTTTTTGGAGGGGAAATCTAGATCTATGAATGGTTCTTTATTGGTGATTTTCTATTTTATTTTTCAGAAAAAGTTCTTAATGAAAAAGATTTTTTGAATAAAGAAGGTGTAAAAAAGAGGTCTCCATTATTTGTAACAGATAATAGATTTTCCTACTTTGGTGGTGGGATTGAAGATGATCACATTCCATTCCTTAGAAAAGGTAAGATTTAATAAGATAACTGTTGATTTACTGTAATTGTACACCACTGTCATACAAGTGACAAGGACAGCTAGTATAGGGTGAAATACCACCATTGATTTTCCCCTCTTAGTCTTTCTTAAAATTTATCTTTGTTTCAAACGAAGAAATACTTGACAAGTTTTATCCTGTCCATTACTATGAAAAAAGATTCACAAACCATTTCATTGCATAAAATAACCATCACTGGAAGTTAACCAATCAAATTTCTCCCCTTATTTAACATGCATACAAGATTTAGTAACCATGTAACCTCTTGAAAGTTAACTACATATTCTATAGAAACCCAAAATAAAAAAATAATGGTGCTTTGAAATACCCAAGACATATGTTTATGACACAAAAATGTTTTACTGCAATAAAATGTAGGATTAATAACCTACAACTGCCAAATTCAAGGAATTATTTTTTTTCAACCTATTTTCATATACAACCAGATGTGACGTACTTTGATTTGGTGGTATTACACCTATAAAACCAGGTTTAATCAACCGTTTTCTACAGCAGAAAATGTCTGTACCAAGTCAGGAATATGGCAGTTGTGTTTTCTTTTGTTTGATGTTTTTAAACTTTTGATACAAAAAATAACAAGGAATCAAGCATGTATTTATGTTCTTCTAAACCCAAGTTTCAACTATATGGTATCTAAAGAATTGTACATAGGATTTAGTTTGATAATTTTGAATCACAAATTAAATTTGGTTAGCAGCTTTTTTGTAACTATCAAAATTGAAAATAGATATCCCAATAATACTATAAAAGTAGTTTACCAATGTTAAAATCTTAAGATGTTAAAATATTTAGAAGATACCTCACAAGGTAACAGACACAGAGAACCATGGGGATTATTGATAGGGCAAACTTCTGTTGCTAATCATGCATACTCAGCCACAAGTGAATCCACAATCAGTCAAAATGTAAAAATCAGAAATAGGTCACAATCATAAAGAATCCAAACTACTAAAGGAAGAGACTGATTTCATTTAGCAGCAACACCACATTTTTCTACAGAAAACACCTATTTTTGTGAAAATGTCCTTTGTAGACCTTTATCTTTTGGTGTTTTACACATGCTCAGCGGACATACTGTTGTCAAATTTAAAAGCTCTCTGTTTCAACACTTGCCCAACTGTACTGTGATTTCAATACTATCATATTTATATGTTTTTTATTGAAGGTGTAAAAATTCTCCATCTGATATCAAGTCCGTTTCCACGTGTCTGGCACACGATGGGTGATGATGAGACTGCTATAGACTATGATGTTACTGACAATTTCAACAGAATCTTCAGGACGTTTGTTGCTAATTATTTACGATTGGACGCAACAGATTCAAACTGTCGCAGAAAAAAGAAATAAAATTGTTGATATTTTATATAAAGTATTTATGTTATATTTGTCAATGATTGTGTTTATTTGTTTTTTATGTCCCATTTATGGGCATACTGTTTTCTGGTGTGTGTGTCCATTCATACTTATGTTTGTCTGTCCCAATGTCCTGCTTCAGGTTGGAAGTTTTTGATGAATTTTAATTCCAATCACTTTGAAACGTAGTTTACATGTTCCCTATGATATGATCTTTCTAATTTGTCCTTAATTTCATGTTCCACTGAACATAGGAAATGATAATGCAAGTGGTAATCCCTTTTCTATGGACACATTCTTGTTTTTGATTTGAGATAAAAACCATACTCAAAAACAATCCTGTCATGTTTTGTTCAAAGTGGTTGCACACTTATTCGATTGATTCCAAAGCAAGATTCACTGACTTGAATATACTTTATTTTTGGATCAGTAAAAGTTAGAATTCCAGTTATTGTATTTCAGATAAGCCATTTGAAGTAAATATTTCACATGCCCTTATCTAAGTATGCTACTAGAAATTGACTTTAAACTTAAAGCTGTTTTTGGAAATTTTGTGTTGGTTTTGATGAAAAAGAATATTCTGTCTTCCAAGCAATGAGCTTTAAATTGTTAAATCATAGACCAAAAATTGTGAATTAAAAGTAAGTGAGTATGTATAATTTTTTAACATACATTAAGGGGAAAATAATATTGATAATCAAAAGGACAAATAAAGGCAACAGTAGTATACCGCTGTTCAAAACTCATAAATCCATGGACAAAAAACAAAATCGGGGTAACAAACCAAAACCGAGCGAAACGCATTAAATATAAGAGGAGAACAACGACACAACACCGAAACGCAACACACACAGAAACAGACCAATCATCCAACAATACACTCTATTCTTGTGTCATTTGGAATATATATGCATACCATGGATGTGAATAGTTAACAAATGTACTTGGCCTATGATTTTAGTACAACAGATACTTTTTTAAAGACAGTTTTAATCAGAGGCAGCATTTTGCTAAAAAAGTCCAGTGTTGAAAATGATTGCTGAGGTAGAACTTTTGTGAATATAAGGTATCAAACACCATATGATGCAAGCTATTATGCTTGAGCCAAGACTCTAAAAAATATTTGAGCCAATACTTTAAAAAAGGCAACAGTAGTTAACTGATTTTCTAATATGGTAAATCGATTAAGATAAGACACACCAAGATAACAAACAAAAGCTGAAGGAATTACATGAAATCAAAATGTGCTAAAAAGGTTGAGTTGACATAATCTTGAGACAGCAAAAAAAAAATCAGTATTGCCTCTTCTCAAACATCATTTTAATTTAAACAGTCAGCTGACTTTTAGACAGGTAGGAGTAAGTTCTTAATAATTTTTTTATTATGTTTATGTTAACGGTTAAGGGGCACTAGCTACGAGATATTCAAAATAATAGAATATGATTTATTTTGCTCAATTATTAATGAAAGCGAAGTAGGGAAATAATAAATCAGATGACCGTTTCGTTAAATTTTGTCAAAATATGTTAAAAAGCCTTGTTGATAGAATTATTCACTAGAATGATATTACCTCATGCAATCAATATTGTTGCGACCTTCAATAAAACCCTTAGCTAAAGATGGGCTATGCATGTAAAAGGCATATTTAGTTTTTTAAAGGAATACATTGTCCTTCTTGAAAGTGAATCAATGGTAAACTATCTGATTGGGTATTATATTCTTATTTATTTAAAAAACGACGATTAACATATTTTTAGTCCCCAGTTTGCATTCAAACAAACTTAGAAAATCAAATTGCACGACTTCTCGATCTTTTTATATACTTATTTATGTTTATATTCGGTTAAATTACCGTCAGTTAGATTGTGTCTTGACTAAAAATTATACGAAATGTTGATACATATGATCGAGCATTGTTCATTTTTGACATTTTGTAATTTGGGTAAACGTTTGAGTATGTTATAAATCTAATATTAAAATTTTAGTCAAATCGGTGAACATGAATTTGACAGCTAATGCTCCTTTAAATAGCATACATATCAATAAAACAATACCATGTCTATAATTATTAATTGACTTACTTGTCATAACTGCACTTCTCAGCCGTATCATATTGTTTTGAGACAATAAGCAGACATTTTTTTATATTGACCAATTGATGATGGCGACTGTAAAACCTGGGAACAGTATATCTAGTCAATAGTATTCCTGGAAAAAACTTCAAGTTAAAAAGTGTCGTTTCAGTCGTAGAGTGTTTTAAAAAATTTATCTACAGTTTACACTAGTTTGTCATTACTAAGGATTGTGAGTTCGTTTTACTGCGATTATGACTGCATGACAGTATACTATACCTGCCGAGTTCAATTATTTTCTCTAGGTAATCTTTTTTCCTGCACCACCAAAAAATGCACGCCATGATGAATCAACAGAGCATAGAAATTCTTCACAATTAATTGATCCTCAACCTTACTGGAACAGCTTTTGTTTCTTATCAAAATATAGTTTTTGATTTCGTTATACTGATATGCTTATATGCACAAATCAAGATAGGATTTTTTCTCAAATTTATTTCTGAAAAGCATACAGTTTTTCAAAAGTTAAAATGGTATGTGAAATATAATTTCTTCATGAAAGTGCTTTATGACATGTTATTAAAATACGAGTATTTTCTGTATATTTGACCGGAAAGTTTTTGTAGTATTTTAGTCTGATTAAAAATCCTTAAGGCCAACCGGAACCCTTATTATATCCGTTCTTGTGTTTCTGTTTTAACACCAAAACATAATCATTTCAGATTTCCCGCTAGATTGTATTCCTGATCGCCAAAATGCATGATGACCGTTTTACTTTTATTTCATTTAAGTATCAGAACTATATTATAAACAAGGTAAATTTTTATTTAGAAAAAAATGTATATATTTTAAATGCGGTGGCCTGCAAATAGGATAAGAAAAAGATGACAAGTAAATCAAAAATGTATTTCCTTTCTCAATTTTATTATCCACTTATTAGCAATAGATAACATTTAAGAGCTCATAAAATAACACTAAAGATATCGACGATGAATTATTCTTCGTGTCGTCTCTTGACTCTTCTTGTCGCAAATAGTGAAATCAGATACGATGTTGTAAATAGTGTACCTCTCTACCTTTCATAGATAAGATAAGAAGGTGGGGAAATACTGATTTGTGAAAACGAAACCATCCGGATTGCCAAATGAGTAGGAATCATGCAGATTCTATTCAATTCTAAGTCATAAAAATACTGGAAAAAGAGGGTTGTATCATTTGGAAGGTAATTTAACAAATATAGATATATATAGTAAGTGAGAAATGCCCCCTTTTGAAATTTGAAATCAAAATATTGGTATTTTGAAATAACACGTTAAAAATGATTTCAGTTTAATATTGTTCACACACTCGTTTTTAATTTCCTTGCTTGGCATAACGCATTATTGAAATTAAATTTAAATGTCTACAAGTTATTTACATGTGAAAGTGAATGTAAAATTAAAGTAAGGTAAACCTTATCTCCCTTATTGCTTACACAGTTACATACTTACATTCTAAATAAGGATTATCAATACACTTTTTTGGTACCAAATTATAACATGTACAGTAAGATACACAAATAAAACAAAAAGATGTAATAGATACTGCATGATTTTGTGACCCGTTTTTAAGCTGTACTATAAAAAAAATATATTCTAAGTGTTTGGTCCTCGATGCGCTTTAAATTTGCCAATTGTTTGGCCTTTGATAATACTTATTTGATAAGAGTGTCACTGATGAGTCTCTTAAAGAAAAACACACACGTCTGTCGTACAACATGTTAATCCTGGTATCTTTGAAGAGTTAATTAAGGTATACCATTATGTAGTATGTAATCTCTAAAGTCTCAAAAACATCAAACGAAAAATAAGACAATGAATAAACAGACAAAAGTCAAGGCTCCGTGTTAATTTTACAACTTGTTTGGGACTTGGATGGAGTGTGATAGTTGTCTCATTGGCAATGATACCACATATTGTTTGTTGACAATACTACATGCTGTTTGTTGACAATACTACATGTTGTTTGTTGACAATACTACATGTTGTCTGTTGACAATACCACATGTTGTTTGTTGACAATACTCCATATTGTTTGTTGACAATACTACATGTTGTTTGTTGACAATACTACATGTTGTCTGTTGACAATACCACATGTTGTCTGTTGACAATACTACATGTTGTTTGTTGACAATACTACATGTTGTTTGTTGACAATACTACATCTTGTTTATTGACAATACTACATGTTGTTTGTTGACAATACTACATGTTTTCTGTTGACAATACCACATGTTGGTTGTTGACAATACTACATGTTGTTTGTTGACAATACTACATGGTGTTTGTTGACAATACTACATGTTGTTTGTTGACAATACTACATGTTGTTTGTTGACAATACTACATGTTGTTTGTTGACAATACCACATGTTGTTTGTTGACAATACTACATGTTGTTTGTTGACAATACTACATGGTGTTTGTTGACAATACTACATGTTGTCTGTTGACAATACTACATGTTGTCTGTTGACAATACTACATGTTGTTTGTTGACAATACTACATGTTGTTTGATGACAATACTACATGTTGTTTGTTGACAATACCACATGTTGTTTGTTGACAATACCACATGTTGTTTGTTGACATCGTTCAAAGATACTACATTTATTGTTGAATAATATCATATGTTTAATGAGGTTTTTGTGGCAGGTTAGAAAAATCCCTTAGATTTATAGAGTAAAACTGTTTTACAAAGTAGGTAATTTTGTTGTTCTTATTACGAGGACAGGAAAATTTATAGTCTTACCAAAAAATTATCAAAGATGGTATATATTAAAGATAAAGATACGAGATACAACTTGAAATAAGTAAACATAAAATGACAAAAAACATTACAAATTTTATCAACATGTCAAATTAACACGAACGTACGATTTTCGAGTGCTCGCATTTACTAAAAGCTAGAGCTAGTCCAAAAAAAAAATCATGCATCAGATACTAAAATTAACTAAAACACATCCCAGGGATTTAGTATTTTAACGTCAGGGACAGTCAAAGAAGACATGACTTATGCAATGCCAAAAAATAAAAGTATCGACAGGTAGTAGGATAGTTAGGAGTTAAGTTCTATATAAAAAATGAACGTGAGTGTGTTTTTATTTATCTCGCTTGAAAAGAATACATATTTAGTTATGTTTTAATTTGCTGATGACAAAATCGATATTTTTGCCAAATAAAACTACTCTAGTATTCAGATCTATTAACAACATTGGTCAGGTAATCTTTACCTATAAGTTTTTTTTAATGGTTCAATGAGTTTACACATATCAACATAGTGATTTCCGCGCTTTAAGTACAATATCACCGTAAAAGGTAAGATGTGAAATACTGTTTTTAATAAGTTTTCTACAGGAACAGCCAAATTTACTAATCAAATCTATGTATCGATGAAAGAATTAGTAAAAGTTTTAAGTAATTTATGGTAACGAAATTCCTGATTTATAGTTCACATCGTATTTACCAGTGATCCAAAGATTACGTTCATTAATACCCATAACATTTTTACACCCACACACAGGCATAACGAACGAGTTTTGATATATAAACACCGTATGATGAAGTCAAATGAACAACATCGTCGTCTAAAAAAGAGAAAATTAACAATAGGGAGAGAAAAATCGCATCTTGTGTCATAAATTGTAGTATGAAATTTCCTTTTAGAAATTGAAATGTCTAAATCTAGTAAAGGACAACTTCTGTTTTATATGTTAGATTTAGTTAAAGAAAGTTCTTTTTGGTAAATTTTGGTAGTATAATTAGATTATTTATCGAAAAATATCATCAAGAAAACGGTAGGTATTGTTGAATGTATCAACCAAATGTAACAATGACGTGTCTTTACTGAATTTGGTAAAAAAACTGAGTAAGTGCCTATAGGAATAGCTGTCGAATCACATTATTACCGAAACGTACATATATGTTTTTCAGGGGGAAAATTTAAAGCTATACTTCAATCTTCACTTTTCCAGTAAGTGTATCTGGCATACTTCCGTTTTTCGTCACAGAAAAAGGAGTTTCAGCAAATGCATTCAAATAAATATGAATAAAAATTCTTGATAAGGTAGTGGAAAATGATGAATAATCTTGTCAATAGAATTAAAAGAACCATGAAAAAAGTAAAATTACATAGATACTGAACTCCGAGGAAAAGTCAAACTGATAAGTTCATTATCAAATGGCAAAATCAAAAGCTCAAACACATCAAGCGGATAGATAAAAACTGTCATATTCCTGACATGGTACATACCTTTTCTTTTGTAGTAAATTGTGGATTAAACCTGGTTTTATAGCTAGCTTAACCTTTTATTTGTAAGACAGTCGCATCAATCTACATTATATTGACAACGATGTGTGAACAAAAAATAGAAATTATCTGTAAAAATGTCAAAAACAGGGGTACATCATTCAACATTGTGTTATAATCTCAATCACTTTAAAAACCAACATGTATTTATATCACTATAAAACAAACATGTATTTATATCACTATAATAACAAACATGTATTTATATCACTATAATAACAAACATGTATTTATATCACTATAAATACAAGCACGTTTTTTTTATTATCTTAAACCTCGAAAGAATTTTTCACACTCAAAAAATAATTTATATTATTATTTTCATAAGCTTTATTGCAAAAGTTTTTTGAAAGTGGTAATGGAAGTAGTTAGAAGCACTGCTAGATTGGTAGTAGAAATCTTAAACAGAGTTTAAATGTGCAACTTCAGTAGCATAATAGGGACTTTAAAATGCATGGAAGAGGCTTTAAGCGAGGTAGTGGCAGTGATATAGATATAGGAATATGTGGTGTGAGCGCCAATGAGACTCATTTCCAATTCATAAAAGTAAACCATTATAGGTCCATGTAAGGCCTTCAACACGGAGCCTTGGCTCACACCGAACAAAAAGCTAAAAGGGCCCACAAATTACTAGTGTAAAACCATTCAAACGGGAAAACCAACGGTCTAATCTATATAAAAAAACCGAGAAACGAGAAACACGTTTAAATTACATAAACAAACGACAACTAATGTACATCAGAATCCTGACTTAGGACAGTTGCACACATTTGCAGCGGAATTAAATATTTTAATAGTACTAAACCTTCTCTCTTTTTCTGAAACAATAGAATAACATCACAATATAGAAAACTACACGATAAAATACCAATTGAAAGGTTTAACTCAATAAAAAAACGTACTTTAACAGATTATGAACGAGTAAATATGCTTGTTTAGGATTTGACTCTATGTGGAGCGTACGGACCTGAATGCAGCAGAATTGATAGTTTCGTTTTGGAAAACTTGCATGAAGTATATGCTTCACACTACCACTACATTATTGTTTAACTTTTCTGCCGGTACGGACATAAACCGTTTTGTGAGTACTTGGAGTTTATTATTTATTCTAGAAATGGGTATATCATGGACCCTATTATTAATTTTAGAATTGTTTTCAATTGAGATATTCGAATACCAACTGTATCAGTACAGTTTCATATGCAATAAACTTTACTATGCTGAAATATTTGTTTGTCTTCCAGATTAAGAAGTGTGTCGAGGAAATGCTAGAGATTTATCTTAAATGAGTTTCTGTTTTATATCGAAGTTCCAATATGAGGATCAAAACACTATCCATATACAACTTTTATGCATATGTACATAAATAAGAAGGGTCATAACTGACTGCAACATTTGCAATGACATATTTGCGTAAACATCTGTAATTTTGCCTAAAGGAAAAAGAAAGATGGCTTCTCTTTCTGCAGAAGAGGAAAACTATGTCAGAATGAGTTTATTGCTGACAGGGATTTCTCCACGTGCAGTTAGAGTATTGTTTGATAGTGAATTCCACCCATCATGTTTGGACTCTTCTTTGAAAAAAGCATACAACAAACTGTTGGACTTGAAAAAGAAACGTGTTATAAATGAAGCACAATGGAACCTACTGTTCACTCGTTTCCCAGGTAAGTGTAAAGCCTTGTTATTGATTGGTAACTTTTTATTATTAACCTGTGTGAGGATTAGATTTCGGGATCACATGTTCTATTGGTAACTTTACATTCGGTAATGACATCTTTGCAAGGAGACACAATTTCTTTTTTCATAGGTGTGTTTTTGAATTAATGTTTGATAGATCATAGCTAATTCTTAAATTTACCATTATACGTTGTGAACTGTGTTTGAGTTATAATAATCATGCAATTCTGAAAGCAGTACCAAAAAATTAACTGGGTCAACAATTAAAATAGTCAATAGGATTGTAGCATTTCATTTTTGTTTTGATGATTTTTTCCTTTGATGACTAATGCTAGGAGAATGTATGATGACGATGATTAGAAAAATGTCAGTTATGATTGCAGTATATTAAAGAAGATTGATAAAGAATATGAGAATTTTGTTGTTTCTCTTTATATACTTCATTTCAATACTTTCGTCGGTTCATGTTATAACTGTACATAAGATAGATAGCAAAAAGTAAAATCACAAAAAAAACTTAGCTTCCAGGAAAATGTACAAGCGAAAGTCCCTAATCATGTCAACAGAATTAAAAGAACCATGAAAAAGTAAAATCACATAGATACTGAAATCCAAGTAAAAGTCAAAATGATAAGTCCATTATCAAATGGCAAAATCAAAAGCACAAACAAATCAGACGAATGGATAACAACTGTCATATTCCTGACTCGATACAGGCGTTTTCTTATGTAGAAAAAAGTGGAAAAAACTGGTTTTCTAGCTAGCCAAACCTCTCATTTGTATGACTGTATCATATAATTTCATAACATTGACAATTATATGTGAACAAAACAAACAGACATAATTATAATAGGTAAAGATGTCAAAATAGGGGCACAGGAGTCAACATTGTGTTATAATTCAATCACCATAAAAAGAAATCTACTGTATGCTTATAATGTTTTATTAATTACAGATCGTCCAGATTCAAAGACATTCGATGTCACTTTAATGATAACATTATTGAGAAATTTGACTAAAATTTCCCCTACTGGTTGTGGATTTGACCATTTGCCTACTACCATGGAAACTACAGCAGGTTCAGATTTATCCAGAATAAAATACTACAGGAACTATATGGCACATCTGGGCGATGGCAAATTAGACACAACTTTCTTCAATACGGCTTGGAATAATATAACTGGTGTATGTAATGCTAATGAATAATTTTATACAATCATCTGCCTCCTTCTTCAACTGATATGGTCCAAATATTTTTTTTATTACTTAGCGTCCGTTGTCCGTAGACTGCTTCGTCTTCAACTTTTACAAAAATCTTTTAAGAAACTAATTGGTCAGATTAACGCAATATCGTCAATGATTTTTGTTATATGAATTCTATTCTTGTCTTCAATTTTGAAGAGTGTCCATTCTTGAAGTTGTCATAGTTTAGCAACAAATGCACTTTAGAGCATTTAGTATTTCCGTACATACAATTTATTATACGCTTAAAACATATATGATAAATCTTGAGAGGATGTGATGTGTGTGCAAATGAGACTCTCCATCGAAATCACACATTTTCAAATGGTGAATTCCAAATGGTGAAGTTGAAATTATCCCTTCGTAAATTTTACGGACTCCATAGCGAGTTGGTTAGTCGTTAAGGAAAAACCGTTCAACAGATGATATCGGATATGTTCCTTACATGTACGTCGTAACTACAATCCCCTTCCCTTTAATGAATGTGACCTACCTAATTATACTATTTAACGGATTTGTTATAACATGAGTAACACGACGGGTGCTACATGTGGAACAGGATCTTCTTACCCTACCGGAGCACCTGAGATCACCCCTGGTTTTTGGTGGGGTTCATTTTGCTTATTCCTTAGTTTTCTATGTTGTGTCATGTGTACTATTGTTTGTCTGTTTGTCTTTTTCATTTTAAGGTATGGCGTTGTCAGTTTGTTTTCAATTTATGAGTTTGACTGTCCCTCTAGTATCTTTCCCTCTTTTAAAAGTAAACCATTATAGGTCAGATTAAGTACTTTTCAATATGGAGACATGGCTCACACCGAATAGCAAGCTATAATGCAAAATAACTAGTGCAAAACGATTCAAACAGGATAACCAACGGTCTAATCTATATGAAAAACGAGAAACGAGAAGTAATTATGAACCACAGTAACAAACGACAACAACAGGCTCCTGACTGAGGACAGGTGTAAACAAATACAGCGGTTTTAAATGCATCAACCTTACCATAATCGAAACAATAGTGTAAACCACAACACAGAAAGATACACTATAACATATAAATAGAAATGGCTTAATCGAAAGCATATTAACACATAACAACAAATCACGCACTTAACGACAAATTTTGAGCTATGACTCAATGTAATTACAAATAAATAAAAAAGTAGATGAGATTTAAAACAATATTAGAAAGACAACAATAACCATGAAGAAAATGCTGCTTAATAAAATGACGTACACATGTAAATAAAATATATTTAAATATTGAGTACGGGAATTTTTTTTACAGAATAAATAATTCTGTTGTTCATTGAACGAGAACAGAAGTGAACGCTTCTCAATGGTGGTATATATTGAAAATAGTCACTCGAAATAAAACGCCAAAAAGTAAAAATTAACTAACAAAAATGCATAACAAATTGTATCAACAAGTCAAATCTACGCAGTTAAAGAAATCTAGTCTTGTTAAAAATCAATAATAATAATAATCAAACACCACACAGTAAAGACTGAAATCAACTAAAACACATCCAATGAATTTACTGTTTTAACGTCATGGACAGTCAAGGAAGGCGTGACTTGTGCAATGGCAAAATATTAGTTTTGGCAGGCAGTAGGATAGTTCGGAGTTAATCTTTTAATAAATATGTAAATGTTACATAAATGAAGTAATCTCTCCACATACATTAAAGAAGGAGGATGTGTATTAATTTATATACCCCCAAAAAACAAACGTTCGAAAAGAACACAAACTTAGTTTTAGTTTATGTCTATGTAAACTTTACTCAAAGATCTAATTACAACATGTGTAAGATAACCTTAGATACAAAGTTTACTTAAAAGTTCGATTAGTTAACATGGATAACATAGCGCTTTCCACAAAATTAAAGAAACAACAGACACGGCTTTATCTACCTCTAGACTTATACCTCGAATTTGACATACACGGTCATCTAAGTCCCAGAATTAAAGACAAACGGGACGATTCTATTTTCAAAATTTATATTATAGCTTCAGTCAAAAGTATATTCATATATTTTACAGGCCATTAATAGACTAGGTGGACAGCAAATGAACCAGGAGTGTGAACATCTGAAAACTAAACCTCTAGATCAAACCAACCAAGAAATAATGCTTGAAATCAAATGTTCTAATGATGAAATCAGGGAGCTGAAAAACTCATTTGAAAGTCTGAAGCTATCACATACTAAAATGAAGAAATCCCATGAATTACTACAAGAAAACCATACTAATGTTACAAAAGAACTTCAAAAGATAAAGTCTTCTCAAACGGATACAGTACCGTGGAATGTTAGAGGTAAACACATTATAAGTTATATAGTTCGCTACTAACCCATACAAATTCTTACAGGGTAAGTAAAATCCATAGACGTGAGGCAGGAGAACATATGTCCTATGGATTTAATTCACCCTCTATGAACCGTAATGGGTTAGTAGTTAACCGAATAGCGAATATATCGCACGCTGAACTTTTTCTGCTGCGTTTTGTTGTAAAATAAACAATGAAACACAAGAACATTGATAGATGAAGTCAACATTAACAGTAGACCTGACGTCATGACCCCGCTATGGAATTCCCCTACAGATTCATCGGGGTCACCACGTTACGGTTTTAAACCAATCAAAACTTTATAATTTACCTGCGGTGCGATACAGTGACTTTGTGGAAGACGAATGTTAAAGCGTGATGCAAGAAGGTGGCAGCTGACTTTTAAGAATCCGCAAGATTATTATTATACATATAAGGAGATGTATTATGATTGCCAATGACACAGTCAAGTGAAGAAGATATAAAAAATTATAGGTCATCGTAAGGCTTTCAACAATGAGGAAAATCTAATCTTTTAGTCTGTCATAAAGCTCCGAAATAAATTATGAAACAATTCAAAAGAGGAAACCAACAGCAAAATAAAGAATGAAAAACAACTGAACTTCATGTTCCTGCCTTGCATTGTGCATGTTTATACAGAATAGAGGGATTGAACTTGTGTGTTAGCGCTCAACCCTGTAACATGGGCGGTGGTGAAAGAAATTATACGTTTAAGTTATAATTGGCTTGACTCAAAAATGGCAAAACTTTTAGGAATTTTGATAATCAGTGCTCTTCAACTTCGTACTTTATTTGGCCTTTTAAGCTTTTTTAGATTCGAGCGTCAAAGACAAGTCTTTTGTAGACGAAACGCGCGTCTGGCGTATATATAAAATTTAGTCCTGGTATCTGTAATGAGATTATTTACAACCACTGGGTCGATGTCACTGCTGGTGGAGATTTATTTCCCCGAGGGTATCACAAGCCCAGTAATCAGCACTGTTTGTGCTGACATGAATTATCATTGATATTATTATATTTATAAATTAACTATTTACAAAATTTTGAAGTTTTTGAAATACTAAGGTTTTTCTACCTCAAAGATAGATAACCTTATCTGTATATGGCAAAACTTTTAGGAACTTTGGTCCTCATTGCTCTTCAACTTCGTACTTTATTTGGCCTTTTTTTCTTTTTTGGATTCGTGCGTCAGTGGTGAGTCTTTTGTAGACGAATCGCGCGTCTGTCGTAGATATAAAATTTATTCCTGGTATCTATGATTAGTTTATTTAGTACGAAGCTTAAAAAAAAGTACAAACAATAGACACAAACAATGAAATTTAAAGTGTTGCAGTAACTCAAAGCTATTTCAAAACTTGTTACAATTAATAAATTCATTAAGTCTCCCAGACTTTATAATTATTCATTACAGAAGATTTAGAGTAAAAACTTCATAGACAGTCTAAAACACGCACGGCCTTGCACACTGCCAAAGTTGACAAAACAGTACAAGTGTCGACAAGATTTAGTTTGATAAGGTCTCAGCTCTTCGATGATTGACCATGAACCTTCCGAGTTTAATTCCAAAATTATAACTGCTTTACAAAACATGCACAGTAACGGTCACATATATGAGGATACACTCGGATATTTAAAATTTTCAGAGAATGCAAAGCTCGGTCGATTGTATCTTTCTACCAAAATACACCCCTGGTAGACCCATTGTATCCGCAAACGGCCACTGGACTGAGATAGACCTTTATTTAAAATCTCATGTAGAACATCTTCCTTTTAACATTCAGGACACTATGGGTTACCTTTGTATAATGGAATCCATGAAACCCTTTCCTTGTCACTTTAGATGTCACCAACATACCTCATGATGACGGAATACAATCGTGTAAGGAAAAATGGAATTCGTGCAACTCTTCAGAACCACCATTATTGATGAACATTACCTTCAGATAAACATCACAGAGTTAGGAACAAAATGGCACCGTCTTACGCCTATATTTTCGTGGGCAAATAAGGGAAAAAAATCATTTCAACATCTTTATCCAACCCTATCTTGGTTCAGGTTCATCGACGATGTTGACATAAAATGGATTGAATCATAACAAAACTTTTAATCAGACATGCAAACAACGCCCATCAGTGAATTAAATTTACTTCCGACTCTAAAATATATTTCTTAGCCACAACAATATCTATAATAAACTTATCATAGATACGAGGGCTAAATTTAATATATACGCAAGAAGCGTTTGATCTATAAAAGACTAACTAGTGACGCTCGAATCCAAATAGGTTAAAAAGTCCAAATAAAGTACGATGTTGAAGAGCATTGAGGACCATCATTCCTAAAAGTTTTGCCAAATACAGCTAAGGTAATCTATGCAAGAAGAAGTAGAAAAACCTTAGTTTTTCAAAAAATTAAAAAATTTGTAAACAGTAAATTTATAAATATAACCATATCAATGACAATTCATGTCAGCACAAGGACGGTGTCATATCAACAGACCACCTCTACTGAAAACCTACAAATAAACATCAGTACCTTTTCTCAAAAACCTTTCAGCCCAAACACTATACAAAAAGTATCTCGTACTGTCAAGCTCTAAGAGTAAAGTAAGGCTGTAACAAAACGGTCAGAGTAACTTCGCGGAATTTTGACTAAACGAGTTTATAAGAAATGGAACATAAGAGAGGGATTTGCGCGTTCTAACAATAACAGCCGCAATGATATTTAAAATACAAAAAGAAGGAGCGCAGCAAAATTCTTCCGTTTATTTTAACATACAATCCCGCCTTTACTTAACTTTCGTGTCTGGACTGTACCAATTGGCAAATTATTGCCAAGCACCCAAAATTATCCAAGATCTTTCCTTAACATAATAATTTCTGTCTTAGATTTTCGGATACCAGCAAGTCTACAATATTTTTTGTGAGAGCTGACGTCTTCTCTAATAAAAGTGGTTCAATTGCAGGATGACGCAAGTCGGGTGATAACAGACGATGTCTGACTTACTGAATACTCAAACATTTACTTCCAACTCCACTGGGTCTGTGTACACTATATTTTGCAATGTAACTTGTAAAACCAAGAATTTTGTTTACATTCTTCAGAGTCGATGTGGCATGCAGTATGTCGACGAAACAAAACAGCCATTCAACAAACGCATGAATGGTCATCAAAGTGACTACACCTGCAAGCCCGACAGCCCCATAAGTCGTCATTTGAAATCACACGGACACGCCCAAGCTGATCTCATAAACATTACCATTACAATCATAGATCACAACAAGGGTCGACAGACCTTCTCAGGACGGTTTTGATAAAAAAAAAAAAAAAGGTTAAGGGCAGTATCCCAAGAGGGCATAAATAATAAAAAAACATAGAATGAGTCACTCATTTTCCTTACTATCACTCATTTTCCTACCATCACTTGTTTCCAGGGTTCCGTACTTGGCATTTACAGTTTTAAGGAATTATGAATTAGACCAGTTACAGGGTTCTATTTATTAGGGAGGGATGTCCAAGTACGCAGTCACGTTAAGCTTTTTAACCTTAGTCAAAATTAATTATAATTTTTGTAATCATAATGAAACTGCTATTTGTTGTTACATCTTAACTGTTGTCACCTTTGAAATTTAAGAGTTGTACCAATTCATATCTCACATTACTTTTTTTTATTATTTGAAGCATATCTTTGCAGTATCTGTTGTAAATAGCTATATAAACTACGTCATGTTTAAAATTTTTAGAATTATACAAGCATCTCTGCAATGTTCAGTTTTGACTGTTTTGTTGTATAGATTTCAAGTTTGTTATAGTTTTATAGTCAAAATAGAAACGCGCGTCTGGCGTATATACAAAATTTAGTCCTGGTATCTATGATGAGTTTATTTATATAAATTCAAATATTTGGTGAAGAAGTTTGGCAGTACCTGTTTAGTACTTCACACCACCAGTTTTTCGACAATGTTTTTAACTTTTTATAAAGTTATTTATGATCAATATGATCTGGTTGGTTTCTTTGAATAAACTTACTCGTAAAGGTAATCAATTAAACATTCAACTAAAACTTCAAAATATAGTTTTTATCGGAACTAACATTGATCTTGTTTTTTGACAAATATAACAATTCTAAAAGGGTACACCATCACCACAAAATACAACTCTTAAATTTCAAAGGTGACAACAGTTAAGTTTCATTATGGTTACAAAAATAATAATAAATTTTGACTTAGGTTAAAAAAACTTAACGTGACTACGTACTTGGACATCCCTCCCAAATGATATTTTAAATAAAAGTCTACCTCAGTCCTGTGGCTCTTTGCGGATACAATGGGTCTACCAGGGTTGTTAAAGTGTGTATTTTAATAGGAAGATACAATCGAGCAGGCTTGGCATTCTCTGATTTTAAATATCTGATTGTATCATCCAGTTACACATAATAATATAGAAAATAAAATGACAACCAATGATTAATTTCTAGCAGAAGCTGATAAATTAACGAGGTTAAATAGTACATATCCATGTTTACTGCCTTCTGAAAAAGAAGCATCCCTATATGACAAGTAGCCTTTATGACATTATAAGCTAACTGGCTATATAGAATCGATAATTATTAGAACATTGCTAAGACAACAGAAAACCTTCAGTATTATTAGTACACATACTAGTATGCTTAACAAAATAATGTGTTGTGCACACTATACATAAACAATTGACTATTACTTTATCAAGTTTTTCATTTCGTCAATTGTTTTACTTAATTTGCTGACCATGGCATTTTGCAGCTGTTGTACTATGTGTTCTGTTGAAGTGTTTAGTAGCATCATAAAGGTGAAAAAACGATCCAAAATTAAAAATAAAATAAAATCAATAATAATTTATTCATGTTTGAAATTTCAGCGCAATTCAACAAAATACTTGACGATTGGAAGATCAATGACCAGATGTTCATAAATACAAGAGCTGCTGAACATGTGCTAAAATGTATAAAAGAGAACAGTTGTGTAACTATCACTGCGAGTTCTGGTGCAGGAAAAACAGCAACACTCCGAAATGTTGTTTTAAAAATGGCAAATGAAAAGTTTGATATTCTTTTAGTGTCTGAACCAGGAAATATTGTGCAGTATTACAATCCAAATAAAAAAACATTGTTTGTCATTGATGATTTATGTGGAAACTTTTCGGTTGCCCAAAGTGACATTAAAAGTTGGGATCCTCTAATCGATCGTATAAAAGACATTCTTAAAAACAAACAAACAAAAATAATTGCAGCATGTCGATTACAAGTATTTCAGGATGAAAAATTTGACACATTATCAGTTTTCAAGTCATGTGTATGTAACATGCTGTTAGAGGAAATACGTTTGTCAAAAAATGAAAAAACGTTAATTGCAGAGTTATATATGAAATCAAAAGCCTCTGACATTGATGACTATTATGACTTATATGACTGTTTTCCACTTTTATGTAAGATGTTCCATGATAATCCCAATTTTGATGCTGCAAATCTATTTCAGAAACCATTTTCAGTTTATGAATCAGAAATTGACAAGTTATTTAAGAAGGGACATTTCACTAAATACTGTGCTTTAGCTTTATGTGTCATGTTTAACAATGAATTGAAGGCAGAATTGCTGACAGAAGATGTTTCTGCAGAAACTAAAATTATTTTCGAGAAAACAATGGAAGCATGTAAAATTGACAGAGGAACATCCTTATTTTTAATACAGAACGAGCTTGACTCACTTACTCATACATATATTGAAAAGGAAATGTATTTTTGGGACGAAAAATATTTCTACACAACTTTACATGATAAAATATTTGACTTTTTAGCATACTACTTTGGACAAAAAATACCAAGTTGCCTGATAAAGTATGCAGACAGCTGTTTGATTCATAACCGGTTCATGTTAGAAAAAGAGGATAGTTTTGATTCATACATCAGTATTATTCCATCAAAATACCACCAGATTTACATAGATAGAATAACTGAAGAATGGTCTAAAGGAAATGTTCGCGATATATTTTGTAATATTAATATGAAGATACCTCAGTTCAGACAAACATTATTGTTACATTTGAACACACTTGATACAGCAAACCAGAAACGACTTGCACAAACCTATGATAAGGAAAGCAACACAACTGATGACGACTATGATTGGTTTGACGAGGAGATAAGATATGATTCTGTTTTGTCACATTGTTGTATGCTAGGAGACATTCCTTTGATTAACTGGTGTTTAAACAATGCGGTTGATGTGAATCAGTGTACATTAGACAATCAGTCAACTGTAATGATTGCTACTTTACAAGGTCATACAGAAACAGTGAAGATTTTGATGGACAATGGAGCAGACTGCAATAAATGTGACAGGTCTGGTGAGTCACCCATAATGAAGGCTTGTATGCTTGGTCATACAGAAATAGTAAAGATATTGTTAGAAAGAGGAGCAGATTATAAAAAATCTGATTCTTATGGGACAACACCTCTACTTATGGCTTGTAAACATGGTTTTTCAGATATAGTATTGATGTTCGCACACAAAAGGATATACTTTGATAAATCTGATAATGAGGGTTTGACATCTTTACTGCATGCTTGTGAACATGGTCATAAAGATATAGTAGAGATGTTGTTAGATGAAGGAGTATACTATAATCAATCCGATAATAAGGGTTGGACACCTCTTATTTTTTGTTGTAGATATGGTTATTTAGAAATAGTGAAGCTGTTGTTAGAAAGAGGAGCTGACTATGAAAAATGTGACAGTTGGAATCAGTCGCCTGTAATGAAGGCATGTGAACATGGTCATGTAGAAACGGTGCAACTTTTATTAGACAGAGGAGTAAAATGCAATGAATCTAACAATCTCGGGTTGACACCTCTACTCAAGGCTTGTAAATATGGTCATACAGAAATAGTCAAGACATTGCTAGACAAAGGAATTGACTGTAATAAAGGTGACAAGTTGGGCCAGTCACCATTAATATATGCTTGTACAAATGGTCATACAGACATAGTCGGGATCTTATTGAACAAGGGGGTAGACTGTGATAAGTTTGACATTCATGGACGGACACCTATAATGCATGCCTGTGAAAATGGTTACACAGAAATTGTAAAATTGCTGTCAGACAAAGGGGTAGACGTGAATTATTGCGACAATAATGGTCAGTCACCTTTAAAATATTCCTGTGAAAATGATAATACAGATATAGTTAGAATACTGTTAGATAAAGGCGTGGAATATAATAAATCCGACAAAAACGATCGGTCACCTTTATGGTTTGCTTGTCGAATGGGTAATTTAGAAATTGTTCAGTTGTTGTCAGACAAAGGAGCTGACTGTGATAAGTGTGATTATCGTCATAATACCCCTGTAATGAAGGCATGCAAGTATGGTCACACAGATATAGTGAAGATGCTTTTAGAAAAGGGTATTGACTATGATAGGGTTAACATCTTGCGACAATCCCCATTAATTAAAGCGTGTAAGCATGGTCATGCAGACATAGTTGAGATGCTATTGGACAAAGGAGTAGACTATAATAAATCTGACATTAACGGTTGGACATCTATTGCATATGCTGGTAGTAATGGTGATACAGAAATAGTGAAGATGTTATTAGAAAAAGAAGTAATAAGTTGAACATTTTAAGTCAGTCACCTGTTATGCTTGCTTTGATCCATGGACATACCGAAATAGTAACGATGTTACTTAACAGAGGAGTAAACTATAACCAATGTGACAACAATAAAAGATCACTTCTAATAAAGGCCTGTTCCAAAGGTCGTACTGAATTTGTCAAGATATTGTTAGACAACAAAGTAGACTATAATAAATGTGACAGACAGGGACAATCATCATTAATGTTTGCTTGTAGATATGGGCATAAACAAATAGTAAGGATGTTGCTAGAAAGAAGAGTCGACTATAACAAATGTAACAAATGGCGTTGGTCAGCTGTACTGTATTCCTGTAAACATGGCCACAGAGACGTTTTATGGATGTTGATACTTCGAGGTGCAAACATAAATGTATGTGATAATAATGGATGTTCACCAGTAATGATTGCTTGTAAACGTGGCTATACAGAAATGGTAAAGCTGCTGTTAGATTACAAGGCAGACTATTTAAAATGCAACAATAAGGGACAGTCACTTATAATGCTTGCTTGTAAATATGGTCGTACAGAAATAGTTAGGATCTTATTAGATAAAGGGGTAGACTATAATAACTGCGACAAAATGGGAATTTCACCTCTAATGTACGCTTGCGAACATTGTCATATAGATGAAGTAAGGATGCTGTTAGATATCGGAGCAGACTTCAATAAATATAGTGATGGTTTATCACTTCTTTTGAAGGCTGGTAAACATGGTCATTTTGGTTTAGTTAAGATGTTGTTAGAAAAAGGAGCAAGATTGAATGAAAGTTACCCAGATGGATCTTCACTTTTAATGAATGCTTGTGAAAATAATCATACAGAAACAGTAAATTTTTTGGTAAACAAAGAAGCAGACTTTAATGAATGTGACTTTGATGGACGGTCTCTGCTATTGAATGCTTGTAAAAATAATAACTTTGAGACAGCATGTTTGTTAATAGAAAAAGGAGCGGAGTTAAATAAATGTGACAGATTGGGTCAGTCACCTGTCATTAAAGCTTGTGAACATGGTCATATAAAAGTTGTTAGTTTGCTGTTAGACAAAGGAGCAGATCATGATAAAGTTGATAGAATGGGCCAGTCACCGATAATAAAGGCTTGTGAAAATGGACACATAGAAATTGTTAAAGTACTTTTAGACAAAGGCGCAGAATTTAATAAACTGAACAGATCGGGACAATCACCTATTATGAAGGCTTGTGAGCATGGTCATGACCAAGTCGTAAGTTTGTTGTTAGACAAAGGAGCAGATTATGATGGGCTTGACAGATCTGGTCAATCACCTGTAATGGAGGCTTGTAGACAAGGTCATGAAAATATTGTAAAACAATTGATAGCAAAAGGAGCAGACTATGATAGATTGGACAAAATGGGTCAGTCTTCTTTGATTGTAGCTTGTGAATATGGTCATACAAATATAGTAAGAATATTATTAGAGAAAGGAGCAGACTTAAATAAATGTGACAGATCAGGTATAACACCTGTTATGAAGGCATGTGAAAATGGTTATCCAGATATACTATGGATGTTGTTAGATAGAGAAGCAAACTGCAATGAATTTGATGATAATGGGAGCACACCTTTAACGACAGCTTGTAAACTGGGTCATACAAAAATAGTAAATTTGCTGTTAGACAAAGGAGCCGACTTAAATAAATGTGATTTTGATGAAATGTCACCAGTAATGGTAGCTAGTGAACTTGGTTTTACAGAAATAGTAAGCATATTGATAGATAAAGGAGCAGAATATGTTGAACCTAACATTTTTGGTCAGTCAGCTGTCATGTGTGCTTGTTGGAGTGGTCAAATAGAAACCATGAAGCTGTTATTAGATAGAGGCGCAGACTGTAATTATAGTGACAATGAAAACGCCTCACTTTTACTAAGGGCGTGTGAAAATAGGCATACCGACATTTTAAAGTTGTTGTTAGAAAGAGGTGCAGACTATAATAAATGGGATGAAAATGATCAGTCGCCGATTATGAATGCTTGTGAACATGGTTATACAGAAATAGTAAATATACTATTACACAGCGGAGCAGACTTTAATAAAGTGGACTGTAACGAACAGTCACCTTTAAGTAAGGCGTGTGAACATGGTAATACAGAAATAGTGAATTTGTTATTAGAAAAAGGAGCAGAATTTAATAAATCAGACTTGAATGACCAGTCAGCTCTTATGAAGGCATGTGAACATGGTCATACAGAAATAGTTAGTATTTTGTTAAACAAAGGATTAGACTGTAATAAAATGGACATGAATGATCATTCATCAATTATGATGGCATGTAAACATGGTCATACAAAAATAGTAAGAATGTTGATGGAAACAGGAGCAGAATGGGATAAATGTGATAACCTGGATCAGTCACCTGTATTTATGGCTTGTGAAGAGGGTTATACAGAAATTGTAAAGATGTTGTTAGAAACAGGAGTAGATTTGAACCGATGTGACTATAATGGTCAGTCACCTGTAATGAAAGCTTGTGGACATGGTCATATAAAAATAGTTGGAATGCTGATTGAAAGTATAGCAGACTTTAACAAATGTGATGTATATGGTCACACAGCTTTAATGATGGCTTGTACGCATGGTCATACAAAAGTAGTAAAAATGTTGTTAGATCGAGGCGCAAACTATTATAAATGTGACAATAATGGCAAGTCACCCGTTCAAATTGCTTCTCTGAATTGTCATTATGATATAGTTACTATGATTAATAAACATGCTTTAAAGGAGAATCAAAATTAAAGGTCAACATGAATTAACTGATGATGCACTTTCCAGGAAACATTTAGAAACATATGAACAAACATATTATAAAGTTTTTCGTTTGGTTTGTTTTCATTTTAATCATTAAATGATTTATCAAATGGAAAGTAATATTGGCTTGAAATATTAGCTGTTGAAATATATGATATTGCTGTAAAAATGCTATAATTATATTGCTACTTTTTAAATTTTACATTTTTTGGCTTCAATTATTTCAATATTGTAGTATTTTTGTGATGAAACACACTTAAATATCTTTTCGTCGAAACTTGGGGTTTCCCCTGTGTTATAGTTATACTATTTATAAGTTTAAAACTGGTTAGTGAGAGTAGTTGTATAACGAGTTCTTGTTTTGGTTATAAATATATATGGGTAATATATGCACGTGAAATACTTTGGCGGTCTAAAAGGTGGGGTTCCGTTATGTTATATAAAGAAAAAATGTTGGTGTCATCTCATCGAAAGTGCTCACAGTAACTACGACAGTTTGCAGTTTATTTACGGTCAATATAAGAATGTATATGATTATGATACTAAGCTTTGTTTCAATTCATTTTTAAAAAATGTATTGGACGATTGTGTTTGTACTTGTATTGTTATAATATGTTGATTTATAATGTCATTAAACATTGCTTACTATAGAAAAAGAATAGTTACCGCGAGTAACTAAACCTATACCTCTAGAGATTTGTTTCATTTATTATACCAAGGATTAAGTAAAGAAATACTTTAAATTCGGACGAGCATGGCGAGAGAGAATTTAAATGTACTGTAAAAACACAGTGTGGCATTTGTTTTTACACACACATATCTATACATCTGTTGTAGGGTTGTCACTGACTCAGACGTACTTATGAATATAATTATTTTCTGTGACTGTATCTTTCATTAATTTGTAGGATCCTTTACTATAGATAATTTAGCTGATCTGTAACAATAACATCTTCATGCCTTATATATCATGTACTGAAGTACGCCGCTAGATTAAAACTGACGTAGAAAGGTAACATATGGCCACCGAAAGCTCTTTTAAATGAGAGCCCAGGTGGTCGTGTGGTCTAGCGGGACGGCTGCAGTGCAGGCGATTTGGTGTCACGATATCACAGTAGCATGGGTTCGAATCCTGGCGAGGGAAGAACCAAAAATTTGAGAAAGCAAATTTACAGATCTAACATTGTTGGGTTGATATATATATACAACTCGTCTAAACATCAACCCAACAATGTTAGATCTGTAAATTTGCTTTCTCAAATTTTTGGTTCTTCCCTCGCCGGGATTCGAACCCATGCTACTGTGATATCGTGACACCAAATCGCCTGCACTGCAGCCGTCCCGCTAGACCACACGACCACCTGGGCTCTCAAAAAAAAGAGCTTTCGGTGGCCATATGTTACCTTTCCACGTCAGTTTTAATCTAGCGGCGTACTACAGTACATGATATATAAGGCATGAAGATGTTATTGTTACAGATCAGCTAAATTATCTATAGTAAAGGATCCTACAAATTAATGTAAGATACAGTCACAGAAAATAATTATATTCATAAGTACGTCTGAGTCAGTGACAACCCTACAACAGATGTATCCATCGGATCGCCATCAATGATGGTGATACATGGCTGTGTACATAATGTATATACAACTCGTCTAAACATCAACCCAACAATGTTAGATCTGTAAATTTGCTTTCGCAAATTTTTGGTTCTTCCCTCGCCGGGATTCGAACCCATGCTACTGTGATATCGTGACACCAAATCGCCTGCACTGCAGCCGTCCCGCTAGACCACACGACCACCTGGGCTCTCAAAAAAAAGAGCTTTCGGTGGCCATATGTTACCTTTCCACGTCAGTTTTAATCTAGCGGCGTACTACAGTACATGATATATAAGGCATGAAGATGTTATTGTTACAGATCAGCTAAATTATCTATAGTAAAGGATCCTACAAATTAATGTAAGATACAGTCACAGAAAATAATTATATTCATAAGTACGTCTGAGTCAGTGACAACCCTACAACAGATGTATCCATCGGATCGCCATCAATGATGGTGATACATGGCTGTGTACATAATGTATATACAACTCGTCTAAACATCAACCCAACAATGTTAGATCTGTAAATTTGCTTTCGCAAATTTTTGGTTCTTCCCTCGCCGGGATTCGAACCCATGCTACTGTGATATCGTGACACCAAATCGCCTGCACTGCAGCCGTCCCGCTAGACCACACGACCACCTGGGCTCTCAAAAAAAAGAGCTTTCGGTGGCCATATGTTACCTTTCCACGTCAGTTTTAATCTAGCGGCGTACTACAGTACATGATATATAAGGCATGAAGATGTTATTGTTACAGATCAGCTAAATTATCTATAGTAAAGGATCCTACAAATTAATGTAAGATACAGTCACAGAAAATAATTATATTCATAAGTACGTCTGAGTCAGTGACAACCCTACAACAGATGTATCCATCGGATCGCCATCAATGATGGTGATACATGGCTGTGTACATAATGTATATACAACTCGTCTAAACATCAACCCAACAATGTTAGATCTGTAAATTTGCTTTCGCAAATTTTTGGTTCTTCCCTCGCCGGGATTCGAACCCATGCTACTGTGATATCGTGACACCAAATCGCCTGCACTGCAGCCGTCCCGCTAGACCACACGACCACCTGGGCTCTCAAAAAAAAGAGCTTTCGGTGGCCATATGTTACCTTTCCACGTCAGTTTTAATCTAGCGGCGTACTACAGTACATGATATATAAGGCATGAAGATGTTATTGTTACAGATCAGCTAAATTATCTATAGTAAAGGATCCTACAAATTAATGTAAGATACAGTCACAGAAAATAATTATATTCATAATATATATATAAACGAGTCTAAATTGAAAACTACGTTCAAACCTATGACTGCGTTGGATAAAAACCGCAATTTTTATACCTGTGCATGTCAAACAAATTTCGTTGTAGAAGGGTCTAAAAACAGCACAAACAACATTTTCCAAAAGACCAAAAGAGTGAAAAAGTATATTCAAACAAAACGCATTTGACTAACAGGTCGAACAACTGATGTTCTTTAACCCTGCTGACTGCCATTGGCGATTGCCAAATAAAATTGATCACAGGTTGTAACAAAATGGATCTTATTATAAATTTAATACGTCACAGAAAAAAAAAATTGTTAACTTGTGGACAGGATGTTGTGCCACAAACAATCGGTGTCAATATTTCTTTAGTACACCATATCCGGTTTTCCACAATAAATGTCTCTTCAGTGATGTTAGGGATCGAAACGGTATTTGGAAGGCCATATAAAAAGCACCCTCATTTTTAGAGAAAGTACCCTCATTTTTAGATTAACTCTTGAATTTTAAGAGTCAATATATAGGATGAACGGATCATATAAACCGGAGGGAAAATATGATACATGCCCAAACAAAAAATATAAACGAGTCTAAATTGAAAACTACGTTCAAACCTATATATATATATAGATCTATCGAATTATGATTTTATGCAAAATAAACGTTAATTTGGGTCGAGTGGGCGTTGTATTTTTTTTGTCCCTCTGTTCGTCCGTCCTTTTCTTCTATAATCCATCCTACATAAGGGTAGAACATTTGATTAAAGTAATTTAAGGAAAACTGAATTCACCAATCGAAAACAGGCTCAATATGATGTGATTTTTTAAATTATATAAAAAATAATTAATTTGACACCGATTTAAAAGATCATTGAACATGGAAATAAACTCATCATAGATACCAGGATTGAAATTCTATATTTACTCCGACGCGCGTTTTGTCAGAGACGCTCGAATAAAAAAAATGGTAATCAGTTAATTCGCGGGTTTATATAGTTTAATATGAAGGTTTGGTAAAATCAACCAGAATATTACTCTATATCTTTGATTCTTAAGTCAAATTGTAAATTATATGACTTATTACTCTGAATTCACTGTTTATTGAAGATTAACATAGAACAGTGCGGTTGGGCCATGGTGTCTTAAAGGACATAATTCTAACAGAAACACATGGTTCTTTTGTGAAGAGACCACACTGAAAACTCTGCAGAATTTCTGGAATGGATAACGTAACACACCGTTCGACAAAACATTAAAATATTTCATATATGTCATCTATGCTAATATGCATGGAGATATTCTAGTTTAAGAAGACACGTGCTTATTTTTAACATTATTCCAATATAACAAAAAAACGGACATTAATGACGTCAATAAGAAAGGTTAAATAATTTCTTTAACTTCTACTGTCATTATCAATGTATTTTGAACATATTTGTATTTTTCTAGCTTATCAAGAATCGGACTTTTAGCATTTGACAATAAATCATTAACGAAAAAGAAACTGACCTATTGTTTTATAGTTGAAAAATAATGAAAACTCAAATATGTTTGTAGATCTTTCTAATCATTTTAATTTCAACAGCGGAATACTACTGTTGCCTTTATTTCTAAATTTATTACGTCAATTATGGGGTTAATCCGACCCGGACAACAACAGCTCAGAAGTTTGTTCGCTTTATTATCGTATTGACTTATAACAGTCTATCCAAAATTTCGAAACTATAAAGAAAAAATGAATCGAACTAACTAACGATCTTCAACACGGAGCCTTGGATCACACTGAACAACAGCTATAAGGTGGAAAAACAATACTAGTGTAAAACTATTCAAACAGGAAAACCAACAGTATAATCTATATAAAATCGAGAAATGAGATGAACTTATGAACCACATCAACAAACCACAACCGGTGAACATTTAATTCCTGACTCAGAACACGTGCAAACAAATGCAGGCAACAGTAGTATACAGCTGTTCGAAAGTCATAAATCGATTACAAGAAAACAAATCCGGATTACAAACCATAACCGAGGGAAACACAGCAACTACAAGAGGAAAACAACGAAATAGCAGAAACACTTATGTGCAACAAAACAAAACACAAACGACATCGTAACACACACACACACACACACACACACACACACACACACACACATACACCAACACACACACACACACACCAACACACCAACACACACACACACACACACACACACACACAGCAACGAATTATAAGATAACAACTGCCATTTTCCTGACTTGGTACAAGATATTTTAAGATAAAAAATGGTGGGTTGAATCTAGTTGTGTGTATAGTCAAACCTCGCACGTTTATGGCAATGTTAAATATATAACTAAAAGTACTACATTACATGACAGGACTACAGTACAAATAAATACAAGAACATTTAGGACAGAGAAATACACAAATAAAAAATACAATAATACATTTCGACATGCTAACCAAAGGTGTCTGGCTTATAATTCAATACGCCAGACGCGCGTTTTGTCTACATAAGACTCATTCGTGTCACCTAAACTAAAACAGTCAGAAAACCAAAAAGATATTAAGATGATGAGCATTGATGACCCAAAATTCCAAATAGCTTGGCCAAATACGGCTAAGGTTATCTATATAGTTATCAAAGGTACCAGGATTATAATTTAGCACGTCAGACGCGCGTTTCGTCTACATAAGACTCATCAGTGACGCTAATGTCAAAATATTTATAAAGCCAAACAAGTACAAAGTTGAAGAGCATTGAGGATCCGAAATTCCAAAAAGTTGTGCCAAATATGGCTAAGGTAATCTATGCCTGGGATAAGAAGATCCTTAGTTTTTCGAAAATTTCAAAAGTTTTGTAAACAGGAAATTTATGAAAATGACCACATAATTAATATTCATGTCAACGCCGAAGTGTTGACTACTGAGCTGGTGATACCCTCGAGGCGAAACGTCCACTAGCAGTGGCATCGACCCAGTGGTGTAAACTGTTATCAAAGGTACCAGGATGTCTGGTATAAGAAAATCCCTAGTATTAAGCATAGTAAATACTTTTGCAAATTGTTAATTTCTAAAACAAATGACCATACAATTGACATTCATGTCAACACCGAAGTACTGACTGACCACAGAATAAAAACGAACACGTAAAACAAACTATAGCTAGGGCAACGTTTTATTAGGCGTCAACCTTCATCCTAAACTGAAAAATAACCTCAAACCATAGAAAGACACAAAATATCATATTTATACAAGACCGTTTTGGTGACGCTTTGCAATCATTTTGTTTGAGTGTTCTTGTTGTAGGCAAATGAAGACACACGCTCCACTTGCACCAAACTGTGATTTGTTTTGCACATTTAATATTTACATATATTTTAAATGAGTAGTGATATAAATTTTATCTCAGTCATTAAATAGCAAGATCCAGGGTAAAGACTCAGAAGTTTGTTTAAGACATCTATAGGTCTACATATACCCTTCCGGAGCACCTGAGATCACCCCTAGTTTTTGGTGGGGTTCGTGTTGTTTATTCTTTTGTTTTCTATGTTGTGTCATGTGTACTATTGGTTTTCTGTTTGTCTTTTTCATTTTTAGCCATGGCGTTGTCAGTTTGTTTTAGATTTACGAGTTTGACTGTCCCTTTGGTATCTTTCGTCTCTCTTTTCAACAACTGACACGTGAAAATTCAATACCTCAAGCTCCAAATCGGTTTTCGTTCGAATGTTTCTTTTAATAAATTAAATAGTGATATTTTTTATTTTTTTAAATTTTTTTTAATTTTGCATACTTTATTGAAAAATTTCACATTTGTTAGTTTGATACAGAAAGTACCGGTACCTTATCTCGGCCTCGTTAAACATTAGATTGTATATTTAGAAAATTTGTTAGTAATTGTTAGTATTCAAAATTATAAAAATATATACAAATATGATTGTGTATCAATTATTTCAATATTGATCAATAAAGAGAGAATTTTATTTAAGAGAGAAAGTGAGAAGTAAAGAGAAAATAATAAATAAATAAAACACAAATGCAAAACAAAAACAAAAAGAATAAAAACTAGAGAAAAAAAAATAAAAGTAAATATAAAAGGTCCTTGAAATTTGGAATTTGGCAGCAGTATTTTTTTCCCTAACATACAACATTAAATAAATTTGGCAAAGTTGATTTTCCATTGTAAATAATTCATACAAACACAAAACTGATATGAAGAATGTATATGCATTTTAGTCACAAAACAAGAACAAAAGACAATAAACAATAAACAACATATAACAGTTTATTATATAAAAAGCATATATGTTGGTGTTAAAGGAGCACTAGCTACGATATATATAAAAAAATAAAGTATATTTTTTTTTAGATTAATCATTAATAAAATTGGAATAATGAAATAATAATTTGCTCTTAGCAATCAATTTGCTTTAATTTTGTTGAAATAAGCGATTATACATAATTTTTGACTGATTCACTTGCAAGTGAAAACGTCATCATCATTCTAACCGGTATTCATGTGAACTTAATTTGACCCCCTAGCTAGAGACTGACAACGCATGCATTGTACGTGAACTGGTTATTTAAAGAAAAAAAATGTCAACAATGAAAGTGAAACTACGGTAAATCATTTGATTACTAATTCGATCCACATAAATCATTCTTATACGGTTAAAAACAATGAGAAACTTATATTTTTAATCTATAAATTCAAATCAAATAGACCTATAAAAATCCAATTGCACGTGCTGGTTTAACCTATTCATATCTTTATTTGTGTTTACATCGCTTATATGGTCATCTGAGGTCAAATCGATAGTTAATTAGATGGCGTCTGGATTTAAATACACACGAAACGAACCTACATATCATCTACCCCATGCTCTGTAAACTGTTTATTTTAAACGTTTGATAGATTGGATAAATGTTTTACATTGTTATTAATCAAATATGAGAATTTGAGTCAAATTGGTGACCATGAATTTGACAGCTAGTGCCCCTTTAATAGGTTAAAAACAAAATAAACAATAATATTACATATGGTAATGATAAGTTGCTTAATTGTAAATTATTCTAATAATGGAAGCCAGGGATCCCAGTAGATGTTGACAATGTGAAGAGGCTTTGTTTTAAAAATTATGTTCTTTTCTAGTATTAGATTTTCTTTTAGATAATTTTTCAGCCCTGCAAAATTTACTTGATTTTCACACAGTTTTATTCTATAGATAAAGAATTTTGATTTAAGTATCATTAAGTTTTTTATTTTATTATTTTCTGTTTAACCTAAATTTCCGATTAAAATTATATCCCTGTTAAATGGAATAATTATTTGTGTTTTATTACAAATCCAGTCCATGAGTCTTATCCACAGATCTGATATTTTATGGCATGTCCAAAATATGTGTTCAATATCTTTAGTAACTTCATTGCAGAAAGTACATTCATCGCTTTGTTTTATTTTTATCTTAAATAAAAACTTATTTGTGCCCAATATTCTGTGTATTATTCTATATTGGAACCAGTGGAGTTTTGAGCATTTTGTGGAATAAAAAGACATATTATGCACAGTTTTCCAATCAAAATTTTTGTTAAGTGTTAAGGACCATTTTTCTTCACATCTAAGTTTAGTACTGCTTTTTTCAATTAAAACATTATACATATCTTTCGAGCCTTTTCTTGATACCAAAAAAATCTTATATTATTCGGCATAATTGGTCCTAGTGTTTTATAACAATTGTTTATAGGTATATATTTTTTTAAAGCCTTTGTATATGATTTTATTGATGAAATAACCCCATTATAAGTAAGAAAATTTGACTTAATTTTAAAAATGTTTTAGAATTGTTGAAAAGTCATTAGTTTTCCCTCATTGTTTAATAAATCATTTATCAAAAGGATCCCTTTATCTATCCAGTCTTTATAGAAAATAGATGTTGTTCCTATTTTTATGTTTACATTATTCCAGAGTGAGTCTGCTAAAAATTCCTCTTCATGTTTTGGTATGAATTTATTTTGTAAATCTGTCTAAGCTTTAAAAACTTCTTCCCAAAAAGGGTTTTTACATCTTTTTAATGGGCCTAAATAAACTAGGTTTTCAATACTTATTTTGTCAGTACTTTCTAATATCTTATTTAGTTTTGGGTTGTTTTTCAAAAACCAACTTATCCAAGTTAGTTTCAATTCTTTTATATATATTTGTCAATATCTATCATTTTCAGCCCTCCTAATTTGTGTTCAGAACATAATATTTCCCTTTTTATCTTGTCAGGTTTGTTTTCCCAAATAAATTAATAAATTTTGTCAATTAGTTGTTTTAAAGTATTTTTGCATGGTGCTTGTAATGTTAAAAACAGATGGTTCAATTTTGAAATAATAAGTGTCTTAATGATAGTTATTTTTCCAACTGGTGTTGATGTTTGTTTAGACCAAATTTTTATTATATTTTCAATTTCTTTAATTCTTGGACCATAATTCAACAATTTCATTTCATGCAAATTAACAGAAAAGATTATTCCAAGTAATGTAAACCTACTGGAACCCCATTCCAATCCCCATTTTACACACATTGTGTCTTGACTATATTTTTTTTGCCTATCCACACCACCTTTATTTTGTCCAAGTTCATATGGAGACCCGACATTTCAGCATATTTTTGGAGTAAGCGAAGAGATGCATCTAGAGATTCAGGTGCACCGTCAAGTATTATTGATGTGTCATCTGCATATTTGGAGATAAGATATTCTGTGTCTTCAATTTTAATTCCTTTAATTTCTTTGTTCTTTCTGAATAAAATTCCTAGAATTTCAGCACATAAAAGAAAAATATAAGGTGATAAAGGATCCCCTTGTCTACAACCTCTTTGAATCTGAAAGAAATCTGATAAAAAACAATTTTGGGTTACTGCTGAGCTTATATTTGTGTAAAAGGTCTTAATCCAAAGTTTTATAGAGGGTCCAAAATTGAAAAAGTCTAATACTTCATTTATGAATTTCCATGAAACCGAATCAAAAGCTTTTTAAAAATCTATGAGAAGGAGGAGGCCTTGCAAGTCATTTACCCCTGTATGAAATAAAATATCATATATGAGACGAGTATTTTCTCCAATATATCTCCACGGAATAAAACCTTTCTGATCATTGCTAATAGTAATAGGTAGAACAGATTTTATACGCTCTGCTTTACAACTTGATGCTAGTTTATATGTTGTATTCAAAAGACTTATTGGTCGCCAATTTTTCATAAACTGTCTAGGTTTATCACCTTTTGGTAAGCAAGTAATAATACCCTGTTTTTGAGTATTGATAATTCCCCCCTTTTGCAACCATAAATTATAGATATGAAAACAAATTTTCCTACATCTGTCCAAAAGAATTTAAAGAATTCATTTGTAAAGCCATCTGACCCTGGACTTTTCTCATTTTTCATTCTACGCATAGCTGTTGTCAATTCATTATAAGTTATCTCCCCCTCTAAAGATTCTTTTAAAGTATCATTTATTTTTTTAGTATCAGAATCGGGTATTTCACTATTAAGATTTACTTTACTCAAGCTTTCTGTTTTAGTATACAGTTTTTTTATAGTAATTCTTGGCCTCTTCTAATATTTTATCTTGTTTACAAATTGTCTCCCCTTTTCATTAACTAGTTTGGGGATGGTTTTATTCATAAAATGTTTAGTTTTCATATTAAAAAAAAAATAGATGGCTTTTCCCCTTCTTCAATCCATTGCAGTTTTGACCTGATAAAATATCCCCTCATTTTTTCATTCTTATTATTTTAAGATCAGATCTATGGTGTTCAATTTCATTTAATATTTCCTCTGTTAAGATGCTTTCCTCTAATTTCTGATTTTTTTCTGATAATATTTTTTTCCTCTTTATCTCTTTCTTTCTTTTTATAAGATGCATATGAAATAGTTTTTCCTCTGATTTCTGTAAGTAATATTTCTAAAAAAAGGTTGGTCATTTATTGTAAAGTGGATGTCTAAATCATTAATTTGTTCTAACGTTTCTCTATTATATACTAATGATCCATATTGGTCTTTTACTTTAAGTATAGTGTCTTTTATAGTTTTGGAGTATTCAATATCGTTCAAAAGTGAGTTGTTAAATTTCCATAATCCTTTTCCAAGTATGAAATCATTCATCTTCAGATCTAATATTATTGGGGAGTGATCTGATCTCTAGCTGTTGTGATTTTGTACATCAACTAAATTTTGATTAAAATCTTGTGATATTAAAAAGAAGTCTAATCTTGCTTGTTTTATGGGATTAGCTTTTCTCCATGTGAACTGTTTTGAATCGGGATTAATTTCCCTAAAGGGGTCTGTTAAATTATAAAGATCTTTTAAGTCTAGAACTTTCTCCTTAGCTTTTGGGTTATTAATATTTTAATAGTTATATGTATCAAGACTTTGTTTTGTACTAAACTATAGTCTCCAGTTATAACAAAGGATGGATTATTTAAAGTTTCTATAATGCCACTCAGCTTTATATAAAAATCTGGTGTATCTTTGTTTGGACCATATAAGGTTATTAGGGTCATTCTCTTTCGTTCGAATTCCATATCAATTCCGAACAAATTTCCTTGTTCGTCTTTTTTTACTTTATGTATTTTATACTCAAATTTTGTTGTCAAAAAAAATTGCTAGTCCTCTTTGATTTGTCGCAAATAAATTAAAAATGCACTCTCCTCCCCATAGATTTTTTATTGATGTTTCATCATTTCCTGAAAAAAATGTGTATCTTGTAAGCAATAAATATTACAGTTTTTTGATTTAAGATAATCAAAAACATCTCTTCGCTTCTCTATTGAATTAAGACCTTGACAGTTGTATGAGAGAAATTTTATACTATTATTACTCATTTTCAAGTGATATTTCTATTTAAAAAAAAATATGTATGTTTAAGAGCATAAAAAAAACCCCATACAGCTGTGTACTTAAAATGTGTGAAGTGAAAACACCTTTGAGATGTCTGATCTCGCCTTTCATGTCTGAGAAGAATTCAAATTGTAACCAGAATACACCAACAATGCTGCATAATATATCATAAATTACTGTGCCAATAACATCATCCCGTATAATCCCGATACAAATGAATCCGGCAAACATCAATTGTGTTGAAATGAATTGTGTGAAGTTGTTGTCGATGACGTTGCATAATTTATTTTTGAGAATTCTTAGAAAAAGATATAGTTCCTTGTATTAACTAATTTGTTTTCAAAAAAGAAATCTGCCCTAGATCTAATACCCACAATAGAAAAAAGTCGGACATATATACTAGGCTTAGAATTTTGTACGCAAGATTCACGTTTCATCTCCAAATAACTCTTCATTGACGCGCGAATAAAAAAGTTAGATGTTAAGAGGCAATATATTCTTTGAAGTTAAATAGCACTGAGCAACCAAATTCTGAAAGATTCTGCCAAATACAGCTACATGAAAGAAAGTCTATTCCTCAGACTATTCTACCTCATGCATAGTTTTTTTGGCAAAACCTTTAGGAATTTTGGTTCTCAATGCTCTTCAAAAAAGAAAATATGCAGTTTTTAGAAAAATTTTGTAAACAATTATTTCATAAGTGTGACGATATCAATACTTATTCATTTTAACAACAAAAGTGCCGACTACTGAACTGTTGACCACTTACTATTGTCACCTCATTTCAAAGAATGATGAAAAACGTAGTTATTTTCATGTAGAATTTGCTACTAAGGGTTTGGATAACATCAATATATGCAATTGTTTCCCCCTTAAACTCTGCAGGAAACAATATCAGATTAATTGAAAATAAAACTACATTTTTCATTTCATATACATACATCTAACCAATTGTTGCATATTTTTACAACTGCAAGAGGGTATAAGAGACCTTTAACCACAGGGAATGTAAAATGCAAACCATCCGATTACTCATATGCTACTGCAATTATAGTCCTGTTGATCGTGTTATAACTGTAGACCTAGGCATCGTAAACAATGAAGAACTTGTAAGTCAAAGGACCGATGCTTTTAAAGGCGCAATCAATGTGCAACACACAGACACGTTTATTTCAACCTTTCAAGAAGCCCCAGATTATGGATGAATATTTTTTATGGAATGTTTAATTAAGATTTACCGAGTAAACCCCGGAAACCTTCATGTACCCATTTTCTTTTAGAAATAAATGAGCCCTTTTATCCTTTAAAGGGGCATTTGCTGTGATTTCAGGTTCACGCATTTGACTGAAATTCTTTTATTTTATTTCTTTCATACTGAAATGTTTATCCAAAATACAATACATGTAAGTCTAAAATCCATGGACTCGATAATATAAATATCGTGTAAATTAATGTGTAGACATCACATATCCAAATATAGTGATCCATGAATACGGATTCACATTAAGTGTTTTTAAACTTAAATTGATATTATATGGATTATATCGAGGGAAAACTAGAATCTGTGTAGTAATCAACTATACAAATAAATATCTTTAATGAAAACGATCACTTGAAAGACAGTCTTATGCAGAAGATACACACAGTCCTACATTTTAAATATATAAAAGACCTAATAAGCAATCTTGAATGATTTGTCAACTCCCGTCGAAATTCTATACACCATTCTATCCAGTGAACAGCAGAACATGTTGGCAATAAAGTCTAATGATAGCTGATGTAGTTGGGTTTTATCTTTTTAACCATCGAGATGACATCCGAAGACTGCCGACGTTCACATAATCAACTTACATAGCATCGAGATGACATCCGAAGACAGCCGATGATCATATAATCAGATATAAACATAAACATAACTATGAATAGATAGTGACATCGTGCAATTAAAATAACCTAGGTCTGTTTGATTTCATGTTAAAGTTTAAAAAATAAAGTTGTATATCCTTTTCTGTATAAGAATGATGTCGCATGGACCAAATCAGTCAATGCAATGGTTTATCCTGACTTCACTTTCGATATTGCTATTCTTTTTCTTTAAATAGCTAAACACGCCTTATAAATCTGTCACTCAGTTCGAGCTAAGGGGTAAAATTGATGTTCACAGGAATACGGTTTCAAATGACTTAAAATCATTCACTTGCAAGTCCATAATACACCAGCGATGCTTTTGAGCTTGTTTTGACAAATTCGGGCCAAAATGACTGCTAAGAACAAACTTTTATTGAATACAACCGGGTCGTCAAGATGTATTAAAATTCCTATTACCATTCTTTCTACATTAAAATCTGGCAACCAGGAATATTGTAATGAGGTATACTTAAACAGCGGTGTCAACTAACAATGGAAATAATTCCTTACTTAAGATGATGAAAAATTTACTTTGTGACAAACAAAACTAATACCCAGATCAAACAAATCAAAAAGATATCAAAATGCTGGTCGTTTTGGTCGACAATATATTTGTTGAGTCCGGTCGTTTAAAAGTCAACAGACAGTGAGTATTGAAGTCGGTATTCCTTGTGCCATTTACTGGCCGACTTGTAGTAATGGTACTAGTGTGTAGCAGAAATCATACAGAACCTTCCCAAAAGACAAAACACAACTCCTTAATTTCATTTTCAAATGAATTTTATATTGATGATGTTCTGTCACTCAATAACCCTTATTTCAATGAGTGCTTACAACTCAGATATCCTAGAAAATTGAGATTAAATAAAGGCAACAGTAGTATACTGCTGTTCGGAACTCGATAGAAGAAATACAAATCCGGGTGAAAAACTAAAACTGAGGGAAACGCATCAAATATAAGAGAAGAACAACGACACAACAGAAACACAACATTTAAACGAGCTAAGTATAAGACAAAATCTGATGAGAATAACAAATATAACATCACAACTAAATACATGAATATGGGATAGAAAAGTATCCTGACACGTCATTTAGCAATGCGAATTCACACTCAAATAAAAGAGGAAACAAACGACACAACAGAAACACAACGTTAAAATGTAAGTCACACAGAAACGAAATATAATATAAAAATGGCCATTTCCTGACTTGGTAAAGGACATTTTTTTTAAAGAAAAACAATTACAACTAAAGATCTTGATTTAAATCTTTATTTTTACTTCTTCTGTGAATTTATGAAAATTCATTGGATACCAATTGTCGTTGGTTTTGTGTTAACAGGTAATCAACGGTTTCAAATGTTCAACGAATTTTCCAAAGGCTATGTATGCGGGGATTGACAAAACCATGAAATCAAATATTCACGAAAATGCAAGATTTCTTTAATCCACGAAAATTGATACACACGAAAATTAATGAAACCACACTATATTGACATATATGACGACTTTAAACTAGAATCGACGACAAACGTGATGAATTCGACTTTCTAACTCTCCATTTCTAAGCAAAAAACAATCCTTCGGCTCTATCGTTTGGTGGTAATATATATATATACCAGTAAGTAAGTCACGCTTGTGAATGTTCACATGTTACGGAATTCAAAAACAGGGGTGTTCTCCTTACACAAAGAGTACTCAAACAAAGATATAAGGAAAAAGATTGAAACCGTAACTACACCAGTCTTATAAATGTGTTGACCGTTGCAACAATTTAATGTCACAACGTACTACGGACATGTTTTAGCTGTCTTATATATATGGACCCTAGTATAGAGGTCTTATGTGTAATTTTGTCGATTGTGTCCTATTCAGTCGGATCAAAATGGCTTTCAGATTAGAAGTTTGCTGATTATACATTACATTATTATTATTATTATAGGCGAATGGAAACATTTTATATTTATTTTAATGATGCCATATATTTTGTTTTTATACTACTTATCCATCTGATATCTTATTATCAATAGAACAGTAAAAAAAGAAGACATTTATCAGGAAATCAAACGGAAAAATTGAAATGTTGAAAAATCGACGCCAGCTTTCCAATTATAATTTTTGTATTATCTTATCATTATAAACATGCTGTTCTATGTATTATTGATTTATAATGAAACTATTTTTGTATATAGTTTTTAATATATCAATTTCTTTTTTTTGTTGTTGTATATTTGGAGTAAATAATTCATAAAAACACATAGACATTGTTGGATTTTAATGAGACAAGCCGGAAGAAGTGACTTAGTTGAAAGGGGCAAGAAATTACGAAAGCTTTAATAGTAGAGAGGTCGACTAGCATTAGTTCACTTTGGCACATATCGGTCTGCAAAAAAATTACGGCGAACTAGTTTTACATGTATTTTTATAATAACCTCACAGCATGCACCAAACATTCACGAAATCAATATACATTTCCCTCAAATTTATATCTATAAAGCATTAGATTATTCAGCAATTTTGTTAACCTGTTAATCGATTGGAATTGCAACTCTAAAATTAAAGTTTATTTCTAAAATCCATGTATCTATTTTAAGAAAATCTTTAATGTGTATGTCCGGTATGAAAACATATGTGTATCTATTCATAAGAGTACATTTTTCCATCCACAGTCTGCACATGCTATGTTCAATGTGGATTTTAAGTCTTGAAAGCCTGTGACAAAAAACCTACGATCCAGAATGTTCTGCAACTCAAAGCTTAAAGGTGATATTGAATCTCTAGCACAAACTCTAGATCAGGGATTGTGGACAAAATAGTTCATGCTAAAAAATGGTTATAAATCAGGGAAAAAACTAACCGGAATCGACTTTATCATGTTTATCATGTTTACAACTCAAAAATTTGAAATGTTTGTATACAGGTAAATGAACTCATCATAGATACCAGGTTTACAATTTAGGACGCAATCAGGATCATCACGTAATATCAACTCACCATAGACAGTAAACAAGTTTCAACAATACAACAGAATGTAAATTTAAAAAGTAAATAATATCTGACATAAGTTCACGTACAGTTGTACTATGATTAACAATGGAAACCATAAATTCTGCTAAGCTGGTTGATATTCTATTTCTGGATAAATGTGTTATACTGTAATAGTGGTGTAGGCTGAAAACAATTATATTCATATACCGGAGTTTTTATCAATGTAACATGTGTAATAGATAGTGTTCCAACCAAGGAGAAATTTATATGCATATAGATACACAATATTTAGGGCGACAATTTAAGTCAGACATATTTCCGTTACAGTACATACTTTCACATATTATAGAACTAAGTCATAGTATTTAACTATCCTATTGATTTTAGTGTGTACCAACATTCACTTGGTAAAGCGTGTGTACTCCAACTATTTACGGAATATATAGAAGAAAGAAGTACTAACATAGGAAAACCTGATGTGTGAAATGAATTGTGTTACAAGTGTCTGAACAGGAACCTACAGATTTTAATCAGTTTAATCAGTCAAACAAAACTTGGAATCATGAATATAATGATGAAGGATATACAGAAATGTGTGGTAAGCGAAGAATACCCCCTTTAAAGTTTGATATCGTTATATTAATTTTCTAAATGTAAAGCTTTCAATTTTGATTAACCAATTTTCTGATAAATATTTTTATACACCCTTTTATTTGCTAGCCTGGCCCACTTGGCAAAGGGAGCGTATCTCATCATTTGACGCCCGTCGTCCGTCGTCTGTCAACTTTAATAGAAATATTTTCCTTTGAAACCACTGTGCTAACTCTAACCAACTTGGCCACGATCATCATTAAGGTATCTAATTTAGAAAATGTGTCCGATGACCCGGCCATTCAACCAAGATGGCCGCCATGGCTAAAAATAGAACATAGGGATAAATAGTAGATTTTGGCTCGTATCTCTTTAGCAAATATGATAAGGGATAAGCTTATTAATAAGGTCAAGATCTAACTGTCCTGGAATTTTCAGACATATCGGGCAACCCGTTGTTGATTGCTTTCTCTGAAGAATTTTTAATTTTACACTTACCCTTCATGAGCACCTGAGATCACCCCCAGTTTTTGGTGGTGTTCGTGTTGTTTAGTCTTACGTTTTTCTATTTTTTGTCATGTGTACTATCATTTGACTCTAAGTCTTTTTATTTAGTTTTAAGTCATGGCGTTGTCAGTTTATTTTAAATCTATGAGTTTGACAGTCCCTCTGGTATCTTTCGTCCCTTTTTTAAGGAGGTTTTTGGTGATTATGTTGAATATTACCATAGATAGTGATAAACTGTTAAAAATAATAATGTTCAACAAAGTAAGATCTATGAATAAGGAATCATGACCAAAATGGTCAATAGATTCCACAAGGAGTTATTGCCCTTTACATTTAAATTTTATAAAAAAAATCGTCATTTTTTTTTTATCTTACACAAATATTCTCCTTTTAACTTTAGATTTAACCAAACTTGGTCACAATCAGCATTAGGACATCTAGTTTAATAAATGTGTCCGATGACCCTGTCTGCCAACCAAAATGGCATACATGGCTAAAAATGGAACATAGGTAAAAAATGCAGTTTTATACTCATATCTCTGAAACTAAAGAAAACGTATAACGGTTGCATTATTTCATACATCGATTGTTAATAAAAATATCAGGTGAGCGACACAGGCTCCTTGGAACCTCTTGTTTATTTTTTCCACGTACCATGGCATGTTTTAAACGAGTTATCAAACTAGGAATTCATACGAATACATTTAGTATGTAAGAGTAGAGGTTGAGAAATAAAGGCAAATGAAAATAAAAGATGTGGTATGATTTCCAATGAGACAACTCTTTACAAGAGACAAAATGACACAGAAATTAACAACTATTTGTCATCGAACGGTCTTCAACTTTATCTTTGTTCCTGCAGTGCTTACATACAAACATGTACTACTTTCTTCATTCAAACATGAATTACTTGACAAGAGTTTCACCAAATCAAATTAAAAATCATATACAGTAACAAATAGAGTTTAAGAAATCACAGATACAGCATATAGTTTTTGCGGTCCATGACACATTTTTGAAGAAGAGAAATATATAATTGTCCAAGTTTAATGATACTAAATTGTTTAAAATAGGGAATGAAGATGCCAGAGGAATATTCAAACGCCTAACTGACAACACAATAGCTAAAATATAAAAAGACAAACAGACAAATGAAGGTCGTACATAAACCTATAATTTTACTTTTTTAAATTTGGATGGAGAGTTGTCTCATTGACACTCACACCACATCTTCCTATATCTAAATAATAATACACATGACAAAATATAGAAATCTAAAAACTATGCAACACGACCCACCAAAAATTTTGAATAATTTTAGGTGCTCCAGAAGGGTAGGCAGATACTTCTCCACATGTGGCACCCGTCGTGTGGCTTATGTTATTACAAATCCGGTCAATTGTCTTATTCGGCAGGACACATTTGTGAAAAGGGAACTGGATTGCAGTTACTATATATGGAACATATCTAATATCATCTGTGAAACGGATATTCCATAACGGTCAACCAACTCGTGATTACATCTGTAAAAATAACAAAGGCAGGGTGTAATAGCTTCCTAGAAAGCAGCAACCCTCTATCAGAGAAATCATGATAGGAAAAACAAGCCCGGAAATATCGTATCAATTGTGAGATATATACAACGTATCCACGCTCTGCAGGAATGTTGCTACATAAAAATGTCAGAATAGGGAAGCTAAAATCCTCTATTTTGTTGTCTTAAAGTGTTTTTTTTCAACAGACCCTCATTTTCAATTTTAGATTTAAATCAAGATATGAGGGAGACTTAACTATGTCTTTAAAAAGTTTAAAAACTAATATGAGCTGTTGCAAGAAAAAATCATATGGGTTTATTATAAATAGATTTCACTTTATTTCAATATTTGTATATAAAAGTACACATTTATAAGTTAAACCGGAAATTTTTTCATCAAAATCGGAACTTAATAAAAGTTTGACAATGTTTAAAAACAATGTGTTTTAATTTGAAATATATTAAAAGGAATTTCAGAGATAGAAAACACTTATAACTATTTATATATATTTATTAAAATTTTGTCCCGAATATATGTTGATTAATTAGATGAGTATAATAAATAATTTTCAATAAATGTCGTACGAAATAATCCCTAGGAACAATCTGGTTCACCCACCATTTTCTACAGAAGAAAATGCCTATAATTAGTCAAGATTATGACAGAAGGCATCTATTCGTTTGATGTGTTTGAGCTTTTGATTTATGCAATTTTATTTCAGAATTGTCCTCGTACTTTTTTTACATTTAACATTTTTATAATTTAATTAAAATGAAGCTTAATGGTACCATTTTCCTTCTTTGTCCTAAAAATATATTTGCTACTCTTTTACAGGAAATAATGGACATTTTATTTGAGATATTAACGTCAGATTTTATTCATATCAACAATAATAAAAAGAAGGCCGGCAATAACCAAATACAACGTTGTTCTATGACGGTCCTTTGTCATTTCTGTGTAATACAAACAGTCTGAACTTTTGTCTAAAGAATTAACTACTCAACAAAATGGCTTCTCTTTCTCCAGAGGAAGAAAACTATGTCAGAATGAGTTTATTGCTGACAGGAATTTCGCCACGTGCAGCTAGAGCCTTATTTGATAGTGAATTCCTTCCATCATGTTTGGAGTCTTCTTTGAAAAAGGCATACAATAAACTGTTTGATTTGAAAAAGAAACATGTTATAAATGCGGCTCAGTGGAACCTTCTGTTCACTCGTTTTCCAGGTAAGTTCAAAACCTTGTTATTGATTGGGCACTCCAATCATATCTATATCCACCAAATCATGAGTAAATTTCAAGTTTTTGTAAACTGAAGTGTTTTGTCTTAGACAACAAATCTTCATACAAAATGGAATTAGTTCTTTATACGGGTTTCACTGTATGATATTCTAGTCACAATTATCTTTTCTTTCTGAACAATAGTGCACAAAGGACCATGTGAGCGGTTGCAATCAATTTGAGTCTGTCAACCGTTTGGTTGTACCTTGTGTGTCTATCAACTCTCTGTTATCCGTTAATTTTTTTCCAAATTTTCTTTGAAACTGATTTAACTGATTGAAAACCAAATGTGTCTCTGCTTCATCTAATGTCTACTCTAAATAAGAGGCGAAAAATATCCAAACGGACATTCAAACTCAAGCTTAAAATGGCATAAAAAGAAAAAGACCAAGAGACAAACAACAGCGTTAACGTTCTGATTTTCAGTTCATTACCCAACAAACCAACATAGCTATCAATTCTAAATTATCCAACAGCAGTCAAACAGACGTTTTTGATAATATCTTACAGTTATAGTAAGAAAAGAAAACTTAGAAGCATATAAGTAGTCATCATGACATGCTCCATATACCTTGTAAATTTCAGAAAAAAACTTTTTAGGTCTTTCAACCTTTTTGGTTGAGAGACCTATTGGTTTTGTTCTGATTATTATTTTTTTTCTTCCGCCAACTTTTTTGTCCTTTGCTGTTTTTTTGTTTCGCAAGATGTCGCTTAGATAAATGAAATATGATATCGAACAGTTTATGTGCTTTTGAAACTGACACCGCGAATCAAATAATTTCCAATATAAGAGTTATCTCCCCGAACATTGTTTTTCTTGTTATCGCTTAATCTTCACAACCGTATAAGAAACCGACAAATATTTTTTTCCAAATTGCTCGTTATATCGTCAGGATGTTCTGTTTTATTTTGACCGAAGCTATATGGAGACTCCATATGAGAGTTATCCCAAGTTTTGTATATGATATAAGTGATAGAGACCTAGGGTCTTTTGATTTAAGGTCCTTGGTCCAAAAAAAATGAAAATTAGGTCAAGGTCAAAGGTCAAGGTCAAATTCTAAATTTTGATTTTGGCTTATTTTCACTTATTTTCGTTAACTTTATAAGATTTAGACAAATTGTTTTTACTAAATTGTTAGTTGCGACATGTCGTAACTTATAAATTTTTATTGAAAGGGTGCGTAGACAATAAATGGGAGTTTTTGCCCCTCTTATATTAAGAATTATGTGTAAAGTGATATTACTCATGAACCATACATAATACAGACCTAAGGTCTTTTGATTTGGGATCCTTGGTTTATTACCTTAAAATTGAGGTCAAGGTCATAGGTTAATTGGACGTTCTAGATTTTGACCTTTGCTCGAAATTCATATTTTTATATCATAAAGCCATAGCAACTGACATTTTCAACTGAATCTTTATATTTTCATATCAATTGTTATCAAAGGTACCAGGATTATAATTTAGTACGCCAGACGCGCGTTTCGTCTACATAAGACTCATCAGTGACGCTCATATCAAAATAGTAATAAACCGAACAAATACAAAGTTGAAGAGCATTGAGGATCCAAAATTCCAAAAAGTTGTGCCAAATACGGCTAAGGTAATCTATGCCTGGGATAAGAAAATCCTTAGTTTTTCGAAAAATTCAAAGTTTTGTATACAGGAAATTTATAAAATGACCACATAATTGATATTCATGTCAACACCGAAGTGCTGACTACTGGGCTGGTGATACCCTCGGGGACGAAACGTCCACCAGCAGAGGCATCGACCCAGTGGTGTAAATTGTTATCAAAGGTACCAGGATTATAATTTAGTACGCCAGACGCGCGTTTCGTCTACATAAGACTCATCAGTGACGCTCATATCAAAATAGTAATAAACCAAACAAATACAAAGTTGAAGAGCATTGAGGATCCACAATTTCAAAAGGTTGTGCCAACTACGGCTAAGGTAATCTACTCCTGGGGTAAGAAAATCCTTAGTTTTTCGAAAAATTCAAAGTTTTGTAAACAGAAAATTTATAAAAATGACCATATAATTGATATTCATGTCAACACCGAAGTGCTGACTACTGGTGATACCCTCGGGGACCAGAAATAGATCCTTATTGGTTGACCAAAATAGATCCTTATTGGTTGAAAGACCTTCAATTGTTCTTTGAACAATCGGTTTTTAATTTATTTTGTTTTCTTTTAAAGGTGTGTAAATGATAAATGATAGAATTGGTTCATACTTTGCAAAAGTGTAGTAAATGAAGTGATATGTGCAATACATAAAATATGATACCTTGTGTAGATAGTGTTCCATGCTTTCTGCACGTTACGAACTCTCGCAAAAACTGGTTAAAGGGGTCTGTTGGTGGCACTTTCCAAGGCTTGTATTTTTGTATTAAATATACATCAAATGGCTGTCGAAAGTGCTTGCCCTTTATCCAGATCAATATTATTACAGAACCTACCTATTGTTCTTCTCATGCACATGTATATGGTATTAACCACTGAAAGGAAAGCAAATACAAAAATCAATCTTTCATTGTTTCTTGCTTTTGTTTCTATAGCATTGATATTCTTTATGTTTATCAATTTCAAGCTTATCATGATTTATTATTTGTAGATCTTCCAGATTCTAAAACATTTGATGTCATTTTAATGATAATATTATTGAGAAATCTGACAACAATTTCGCCTCCTGTTTGTGGATTTGACGGCCGACCTTCTGCCACGGAAAAAACGCCAGGTGCAGATTTAGCCCGAATCAAATACTACAGGAACTATATGGCTCACCTGGGCTATGGCAAAATAGACACACCATTGTTCAATACTGCGTGGGATGATATAACTAGCGTACGTCGTGCTATTCAATAATTTAAGACACCTTACGGTTTTGTTTTATTTCTATTTATTTATACAAAACAGGATACAATTTCCAACTAAATACTGCTTCATTTTAATAATAGAACTTAATATATATGTTGAGTGATACTTGTTTTCTTGCAATCATACCCTTTTTTTTGGGGAATTTTGAATTTTGAATGTCCATTTTCACAAATGGTGGATTTTGCCATCTTAGATTTTCCTTACATACAATCATGTTTCTTCTGTTTCTTACAGACAATTGATTAATTACTAGGGAGTAAAACAGAAACCTTTTAAAAAATGTTTAAACATATTCGACCACAAAATGTATGTGATGATACTAATGCTGATGAAGAAAATTATTACAACAATTATGATGCATCATTCTTGAAGAAGCGAACATGAGTGATTTATACTTGACTTTCTGTATGTATGTGCCTGTCCAAAGTCAAGAGTCTGTAATTCAGTGGTTGTCTTTTTTTTAATGTTACATATTTGTATTTCGTTCATCTTTTATACAAAAATTAGGTCGTCAGTTTTCTCGTTTGAATTGTTTTACAATTGTTATTTCGGGGTATTTTAAAGCTGACTATGCGGTATGGGCTTTGCAGTATGTTGAAGGCCGTACGATGAACTATAGTTGTTAATTTCTGTGCTATTTGGTCTCTTGAAGAGAGTTGTCTCAGTGGAAATTATACCATATCTTCTTTTTTATATTTCATATTTTACCAAATGTTTCTAACTTATGAAAAGGTAAAAGTCTGCAAAATGACAGTTTGCCCTTCTATTATTGACATATAGCCATTCCGTCTTTGCTTGTATAAAAGTTCAAGATTAAAATAAGCTGTATACTACGTTAACCTTCGTTTGCTCTTAGTAAGCAAATAACTAATTTTCAAGCAATATTTTACAGGCCATTGACAGATTGGGCGGACAGCAGATGAAGCAGGAGTGTGATTATCTTAAAATCAGACCTTTAGATCAGACCAACCAAGAAATTATGCTGGAAATCAAACGGTCTAATGATGAAATCAGGGATCTAAAAGAATCATTTGAACGACTAGAAATGTCACATACTAAAATAAAGAAATCCCATGAATTATTACAAGAAGAACATGCTGATGTTTCAAGAAAACTTCAACAGCTAGAAACGTCTCAGAAGGACACAGTTCCATGGAATGTTAGAGGTAAACAGTGATACACTCTTGATCTGATTTAAATTTAGAAAAAATAATTTCATTTGACTCCTATGAATACTTTAGATTGACATTGAATAATAAGGTTGTTAATAAGAAAATAATCCATGTATCATGAAATAGACGATAAAGGTAGATAATTGTTCTATCTAGAACTAAAACAATTGCATAAACTACATACTTTGACAGGAATACATTACCTTAGCCGTATTTCGCACATCTTTTTGGAGTTTTGGGCCCTCAATGCTCTTCAACTTTGTACTTGTGTGTCTATTAAACTATTTTAACTGGAGCGTCACTGAAGGGTCTTATGTAGACGAAACGCTCTTCTGGCGTACTAAATTATAGTTCTGGTATCTTTGATTACTATTTACGAAATTGAGTGTTTCTAATCCTTTTTAAACAAATATGATAATAAGTATCGGTTAACAAATTATTATTCAAGCTAGAGGTAACTCGATTGTCTGAGTTTATCCTACACTATGATTTGAAGGAAAAAAACACTTTTGTGGGAAAAGAAAGAATACTAAAAGTAAAATTCACAAAGTATAACTTAAGACCAAACTCCAAAGGAATTTAAAGAAAAGAAAAAATAGCCAACATTACACGTTATAGGCTTAAATAAGTAGAATACCGCTTTTCAAAAGTCATAAATCGATTAAGAGAAAAAAATCCGGGCTACAAAACAAAACCGAGGGAAACACATCAACTATAAGAGGAAAACAACAAAACACTAAAGTGCAACAAAAACAACGCCAATGCAACATACATGAAAACGAACTATTGACTATTTGGCGAGAAACTAAACCAAGCGTAGTTGTTTGATTTATTAATTTATTGCACATTATTATTTGTGAATGAAATACGTTCAACTGAATACGAAAATGCCTGTATAAAGTCAAGAATATGACAGTTGTTAACCTTTCCTTTGGTGTGTTTGAGCTTTTGTGGAGCAGCATTTGTCTACCCTTCCGGAGCATCTTAGATTAACCCCATTTATTGGTTTGTTTCGTGTTGTTGTTTGTGACATATTAACTTATTGTGTTTATTTTATTCATACATTGTTGTCAATATCATGGAATTTGATGCGACAAGTTACAGGTTTAGCTAGCTTTAAAACCAGGTTATATCCACCATATCTACCTAAAAAAATGCCTGTATTAAGTCAGAAATATCCAATCGTTGGTTGTCTTTGAATTTTTGACTTTGCCATCTGATTAGAAACTTCCCGTTTTGAATTTCATGGAGTTCAGTATTTTTGTGATTTTACTTTATATTGTACACCGAAGAAGTGGTCTATAAATGCCAAATCAAGTACTACACATTACTCTGATAAATATGGTCACAAATGATTTTAGGAGATTCATTTTGATATTGAGGTCCCTGTTTCTAAGATCAAAGTTATAGCTACTAAACAAAATAATTTTTGAACATGTAACATCTAGAACCAAATTTTCAAGTAATCAAATTTTTTTTAAAGATGTAGGTATAGTTTACAATCAACAGTGTCCAAATTACCAAATTTAGTCCTGGTATCTATGATGAGTTTATTTACAAGAACGAGAAGAATTAAAATAAATCAAGATGGCCGAACTCACCATTTGACCACACCTAAAATCAGGAAGTGTTTTTTTTTAATTACTATTGTTAATTTGAATGTCATTGAAAGACAAATTATCTAAAAAAAAAAAAAAAAAAAAAAATTGTCAACATAAATATTTATGCAAAAGGTGTCAATTGATCACTTATCTTTGACTGTTTTCTGCCCTTAGGAGGATTGTTGTCTCTTTGACACATCATTTCAATTCTCAATTTTGTTTAAGCAAGCTACGATCTCACGGCAAAAATTGTCAAGCTGAATCTTATTAAAGCTATTTGTCGAGTTAAAAACCCGCTTATTATTTAAACGGAGTCATAAGTATCAGAGAAATTATTAACACGAAAAATCAAAATACTAATAAAATCAAAATCGTTAACTTTTTTTCTTACATTCAAGCTTGCTCGTTAACCTGTTCATGTTCTTTCATTTTGTGAGTAATACGATTTCCAGTAAACAATAGTGAGAACTATTGTTAATTTATTCTGTTTGTTTTCGTAATAAATGAGTCCAGGGCTTATTCAGCAGACGATTAAATAGAAAATAAATGAGTTTTCTAAAATTTTTTATCTCAAATAATTAAGACAGATACAACAATCAGTAATAAGCCGACTTTACATGTTCGTTGTTTTTATGGATAATATATATATATATATATATATATTTAAAAAGTAAAATCACAAAAATACTGAACTCAGAGGAAAATCAATTTGGAAAGTCCATAATCACATGGCAAAATCAAAAAACAAAACGCATAAAAAACGAATGGACAAATAGACAAACTTAGAATATTCTTTAAAACGAAAGGGAAAACAAATGATACCTATAGATAACGTTTTGTATGTTAACTTTGGAAACGACATTATATATAAAATCATAACAATTAAACCAACATAGGATACGCTTCCGTTAATCGTTTACTTTTTTTAATCAGGAATATGTTAAAATATTTGTACAATATTTTTTCTTATATTTAAATCTGTTGTTAACAGGATATTTTTAAAAGTAGTTAAGAAAGTTTTGCAGACTTTAATAAAGCACAAACCATTACACTAAAGATTTTCAAATAATATGTAGGTATTTATGACAAAATGGAGGTCAAGTTTAATATTTTCAATTTTCCAATTCTGGTCCTTTATCTATTTGAGAAAATGCAAGTTAACGCTATATCCTTGCACTTACTTATGACCTGTTCAATCTATATCTTTTATACTATAATACACCCGTGATATCGCGGGTCCGTGACTGAATTAATGCGTATGCCTTATTTTAGTATTGGTATTGTCATCTGATTAAGTCATGCCGATAATAAAAGACGCACAGTTTTCTCTGCTTTCAAAATCTTTCTGTTTGAACCCGTCGACCTGGAACCTATCAATTATTGGTAATATTAATAATTTGGAAAACAAAAGGGCCTGGAATGGATTATTTTTTACTCAACAGTATACAGCAAAATTCTAAATACACCGTTTGGTGGTGCGCCTGTCAGATGTGGAACGTACAGATAAGGTGATAGGTAACATGCGAATGTACTATTGGTATCGGTGTCGGACTCCGACACCGATACCAATAGTACATTCACCTGTTACCTATCACCTTATCTGTCTGGTCGAGTCGACCCGGAACTTCTTAATTATTAGCAATATTAATTACGTGGAAAACAATGGGGCCTGGAGTGGTGTAATTTTTAATCAACACCATTGTACTATATAAGTTATATATAAAGTTGAATTCTTTGATTAATCGTTTTTACGTGATGACGGCTGACAAATTGGACCTCGTAATTTTAGTATAAGAGACATTTTGTTTATGATGCCAGATGCAGGTCAAGTCTATAATCCGTGGTCAGGTCCTTGACAAATTGAAATATAGGCATCGATTGTGACAGGTTAAACAAACATGAAATTCTTTAAAAATACAAAAAACTCTCTTTACTGGCAGTTTAGCAACTTCTTTCCTGTTGATTTTCTAGCAAAATAATGTAGATTGAAATAAACTGTAAAAATGCAGAAAAATAAAGCAAAGATCTACAAATCACAAAAAAAGTATGTTTACTGGCAGTTTAGGAACTTATTTCTTGTTGATTTCTGACAAAATAAAGTAGATTAAAATAAACTGTATAAAAGCAGAAAAATAAAACAAATATCTACAAATCAGAAAAAAAGGCAGAGTCCTAAATTGAAAAGAGAATATATACAGAAAAAAAAATCCCAGACCCGCTTTATAAATGTCATGCGTCTGAAGCCGAATATTTCAAAGCAAATCATGTGACAGAACCAAAACAGCTAATAAGCTATAGGACCAAAAAAAGACGCAAAAAAGTTAGCCAAATCCATTTCTAGTCAACTTTGCATAAGGAAGATTTTATTGTTAATAATTTATAAATTTATAAACAAACAATAGAGAAAGTTTATAAATTTTATCAGTACCGAAGTACTAATGAGCTGATGAAATTCCTGGGTACTGAAAGTCAACCGGCAGTTATTATATATATATATGGTAGGCATCGGTTATTTCTAATTTGTAACTGTAATGCATGGTAATGCATTACTATCGTGCATTACATTTTTCCAAGTAATTGCATGCAATGTGTAATGCAGCAATTTTTTTCATTCAATGATATTGTAAAATAATGCATTACTTTAACATTTTTTTCACATACAACATCTTTAAAATATTGTTGGAGATTTAACTTTAGCAGAAATTAAGATTTCTTGAAAAACTGATCATTTGAATATATTCTTTATTTCATTTCATTTCATACATTTACCTTGTCTTAATTAAATAAAATATTATAATAGATTGTTATAATACACAAACTAGTGTGTTTTACAATCATTGTTTTCCCCATTTTAACAATTATTCATTAATTAAGCTCAATGTTAATTATATAAATAGGAAAGAAATTCTCAGTAATAAATTTATTGATCGAAATTAAAAAAACCAAAAAATACATTTATAGAAAAAAAGCTTACATTAAGTTTAAATAATAAAAAAAAAAAAGAATTTAATTATGTGTTTTTAAAATGTTTTACTTTTCTATTCACCTAATAAAATTCACGAATGTAGTATGTAATTAAATGCATTACTTTGCCAAAAAAATGCATTACTTCGATAAATGAATGTAATTGTAATTGTAATTTAATGCATGGTTCTGTCAAAGTAATTATAATAATATAATGCATAACATTGCATTTTTTTAAAATTCGACGCATACCTGATATATGGCATATACTCATTGCTTTAAAACAAAAATTAAACACTACTTTATCAATATGCGTCCGAAACGCCTTTCTGGTTTTACGACCAAGAGTATTCAAAGCCAAATAGTTTAAAGCCGAGAATGTATAAGAACCGAAACTGTTGTAGATCTGTACAACTTAAAAGAACCATTTAATTAATAGCCAAATCCTTGTTAGGCAAACTTTGCCCCAAAGAGTTTAAAACTCAGTAATGTAGAAGTGCTTGAATAGCAAAGACGTAAAATCAAGGGTTCACCTGAGTTTATTTTCATGGTTTATGAATAAAATTGATTTTTTTAGTTAAGTTGTTTCTCAGATACTATCACCAATTGGTGAACTATGTTTGATGTATGGAATAAATGTGTAGTAAACATATCGTATGGATTAGTTCATATGACCTTTGCTTCATTTTCATGGTTCATTGGTCAATGTTAAATATTAGTGACTAGGGCTGATACTTTATTATTACAAGTAATTGGCTACCTATATTTAGAGTATATAATGATTGTAAGGTGTACATGTATGTCTGTTACAGTTCATCTGACCATGACCTCATTAACATGGACAATTATTGATTTAAGATTACGTAAAGTTGTAGTAAAACCTCCATATTAACGAAAATGAAATCAATGTATGACATTCTTTCTGTATGCACTTTTGCTAAAATATATAATGCCGCTAAAATTTCCAAATAACCACAAGTTGAAGAAAGATAATCGATAATAATTTATATATTTTTTTAATTTCAGAACAAATCAACAAAATACTTGTAGACTGGGAGAACAATGTAAAGATGTTTATAAACACAAGGGCTGCCCAGCATGTACTTAAATGTATACAGGAGAATAGTTGTGTTACTATAACTGCAAGTTCTGGTGCAGGGAAGACAGCAACTCTACAATATGTTGCTTTACAAATGTCAAATGAAGAATATGATGTTATTATTGTGTCTGATCCAGATGACATTATTAAGTTTCACAATCCGAATAAAAAAGCATTGTTTGTTATTGATGATTTGTGTGGAAACTTTTCCGTTGACCAAAGTGATATCAAAAAGTGGAACACACTCATTGAGCGTATAAAAAGAATTCTTGAAAACAAGCGAACAAAAATAATTGCAGCATGTCGATTACAAGTTTTTCAGGATGATAAATTTAATATTTTATCCATTTTTACGTCATGTGTATGTAACATGTTATCAAACGAAATATGTTTGTCAAAAGCTGAAAAACAATCAATAGCAGAGCTGTATTTAAAAGCAAAAACCTCAGAGATTGCCGACCTTTATGATTTATACGATTGTTTTCCTCTTCTTTGTAAAATGTGGCATGATAATCCTACCTTTGATGTTGTAGATTTATTTCAGAAACCGTTTTCAGTTTATGAATCAGAAATTGACAAGCTCTTTCAGATGGGACATTATACTAAATACTGTGCTCTAGTTTTATGTGTCATATTTAACAATGAATTGAAGGAGAAAATATTGACAGAAGATATTGATCCCACAACCAAATTTGTTATTAAGAACACATTTCAGGCATGTAAACTGGACCGAGGCGTATCACTACTTGTTATAAAGGATGAACTTGACTCACTTACAAATACTTATGTAAGTAAGAAGTTAAAGAACTTTTGTGAAAACGAATATTTTTACTCAACTTTACATGATAAAATATTTGACTTTTTGGCCTTCTACTTTGGACAAAAAATTACAAATTGCTTGATAAAGAATGCAGATAGCCGTCTGATTAATAAGCGATTCTTATTAGAAAAAGAGGAGAACATGGATCAATTTATTACCGTTGTTCCTCTGAAATATCACAAAAGTTACATGCAGAGATTAATTGATGAATGGTTAAAGGGAAATGTTGGCAATATTTTTGATAATATTAATATGAAGATATCTCAGTTTAGATTAAAACTATTGGAACATTTGCAAAAACTTGATAAATCATGTCAAAAACAACTGGCACAAACCTTCGATAACGAAACCAATGATTATTTTTGTTTTGGTAGGGGAATAAGATATTCTACAGCTTTGTTACATTGTTGTTCAATTGGAGATATCCCTTTGATCAATTGGTGTTTACACAATGAAGTTGATGTTAACCAGTGTACACATGATAATCAGTCACCTGTCATGATTGCATGTGAACTTGGCTATACAGAAATTGTAAGGATGTTGTTAGACAGAGAAGCAGACTTAAAAACAATTGACAGATATGGTAAGTCACCTTTAATTAAGGCTTGTACACACGGTCACATGGGAATAGTTAAGATGTTGATGGACAGAGGAGCAGACTGTAATAAATGTGACAGTTCTGGTCAGTCACCTGTAATGATTGCATGTGAACATGGCTATACAGAAATAGTTAAGTTCCTTTTAGACAAAAGAGCAGACTTTAATGATTTCGACAATCGTAGTCAGTCCTCTATATCAAAGGCTTGTGAAAATGGTCATACAGAAATAGTTAGAATACTGATAGATAGAGGTGCAAATTTGAATAAATCTGACAACTTTGGTACGTCACCTCTACTTATTGCTTGTAAACAAGGTAAAAAGGAAATAGTACGAATGTTATTAGACAGAAGGATATATCATAATAAAGCTAATAATAATGGTTTAACACCTTTACTTACGGCTTGTGAACATGGTTACACAGGAACTGTAAAGATGTTGTTGGATAGAGGGGCAGACTTTGATCAATCGGATAATAAAGGTTGGACACCTATTATGTTTTCTTGTAAATATAATCGTTTAACAATAGTGAAGATGTTGGTAGGAAGAGGGGCACTTTGTGAAAAATGTGACAGCTGGGGTCAGTCACCTGTTATGCTAGCATGTGAACATGGTAGAACAGAAATAGTGCGTTGGTTATTATATAGAGGTCTTAACTATAATACATGTGACGAATTTGGTATGTCACCGATAATAAAGGCAAGTAAAAACGGCCATAAAGAAATAGTCAAGATATTGTTAGATAAAGGAGGAAACTTTAACCTACGGGGACGGTCACATGTAATAAATGAGTGTGATAATACAGAAATGGTTGGAATTTGGAGAGACAAGGAGGTAAACTATGATGAAGTTGACAATGATGGTAAGTCAGCATTAATGTATGCTTGTGAATTTGGACATAAAAGAATTGTACAAATGTTATTAAACAAAGAGGTAGACTTGGATAAATGTGACAATGTTGGTAAATCAGCTTTAATGTATTCTTGTGAAATGGGTTTTATCGAAATAGTCAAAATGCTGTTAGTCAGAGGCGTAGATTATAATAAATTTGACAAATTCAATCGATCAACAATTCTGGTTGTCTGTCGAAATGGTTTTCCCGCAATTTTCCAATTACTGTCAGAAAAAGGAGCAGACTGTAATACATTTGATAATCGTTACAATACGCCATTAATGGAGGCTTGTAGATTTGGTCATACAGTCATTGTACAAATGTTGATAGAAAAGGGAGTGAATTGTGATATATCTAACATCATGGATCAGACGCCCCTAGTGTTGTCCTGTAAGCATGGTCATACAGACATAGTAAGAATGCTATTGGACAATGGGGTAGACTCCAACAAATCTGACATTAACGGTTGGACATCTATTGCATTTGCCTGTAGCAAAGGTCATACAGAAATAATAAAGATGTTGTTAGACAAAGAGGTAGACTGTAATAAGTTGAACAAATTGGGTCAGTCACCCATAATGCATGGTGTTGTGTATGGAGATTTTGAAATAGTTAAGATGTTGTTTAACAGAGGAGTAGACTGTAACCAATGTGACAGAAAAGGAAGGTCACTTTTTATGGAGGCTTGTTCAAGAGGGCTAACAGAATTTGTCAAAATATTGTTAGATAAAAATGTTGACTATAATAAGTGTAATAAAAAGGGCTGGTCACCATTAATGTGTGCTTGTAGAAACGGACATGAAGACATAGTAAAGATGTTGTTAGAAAGAAGAGTTGACTTAAATAAATGTAACAAATGGCGATGGTCAGCTGTACTGTATTCTTGTAAACATGGTCATCAAAAGGTTTTAGGGAGGCTGATATTCAGCGGAGCAAGCATTGATCAATGTGATAACAATGGCTGTTCACCTATTATGATCGCATGTAAACGTGGCCATACAAAAATCGGTAAGATGTTGTTAAATACTAATGCAGACGTTGTAAAATGCAATAATAATGGACAATCACTTCTTATGTATGCTTGTAAATATAGTCAAACAGAAATAGTTAGGATCTTGGTAGATAAAGGGATAGACTATAGTAACTGCGATAAAAAAGGAAGGTCACCTCTAATGTATGCATGTAAACATGGTCATACTGGTGCAGTAAGGATTTTGTTGGAAAACAAAGGAGACTTTAATTCCAATTATGCTGAATGTTCTCTCCTTATAATGCATGCTATAAAAAATAGTGATAGAGAAATTGTAAATATACTACTGCATAAAGGAATAGGGTTAAATGAATGTGACAGCAGCGGTCGAACATTGCTAATGAAGGCTTGTGAACATAATGCTATTGAAATAACCCGTTTGTTATTAGACAGAGGAGCTGACTTGAATAAGTGTGACATATTGGGTGAGACACCTCTCATGAAGGCTTGTAAACAAGGTCACGAAAAAGTTGCAAGTTTGTTGTTTGATAAAGGAGCAGAATATGACAATTTTGACATAATGGGTCAGTCACCAATCATGACAGCTTGTGAATATGGTCACACAGAAATAGTAAGGACATTATTGGATAAAGGAGCAGACTTTAATAAATGTGACAGATCAGGTCAGTCATCTATTATGAAGGCTTGTGAAAATGGTCATCCAGAAATTGTATGGATTTTGTTAGATAGAGAAGCAAATTGTAATACATCTGATGATAAGGGAAGCACTCCTTTAACAATTGCTTGTAGATTTGGCCATACAGTAATAGTAAAATTGCTATTAGACAAATGGGCAGACTTTAATTACTGTGATTTTGATGATAAATCACCACTATTTATCGCTTGGGAACATAATTATACAGAAATAGTAAACGTTTTATCAAACAGAGGGGCAGAATACAATAAAGTTAACACATCTGATCAGTCAAATGTCATGGAAGCTCATTGCAGTGGTAATATAGAAGCAATCGAGATAATATACGATAGAAGTGCAGACTATAATACAACATGAAAGTGAAGGCGAGTCAAATGGGCATACAAAAATAACTGAATAGTTGCTACACGGAGTCATATGTATTCAAAGCATGTGAAAAGGAATCCCCCATACAGATCTATAAATAGTAAATAGCAAAAACAAAAAAAGAGCAGACTTTGATAAAATTGACTGGACTGATAAGACAGCTTGTGAAAATAGTTTTACAGAACGAGTGAATTTGTTATTAGAAAAAGGACAGGAATGATCAGTCAGCTCATATGAAAGTTTGTGAACATGGTCATACATAAATACTAAAATTGTTCCAGACAAAGAAAAACTGTCCTAAAAAAATGAACAGGAGAGATCGATCATCATTAATGCTGGCCTGTTAACACGGATAATCTTTAATGATGGCTGTAAACATGGTCATACACAAGTAGTAAGAATGCTGATAGAAAGAGGAAAAGAAAGTGATAAATGTAACAACGATAATCAGTCCCATGTATTGACTTTTGAAGCTGGGCACGCAGAAATATTGAAGATTTACCGATGTGATTATATTGACCAGGTATCTGTTATGAAAGCCTGTGATCATGTACATAGAAAATTAGTAGCTGATACATATAGAAAGTGGAATCGACTTTAATAAATGTGATTTGTATGGTCTAACACTTTAAGTGATGGCTTGTATGCATGATTATAAAATATGTAAAAATGTGGCTAGATATAAAGGCAAACAATAATGTATGTTGCAATCATGCCTGTACCAAGTCAGGAATATGACAGTTCTTGTCCATTCGTTTTTGATGCGTTTTGTTATTTGATTTTGCCATGTGATTATGGACTTTTCAAATTGATTTTCCTCTGAGTTCAGAATTTTTGTGATTTTACTTTTTGCAATAATAGAAGTTTCATACTACATATTGCCTGTCTGAATTGTCAGTATTATATACATACTATGATTAATAAACTTGCTTTGATGGGAAAAACATATCCAATAAAGTCAATGTTGCATTTTACAGAGAGGAATAAGACAACAAGAGCAAACTTTTTTTTTTTTAAATTAATCAGTTTTATTGCACTTTTGATGTTAACCGCAAATGTTTTTTAAAGTATTTAGCTATATCTTTGTTAATTTTTTATTTTAGGGATTTCTTCAAAGGAAATTGATATTGATTTTATATTTCATTTGATAATTTATACATATCATATTATTGTGAAAATATGATCTTCCCTTCTGGTAACGCTTTTTTTGTTAAATAGTTCTATTTTGACAAATTATCTACATTCTCCAATGTTTTGCTTAAAAAAAATGTAAAAAGCTACTTTTTAAATTTCATTCATTTATTAAAATTTATTATAGGTTTGAACTTTTGTTTAAGGAATTTAAAATAAAATTGTAATCATTACTATGTGTTTTACAAAAGATTAAACAAATTATGGTTTTGACATTGATTAAATAGGTTATATTAAGTGTGATAATGAGAAATATGTATTTGTGAATTAAATAGTTAATCATGATGATTAGATGACCTCAATAATAAACGTTTTTCATTGTTAAGTGTAAGGGATGTGTCAGATTACGCTGATGGTTTACTGAAAATTAAAAGACTAGTGCTAATGGGCATGGTGTCTTATAGGCATACATTGTTATAAGTAAGACACCTGCTGATACATTTTAGATAAATTCAGGAATTATATGATGCTGATTTAACACTTAAAGACAGTTTTTTTTTATTAGATTTAGTTTAAAAACACTTTTAACATGTTGCATTTGTAATCTAATATACCTTAGAAATGATTTTAAAAAAGAAGCGGTGGTATTGTAAAAATATTTGTATAGGTTCGTAAAAGACCTGAAGTATTATGGTATATAAATACCAATATGTCTATCCATCGCATAGACCCGATATCTGATTACTGTTATTTCTAAATGTCTAGCAGCAAATACTAGTTAAAAAAATACAGTTAAAAAATACATCATATATGAATCATAATTGCCAATGAGATAAATATCCATCAAAGTTGAATTCGGTGAATGTAAGTTGCTGTAAACAGCCTTCAACAATGAAAAAAACCCATCTCATAAGGTAAGGCATTAAATTTTTTGACATGACAAAGGAAGGGCAAAAAATGCCTGTTGGATATTCAAACGCAAAGATCGAAATTAAGCTGACAATGTCATTGCTTAAAATAACAAAAGACAAACAGACAAATAATAGTACACATGACACATCATAGACAAACGAGGACTAGGTAATACGAACCCTAAAAAGAGACACAAATGCCAGGTTTATGAGGAAAAAACAACAAAAACAAATAAAATAGCTGATAGCAACCACATGTCCTTGATGTTTGACAGGAACATATTGTTTTTTGTTTTGGGTGGAGGAAGGGATCAAACTGTTTAACCCTTTACTTATCCTTGACAGTAATGTAGGAAAAAATCTGATAAAAAATCTCTTGATTCTGATTTAGATAAATTTATAAATGTGGTAGATAATAGAATATCACATTTTGATTTTTTTTTTAGAAGTAAGTAATAGAGTACGATGCCACTTATAGTGGACATTTCGTCACCGAGGGTATCACCAGCCCAGTAGACAACACCTTAGCGATTAAGTGTTGACATGAATATCAATAATGTGGTCATTTATATATTTCCTGTTAACAAAACTTTGAGTTTTTCAGAAAAAAAACTATGGATTTCTTAGGCATAGATAACCTTCGCCGTATTTGGCACAATTTTTGGGAAGTTGGGATCCTTAATGCACTTCAACTTTGTACTAGTTTGGCTTTGTTTTGTGATTTTATGTTTTATAAATATTTTGATATGACCGTCACTGATGAGTCTTATTTAGACGAAACGCGCGTCTGGCGTACTTAATAATAATCCTGGTACATTTGATAACTATTTACACCACTGGGTCGATGCCACTGCTGGTAGACGTTTCGTCCCTATCAATAATGTGGTCATTTATAAATTTCTTGTTTACAAAACTATGAATTTATCGGAAAAACTAAGGATTTTCTTATCCTAGACATAGATTACCATAGCCGTATTTTGCACAACTTTTTTTAAATTTTGAATCCTTAATGCACTTCAACTTTGTACTTGTTTGGCTTTTTAAATATTTTGATATAAGCGTCACTGGTGAGTCTAATGTAGACGAAACGCGCGTCTGGCGTACTTAATCATAATCCTGGTACCTATGATTACTTATTAGATAAACTTCGTACTTTTGATGGTCTTCTTGATTTTATTGACAGTTTTGATTTTTCTACTCTATACACTGCACTTCCACACTATCTTATTCAAACAAAAGTTTTCCTATTTAATTAAATGGTCGTTTAGTAAATCTGAATGCAAATATATTTGCTGCAACTCATTTAAAGCCTTCTTCTCTAATGAGAAAGATAAATATGCTATATATACTTACCGGAGGTGTGATAAGATGATTGAAGCTGTTAATTTTCTCCTTGATAATATGTAGGTACGTTTCGGCAAAAAGGTTTGTCGACTACGAATCACAGTTGATGATTTAACTCAGTAAAGACCCGTCGTAATATTTAATTGATATATTCAACAACAATTTCCGTTATCTTGATGATATTTTTTTCGTTAAATAATGAAGAATTTTGTAAATATAGTGCTGAAACTTAAGCAAAGGAGCTTACTTCAAATAAATCACATTTAAACGTTATTGACTGTCCTTTCCTACATTTAGATATTTCGATATTAAAGGGGAAACTTCACCCTAAAATTTACGACAAAAGGGACGATTTTTCGTTCCCTATTGTTAATTTTCCATTTTTTGATGGTTATGATTCTTTGGCACCATCTTACGGTGTTAATATTTCACAGCTCGTTCCTTAAGCTGGGTTCACACATTCACGATTTTTACTGCCGTCCTTGACAGGACCATTCCCGATTAAAATTTGTCAAAAGTCTGATCAAGATCCTGTGAATCGTGGATGGAAATTCGATTTGTATCTTTCGCCAGGTAAAATTCGACCGAGTCTGTCACGACTGCGTCCCGATTCTACCGAATGTAATCCGACAGAGATCAGATAGTGACAAGACAGTGAACCGACGCTGACGGAAGTTGTCCGTTCGAAAACTGTCGGCATAATCGGGATGATCAGGTACTGTCGGAAAGTAATCCTATCACGGTCCGCTCTATCGCATTGCAAACGGCTTTGTCTGGTCTCAGTCGTATTGTATTCTGTTATTGTCGGGACATCTCCAGATCATTCCCGTTCCACAGGACACCGTCCCGAATACACAGAACATTGTTAGGAATTTGATCCGATACAGCAGAATCTGTCACGACATAGGCACGATTGTAATCCGACTAGACAAAATCGGCTGAGTTTCCCCGAATGTTACGGGACGCACCTAACTGTCGGGGTGCTTTGCCGAACTATTCGGACCCTTCCCGACCAGTAGGAATCTGTTACGAACTAAAACGACTGCGTTCAGACAATAATAGGACATTCCAGATAATTGAGGATACTAATCCGACTTTTTCACTTTTCGTGTCGTATCGCTGTCTGATCTCAAACGGGAGCAATAATCGGCAATGTGTGAACCCCGCATTATGCCCGTGTCTGTTGTGACGTTTTTTTTTATTTTAACGAACGCAATCTATCTATTACTGGCAAATTATTAAACCAGGGATATCATTACCATACATCACTAAATTTATAAAGATTTGGTTTTGAAGTTTGGTTGTACCTGTTGAAATTTATTTCAAACGGGATAGCACATCCTCATTTTTACGGAAATGTTGTTAACCGTGCCCGGAAATTTAGAAATGATCCTGGTAAAGTTATCCTTACTTTAAATAAAGTTTTTCTCAGGGGTTACCAGTTCAACGTTGTGATAAGATCATTGAATATTGATTTTATAGGTATAAATATTGATTTTTTTTATCAGTAAGTAAGTAAGTAATAAACAAACTAAATATTACTAGTATGCTATATACATATACATATTCATTGGTATACAATCTGTCAATATCTGTATTTTGGAATTGTACAAGGTCCTGTTTTTCTTTAAAAAAAGAAGATGTGGTATGATTGCCAATGAAACAACTATCAACAATAGATCAAAATGACAGACATTAACAACTTTAGGTCACCGTATGGCCTTCAATATTGAGCAAAGCCCATACCTCATAGTCAGCTATAAAATTAAAAAACTAACGGCCTTATTTATATAAAAAAAATGTATGAAAAACAAAAATGTAACACATAAACTGACGACAACTACGAAATTACAGTCTCTGACTGTTTATGACGTCTTTACACTAAATCCATTGGATGTTGGATGAGTACGGGTTGATAATTAAGTCTTAGATGCATGCTTGTTTTATCGGTTTTAAGAAGCATTGAACTAGCTGTCAGTTAACTGCGAGGACTCTCAGATCTGTTCCTAGTGTCCTTTTGTTTTTGGGATGTACAACTACCCGGCCACGTCTACTTGTATTTTTGTCCATCTGATGAGTTTAGCCTTTTTTAACTGATTTTATAGTTCGTTCTTATGTTAAATTGTAATTTTATCACACTGTCCCAGGTAAGTGGGAGAATTGGGATCCCGCTAACATGTTTAACCGCGCCACAATATGTCTGTATGTGTCTGTCCCAAGCCAGGAGCCTATAATTCAGTGGTTGTCGTTTGTTTATGTGTTACATATTTATTAGTTTTCTCGTTTGAATTGTTTTACATTATCATTTCGGGGCCTTTTATTGCTGACTATGCGGTATGGGCTTTTCTCATTGTTGAAAGTCGTACGGTGATCTAAAGTTGTTAATTTCTGTGTCATTTTGGTCTCTTAGTGAGAGTTGTCTAATTGGCAAGCAAACCTAATCTTCTTTATTATATGTAACAGCAAAATATAATAATTAACTAAACATAATAAGTAATTGAATGCATATTCAGGGTGATTATTTCTAGCTATTCTATGATATGTCCTAAAAAAATTACAGACATAACAAGTCAGATGGTTATCTTGCCTACAACAAAAGTAAAAAATGATGAGACTAATGTATTTCTATACGTCTTTCGGGGCAACAGCGAAAACTATTTGTTTGATGCTTAAGTTGCACAAGGTAGACGATCTGGATGTTTCATACCTTTTATGCAGATGCAGATAACTAAAGTCGCAAAGTTCTGTCTGTCATATGTCCATTGTCATTGACATCTTTTTGCTGGTTCTGTGAGTGCTCTTTTGCCATAAAAACTCACTTATCAGTTAAAGCATGACTCTAATATATTGGATCCTTGCAAGTTCTACAGTGTCCACCCGACAGTGTTCACCTGGCTCGACTTCATTTCATGGATCAGCTATCAAGGTTAATTGTATGTGGTTTGTTCTATTTCACAGATACTATAAGCAATGGGGACACTTTATTTGGTGTATGAAATAATTATTAGGGGTACATGTCTGTTTGTATAAAAAGGAAATGTGGTATTGTTTGGCAGGTTTCATGACGTAAATATGTTTAGAAGGGTTCAGTTACCATGAACCTCTTTTATATGTTTCAGTGGTCAATGTTCAATTTAAAATTAGGTCAGATACTTTCAAAAATAGGCTGACTATATTTGTTTTCATGTCTGTCTGGCACGTTTCATCTGACATAATCTTCATGTACATAAAACTTTTATAATTTTAAGATACTATATAAGGCACAAAAATGTCAGCATCCACCTCAAGAGCTAACAAAACCTCTTGAACAGACTCATTAAGACGGAATATATAAGTAGTTATGATACGGTTGTCAGGTCGTTAAAGATTGTATATTTTGACTCTATTATTAATCCACTTAAAGGATCTTTGCATCGCTAAAGAGTTTATTTTAAAACCAGTTGTTTGCAGACATGGGGTAATTGAAATATGTAATTGTAATTGACTGTAATTAATTACAATTTATCATGTAATTGAATGTAATGTGTAATTGAGCATTTTTTTCAATTACATGTAATTGAATGTAATTAATTACATAGCCAAAATTGCCTGTAATTGACAATTACTTTTCAATTACAAGTCAATTACATTTGAAATTTTGGATCAAAAGATTAAATCTTGTGTTTTCTCAAAAAATTATTAAAAGCAATAATCTTAACAAATGTTGTAAGCTGACAAAGAAAAGCCTTCACAGTATACTTTCTGTATTAACACAACCATGGTAGATTCTTCATTTTGTATTGAATGATAAAAAAAATGTAGACACATGCCATAATTTTAAAAGAAACCACTAGGAAGTCACTGTCTTGACCTTAATTAGTAGATTTAGATAGATATTTTAAGACATTGATTTAACATAATTAACTTTATTCAAGGACTTAAATAACCAATAAATATAACCTCTGGCTATTTGTTTTATTACAAACTATATAATGACTGTTTTTATAACAGTTATGTTAAACAGATATAAGGCTAATTAGAGAGAGATAAATATACCCTAGGGCCTATAGGTACATGTTTAAATTCTTGAAGGGATAATGCATATGACAAAATCTCACTTGCAAAATTTGTTCACTATATATATGAATGTTGAAAGAAAACATTTTATCAGATTTAAAAATTAGCTCCAAGAGTGTACTGGAACATTTTACTGTTCCTGATGACTTCCAAAATGGAAATACTTTCAAAGGAAAATGTATGCATTGTGGCACCCTCATTAGTGGAAGTTATAAAGTTACATCCAACTTTGTTACACATATGAAGGTAATACTATATAAGAATTTTAAAAATTAATAAATTCATAATGCTTCTTTTTCATTTCTAACCAGATTTCATTTATCTTATATCCTCTAATAGCTTACATTTAAATTTGGAAAATATTTTGTTTATTAAATTAATTAGTTGTGATTAAAACTAAAGTTTATTTTTGTTTTAAGAAGTCAGATTTCTAAATCACTTATTTAAGATAAATAATTTGAATAAGCTGGGATAAAAATGAAAATCATTTCAAAAAATAAAAAATAGTGCTCTTTTTTTTGTATCATTTACAATCAAATAAATTTAAATAAATGTAAAATTTCAATAGGTAAATTAAAACAATTTAATATTTTCAAGATATTAAATAAGGCCTTTTGTAATTTTCAGAGAAAACACAGAGATTTGTACATTCTGCATTCTGAGAATAAAGAAATTCAACCAACATTGACACAATGCATAAAAAAAAGTGTAAAATATTCACCGTCTGATCCAAAACAGTTAGAAATGACAAATGCTCTTATAATGTTCATAGCTGGGGATCTTTTACCACTCTCTATTGTCGAAAGTGAAGAATTTAAAAACTTGATAGAAAAAGCTGACACTAAGTATCAAGTGCCTAGCAGAAAGCATTTATCTTCGAAACTTCTACATGAAAAATCGGTTGAAATAAAAAATAACCTTATAACTATAGAGCAATGTATAATACTTATGTACATATCATAGAATAAATGCATGTTTTCAATGTTTTATCTTAATTTTCCTTTCAAATGTAATTGAAGTAATTAATTACATTTGCCAAGTAATTGGAATGTAATAAATTACATTGGTAAAAAAAGTCAAATGTAATGTGTAAGTTAATTGAAGATTTTGTAATTGTAATTGAATGTAATTAATTACTTTCAAATGTAATTGACCCCATGTCTGGTTGTTTGCATGATATTGGTTATGGTCTTCTCATCTATTTCACAATGGAATGATACTAAATGGGAAGGATCCTGCTTGAATTTCTTATGATGAAGATATCATATTTCAATCAGTATAATTAATTGCGGTCTGGAGCCGTCAAGTTATTATAAATTACTAGTAGTCCTTTTTTGATTTACGTAGCATTGTCGTTTTGCTTAGTTTCTCTTGTTACCCATTCTGACATCGGATTCGGACTTCTTTTGAACTGCGTTTAATTGTGCGTTTTGCTGTGTGTTTGTTTTTTCCTACATTGGCTAGCTGTACAAATGTATATGGGAGGATTGAGATCCCACAAAACATATTCAACCCCGCCGCATTTTTGTGCCTGTCACAGGTCAGGAGCCTCTTACCTTTGTTAGTCTTGTCTTATATTTATTTTTATTTTTTTAGTTTTTGAGTTGACTAAACTAGTACGCATTTTTGTTAAGGGAATAGTTGAAGCTCACTTCAGGTGCTGGATTTTTTCGCTAGGTTTAATACCTATGGTTGAATTGGTTTATTTTTCCCGTTGTTGGGATTGTTTATGTAAACTATTCTCCATTTTATTCTCAATTAATGGCCAACATTAGCAAATACAAATCTTCAAGCGAAGTTTGGTTTGGTCATGACTTTAATAAACCAATTCTGTTTTACACTTGAGAAAAGAATACTATGGGGAAATTTGTATTTTATAAGAAAACTGTAATGATTTAATATTTTATTTTCCAGTTTGATATGATAATAATTATATATAAACTTGATATGATAATTAAGGCAAGAAGGTAGTAACGTAAGCATAAAATGGCACAAAGTATGAAAAACAAATATAATCATAATGTGACTGTAGAAAGTAATACTAGTAGTATATAAAGTAGTAACAATAATAAATAAAATGGTAGTGGGAATGGGCATTGTTCATTGTTGAAAGCCGTACGGTACCCTAAAGTTGTTAATGTCTGCGTCATTTTGGTCTCTTGTGGACAGTTGTCTCATTGGCAATCATACCACATCGTTTTTATAAGGCGCAAACTTATGGTTATTCATTCTGCGGCGTATCTTAGTTGGTATATTCTTTTATCTACATATTATATGTAAGAAATATTTTCTTGATATATTAGATTTTAACTTTATTAAATAGTAGATGAGGTATGATTGCAAATGAGACAAATGACAGAGAAATGAATTATAGGTGACTGTACGGCCTTCAACAATGAGTAAAGCCCATACCGCGTAGTCAGCTATAAAAGGCCGTGAAATGACAATGCAAAACAATTCAAACAAGAAAAACTAAGGGCATAATTTAAGAACAAAAAAAGAACTAAAACAATTATGTAACGCATAAACAAAATAGAACCGCCGAATTACAGGCTCCTGACTAGGGACATGCAAATACCTACAGAATGTTGCGGGGTTAACCACATTAGTAGTATCCCAACCCTCCCAATAACCTAAGACAGTGGTATGACAGTACAACATAAGAAAGAACTATTGAAATCAATTGAAAAAGGCAAAACTCATCAGATGGATACCCATACAAATACGATATAGAGTGAACGTGTCAGGGTACTTATATATCAAACAACAAAAATGCAGATATGAGAGTACTCGCAGTTTCGAACAGCTTGTTCAAAGCCACTTACAATTCATGAAAAAATATCATGCACCTATGACTGGTTATCAATCAGTACGGATCCGACATCCAATGAATTTAGTATAAAAAAAAATAGTGTATGTTAATTTTAGTTTAAACGAAAAATATATATAAAGCAATTAGATGTTTAATTATTCATTAAACAAATTAAGTCAATTTGATTTCAAACATGAAATTGTCACTTTGCTTTGTTAAGATAAAAACTTATTTATCATTGGGATACTTTTTAACTCTATTCGAAATTAAAACAAGTGCCATTAAGGCGTTTCGTGTTGCCCTATAAATTATTTAAAACATTTAAATAAAAGTGTAATTTCTGTATAAAAATGCCAATATAAAACGATCCTTATATAGACAAAATATTTAAGGTTTCCAATTAAGTAAGTTTAAAAAAAAAGTCCTGTTCAGTTACCACGTACATCGATCTTTCTTGAATATCCCTATCTCTAAGTACTATGACCACACAATAGTACCAGAAACTTTCTTTTAGTTTCTATCACTTAAACGATAGCCAGTTTTAGGTTGCACTGACTTACAAATACAGACAGTTGGACAGGTTGGCAGCAATTTTTAACAGGAATATTGACAGTATCACTGTTTGAGTTTGTACTATGGTTTTGACAGAGTGAATAAATCCCATACCTTTATTTGACACATTTGATTTTTCATAATCTTGATAAAATTCCGTACAATCAACGGTACACTGCCGACTCGTCTTCATGTTCCACTAAAGAATTGTCCATTAAATTAACTAATATTCCTCCCGCAGTGAAAGAGCGTCTTCAGAAATACTGTGAAACTGTTAACCGCGTAGTGGTATTAAACATATGTGGATTCTTAAAAATTCTAAAGAACTTCTTGATAATTTTAAATCTCGGTCTTTTTCGGAAATAATTTCTATCAAAACTTTTGATTTTCAACCCTCACTACAAAACAAATAAAATTTGTACTTGACCAGTAGTTAACCATTTTATACCAGTCTAAACCATACTCGAACTAGTCTGAACCATACTCGACCTAGTCTGATCCGTACTCGACCTAGTCTGAACCTCACTCGACCTAGTCTGAACCATACTCTACCAAGTCTTAACCAAGCTAAACCTATTCTTTGTATCTATCAACTGAATTTATCAGTTTAGGAAATATCTTTTAAATAAAAAAGAAATTAAAAATGTATTCAATATAGTACTAAAATTTCACAATAATCAATCTTCATACAAGTTCAACACAATATTAACCAACAGTAACATAATAATATATACCAACTTTAAAATATAAATAAAGCAAGCTGATCAAATAATCAAAAACATGAATTGTGACTAATATTTTAAATATTATTCAAAATTTTATGAATATGGTAACAGTAAAAAATTATTATAATTAGTTTAAGTAACTTTTGTCAAATTAAAGACATGGCATACATAAAGCACTTTAATATGGTCTTATTACCTTAGTACATGTGTTTTTACAGGTAAAAAGACAGACCTATTTTCTTAAATTCGCGTATTACTTATTTAGCATATTCGAAAAGCCTTGTTATTTAAGTTAAACAGGATGTTGAAATTTTTAATAACCAGACTGAAAAAAATAGAACGAGTACAGGTCGAGAATGGGGTAAGAATGTTTCAGACTGGTCGAGTAATAGTTTAGACTATTTTCAACGGCAAAGATAAGGGTCTAGTACGATTCAGTACGGTCGAGTATGGTTCAGACTAGGGTCTAGTAATATTAAGTTAAAATCAGACCAATTCAGACTGGTCGAGTAAAAATCAGTACAGTCGAGTACAGATATAGGCCATTTCAGACTTAAATGGTTTGTAGTGCCTGTATACCACCATTCCACATTTGAATTTGAAAAATCGTTTGAAAGAAATAATCCATAATTCCTTACAGCATAAAAATGGTAGTATACGCTATAAATTTATAACTTGGGAATATACTAAGACATATTTTGTTTGTACTGAAAAACAAAAGGGTAAAACATGCTACACAGAAGAACAAATGATCAGTACGCTGGGGTTTCTTATTGACAACATATTTGTTACATTTGGAGATAGACTTTTTCAACAAATTGTCGGCATTCCTATGGGAACAAACTGTGCGCCTCTACTTGTCGACATCTTTTTATTTTCATATGAATAGGAGTTCAAATGGGATATACATTTCCCAACATATTTGATATTCAAGAGCTTGCAGCGCCTACTCATACGTTGTAAAACGTCCCCAGTGTCTGATCAGAAAGTCGATGAACCAGAGTATGTTAAAGAACATCTCGTCCTTTTCCTAAAAAAGTTCATCGGAAGGTACCAAGACCTTGTTGATAAATATTCCGTATCAATTTCACAAATAATAAATGATGGTCTTGGTGTATAGATTCTGCGTACTGACGTTTTTTATTCACTTAACAACGTGCTATATTGTTCGTTCGTTTGTCTTTATTCTATTGGTTTTATTACTTTTCTGGTTGGATTGTTTTTTGTGATATCCATTTGACGTGACTCGGTACTTATACATTTCATCAATGTGTTTGTATTATCTTTCATTTTTGCTGATGTGTTTAGTGTATGTGACTTTTTGTGTTTCTTTGGTTCTTATAACGTAATTCTGTACTTTGAAATCCCGTCATTATTTTTTAGTTGTATTATAAATTATAAAATACGTTGAACGACAAACGACAAAGCAATAGAGTCGAGTAGAGGTATTAACCATTTTTGGATTCTCAGAAATTCTACAGAACTTCTTGACAATTTTAAATTTAGGGTCTATTTCTGAAACAAATGCTAACATCGTTTTGATTTTTTAATCCTGTAAGCCAACATTTCCCATGTGAAATTATAAAATTGTTTTGTGTAAACATTGAACGACTACGTTTTTTCTTACTGACGTATACATTTTCTGACGTCAAACCTGCAAAGCAATGAATGTGTAGATTTTAAGATTGTAACACAGTGATGACTGCTTTACTCATATTTTGATAATTTTATTTATTATGTCTGTTTTGTTCACGCATCGCTGTTGATATAACGGAATTTGATGAGTCTGTTGTAAAATAGAGAGGTTTAGCGCTATAAAACCAGGTTCAATCATTTTCTACATTTGAAAATGCCTGTACCAAGTCAGGAATATGACAGTTGTTGACCATTCGTGTGATGTGTTTTGTCAATTGATTTTGCCATGTGATTAGGGACTTTGCGATTGATTTTTCGGAGTCCAGTATTTTTGTGATTTTCATTTTGCTTTCTAAACTGTCTTTGATTCTGATGTTTTGTTTTATACTTTTAAGGTAAAATCTATCACGTAAAGAATAAAAATATTATAGACATTATGGCTACAAAAAGCAATCATTGTTTTTTAAAAAGGTCGATGAATTCAAATTTCTAGTTCAAAAAAGGGCAAAAGGGTAAAATCATAAAAATACTGTCAGTGACCTCCAACAAAAATTCAAAACGGAACGTCTCTAAGCAAATTTCAAAATCAAAAGCTCAAACACATCAAACGAATGGATTACAACTGTCATATTCCTGACTTGGTACATGCATTTTCTATGTAGAATAGGTATCAGGATTATAATTCAGTACGCCAGACGCGCGTTTAGTCTACATAAGACTCATCAGTGACGCTCATATCAAAATCTTTATAAAGCCAAACAAGTAAAAAGTTGAAAAGCACTGAGGATCCAAAATTCCAAAAAGGTAATTTGCTGTATTAAAATTGGTTTTAAAGCGAAAAACCTCTAACTTGAGTGACAGTCGAATCAAAGTCATTCAAAGTTTATAATGAAGTATAAAACCTTAAATGAGTTTTAAAAATATCCATTTGAAATATGATTGTATATCTTAATACATGTAATAAATAGCAAGTTCATATTATGTTATACATAATATTTTGTTTTATTCAAAAAGTGGTAGTTTAATAACAAGACTATACGCATAACATAACTATATATTACGGATTACAAATGTGTCGAGGTTTGTGATTGGATAACAGAACAGAGATGTCAGAATATATTCAGGAAACTGCCGGGGTATATACGACGTTTTTATCCCCAATTGGGACCTCAAAAACGTCATCAAAACATCGGTTACTATGTGACGTAGTCAAAAGCTACCAGACTGTCAGAGGCTCACAGAGGGAAAATAGTGACGTGCTTCAGTCAATAATACATTTTTGAAACAAAATCACGCAATTTACACTTTTAATACTTAAATTTAATGTTAAAAGTTTTATTATAAATTATTACATACACGATAGAATTATGTTCACAGCAAATTAGAAAATCCTTCACATATGACGAACATATCAGTTCGGTTTTTCAATATATATGTGTTTGTCAATGAATACCTGCACTGGAAAATAACATTTAGTCAGGGTAATCCGTAATATATGTGTAATTCAGGTCTCAGAAAGGGTATATACCGTGACATTCCCGGCTTAGGGCCTATATCCCCTTCGCCTTCGGCTCAGGGGATATAAACTCTAAGCCGGGAATGTCACAGTATATACCCTGTCTGAGACCTGAATAACATATAATATCCAGCCAGATCACAAGCATGATACTACGATACATCAGTATAAAACATTCAGTATTTGCTTTAAATTTAACTCTGACTTGTACATTGTTTTAAAGAGTTGTAAATTTAAAAAGCCTGAGATATGTTTTTGCATTGAAAGAGGTAGTTTTATTAAAACACAAAACCGGATACATAACCATATTTGTGGACATACCACATGTATGTAATGTATGTAATTCTATTACATAAGTGTAAAACATTCAACATGTTGCTTTATATGTACCCTCACTCTTATGTTGCCAAAAAAGTAAAAAAGTTGTAAAACCATAGCCTTAGATTTGCTTTTTATGAAAGGAGATAGTTTAATAAAAAAAACAAAATAAAAAAATGTAACAATTTGTTTAGCCATACCACCTGTAGATAACTTCAATATGTAAGTGTTAAAAAATCAGTAAAAGAGGGACGAAAGATATCAAAGGGACAGTCAAACTCGTAAATCAAAAACAAACTGACAAGGCCATGGCTAAAAATGAAAAAGACAAACAGACAAACAATAGTGCACATGACACAACATAGAAAACCAAAGAACAAACATTACGAACCCCACCAAAACTAGGGGTGATCTCAGATGCTTCGGAAGGGTAAGCATATCCTGCTCCACATGTGACACCCGTCGTGTTGCTTATGTGATATCAAATCCGGTAAATAGTCTAATTCGGTAGGTCACATTCATGAAAGGGAAGGGGATTGTGGATACGACGTAACTTGCTCTTAATTGACTTTGACTCGTACTTTGTTTTAAAATATTAAAAAAAGATTTTAAACTATAGCTTAATTAAGGTAGCATTCTCTTTTTTGTCAAACATAAAACGGAAATTAAACTAAATTAATTTTTGTAATGGTGACATTTAAATTTATAAATGTTAATGAGAATACTGTAATGTGAGTATTATAAGTTCTAGCTCTGTATAGGAACATAGTTTGTTATCATGCTCACACATGTGCAGGTGTTTTAGTGAAAATGCCAAATTGAGTTTTAACAAAGAAGATGAATTGATTCAATTGAAAGAAATGTGCCTTTTACAATTGAGAATTACGTTGTATTTGGAAGTCTGGGATTTTTTTAAAAATGAATGTGGAAAATGTATTCTTGAATTTCTTGAATTTCAAGCAACTTATTCAGGATTGTTCTACATAATTTTTATGAAAACGAGATTTTTAGCAGTTGTTACTCATCATATAAAATTAAAGGACAAAATGTGCCAATGAGACGCATAAAGTCAATATGAAGAAGTCAATATAGTATTTAAAACATTTTAGAGAGGAGATGACTCGTTTGGTCGGTACATACAGCAGTTTAAGTGTGGACTAAAGACAGATTCTCAGTTATAAAAATACATAACTCATTGTGCGCAAGATTGTGCGAAAAGAAGAAACTAAAAAAATAGTAAAATGAGTTTCTTAACATCTGCTTGAGGCAAACAAAAGATAAAGAACTGACACCAATTCGGGACATAAGGAGAAGGGTAAACTTACACTGTTTTATCCCAACCAGGGAGAAAACAGGAACAACGAAATATTTATATGGTATGATTGTACGCTTCGATAAAAAAAAACAGTTTTGTCGTATTAGAATAGAAATGATGTCTTGTGTACGCGTGTCTTGTGTACATAAATTTCAATCACATGACATTCTAGTCTAAATAACTGGAAGAGATTATAGTTTGTCTACATACAAATCAATCAGAAAACAGTATAGTCTAAATAACCAGAAAAGATTATAGTTCGTCTACATACTAATCAAACAGATAAAAATATAGTCTAATTTATCAGAAAAGATAAAACTTGTCTACAAATACATCAATCAAAAAACCAATATGGTCTTATAAACTGCATCTAATAAAATAACACCTATCTAAGTTCATCATGAAATAATAACGTTAATAGACAATTATGGCACGTGTATAAAGGCATCAACCACATAACAGTATAGTCTTGATTATCAAAGACAATTATGACAAGTCTAAAAAGGTATCAATCACATAACAGTATAGTCTTAATTATGAAAAACAATAATGACAAGTCTAAGAAGGCATCAATCACATATAATACCAGTATAGTCTTAATTATCAAAGACCATTATGATATGTCAACATAAACATCAATCAGATATATAACACCATAGTCTAAATTTCTAGAAATAAAAACAATAATGCCCAAGTCGATATAAGCATGTTAGCACCAAACGTATATCAATATGATATAAATTATTAAAGATGACAATGGCATGTTTACATACATATCAATCAGATAACAAAATAGTATAAATTACTGAATAAGAATAAATGGAATTTATCGTAATGGTCTCAGAATCAAGTATGAAAATATTTGAACGAGACATTGAATTATGTAGAATAACAATGATTATTGATTACTTCGACACTGATGTTTGCATATAAAACACAATTGGTATCAAACACAAGCCATTGTTATATGAATTATACTGCAACACTGAATTTAAAAAAAAATTGGTAAATTGATATATAAATTCCTAACTATATATATTCTTTATTTGCAAAACATACAAACACCAATTTTGGTTATGGCAAATACATTAACAAAACAAACATAATCAAACATAATGAAAACTATATCTACAGAAACATTTTATCAACTTCTCAAACAAGGTTTGGTATACAGTCAGCGACTGTTTATCACAGATGTTTATAAGTCAATTGTAAAGCTGTCATTTGTCTGAAAGATCTGCAAGAAAATGTTGGTAGCGATTAAATGGAAAGTTTGCAGTTCATAATGATATTCTACAGTGCCTGAATTACCAACAAAAATAGTTCATAGATTTTTTTGAAACCATGACAAATTGCTGTTCATTATTTAAAAGTGACATAAGCAGCTTTGATCTTTGCATCTGTTACAGATTTTATTTTGTGAACACGATCTGTATGTATCGGCATAAATCTTAAACTTCATGTAAATACTTTACAAATCATGATCTTAAATTTATAATTCAGTAAAGTTTTACCCTTATGAGATGCACTTTCATTTCAATTAAAAATTTGTAGATATTTTCAATATAAAAACCGGTCAATAAAACTTACTAATAAGTTCATTATCTTATTTGCAGGTCTATCGGAACTTTAATTGTGCTAATTTTCATGTTAAAATTTGCAATTAATTCACTGTGCAATATTTGCGGGTAAGGCAATGCATTCAATAGAAAAGAAAAATAAATTTGGCGTTAGGGTATTTAATTATCGATGTTTCATTTATTTATCCCTTAATAAATATGTTACTTAAACAAAAACCAGTATATGGATATTTCAAACATTTGAGCTAATGTTACACATATTCAGATAAGGACTTTGAAAATCATGAAATTAGCCCAAAGACGTATTCAACTGTTTCCATTGCATAGTGTTTGATACTTGTTTAATTTTTTATACTGTATCTTAATATGGTTGTTAATATTTTTTAGTTAGAAGTGAAAGGAATTTAACATGTTTAAGAAGGTTCTATTCACATGATTCACGTACACACTATTGCACTTACCTAAATATACTTTTAAAGTCTCTCGTCGTGTTTTCCTACCATAGCCAAGCTGGCATCACCAGGAACACCATCTGTTTCAGCTAATGAAGTCAATATAATAACATAGGTAATTGTAAAATGACATTTTATCATGCAAACGCACATTTTTCTATTCAACCACAGGTGTAAACGGAACATAAAGTGATACAAGTATAGCATAAATAAATAAATGTCGATGTCTCATATATTGCAGTATCCATAGCAGTGTCGATTTTTAACTGAACGAGTGATAGTTTTACAAATTTGATATTTAAGCTCGAATGCTAAACTGTAGGATAAAACAATTAACATACATTAAATATTTTGTCAGATGGCTCACTGACGGCAAGCTTCCCCTGATTTGTCACTAAGCAAACCAATTTAACTAGATTCCTTAGTTAAATATAGCATTACTCCTTCAAAAATCAACCGATAAATTGTTATGGAAATGCACATCTACATAATAAGTATGTCTTCAGATTTTAAAAGTTTGTAAAGATAAATACAACATTTCCCAAACCTGTACATACATTGTTTATCTAAGTGCACAAGAACGATTAACGACAATATAAGTTTAGATAAAAATAATTGTAGGAAGGCTTATCGATATAACAATTACCATTTACACGCTGAACGAAGGTAAGATAATTACTGTATCATTAATGGGAACATTGTCAATATAACAAGAAGCTGTACATGTTTTAAAGCTAGGTACAGTTCCCAGAGATTCATAATACAAAACAGTTCATCAAATGTACTCAGATCCTGAATCATCTTGTTTAGAACAATCGTAGTACAAAAATGAAATATTTATTTTCATTATGTAAAAGGGCATGCCATATTATGTATAAATGATTTTAGAAACCCTCCGTAAATGAGTCTTGATCGCTCTGAAGGATAAGACCACCATTGACTTTTTCATTTATATTAGTATTCTTTTTCAAAGATTATTTAAAGGTGCACGTATTTACTATTTGAATCAATCGGGTACCGTGTATATTTACAAAAGATCAAATTATTTCGTGTTTCACAACAATTCCTACTGAATAAGCTTATCAAGTCCACATAATCAGTGTCAAATAAACGTTTGCAGAGGTCCCTAAAAATATGTCAGTGTGTTATGTCTTTGGATTAAGGATGTATGTACTCCTTTGACATTACTCGAATCTAACTTTTTTTAACCTGATTTTTGGGTTTATATGTCTGTAAAAAGATAATTGGTGAAGAAGAAATCATATGGTGGTGCACTTCTTTTTTGTTTCGGCCCTTTGAAAATACCCAATTTTGATGATTATTCCATGTTTCACAAATTTTGACCCATTATTGGGCTATTATCATGAAAAAAATAACATTTCCACAATTAAACTTTTGTTCATTCTTTCAATAAAGATAAAGTAGATCAATCTGAATAAATTGAACTTTTAAGCACTATAGATAGGTGTTAATAGAAGAAAGTTGTGAAATATTTTGATGCTTTTTCGGGTCAAATTTACCACGCTGCAAATTTTATAAATTTATAATTTTTTCTCTTATTTAAGAACAAAAGATATTATTTCAACATTTTTGTTATGAATGATTTAAAAAATACATATGTAAGAAATCGAAAAAGTTAAAAGTGATATGGGATGTACATCTTCCTGGTAAAATAATTTTTTGTACCTCTCACCCATTTCCACTTGTAACACATGTTTTGAAAATAATTCCATAACGAGATTTCAACGAGACTGAAACGTCATAAGAACTCATCCTCAAGTTATTTTATGGTTAAACATGTAAAAGTCCAAAATTACTTAAAAAAACATCAAGTTGATTGAAAGTCGAGTATGTTGTCAAGACATGACGAAAAATATAATGGCAACCAAATTATATAGATAGGAAGATGTGGTATGAGTGCTAAATAAGACAATTCTCCACCCAAGTCACAATGTGTAAAGGTAGACCACTATCTGTCAAAGTACGGTCTTCAACATGAAGCCCTGGCTCACGCCATGCGTGAAAGCTTTAGGCAAAATGGTTTCTTGAGAAAGTTTCACCAAGATATTGCAGCCTACAATTTATGATATGTTCGAAAAATCTAGATATCAACTGCAAATGAAAAAGTGAGTACATGTATGACTATGAAATAGTAAAATAGTAAAATAAGCATCAAACTGAACAAGACCAATATAAAATCCTCTTGTGATAATATTGCTCTTGTTTTACAAAGCAAAGGTTTTGAAATATTTTTGTTTTTCTCGACAAGGTATTATAAAACAAAGATTATAATAACACGTTTGGAATTCCTATAATGACGTCATACTAAATATAAATATAGATTAATATTGACTTTTAGTATCGTAAAGTAAACGTCAAAGAAATATCACAGGATTTTAAAAGGAAAATTAACGGATAGTTTGTTAAATCTAATAACAAATGTTTGTTTAGCTCTTTTAAAGAAAACAATCCGAAAACTCTGATTCCAAAATCATTAATATGAAACATAACACAGTTGAAAGTCTTGGAAAGTTGAAATGAAAACCAAGTCAACGGTGAAGGTCTTAAAATTGCTTAACAGCAATAAAATCCAAATAAAGAAATATTCATTGAAATGTGTCTTGCAACACAAAATGTCACTACAAAATGGACCAGAATATTTCAACCTATGAGGGTGAGTGGGTGAGAGGGGTTAAATACCTTTTGATGTCCTCTTCTTGAAGCAGCAATATCCTCCCGCACATGTTGCACAGACAGCTGACAATACACCACACACTATTCCAAGTATTCTTGCAATTGTCAAACCAGTGCTATAATCCTTGGTAGTGACTTTTTCTATTTAAAAATAATAACTGTTGACAATATTTTTAGAGCAGGTTTTCAAATGGTAAAACAATATGTCTACTTAAAGTCATAAGAAACGAGTGACCGGTGAAGAATAATGTTCTTCCAATTCTTGAACCAATGCATACAAACATCATAAACTTAGTTTTCTGTACACGAATTTATCATCTTTTTCGTGTAAATTTCGTATAACCGTCAATTTTTTTTCAATCGGTCAGTGTTGTTGTGAAAATATGGCAGGTAATTAAAGTTCGTGTTTTGAAGCCGAAGTTTAACGATTGTCACCTGTTTGTCAACAATCGACAAAAAATCAACAAAAAGCATGGAAATTGAGCACGTGTTTAACATGTAAATTTAGATAATAGTTTATTTTAAGGAAATCCATGCGTATTGTGATCACTGGATTTTTACGAGATGGGTCACATTCAGCTCACTTTGCATACGGAAAATATGTCGGGGAAATTGCTTCCCGGAAGGAAGCAATTAAAATAAAAAAAGTAAACTTCTTATTGAACAACAAAAGTAATTTATTATACTTCACGTAAAAATGCCATATTTTGATTGACTTATACGAGGGTGTTAATTTACTCTATCACATGGCTGAGAGGGTAAATTTGTTTTTGAATGTTACCCTCTCGTCTAGACCAATCAAATTCGATAGTTTAAAGGACAATGAATTGAATTTACATAAAGTAACAAAAACTGATATGATATATTACTTATGTCTGGTGTAGTGTTAACGAATTATATTTTACCTGGTGTCGTCGTAGTGTAAACGAAACGTTGTGGGCATGATTTAATGTAACCTAGTATTGGCCATGTTGTAGTGTAAGTTATAGGTTGTGAGCATGATGGACTGTGATCGGGTGTTTGTGTAGTGAAAATGATAGGCTGTGACCATGATTGACTGTTACCTGGTGTTGTTGTATTGTAAATGATAGGCTGTGGACATGATTGACAGTTAGCTGGTGTTTGTGCTGTGTGAATGATAGGTTGTGATCATGAATGACTGTTGTTAACAGAGGACAATTAAACTAAAATATTACCTGGTGTTGGTGTTGTGTAAATGATAGGCTGTGCGCATGATTGACTGTTATTTACAGAGGATACCGAGAGTATCCATAACTCTTCTGTTATGGAGCCATAAATACGAGTTTTGAAGTCCCATGTTATTGTCAGATTTTTAAATTTTGGTAAATCTTGCGGTAAACACCACCATCCCTGAAGGTCATCACATTTAATAACCTAGGAAATAAATTAGGAACCAGTGATTTTGATTGTTGTGTTGATAGTTACTGAAACATTTATCTTATTCAGCAATCAGCCAACTTTTGTACAAAAATAATGGTACTTTATGATGCTTCCATCAAAAATGAATTGTTAACATCACTGTTCTCATAATAGTTCATTTTGGGGACTTCGTGTCCTTTCCATTAAATAAAACATGAACAGCAATGAAGAATAAAAAAAATTCTATGATTAAATTAAGAAATAATTCAAGGGGCCTTGACTATATCGTGATTTAACCACGGGTTGTCCCTTTATCATACGACAAAGACGGCAATTGCTTTGGATCGAAGCGCTCTAGGTGAAGGCATTATTTACCGTTCCCTTAAATAAATGCACCATCAAATTGATGCAAAAGAATGGAACAAACTGAATTAGTGACATGCTTAAACTATTTACAATGACGTATTTAGAAAGGTTTGGATGAATTCAAATAATAAATTTACATAAATGTATTATATGTATAAAAGACAACGACTTATAACACATTTCAGCATCGTTTGTTTGAGTTTCCTTGTTGTGATGATTTTCGGTTTCATAAGCGTGTATTTACCCGTAAATTCTTATATTCGGACTGGAACTATTCACTTCTGTGTATCAATCATATTCAAAAGGCCTTTCGTTAATATATAATACCACATCTCACTATTTCTATAGTGTGCATGCAAATCGGATATCACTTGAGGAAACGGTTCCGCACTATCTGCATAGGGTCCATAGCTGGTCTATTTAAAGCCATAATTTCTTTCTAATCCAATATACCCTCATTTCAATTATGTCAGTCAAGCTTTCCAAACATTTAAATTTGTTAGTTTACTGTGCAAACACTGCATATGTCTTTAATGAGGTCTTTCCACAGAATATATACTTCTTCTGAATATATTTTTTTTCTTCCGCCTAATTTTGTTCTTGCGACAAATATTTGTTTCGCAATATGTCACTTAGATATTTCTCGTATTGTATCGTATAATTTATGCGCTTTTAAATTTCACCTTGCTTAGACGAAAAATATTCTTTGTAAGAGTTATCTACCCAAACACTGTTTTACTTGTACTTTCATTTCCTCCGTAACAGTAAAAGAAAGCGACAAATTTATTTGATAAAATTGCTCGTTATATTCTTTTCATAATTTGCCCTATTTTGAAGGAAGCAATTAGAACATATGATAGTTATTTCCCCTTATGCATTTGAAATAAGTTATATGCATTTCTATCTTATAAACCTTAAGCAGTAGAGACCTGGAATCTTTTGAATTAAAGTCCTTGATCCAACAAAAAGATAGAAAATCAGGTCAAGGTCAAAGGTCAAAGTCAAGTTCACAATTTTGACTTTTGCTTATTTTTACATTTTCTCCTATACTTTTAAAGATATATATATATATAAACGTTTAAATAAACCGGATGTAGCCATTTTTCACTTTTTTTTTATAAAAAAGTACTCGGAATTTTAGATTTTTAGTAAATAAGATACATTAATTTATCACTGAAGACTAGAAATGACTTTCGATCCACCGGAAGTGCCCAATTATCTCTTGATTTAATAACAAAAGTAGAAAGAAACTATATATTTTCGGAATCAGTGTGAAAAAAGCTATCATATTAGACTAGAACAGACAAAATCATCTCCCTTATGGTGTAACACCACTAATTCAGGCCCGGCCAGAAAGCACATACCAGAAAGAAGTACACATTTAACACAAAATAGTTCCTACACATGAGTGTTATTTTCAAAATATGTAGAATATTTAGGTATTTTTGGCATCAAATGAAAGCTGAAGATCTGGGGATCATTGTAGAACACTTTTGGACTTTAATTTTGAATATAAAAGAAAATGCATCAAATCTTAAAAAGAGGGTACATTTTGTCTGTTTGTCAGATCTGAAGTACCTGTTTTGGTACATCTGAGTTCCGGGAACCAGTTCTTTCTTATATGCCATTAAAGGTATGTTGTTTTTTTTTAGTTCAAGACACCATAAAATTTTGCTTTGACATGCAATGATTGCCACTTTATTTGAACTTAAAATAAAAGAGGGGTGCCTGCTTGAAACGGAGGAATTTAACATAGAAAGCAATGGGACCATGAATTAGTGGTGTACTTCCTTATTTCACTCAAAAGCATATCAAAAACCAGTTATGTATTGCATCAGTATAAAGTAACCAGTTTCTTATTAGATTTTCTTAAATGTGGACAGACCTTTAATTGTTCTTTGAACAATTGGTTTTTAATTGTTTATTTAATATGTATGAAGCTTTTGCCGCTGGATGATAAGCAAATAATAATCAATCAATCTGTATTTATATTTAATACAAACCGAAAAACACATTAATTGATTTTAAAAACCTTAGTCGGAGGACCAATATAAGGTCCTTGTCGGAAATACTCCTTAAAACTTACCAAAGTGAAAAAAGAATCCATCTGAATGAAAAGTCTCAGGTAGTTGTCTCTAGAATTCCTTCTACACTGAAGGGTATTGCTTAGAAGTGCTAGGTGGAAACATATCTTCTTCGTACTGCTCTGTACATCTATGTTAGCACTGCATGTTTTATTTTCTAAATCATACCGTTCATGCCGGCTATTTGGAGCAAGCTTTAATTTATACATTTGAAGGGAATCTTCCAAACAACCATCCATTCTACACGGAAAGGAAGAGTTAACTGAAATGGATAAATACAATTCATTTTTACTGTATTCCCTTAAGCTTCATGTAATGTTGAAATGTAAGCGGTATATTCAACATTGCCATCAAGTGCCATAAAAATGAGGTCAAGGTCCAATTGCTTCATATAAAAGTTTGAATCACTTGTTTCTGGGAATAAAAAAATTACAGATATATTGAGTTGATAAGAATATTTTTTAAATACAGCTATTTACTGTTCACGTCATGCTTAATCTCTCAAAGGAAGTAACCGACAAAATTGATAAGATATTTTGATTTAGTGCAGTTCATACTTTGGCAGTTCAGTTTATGATAACATTTATGGCAAAAATCTGTGCGCAATGGCATTCGACAATTTGATTATCAGGTGAGGTTTCGGCCGTTAACATGTATCGCAAATGACATTGCGTAATCAATTTCTTTTGACGTTACGTGATTTTTTTTCAACAATTTAACAAGAAATATTATTATAAGCTCTTCAAAAGCAAATTTTCAAATTATCTTCATTTAAATACGTCACAATCCCCACCCTAAAAATTTCATAAAAACAACCACAAGGATTTAAAAAAACATCCATATGATCCCTATACTAACACCGCTAAAAGAGGGACGAACGACACCAGATCGACAGTCAAACTCACAAATTTAAAATAAAACTGATAACGTCAAACAACAGTTCACATTACACAACACAAAAAACTAAAGAATAAGCAACACGAAACCCACCAAAACTAGGGGTGATAACATGTTCACAATAATGACCAAAACTTATACTCACATTTGAAAGTTGGTATTTTAGATTGTATCACATCAAGTACAGTTATATCTGAGAGAGCACACTTAGAACATTCTTTCATTGAGAAAAGTATCATTCCATTTCCAGTCAAGTCTGTATGCTGATGGGACTTGAAACTGTCTAAAACTCTGAACACTAATGTAAAATCCAGTGTCGGCCATCTTATTTTTACAGATCCCTTAAAAGTGCAATCAAACTTCTGCAAAAATAAAAATATCAAATTATAAAACTGTAATCATTGATACATCTTGCCTCATTGAAAACAAATTTCAAGCTTGGCAAAATGTATATTTGCAAATAATTCCACTTTATTTTAAAAATGAACCATCATATATAATTTTTGTCCTATCTGATATCAGTTGTTTATTAGAAGGTAACTACAAATTTGCACTTTGTTTGTCAGTATGGCCACCTAATCATTTTGTCTGTTGTTACTCCATCTATCGGTTTGATATTTCGTAAAGAGTCATATCATAAAAAGTTTGAGATTGTTTTCGCTTTGAGCCTTTCTTGCCCATGTCGTCGACAGAAAATTGCGCGAAATTATAAGTTGTCCACATCTTTTTGGGGTGACTAATTCGTCATTTCCTGGATCTTTTAATATACATTCTCGCTTGAATAATGATAAGATGACAAATCCTTTCTAAAAGAGGGGCGAAATGTATCAGAGGGACAGTCAAGTCCGACTCATTCCTAAAAAATAAACTGACAACGCCATAGCTAAAATAATCTAAACTAATGATCCACGTAGTGCTTGTCCCCAGCAAGTGTAAACTTATCCGATGTAAACATTATGGAATTATATGCGACTGACATGCAAGTGAGAAGTTAAGCTATCTATAAAACCATGTGTAATTTACAATTTGTTGCATGAGAAAATGCCTGTGCAAAGTCATTCGGTTGATGTGTTTGATGTGTTTGAGCTTTTGAGTGTACCATTTGATAAATGACCTACGTTTTGCTATTTTTACTTTTTACTGAACTTTAAGATCTTTTACTTTAATCAGAGAACTAAGCATCTATTAACTTGATTATTTGTATCTTACTTTAATTGGGAAACCAAGTGAAGATTCACCAGCATACAATTAGACTTCAAAAAAACATTTATCAGCAGTTAGTGGCGTAGATGTGTCTGTTTGGAATGTCATTTCCAGATCGTACATTGGGGGTTTATAAACGTCAACTAGAGCTCGAAATTTGTAAGATGTTATATTATGTTCAACCAAGCTCTTCCAGTCCATAAAATCATAGCTGAAATAGACAACTTCTGTTTCGTTGCCTTCAAGTTTTACCTCTCTTCCAGAGATCTTAGGTATTTCATTTTCTAAAACGTACAACAAATTTAATTAGTTTGGACATATTTGTTTATGGTATAACACCATTAATTCGAGCCCGGCAAGAAAGCACACACCAGAAAGAAGTACATATTTAACACAAAAAAGTTTCTACGCATGAGTGTAACTTTCAAATTATGTAGGATATTTATGTATTTTTGGCATCAAATGAAAGCTGAAGGACTAGTTGATTATTGAAGAACACCTTTGGACTTAGACCTAGATATTATTTGAAAACAAAACTGAACCAAATTTTAAAAAGAGGGTACATTTTGTGTGATTGTCAGATCTGAAGTACCTGTTTTGGAACATCCGTAGTTCTGGGAACCAGTTCTGTCTTATATGCCTTTAAAGGTATGTTGATTTTTTCCGGTACAAGACACCATAAAGTGTTGCTTTGATATGTAATGGTTACCACTTTATGTGAACTTAAAATGGAAGAGGCATGTCTACTTAAAATGGAGCAATTTAACAAAGAAAGCAATGGTACCATGATTTAGTGGTGTACTTCCTTATAGTGGATTGGGAAACAAGTAATTGCAACTTATATTAATCTCTTGTGCAATTTGTAGCGGCATTACCCTGCTCTTTTTCGAAATCAACAAGGGTGTCGTTTACGTGCAATACATACTGCTATCTCTTCACACGGGTCAGACATTTATGATCCCCTTCCGACGAACTATCATGGTTTCTCCAGACCATACTCTTAGATCGTGTCAAGGGAAATCCGAAAATTCAGTCTCTAACATTTTCTCTCAAGAATATCTACTCATACTTATAGACAAACATAGAGCATCAATATCTTCTCATACTTATAGACAAACATAGACCATCAATATATACTCATACTTATAGACAAACAAAGACACATATTGACCATCAACATCTATTCATACTGGTAGACACATATTGACCATCAACATCTATTCATAATGGTAGACACATATTGATTTTCAATATCTACTCATACTGATAAACACACATCGAAGATAACTTCTCATACTGGTAGACACACATTGAACATCAATAACTACTCATACTGGTAAACACATATTGACCAGCAATATCTACTCATACTGGAAGACACCAATTGACCATCAATATCTACTCATACTGGTAAAAACACGTTGACCATCAATATCTACTCATACTGGTAAAAACACGTTGACCATCAATATCTACTCATACTGGTGAAAACACGTTGACCATCAATATCTACTCACACTGGTGAAAACACGTTGACCATCAATATCACTCACACTGGTGAAAACACGTTGACCATCAATATCACTCATACTGGTGAAAACACGTTGAACATCAATATCTACTCATACTGGTGAAAACACGTTGACCATCAATATCACTCATACTGGTGAAAACACGTTGACCATCAATATCTACTCACACTGGTGAAAACACGTTGACCATCAATATCACTCACACTGGTGAAAACACGTTGACCATCAATATCACTCATACTGGTGAAAACACGTTGACCATCAATATCACTCATACTGGTGAAAACACGTTGACCATCAATATCTACTCATACTGGTGAAAACACGTTGACCATCAATATCACTCACACTGGTGAAAACACGTTGACCATCAATATCACTCATACTGGTGAAAACACGTTGACCATCAATATCACTCATACTGGTAGATAAGCATAGACCATCAATATGCACAAGGTATACCAGTACTTAGACAAACATAGACCATCAATATCTTCCCATACTGGTAGACACACATTGACCATCAATATCTACTCATACTGGTAGACACCCATTGACCATCAATATCTACTCATACTGGTAGACACCCATTGACCATCAATATCTACTCATACAGGTAGCCACCCATTGACCATCAGTATTCACAAGGTATACCAATATTTAGACAAACATTAATCATCAATATCTACTTGTAATTGTAGACGCACATTGACCATCTATATCTACTCATACTTTAAACATATTAACCATCAATATATAGTCAAAATTGTAGCCAAAAATTGACCATTGACAATTTTTTTTTCCTTTGAGTGAACACATATTAAAATTGTTCAAAATATCGAGTGGTAATATTTGTCTTTCTCAAGAACTTTATCATCATAATATAATCTTACTTGTACAGTTCCGACTGTTCCAGTTTTTCCATTCTGCGTGCCCAGGCGAAGTTTCTACACATCTCACTTCCACATAATCCTTATTAATTTCATTTTGTTTCCAACCATATCCTTGTTTGCAGATCTTTTTCTCGTAGTAATTGGAGCAGGTTGAAACGTGATATGTCTTGTTTGGTACAGCGTTAACTATTGTAGATTCATCCACTTGAGGAACTGTACATCCTAATACTTAAAATCGATATAATATACTAATATTTCTCTTATGATTGGGGTCTGTTATCGATTTAGTGCATTAATAGATATGTTTTGTATCACATTGCACGGTGATAAGAGAACCTGCTTTAATTTGATGAGTTAATTTAGCATCACCAGACGAAATTACGGCACGCCCATTAGTTTCGTTAGGTTAACGATGACTTTCAAAGGTTAAAATCGTATGAAACTTCAAATTAAGAAAATAATGCATACATTAATATAACTAAATGGCTATTCGATTATGAAACGTCTGTTATTCTTAAATTTGTGCAAATATAGAAGAAGTTTGCTTTTTTAATTGGTTGCGTCACCTAAACAAAATAATGTGTTTCCACATGCAATGAACTTCGCGTGATCTTTCTCGTAAAAATATGATGATCGCATTATGCACGAATTTGTCATTGAAATAAACTATAATGATCTTTGTGTACATGTTGGGCACGTGCTAAATATCCATGCATTTTTATTGATTGTTAGTTTAGGTGACAATCGGTAAACTAGAACTTCAGAACACGACTATGTATAAGTTACCACATTTTCACACCATAACAGACCGATATATTCACTGTGTCTAAACCACACCGGCAAAATTTGCTCGGACTCGATGCTATCTAACATCCGGCACAATGACGGAACACCAATAGACAAAAAAAAGGTAGGTTTCTCCTTATTGTTTTATTCTTTTTATGATATCGAAGAATATATATACATATACAACTATTTTCTATTGTGAGATGCAATATTTTCTACAACCGTTCTCTATTAACGGAGAAATAAGTCAAAATGCATGTCAAAATGACGAATGGAGTGAACCTTGCCTTGAAATTGTTTAATTTCTCGTTAAATTGTTCACATTGTACGGAAAGAAAGGTACGGGAAGATAGATATTGACACGGAGATTGCAAATTAGGTTATTATGAGCATCTCATTAATTGTATCTCTGTGTATGGAACGAAAGAAAAGGTTCATTTCAAATTAAAATAAACCGGTTTCGTCAATGTTGTTACTACACAATCACCCGGTTTCGTCTATATATATCACCCGGTTTGGTTATTTTTTTTAACAAACAATTTATGAAAAGCAACTTTGGCACGGATCTGAACATTGTATTTCGAGAATTTAAATATATATTTATTGTAAGGTAAACTTGGCGTGTTAAAATCTATTTTAAACAGGCACTTTTGGACATAGTTAATTATGATAATACACATTTTCCTAATGAAAGGCGTATCCCTTATTTCACTTAACTTCAAACTAATTTTAAATGGATTATAAATACTCAATAGCAAACACTGGTATCTAATTATTTTGTAACATTATTATATTTTCTTTGTTTATAATAGTAGTATGTAAAGATGAAAAATAAAAGTATGTGTTTTGATTGTGTCATAATTTTAATTTACTATACTAAATTATATACACTATGCATTCAATCATTGACGAACAGTCCCAAACCGACTATAGTCTATACTGTTCTGCACAAGTTTATCATGCATGCAGTCCTGCCAGATTCTCTGGTACTCCTTGCGCACTAAAGCAAGTTTTCACACTCAAGCATCCATAACATAGCAATGAGATTTGTAACTTTCTCCTCGTTTCTGGTAGGCAAATTTATTTTCCTATAGGCATGTTTTTTCACATTATTTTTACAGTTCAAATTAAATTTTTTTTACTTTTAAAATTCATCTTTTTTACAGTTCGAATTCAATTGAAACTTCAAGATAACTTTCGAAAACAATATCTGACAGTCTTGTATTTTCAATGTGAATAAAAGTTGGTTTGTAAAACATGACCGTCATTTATATTTAGGTCTTATTTAGAAAAAGTGACGGTAACCACTTATCCCATACACATTGACAATGAGACAACTTTCTTTTAGAAACAAAAATGATGTTGAATTAATCAAGTTTAGGTCACCGTATGCCTTAAACAATGAGAAAAAAACACAAACCGCATGAAAGCAAGCTATAACAGGGCCCTAAATTATAAATGTAAAACAATTCAAACAAAAAAAACTACCTGCCTATCTTATGTTCAAAACACATATGGTATAAAGCAACCAAAGACAACCATGGAATTACAAGCCTGTGACTCGGGAAATGGACTGAGTCAAAGTGTTGTCGCTGACACAAACAGTACAACAAAAGTACAATTAATAAAAAATGATGAATAAACCTTAACTCGTCCTATGACAGAGCCTTTATAGTAAATTCGCGATTTGTACCAAAACTTGTATCATTGTTAAAATTATCCAGTAAATATGATAAATATACATGTATTCGCAGTTTACTATGAAATCCACTATCACTGAACTAGTATACATATTTATGAAGGGGCCAGCTAAAGGACACCACCGGATGCGGGAGTTTCTCGCTTCATTGAAGATTCATTGTGGCCTTCGGCTGTTTTCTGCTCTATGGTCGGGTTGTTGTCGCTTGGAATTTGTATGAATTTTTCATGTTTAAATGCCCCCCCCCTTTTTTTGTTTTACCAAAAAAAATTCAATCCCTCTAAACCAAAATTTTAAACATCACCAAAAAGTAAACAGAAATTTATAGTATTTATATAACTAAGAAGTGTATAAAGTTTGATGCAGTTATAATACTTCGTTTTTAAGATATGGCGCGACATGTTAAAAAAAAACCACATTCCTGTTTCACTTACATGTCCTGTAACTCAAAAAGATTTAATTTGATTTTCACTAAAAGGTTTACAGATCATGTTAAATTTTAAGAAAATAAGATAAGCTGTCCTGAAGTTACGGTGCGACATGTTTATGGTGGACAGACGGATAGATAGACGGACGGACGGACGGACAGAATGACTGATAGATGGAGGAACGGACGGATGGAAGGACGGACGGTTAGACGGGTGTATACAATAATACGGCCTGTCAAAATTGGGACGGGCGTGTAAAAACGCGAAGAAATGGAGAAAAAAATCGTAATTAAAGGTCAATAATTTTATTAGGATATCGGCCAAGTCGATTTATTTGTATATTTGTCTGCCTTATCATTTTCCTATATAACTTTTATATATATTTGAAAAAAAATGTATAGAAATCGATAAAAAGAACTTGATATTCGGCATTTATTATGAGAAACATAATCCAACTGACATATTCCGATTTCCCGGGTGTCCCTGTTTTCTCATTTCTTACAATATTTTAATTCGGTATTCACTTTATAAGATAAGTGGCGAATCTATATGACGTATATGTTGCACGCCCCGACCCCACCTTTGGTTGCCAAAACTTTATTGATTCCTGTATTTAAAGATTTTGTAAAGCAAAAAATAATCAAAATATTGTTCGACTCGCTACGCTCGGCGGTATGTAAAAGTTGTTCGAAATACGCCCACTTTGAAATAAACTGAATTCGTCTGTCCGTATATATTGTCAAAATATATTGATCAACATCAGTGTACGATCATCATAACACAATGGCGACAGTGCAGAATCGTTTTTTTTAATAATGTTAACAAAATAATTATTATTGAATTATATCGATGACCTGAGACTATTATACTAATTTGTACATAGCAGTTTAGTTACAATTAGTGATAAATAAATTTTATTTTAATGCATGGTAGTTGTAACCCTACATTCATTTTCTATGCCGATTATGCATGCATATACATTTGTCTTATTATCAACGTTTATCCTTATGAAGATTTATTTTTCACGATGGTAGAAAAGATTACATACATGGAATGATTAGATTACTTATAAAGGTGTCCATTCTTTTGTGCGAGAAAATCACATATCTATTGTGTGTTTCGATTTTTAAGACCGTAAACTTTAATTTCAAGTTTAAAATTGTTCAACATATTTTCCCATAACTCATATAGAAAAAGCATATTTAGAGAGCTTTAATCTCAATATGCTGTTAAAAAATATCGGAATGCAAAGTTAAATTAAAATATATGTGTCGGCTATAAGAGTATGAATTTGCTTATTATTTATTTAAATCTGAGACTCATATAAATAATAAGCCGCTGTCCGGTGAACGAACTTGTTTTCGAACGACCCACAAAACTCCTTTTGAACGCTGAAGTTAAATAATCAATTCTAATGTAATGCGATTATGATTTTTTTTATTTGACCAAACCGGGTTATGCATTTTGAAATCTATGACGAAACCGGGTTGTATACATTGACGAAACCGGCCAGTTCGATTTTGACATGACCCATTTCTTTCGTTCCATACATAGAGTTACAATTATTGAGATGCTCATAATAACTAAATTTGCAATCTCCGTGTCAATATCTATCTTCCCGTACCTTTCTTTCTGTACAATGTGAACAATTTAACGAGAAATTAAACAATTTCGAGGCAAGGTTCACTCAATTCGTCATTTTGACATGCATTTTGACTTATTTCTCCGTTAATAGAGAACGGTTGTAGAAAATATTGCATCTCACAATAGAAAATAGTTGTATATGTATATATATTCTTCGATATCATAAAAAGAATAAAACAATAAGGAGAAACCTACCTTTCTTTTGTCTATTGGTGTTCCGTCATTGTGCCGGATGTTAGATAGCATCGAGTCCGAGCAAATTTTGCCGGTGTGGTTTAGACACAGTGATATTGTTTTTGACGAATGTGCGAAATGGATGCGTAACCAATTTTAAATCGTGTACAAAAGACTAAGGTCTCTTATACATGCTCAAGAATTGGAAAGACATTATTTTTCACAAGACACTCGTTTCATATGACTTTAGGACGATGTTAATTCGTCCATGGCAACGGACCTTCTTCAATACTAATCAGAACGCTTAATCATTACCACTGACAATCTTCTTTGTCAAATTGTTTATGGCGTATAAAATTATAATATTGGTACTTTTGATAATTATTATCAGTTTGAAGCGTACACTAAGTTTTCCATAACAGTGTAAAGAATGCGAAAACTTTAACAACCAAGAGTTTATATATTATATAAGAATACTGTTATAAGTATTTTTAGTACCTTATTCTACTACATGTACTCAATAACAAAACCTGTGAAACGTAGATCCGGATTAAGAGTTGTCGCCCAAACAAATAATTCCGTCAAAACGACGAGCAAATTTGAGATATTCTGTCAATAAACGACGATTTGTATTCAAAGAGTACCGACACTTTAAGAGAGGAATGTCATGCAAACTGACCCAAAGGAAAATTGATATTAAATTAATTAGTACTGGTATTTCTCATAAAATTCACGTAGTAAAATAGTTGATTAGTTTCCAAATGAGATACCTTCTTTCTTTATAATATATAAGTTACCGGGGTGGGTAGTAAACTTGGTATTGATGGTAAATAGCAAACACAAGTTATATCTAGTACACCTATGTTCATATACAGTCAAATGTTAAACAAAAAACAAAAAAAATAATGGAAAAAATATTTACAGATTTTTGTAAAAAAAGAGAGAGAGAGCGTTAGCAAAATTGTCCTGTCCCTAATTACCCATGACATCTTTTGATTCTCTTTTAACAGTAGAAAAACAACAAAAGACGAAAATCAGACTCCTAAAAGGTCACATATATATATAAGAAGATATGGTTTGAGTACAAACGACCATTTTAGTCGTTTGAACTTAAAAACATTACTTATTAATTTGTACATTAACCAAACTCATTATATTGTATTTAAAAATTACGTTTGATAGTGAAGTCAAACTTGCAAGAGGAGATTTCCCCTGTTGAACTAGTTGCTGTCACTGTGTTGGTATATCTGCCAATAAAATACTTTTTTTCCTTAGCAGTTTGGCTTTCAATTTTCCAAGGTTTTCCATTACTGTCCAGTGAAGTTGGAAAAGTCCATTCATCTAATGTGATGGATGCCACAACTAAATCAGAAGAATCGGTAGAGATTGATATGTCTTCGGGACATTTCAAAGCATAGGCTGAATCTGAAATCAAACAGACAGATAATTCATGCAAGTGTGTTAAATAATAAATATAAAGACACATAGATGTGCAATATTTCTACCTTAGGCAAAGATTACCTTAGCTGTATTGACAAATGTTTTAGGAATCATTTTTTCTATTCAATAGTAAAAAAAAGTAAATTAATGACATAAAACAAAAGCAAAAACAAACTTAAAGTATCAAAAGTAAAATAACAAAAATACTCCAAGGAAAGATCAAAACGGAATGCCGTAAACAAAAGGCATAATCATAAGTTCCAACAAATCATACAAATTGATAACAACTGTCATATTCCACGCTTGGTACAGGCATTTTCTTATGCAGAAAATGGTGGGTTCAACGTTTTATAGCTAGTTTAACCTCTAACTTGTATGACAGTCGCATTAAGTTGCCATAGGAACGATAACATGGACAATGTCATGTCATAAATAGACGTTTTATGTTTATTATAAACTTTATTGACTATAATGAATAATAAAAAATCGTGTGTGGTTGTTATGGCCATTACTATTAAAGACAATAACATTTTTCAAATAGTTTACCAACACGGCAACAGATCTTCAGTGGCAAAGTCAGGTTTCAAGGCAGTCGTTATGACCTGAGGACAAATAAAAGATAGACACACTAGGGTTTTTATCGCATACCTTGACAAATACGATAGCAACAGATGTTCCATGACAAAGACAGGTTTTAAGTCAGTCCTAATGACTAACAGGCATATGATAAATGAACTACAGAAGTTAAAACTTCACCAAATTTAATAAAGTTGAAATGCAGTTTAAATAAAATACTTCATACACTAATCTACATATTCTTTCTGTTTGAAATGACAGAGATATAAATCTTAGCATAAACCTCACCAAAACAAAGGAAGAGAATATATGTCACTTACTTATTATTTTTTGTGAATGCTTATCTTCACCCCAGAATGGATCCATATATACTACATTACAGTCTATTCTGATTGAGCTATTGGAGATACGATCATTGATTTTTAGTTGTTTCTGTATATCATTTTTCTGTCATTATTTTGTGTATAAATGAATCAAATAACCACTGTCATTACCGTAGGTTTTTAGCTGACTATGCTGTATGGGGTTTACTCATTGTGGAAATATTTACTTCTCTATAGGATCCTTATAAACCTTGCAGCCAATGCAGGTATAGTATATCAAACCTTAAAAAAACCTGTCGGATGTGATATCTTTTTGATACATATTTTTAGAGATATTCATACCTTGACATACAGTGTCGTTGTCTATTTGTAGATAAGTCATATTATTATTATCCATTTCGCATGTAAAAACAGCTGGTCCGCCCATTGACACTTTACCATCTGAACAGGCAGCATTACATGAGGTTCCCCATAGCAGGTTAGTACAGTTAGCGCCACCTTCATATTCACTTATATTGCTGACCTCCTGTTTACATCTTACAACTGTAGTAATAAATGAAATAAATAAGATGTTCATGTTAGATTTCAGTTGTGTCACATGGTCAATCAGATAGAAACCATAACTCTAAGTATGTATCTATTTGTTTCATTTTTATACTGGGGATTTATTATCAATTAATTCTTTATTTTTAGTGGGAGGCCAATTACCGTGGATTTCATGAGTTTAAGTGAACAATTATTTACACAGTTCTATTAACTACTTATCTTCTTTAGACTTATTTGCAAACTTTGGCAAAACCATAAATTCAAATATCCACACATTTATTTTCTCAATCCACAAAAATGTGTTACCATCAAAATATACTATTCCACAGTAAAATAACAGTAAAATAAATATATATTGTTTCTCGTATTTAGCTATAACTAACACGACATTGTCCTAACAAAGGAATAAAAACGTTTTAATTACCAAGAAAACATTTCAAACTGCAAGATGTCGACCATTTTTCACAATGAACTGTGATGACATCAGTTTACCTGATTAATGCCAATCTTATGTCATTTGATCTCATCAATTTGAATCAATGAGTTCGAAAATATTCCGGGAAAAGATGTAGATTCGTCTACCACAGTCCAACGACGACAATTTTTACGCCAATACAGATGGGTTTGTCTGAGTTGTGTAATACGCTTACAACAGATTTTTCACAAATAAAACTATTATACTTGTATAGAAAGTATAAATTCCGAATCGTTGGTGATCAAATATTCTACAGAAAATAAGTAGTCATCCAGTAACATTAACATGATATATAGATGTGCACCATAACAAGGATTTGTATAGCAAGGCTTAATAAGGGTCTTTTTATTTAATGAATGGCTGTTATCAATTTTGAATTTATTGAACCATGAAATTAATTTTTGACTCTTCACAATGAATAATCCGCGAAGCGGATTATGTTAAATGTGAAGAGTCAAAAATTAATTTTATGGTTCAATAAATTCAAAATAAATTATAGCCATTCATTATAAATAAATGTCTATCAAAGGCTCAAAGATAAAGGCTCAAAGATATATATTAATACGAATAAGAACGTTCACAGATGTTTACGTATGAATACACAACATAAGAGTAGGCGTTTCACCATAAAAATTGATAACATTGAAAATAAAGCTCATTCTTTTAACCAATCAAAAGACAGTAAATACACCAAATTTATTTATACAAGAATGATCATCAAAATATGTGACTCAATGTTTTTTCTATGGTTTTAAAGTCACTGTAATTACTTTCCCCTGTTGTCTTATCCCAATGACTATTGTGATATGTTTGTGAGTGACTTGGTTCAGTTTATACACCAATAAATTCATTTAAAGAGGCATTTAATACTTATAATTCTATAAAATTGGAGGTAGTCAAAATATTTTTCCACACTCGTTACCTCTATCACACGTAAATTGTATATTTATGTCATTGAATAGGCCTGGCTCATGAATATTTTTGTTGGTTAAAACAAAAATATGCACTCAATGAAATTTGCTATCTGATAAAAAGTAAACTGCAAAAACTCTTAGTATCATTCAAACGAATTTTTTTAGGGTTATTTTATTAAACGATTAACGTGCAGTGAAAATGAATTTGGTATCTTCGGTGTTATTATCGCCGTCATCTTGTTTACATTGGTAACGAAAAGAAGTTCAGTCAACGTCGTCTATCGAAAAAAAAAACACGTCAAGATCAACTTCCTGACGTTCTCTCGGCCAATCATATAATTGTAATCCCTAATGTGCAAATCATATAAGAATTATCAACATTTATTTGGCGCTTGATGTTTAAGTTACTAGTATATAGAAATATCATCTCTACCTAAGATGACCGGTTGAAAGAAAATAAGGCATTGGTAGTGTAATGTCCTAACTATAACCCTTTCCCCTTTCAAGAATGTGACCTAGGGAGACTTAATACCGGCTTTGAACAAGTCTGAGCAACACGACTGGTGCTACATGTGAAGCAGGATCTAATCACCTTTCAAAAGCACCCTGGGGTTAAAGTCATAAAACTTTGCTTAGTGCTCGGAGCATAAAAATCATGCTCGATTTATGAAATCTAACATTTCGTTTTGATGATTTTGGAGTATGAGTACAACCAACTGACCTCAAGAAATGGGAGGGGTAGTGATGTTTTGTAAAGTCATCTATCTGCAAGCTAATATGTTGCCATGATGTTTTGTTGACCATTAGTGAATATATATGTATAAACTAGTCTTTGTGTCACTTGTTGTTGCCTCTATCAAAACTTTTTTTCACCCAACGTGACTGATCCCAACATGTCCCTCCTAATTACACACTTTGAGTTGGTATTGGTTTAGCTTTATTTGTGCACATTCCTCCAGATAATGAAAAAAAAAAAAAATAATGAAAAAAGAAGTAAAAATATGAAAATACACGTTGAAATTAAGTTTCCTACTTTTTACAACTACATCCAACCAGCATTCAGTATCATTTCCTACATGGTATATAAAGAATTGTTTCCCAGATGCTTCATCTACTCGTGTTGGCAGTTTTGGAAAAAAGTTATAACCTCCTGGAAATAATTGTTAATTTACTACAGCATAATCTTTTCCTTTTTCATTGTTGAGAGTTAGTGAATCATTGTAATGACATTCTGCAGCATTTGTCACAATTAACTGAACCGAAATACCTGAAAAAGAAAAGTTTATGATGCTGAAGTATTCAATATAAGTAAAATAATAAGATCTGTTCAGTTTTTACTTATTTCATGTGGTCAAATTTAAAAAGTCAAAGAAATGTTCATAGGAAACTGTATGACTCACGTGCTTTTTTTCTTTCTAAATGACTTCAACACATAAAAGAAGAAATTTGTCAATGAATAACATTTTTTTTAATATAATATTACGAGTGAGAATAACATTTATCTAACTGTTTGTTTGAAAATATTTTTCAGCTCCTAAAACTGCGTCATCTGTCTTTATCATGGCGATAAATTTTTTTCGGTGTATGTCTCAGCCGACTTGATATATATATATATTTCAATTAATTTAATAATTTTATCACTTATAAAACAACTATGAATTTACTATCAATCGTTGGATACCATTTGGGTAAAAGTTTCACAAAAATTTAAATGGTCGACGAAATACAAATTTCAGTTTCACGTACATATAGATTTGCAATCATTGAACTATATGTGCACGAACACATAACGTGCCCTTATTACACAAACAAATTGATATCAAAGAAAATAAATGAATCTACAGTTGTAACCGTGAATTTCGTTCTGCAGGAATTTAATAAAATAAAATATTTCAAATTAAGTCTTTTATGGTTTAATTGACAAAGCTAACAAGTGAATTTCATCATCAAACACTTTTTAGAGCATGAAACACGACTATGACACTTTTCTTTTTTCAAGGTGTTATGTATGTGTTGACAATGTTGACGACAAGATAACTTGAAAGATCTGTCTTATGTTTGATTGCTGGAACATAAGCATATAATCTACACCACTTTATATATCATTCAAATGAAAGGAGTTTTTTCTTTCTTTTAATGCAATTAATTATACATTTTAACAATAATACATGCAGAATATCCTCACTCGGAATTCAGAGTTTCTTATAAAAGAAAAAAAAACAGAGTTTCTTTTTAAAGAAAAAAGAGTTTGACATATCTGCAAATCGCACATGTTACAAGCTGATAACTATATTATGATTGAGCCTTTCCTGAGAAAAGACTGTGACAAAAATGTTAAATTCATATAACATATAAGAAATTCCAAATATTGGGAGAAAGTCAGGGGTTATAGACAGGTACAAAAATGTCTAACATGTAACACTTTACAAAAGTATTTCACATTCTAAACTAAAAGACAAATTGAAAAAGTTGGTATTGCTTTGTTTCATAAAAAATAAAGGCCAACGTAAATACAAGTATCTTTCCCTCGGTTTTAGTTCATTACCCCGATTTTGTTTTTTGTCCATGGATTTATGAGTTTTGAACAGCGGTATACTACTGTTGCCTTTATTTGTCTAAGGAAGATATACTAGTACATCCTACTTTGTAAAGGATCACTCTGATTCAAAAATTCTCTGAAACTGACATTATCAAGATGCTTGATTTCTTGATTGGCAACATATTTAATATGTTCATGAAGAAATGGGTTTCAACAGAGTATCGGCATTCCAATGGGAACAATTGTGTCCCTCTTCTTGCCGATTTTTTGTTTATTATTATGGGGATGACTTCATACAGAAATTTAAAAGGAAGAAAGATAAGAAGTTAGCAATATCATTTAACTCTACTATTCGCTGCATAGACGATGTTCTTTCACTAAATAATTCAAAATTTGGTGACTATGTTGAACTCATCTATCCCATTGAACTAGCTATACATATATTGAGAGATAAAGGATACACCAGATAAAGTTAAGTTGGCCTTATATATCGGTTGAAAACTAGAGGGTTGTTGCGCAAAAGGAAGCTATTAAATCAAGAGTTCAAAATGGTTAAGTTGAAATCATAACTTCGTAAATTTTACGGACGCAATCATGTGTTGGTTGACCGTTATGGAATTACCGTTTCACAAATGATATCGGATATGTTCTTTACGTCGTAACTACAATCCCCTTCTTCCCTTTCATTAATGTGACCTACCAAATAAGAATATTTACCGGATTTGTTATCACATAAGAATAAGCAACAAAACTGGTGCCACATGTGGAGCAGGATCTGCTTACCCTTCCAGAGCACCTGAGATCACCCCGAGTTTTTAGTGGGGTTCGTGTTGTTTATTCTTTAGTTTTCTGTGTCGTATCATGTGTGCTATTGTTTGTTTGTCTTTTTCATTTTTAGCCAGGGTTTTGTCAGTTAAATTCCGATATATGAGTTTGACTGTCCCTCTGATATCTTTCGTCCCTCTCTTACAACTCATCACCATTAAGCACAGCTGATCAATGATTCAAACATGAATACAATTTATTAGGAAAGTATAAGAAATTGTTTGGTGTATGAACCGACGCATGGATAAGGTAATGAATACAACATTCTAACTAAGCCGACACTTTGAAAGTGGTGGTTCAATATGCTTTAGTGTGCTTACAAGTTACAATATAATAAAAAGAAATCATTCTAAATCTACCTTTCGTTTATTAAATTATTCATAGAAATATCACGACCTTGCTACGAGGGTGTGAATTTTTGCTATCTGTTGAATGTGAAACTGTGATATTTAAATGAAGGACATCAATATATGCATTATTTAATTTTAGCTTTGCGTTTTTGTCAAGTGCGTGAAGAGCTTTTGTATCAGTATACACGACATGTGTGTCCTGAATTTATACACTTTATTCTCCCATATACATTATTTTAATACTTACAAATAGCAATTAGCACTTTATTATCCATTCTGTAAAACAAAGCAAGGACAAATGACTCTAGTAAAATACAGAAATATATATACCATGGGACCTGCTGATACTGATATTTTATAATTAATCATGGAATAACTTATTCAGGAATTGAAATGTTAATATTTATCTGCACATATTTGGTCTGTTTTTATTTTTCGTAGTTTGTTTTTTTTGTACTGATATTTGTCTGTTGGTCACCAGTTGTACACACATAAGTGTGTTATGTCATCATGTGTAAATGAATTAAAACAGGGAGGCATCAACATATCTACATAATTACATGCATCAACTAAGAAAAGTCTTATAAGTTATAGAAGCAAACTTATTACTGCATAATACAATTATTTTAGCTAGCTATAAAACCGGGTTCTATTCACTATGTTCTACATAAGAAAATGCATGTACCAAGCTGGGAATATGACAGTTATTATGCTTTTGTTTGATGTGTTTAAGCCTTTTGATTTTGAAATTTGATTTTCAGTACTTTTGTGATTTTACTTTTTGCTTACCTCGGGTTCTAACTTGAAGATCAAACAGTTATGTTTTAATATCTTCATCGATCGTATAATGGTTACGACATGAAATGTTTACCTGAAAATTGTTTTATCAATTTTTGTAAAAAACGTTTTGACATGACTCGGAATTTACAAATCCCGGCTTTGTGTTATTATTCTTTGATTTTCTTCTTGTCTTTCATTTTCCTTTTTGTTCATGTAATGTGTTTATTCGTGTTTGCTAATGCCTATATTGTCTATATGCCATTGTGTTCCTTTCTGTTGAAATAGTTTGTTTTATCATGTTTGAGATTATAACACAGTGTTTACTGCTGTATCCTAATTTTAGAAATTTTTACCTTGTATATAGATATAGGAAGATGTGGTGTGAGTACAAATGAGAACTTTAAATCCAAATAACCATTTATAAAAGTAAAGCACTATAGGTCAATGTTCGGCCTTCAACAAGGAGCCTTGGCTAACATCGAACAATAAGCTATAAAGGGCTCCACATATACTAGTGTAAAACCATTTAAACGGGAAAACCAACGGTCTAATCTATATAAAAAACAAAAAACGAGAAAAACGTATACATTACATAAACAAACGACAACTACTGTACATCAGATTCCTGACTTAGAACAGGTGCAAACATTTACAATGGGATAAACCTTTTTATTGTACCAAACCTTCTCCCTTTTTCTGAAACAATAGTATAACATCACAACATAGAAATGTTTGTTTTGCTCACATATTGACAACTGTTGACTATATAATGGACATTTAAGCTATTGCCATACAAGTGAGAGGTTTAGCTAGATATTTGATCCATCATTTTCTACCTAAGGAAATGTATTTACCTAGTCAAAAATTTGACAGTTCTTGTCCATTCATTAAATGTGTTTGAGCTTTTGATTTTGACATTTGACAAGAGACTATCCGTTTTAAATTTACATTGGAGTTCGGTTTTTACTTTTTAACAGAACTTTTAACTATTAACTTATTATTTATACTCAAGAAAAATTCTTTTTAGTATTAAATTTGATTTCACTTCATATATAACATATTATTCAATCTCTTTAATTTATTAGTCCGAAAGTGTGTAAATTTGTTAAGTAACTGTGAAACTTGGTGAAAATAGGCATACGTTGATAATAATAGTAAATAGAATATAGTAAAGTGCTCTCAACCAAAGAAATTGTAAAATTTGCTGTACCTTAATTGTGAAAAAAAGAATGTAATTTTTGGTTTTAGTAAGGTATTATCTAGTTGTTTAGTCGAACAAGCAGTTAAAAACATTAGCAAAATCTTGAAATGAGTAACAACTGCCCCGATTGCACATTCATCAGTTTGAAATATTCATGGTGAAACTAACCAAAATTTAAATTAAAAAACAATTACATAAATCTATCTACTTTTGAACTTCAATGATGCAATACAATAGGTAATTTGTTATAATGTGAATATTTTGTCTGAAAAACGAAAACTAAAAAACAATATCAAATTGTGCAAGAGAAGAAAATAAATATTTTTTAAATTAAAAATGAATTTGATACTCTAACCATCATTCAGATAACTGTATCTGCTGTTTGTAGGAAAAGTCATTTCGATTATTTCATTTCATTTAAAACATTCAAATAAAGTCAATTTTGAAATTCATATACACCGAAAGTATGTGAATATGTATGTTTAAGTTAAATGCAAAAAGGTAGCTGCTGCTGTAAAAATTAAGTCTTAACAGGAATGTTCTAGTAACAGCTTGCATGCATGTCGTACATTCGTAGCCGATTCCTTATAGTAATGAACCGGATAAAACATGCACTATATTTCAAACATTAGAGAACAAACGAAAAATGTAAAAACAAAAAAACAAAGACAGCTTATGGTTCTACGGAACGTTAAAAATTTAAAATTTACATATGTTGGCTGCCACAAGGGAAGCAGATTTATGCATTGTTCTGTAAATGGGGTTTTATAACTTCACGGCTTAAATAAATATATTTACTAGAAAAGGAAAATGTAATTACAACTTAATAACGTTGCAACCAATTAAAATGGATAATGGATGTGAAATATATAAACCAGGGACAGTGTCAGCGAAGCTGTCCTAGGACTAGGACATGTCTAGGATGGTTTAAGGACACGTCTTAGTCTTAAGTAAGGTTAACGAAGGTGTCAAAAAATAAGATATGTCCTAAATTTGCATCTTAAGTTAGGATATATAAATAGGTGTCTTAGTATAGTCCTAAAAGTTACGATGTCCTAAAACGAAAAAAACCCAACAAATATGGAATAAATTCATTAATAAAAATAATAATACAATAATAAACGAGTATAATGTTATAAAAAATAAACTAATTAAACAAAATGTTTCTATATTTCTTAAAGATTCAATCGTGTTACATCATTTTCAATTTGTAGACAAATTTGTTATCTAAAATGCTTCCAGATATATATAAACAAAGCGTTCATAGTATTTAGTTTTAGGAATAATAAACATATTAAAAGACATGTAAGTGGTTGTGCTAGAACTTACATTGAGATATTGCGGACAAGTCATTTGGTGAAATGCTTTACTTTTAACTAAAATTTCTTTGCGTACACAACTCTATATGAAATGGACATTAAGAGTAAATCTCCAAAAACTATGTTTACGCTCATACATTTATATAGAATAAATGGGGCTGTCCTTTTTGCTTAAAAATAATATCATCATAAGTAACATTTCTTGCACCTAACCAAACGGTGCAATGTTAATATAAATGTGGGAAAAAAATGACTTCCTTTTACTTAATCCTTTTTCGATATATGCAATAAAATCGAGTGGACCATAAGACGAAACAATTTACATACTAACATTAAATTCTATCACGAATCGAATATCTCATTTAACAAAGTTGTGTGACTATTTAGTTTTGTTGTCCTATGCAATTCATTTCTATATTTTTTTGTCGTGTATAATAACGTTCTAAAAGTATTACGTTAACTTTTATTTTGCACAAATGGTTTTCCATAAAAAGGTCCTCCTTCTATCTTTACACATGTAGGCAAATAAAAAATAAAAATATATGTCATTGAATTCCCTACATATTTTTATTTACAATTAAATAAATATGTTAGGATGGTCCTAGGACCATCGTAGTTAGGACTGTCCTTAGATAGCTTTGTTTAACATCCTATGACATGTCTCAGACACATCATAAATAATGTCCTATAACCTATTTAATGACATATCCTAGGATACTTTCATTGACACGGCCCCAGTTCTTATATAACTGATTTTGTCTAGATAAGAATCAAACTCAGGCATTATACGTAAATGTACCGGCTCAATGAGATCTGCATCATTGCAATCTTCACCAATCCGAAATGGGAGATTCCTAAAAACAATAAAAAGATAGAGTCCGATTTAATATGCTGCACTTACTAATATCATAAATTGTACGTCATATATTTATAATTTGATAGAAATGTATGGAAAATAAAGTGGAAATTGTATTTCAGGATCCGATATCCATATGAACTGTATTTTGTTACTCTAAAATTGTTGAAAAAAAGTGTTCAAGCTATACAGTAAGTATTTTTATTTAAGAAAACAATTTAGTTTAAACATATTTATTTATAGTGGATTGGGAAACAAGTTTTGCAACTTATATAAATCCCTTTCCACTTTGCGGGTGCGAGTTCTGCCTTGTAGCGGCATTAGCCTACTCTTTTTCGAAATCTACAAGGGTGTCTTTAACGTTCAAGAGATATGGCTCTCTCTTAACACGGGTCAGCCATTTATCGTCCCCTCCCGACGGACTATCATCGTTTCCTAAAGACCATACTCGCGAATGGTATCAAGGGAGAGCCGAAAATTGAGTTCCTGAAATTGTCATCCCGAACGGGAATCGAACCATGAACCTTTGTGTTAGTAGGCCGTATACTAACCACTACACCACGGCTCTCAAGAAAACAATTGAAAGCTGAGTAGTGTTAAACAGTAGTCATAAAATATTCCAATGTCTTTAAAAACAAATTTCTAAATTTATTAAAAATTTCTTGATAATGATAAACCGACTGTTATTGTTTACCTGAATTTGGCACAAAAGAAAAAAGTAAAATCACAGAAATACTTAACTCCTAGGAATATTCAAACCGGACATCCCTAATCAAATGGCAAAATTAAAGGATGAAACACACTAAACGAATGGACAACAACTGTCATATTCCTGAAATATAACCTTGTGACGCAAATGCAGATCTCACTTTAACTTCATAAATTTCTATCTTTAGTCCTATGTAAACACCAATCCATCTTTAGATTAACACTTGTAGATAAACGTTAGTTTGAGGTTTTCAAATAAAGAAGAAAATTTACTTAACCATTTAAATATACGTTGGTTTCAATTCGTATGTGTTATTTTCAGTTTTCCTTTCTTTTATTTATATATACACCATTGATTCTGGAAAACAGATAAACAAATGAATGGTATATATTACTTACAATAATATCAGATAAAAGTAATCAAACAAATTGATAAAATAAACACGTTGTTCTAGTTTCCGTTCAATGAACTTGTTAAGATAAAAAAAAAGGTCAAATAACTGTGTTAATAATCAATATAAAAACGGTGAAAAGAGCCCAAATGCGGAGAGCAAATTGATGTTCCGTAAACATGTTATATTTATCTTCGAATTTTATACTTTATCATTACTTTATCGTTGTAATGTTAAAGTGATTACATATAATTTTAATTATATTTTACTTAATTTAATTCCTTGTAAGATCAGTAACCAATAACATGGATACTGGTACTATATATTTACCGCATAGCCAGCGACATAAAGGCCTAAAATGACAAATGTAAACAATTCAACGAGAGAACTAAAGGCCTTATTTATGTAAAAAACAATTGCATGCAAAGAACGCAAAACAAATATAGGATATAACACATTTTATATCGGGCTTGATCTATACAAATAATCTTGGCTAATTTGAACCGCTGTTTCAAATCAGATAAAAATATACAACAAACATTTTGTTTCACTAATTAAAAAAAACACATGAAGAGAATGTAACTTTCGTCAAACATTCACCGTTTGATCAAAATCTAACATAGGTATTTAACATGTAACAGTAGTGTAACAGTACAGCAGAAGAACAAAAATCCGTTCGTTTCAAAACTAATTTGAACAAATATTAAACTGTACTTGTATACTAAGTAGTCTATCTCAAACTGATAATTTATATTGTTTTCGCACATTCAGACTTTGTATATGACGTTTTATAAGATTTATTACTTTTTGGTGACAATACCTCATATTTTGTTAATAGTCAACGGAAAATGAAAAGGTGCTACACCGAAGAACGAAACAGACAATAACAAGCAAAACCCAAGAGTAAACAAAGACTCACAAAACCAAAGGACATTAACATGAACAGTTATAGATAATAATTAAGAAAAAACACGAAATTCACTAAAAACCGAGATGAAATCAGGTGCTCCTGAAGGGTAAGCATTTCCTGCACCGTATACGGCACCCGTTATGTTATTTCTTAGTTCAGTTCGGTTAGGATGGAAGGTTATTATGACTGAGGAAGAATATCAGATATGATTTTGACAGTTTGTCATAATGGCCAATCAGCTAATGATTGCGACGGTAAAATTTTCTTGAGTGATAATCCTAATTTGATTGATTCATAGCCCTGTCTTAGAAACTTTTGAGATAGCAGTATTCCTCGTTCAACAAAATCAACGTATTTTGAGCTAGCTCTAGAGTGACGTATCATTTACTCCATATACTGGTGCCGCTGGGATGTTGCTACACAGAAATGGAAAGTTGACAATAGGAAAATTAAAATCATCGCGTTTGTCAAAAATTTTGATATTCAACCTACCATCGATCAGTAGTCATTTCAAAAAAATAGGTCTAAATATGAAGCAGATTTATTTGTTTCGGTTGTATCTTTAATTTCAAGTTCACTTGAATATATTTAAGTTTAGTGATCACTTAATCTATTATTATTAAGAGACAGTTCATCATCAATATACCGAAAGGTGAAATTAAAAGACTGGGCTAATTTCTGTTCTCCTTCCTGTACAAGCCCTTGGATAAATTCTGCTTCATATGAATATAAAAACAAACCTGCAAGTAGAGGAGCGCAATTGGTACCCTTTGGGATTCCAATAGCCTGTTGGAAGACCAAACCTCCAAATTCAACAAATATGTTGTCAATTGAAAAGTCCATCATGGCAATGATATCCTCGTCGGTATATTTTTTCCTTAATTCTGTATGATATTCACAAAGCACTACAAAAGTCAAAAAGTCTGAAAAGACCATTTTTTGTCTTGATTTGCAAGAACTTTTACTCGACATTCTCCAAAAGTATGACTTCTGTTTTTGTTTGACAAATTCTCATTTATATCAAATTTGTATGAAATTTACTTGACATATTTTTGACATTCTGAATATGGTCTTAAAGTTTCGCGACAAATTCTTGACATTTAAAAACTGTCTTGAAATTTCTCGAAATATTCTCGATATTCTTTTTTTTTCTCAGTATGGCTTGACATATTCTGGAACATTTTGAATTGTGTCTTAAATTTACTTGACAGTTCTAAGTTTTAAAAATCATGTCCAATATTCATGATATCACTTTAATCTTTATTTCTCTTTACATAATATACTTTTGTTTTAAGTTACACTACTTACAAAAAATATAAAAGTTAGGCATGTAAAATAATTGAAAATTTGGGTATCTAAATATTTTTACAAATACAAGTATGGCTATGAAATCTAATGTATAAAATAATTGAAATGTGAGTGTGTTGATATAAAACAATTTATATAGGGGTTTAAAAAAAAAATCCTAAATCTTATTCGTTAAATGATGAAAACCAATCATACTGTTTACACATTTCATTCTTCATTTACAATATGCAATGTTAATTAATATGGTAAATAATTATTGTACAAAAATGTAGTTTATATAAATGGCAAATTATGATGATATACAAAGCACTCATTTAACAGAAGAAAAATGTGTGTATTGTCATCTGTTGGAAATTTACACATGGACTGGATGTTCCCAATAAAATCAATGAATTCCACACCCAAAATACACGCAACTGTCAAAACAAATTTACTGATTTGGCTGTAAGCAGCCATACAACTTTAATATCAGTTGACCGTTCCAAAGATTAAAAGAAAATTATTACAGAAATCATCGGTCTTATGAAATGGATCTCAAACATACATGCACAATATAGATCTAAACATTTTTCTTCTCAGGAAGGAGTTATCACAATTTTTTTTTGATAAAAAAATTAAAATTCAACACTCAAATTTGAATAAAAAATGTTTTTGGGTTGTTCTAAAAAATGAATAAGGTTTTTGAATCAAGATGACAACAAATTCTTTGACCTACACGAAAAACCGACCCCCTCTTTTTTTTTTAGCAACTCAAACCAAAAAGATGAAGTGTAGGGTCCAAAAGAGACACATGGTCACATTTTAAAACTGTCTTTAAGAAAACTATTTTAGTAAAGCAAATTTGACTGGCAGTTTTTGGAGTGGCAAAAATCTAAAGGCTATTTGTCAGTAACTTCGACTTACATTCCAAGTGAAAACAATTAATAAACTGTTTAATAGAAATAAATCAAAATTATACTACATGGGGGAGGATTCAGGGTATTCCAATTTTGGTGCACAAAAAAGGTATCTTACTTTACCCAATTTATCCTTGATTCTTCAAATTTTAGGTTAGCTATAATAAAAAGGAGTATATAACAGCAATAAAATGTCTTAAACAGTACAAAATAAGTCTGTACACATTGCAGAGAAATTTATACTGTTGAGACACTGTCAAGACATATTTAAGACGGTCAAGAATGTGTCGAGATAAATTTAGACATTATTTAGAACGTCAAGAATATGTCAAGACATATTCAGACATTATTAAGAATGTAAAGAATATGTCAAAACAGATCGAGACAAATTTAAGACAGTTAAGAACTGGTCAAGACTAATCCAGACTCTTATCAGATGAAACAGGAAGTGTCGAGAAATTTTAAGACAATGTTCATACTGTCAAGACACTTGTCAAGAAAAATCAAGAAGCTTATTAGAAAAATTAACACTATGTCAAGAATTTTTAAAAATTATTCCGACAAATTAAGAATGTCGAGTAAAAATTCATGCAAATTCAGACAATAACTGGTCTTTTCAAACTTTTTGACTTTTGTAGTGAAGTAAGCTGAATTCCAGCCGAAAACTAGATTTAAAACGTCTAGTGCCCTTTTTTGTTAAAGAAACATAAGCTGAAAAGTTCTTTCAGTCGAGCTTTAGATTTAGTATGTAGAAATTGGTATAAAAAGTTAAAAAATCAAAGGTTTTGATATTGGTACAATGTTTTAAATATTGAGATTGTAAATTCACCAATAACTGTTTTTAATTTTTTACTATCCACATCTGATTCACACCACTTCTTGAATATGCCTTTTCGGAAAATTTCTGAAGTCCTTCTTTGACTGCAGTGAGTATGACAGTAAAAACTTTATAAAGAGGTTTAGTCTAACATTTGGAAGAACCTGCAATATATTTTTTTTAATTTCATTTTATAGTATTATTCTATTTGTCTTTGTAAATAATTACCTTTACTGTTTAGTCAATTTTGGTAATATCCATTTGACGCTGCTTGGTACCTTTACATCCGGTCATTGTGTTAGTGTGCTATGGTAAATTTTGTATTCATGTCTTTCGTTTTTGCGTTGTCTCTATGATTGTTTTGTTTTTCTTTGTTGACATAATTGTTTGTTTTTATAGTGATTAAGATTGTTACACAATATTGACTGCATAATATGTCAGTTTGTCTTGTTCACACATTGCTGTCAATATAATGGAATAATATTCGACTGTCATACAAGTAAGAGATCCGGCTAGCTATAAAACCAGTGGGTTGAAAAGTATTTAATACGAGATATTAATAGTTGAAAACTCGCAACAAGTTGCAGATTCTCTTTGCCTTAACAATGTGTTTTGCTGATTTAAAATACTTCTGTTAAAAAAATATTGACTGCAGTATCCCTCATTTAGACATCTTTTTTTATAATATGTCGTTCTCTTTTATTCATACATTGTTGTCATTATAACGGAATATTGTGTGTCTGTCATACAAGAACAAGAATTGACTAGCTATAAAACCAGGTTTAATCCACAAATGTATACAGAAAATATTGCCTAGTCAAGAACATGACAGTTGTTATCCATTGGTTTTATGTGTTTCAGCTTTTAATTTTCCCATTTGATAAGGTAATTACCGTTTTAAGTTTTTTTTTTAGTGCGGTATTTTTTTTATTTTACTTTTAAATACTAGATAAGGCAACGGTAATATACCGCTTTTCGAAACTCATAAATCGATAAAAAAAAAATCCGGGTTGCTAACTAAAATTGAGGGAAACGCATTAAATATAAGAGGAGAACAACGACACAACATTAAAATGTAACACACACAGAAACGAACTAAGCATTAGACAAAAACAAATATAACATCAAAACTAAATACATGAATTTGGGATAGAAAAGTACCGTAACACGTCTAATAGTAATAGTAATTCACACTAAAAAAAAAGAGGAAACAAACGACACAACAAAAACACAATGTTAAAATGTAATACAGTAAGTAAGTAAGTAAGTAAAAAAGTAAGTACTTAGTTTATTACAGTGTCACAAAAGAGGGACGAAAGATACCAAAGGGACAGTCAAACTCGTAAATCTAAAACAAACTGACAACGCCATGGCTAAAAATGAAAAAGACAAACAGAAAAACAATAGTACACATGACACAACATAGAAAACTAAAGAATAAACAACACGAACCCCACCAAAAACTAGGGGTGATCTCAGGTGCTCCGGAAGGGTAAGCAGATCCTGCTCCACATGCGGCACCCGTCGTGTTGCTTATATGATTACAAATCCGGTAAATAGTCTAATTCGGTAGGTTAAATTGTGTATAGATTTAATGAGCATGACGTAAAAGTGTCTCATATATCAACTATCCACAAAAGACCAAATTATGTATAATGTTAGATTGTGAAAATACCTCCTTATTTCAAAGACCAGTCTGTACCAATAATTTCTTATACCTATACCAAACCTATTGCAACTAAAATTTTTAATTACAAACGGTTTCCGTCTTAAATGAAAGTGGCCGCATTCGTGTTCATTCATGATATTGAAATGTAAGTTGTATTTGATAATAATACATAATATATATTAAGGTTGAGGATAAACACGGATGCGGCCACTTTCGTTTTTGGCATATTTGATAGATTGATTATATTTAAGCTTGAATAGGAGCATGTTAAATGACTTAATCAGTTAAAATCTGTTACATAAACTAATTAAATCAATTGAAATAGACACTTAAGTGTTTAAAAAGTCTCTAAAATATTTCGTTCGATGAACTTGAAAATTGAGGCCAAAATCTGCCCTTGTATTGTACCTATATAGAATTAAAAACTGTTAACATGATAGAATTTACTTTAGAGACAAAATGCTTGCATGCAATATTTGAAAAGAAAAGTGGGATGAATAGCAAATAGATTTTAAAATTCACAAATAAACTGGAAATGCCCCAAAAAATCTAGAAAACGAAGAAGGGAAACATTATACTATCAAAAACTCTATATAGATAGGAAAATACTGTGAATTATTTTTTTTTATCGTCGGATACCAATTTTCGTTGATTTCGTGGTAACATTTAAACCTAGAATTTAAATGTTCAACGGATTACAAATTTTTCTATATGCCGACTTTATAATGCAATAAATAATCCACCAAATGAAAGTTTCCCCACTCCACGCAAACTGATACCCTCAGTAGATTAAACAACACAAACTCAGATTAAACGAATGTAAATCTAAAATGATCAATATGTGAAGCAGATCCTTATTTTGTTTGTTGTACCTTCTCATGAAATTACGCATTCTGTGATCAGGTTTATTAAGTAATGTCACTTTTATAAAAAAAAAAACGCGTAACGGATTATTTTAAAGTGAACCACATTTGTTATGTAATTTTGAATAGACAGAAATATACCTACTGTACAGTAATTTCTTATAACTTACTTCTAAATTCCTTTTTTTTAACCCGAAGTAATTGACGAAAAACGTTGATGATATCACGTTCCATGTTAGCCAATAAGAAGAAGATATAAACACCGAAAAACTAAAATCACAAAAATACTGAACTCAGCTGAAAATTTAAAAAGGAAAGTCCCCAACCGTAACCTTTTAGTAAAAAGCCATTTATAAGCGTGTAAAGTTTTACAAAATATTAAGGTTGTTTTAAAAATTTTCATTCAAGTCTTTCAAATGAATAGCTTAAATTTCAACATCAGGTAAACTATATTCTACTGTTCAAGTAGTGTCTTCGTATAGAGCATTTCTATTTATGTTTTCGTTCAGCTCCATTTCACGTAAATTATATGATTTAAAACCGGTTTTGACAAGCTATAAATACAATATCTATGTTTATGCATTACGTCATTCTAAATCGTAAGATTATAATAAAACACGGATTTGAAATACCAGGGAATCATCAGTTGGATATGCAAATGTTTTAAACTTGGTTGGGAAAGCCACTATATCATCAAGTATTCGTTTCGACATATTGCATTAAAACAAAGTAAGCTATTTTAATTTGTTGTCAAGATAAAAAATGACTATTTATAGAATCAATTAACTGTCATGGTCCCTCGAATGTTTCGATAGAAAAGAAATCTATAAAATGCTAAACTTTTGGCATTCATACCACATCTTCGTTTTATATTGTAAAACCGAAAATAATCACAACAAGAAAACGTAAACATGCAATGCTAAATAGTTATTAAAGGTACTAGGATATATAGAATAATAAGTAGTTGAGTTTTTGATACTGACTATATCATGTGGAAAATCTAGACGAGCCCGTTAGAGCGAGTTAAGATATTCAACATGATATAGTCAGTATCCAAAACGAAACTACATATTATTCTGTTTATCGGTAATTATGCCGTCACGCAATGTATTGCCAAATATTTTCAGTGATACAGCCAACACGTTGATATTAGGAAATATTAGGCAGTAAGATCAAAGGGAAAATATACGAATTACCGATTATATAATTTAGGACGCCAGACGCGCGTTTCATCAGTGACGCTCATATCAAAATGGTTATAAAGCCAAACAAATACAAAGTTGAAGAGCATTGATGATCCAAAATTTCAAAAAATTGTGCCAAACTGTGTTATAAGCCTTTTGTTTCATACATGTAAGGCATACAAGTAAAATGATAATTGAAATTCATTCAAACCTATCTAAATACGTTATTGTAAAAAGTTTAACACGCCACAGGCGTATTGAATTATCAGCCCGGGACCTTTTATTAGCATGTCGTTATGTTCTATTGTATTGTTTGTTTGTGTATTTCTTTTTCCTGAATGTTCTTCAATTTATTTGTTTTGTAGTCCTGTCATTTAATGTTGTCATTTTAGTGTTATTTTTAACATCCCCATAATAGCGGGAGACTTGGCTAGCCACAACTCCAGGTTCAACCCATTTTTTTCTTAAAATATCCTTTACCAAGTCAGGAAAATAAGAAATTGTTATATTATAGTTCGTTTTTGTGTGGTTGCATTGTCGTTTTGATTTTTTGTTGCACTTTCGTGTTTCTTTATGCGTTGTTTTCCTCTTATATTTGACGTGTTTCCCTCAGTTTTAGTTTGTTTCCCGGATATGTTTTTGGCAATGTTAAATATAACACTAAAATAAAGGTTGCCAGACGGCCTTCAACACTCGGAAAAATACATATCTAACAGCAATAGTTATTAAAGGTACCATGATTATAACTTAGTACATCAGACGCGCGTTTCGACTTCACACGACTCATCAGTGACGCTCATATCAAAATATTTGTAAATCCTAAAAAGTACAAAGTTTAAGAGCATTGAGAATCCGAAATTCCTAAAAGTTGTGCCAAATACAGCCAAGGTAATCTATACCTTGGATCAGAAAATCCTTAGTTTTGCGAACAATTCAAAGTTTTGTAAACATGAAATTTATAAAAGTGATCACATTATTGATATTAATGTCAGCACAGAAGTGTTGACTACTAGGCTGTTGATACCCCCGCATGGACGAAACGTCCACCAGCAGTGGCATCGATCCAGTTGTGCAACCTCTTCTTTAGTAATGTTGACATGTTTTTTTTAATATCATGACAAATTTTGCTATATATAGATATAACTGAAACATCAAGAATAGCCTGGGCTTGAGCATCACTGAATACATATTTATTATTGAAATGCATATTTCTTGTTGAAATACATATCTGGTTCAAAATGATAAGTACCGTTAATGTTATTGGCTCTCTCCAATATTAGGAATGCCATTTAAATATGCTTTTGTCATAATCTTTCAATATGTTTTTTGAATATGATTTACTTTATTATATGCAGAATACACTGACAGGAGTTCAACAAAAGTCAGGAGTTATACCAACAAGCTTCAAATTAACCAGTTCAATGATTTCAATTCATTTATTTCTTATTTTGCAGTAAATATACCAGATTCTATAGTGGTTTTTCTTATAAGAGGGACAGCAACCAACATGTATGCAAGCTCGGAACGCCATTAATTTTGATATATTACTAATGAAAAGTTTTGATTGTCTCGATGACATTCTTTTAATTTGTATAATTATGTCTATTATAAAGAAAAGGAATGAAAACGACTTTACTATCTTATTGTAATAAGCCAAGTTATAAAGAATGCTTAACTATCTGTCTTTTAATTAGCAAAAAAATAAAGAAAACTATAATATATTTTTTTTATAATAAGTAAAGGAATAAAAAGACTATACTATATGGCTATAATTAGTAGAGAAAATCAAAGTGTTTCTATTCATTTATAAGTATCAAAGGAGTAAAGAACAATTCACCATGGCATCTGTAGAGGAAGAAAACTATGTCCGAATGAGTTTGTTATTAAGTGGAGTTTCGCCTCGTGCAGCTAGAATCCTCTTTGATAGTGAATTTGCTCCAGCTTGTTTAGGTGCAACAATAAAGAAAGAGTATAACACTTTGTTTGACTTGAAAAAGAAGCATTCAATCAACCAATCACAGTGGAATCTTCTGTTTCCAAGGTTTCCTGGTAAGTACATATTTTTTTTAAAATAATATCCTGTAGTACTATTCCTAAGTATACCACAAAACCCAGCTTTTTGTACTTTTCAAAAGCAAAAATTATACTCTTAAGATATCCTAGTGCTTAAATGGAAATACTATCTATCCTATTCCTAGATCTATTTTGTTTTTTTGTATTCTTACCAGCAAATCATCCCGAATATGTAAGAGATGTTGTCAACTGCACAATATATAAACAACCTTAACAATACCTTAACTAATCAGTGAAAGTTATTTTCTTAAGTCTTCGAAACTTTGAAAATCCGACCGATCTACCAATGTTTCATTTCTTCTATTACAAACGAATCCGTCTATTCACAAGGGTCAACACACTATTTTTTTTTTAGTGAGAATTGATCATTTAGCAGGGAGCCTAGGGATTGCAATAATGTTAAAGATGAATGAAATATCGCATTATCCTTACCTTTTATTTTTTTATTTTAGGAGACTTTAAAAATTGTATTTAAAAGATTTGTTCAAACAAAGACTCTTAAGATAAGCTTTCTATTCCTGAGGTAGAACAGACTTAGTTAGATAGATAGGTTAAGCGGAACCACATGCATGTTTTTTTGTAGTTGCCAAATACAGATATTAAAAATGTCTGATGTCAAATTGTGATGCTTGAACAGGACATTTTATATATCAAACAAGTATTTGCAACCCAATATGAGTTTTTAATTCTAACAAAAAACAAAATTAAAATACTATACGTTTATATATAGATATGAAGTGAGCATAGATTGTAAGAATTTTAATATAAACAGAAGTGGTAAGATTGCCAATGATTCACATACTAAATACCAAAAAAATGTCCTCCAACAATAAGAAAAATCCATAGATTACACTTCAAATAGAAAAGGGCTGCCCTCAACAATAAGTCAAACCTATACATGACACCAAAGACCAAAGGGTTCTATTCAACAATAGATATACCAATATATCAATGGCACCAAAGCCACCAACACTGTGTAAAACTTAGGTTTACGTATATGATCTCTTAAAAGGAAAAATCTAAAATTTAATAAAATTAAACTGATTACAGGAAATGTAAAAACCCTCAGAGTAAATCACGGATATGACATTGATAATGATGCTATATGCCAAAACATTATAGAAAATATTAAAACTGTGTTCACGTGTGGAACAGCAGGAAACTTATATTTAGTGTTAAAACCTTAATAGTTAAAAATTTCTTATTGCCAATGTGTAGTTATGAAATTGAAACGCGGGGAATTCTTCAAAAGAAATAAAAAATATTATTTGGAATTTTATATGGGATGGGAAAGTAAACTTAATTGTCTTGATATAACAAAGGATGGAATGTGCATGATAAGTAAAGACTTATTCATTCGAAGTTAGCAAATAAAGTTTCTTAATCGTATTATTCATGAACCGTTAGAAAGCTTGAATGCGATTGGCAAGTATTGGCTTCGATACTTAAGTATAAAGATAATAGTTTATTACGTAAATGTTCAAACATAAACGGACTTAATCTTAAATATATTCTTTTATTTTACCAGAAAATTATCTAAACATGGTCTAATTTTCTAAAAAAATAATAGAGATAATCCCAAAACTTAGAACGAGGTACTTGATATGAGACTATTTGGTAATTCAAAACATTGATTCCAAATTAAATCATGTTTGTTTCTTCATTTCTAAAAAGAAACATGAAATATATCCAAAACATATGGCACGAAGAAAGCAACGAATTTTACAGTTTGTATATATATTTTTGAAAAACTTGTGGATACAAGAAATTGGATATCGGAATTTTCTAGAATTAAAAGTTCAATACCAATCGACTTCTTACAAATTTTTGAAATTGGTAATAAAATTATTGAAAAAGCAATCATAGAACTGAAACTTTCTAATGACATGTTCATATTAGATAGAATTGACAAAAAAGTCAAACCTGAAGAAATGAAACTCATATACATTCGAGACATGATTAATAAGAATGTATATACAAAATGTCAAAACAAATGGGGTGATTTTTTGGGACCATTTGAAAAAAAAGTTTAAAATCACCAATAAAATTTAAAAAAATCAATGGAAATGTATTCACAATATCATATATTAGGGAAAGTAGACTTAAAAAATGAAATTGTCATACGGAAAATATCATATTTGCCAAACGGGTTATAGAAAATTTGCAACATGTATTTTTCGATTGCAAAACAACCAAAATAATCATTTAGTAAAATCAAAGATATTTTCTCATTAAGGAATGCTCAATTAGATGATGAAAATTTAAAACAATTTATCTTTGGGAGATAGAAGTGCTCAATCACACCACACTTTACTTGTAAATTTCTTTTATATCTTGACAAAATGGTCCTTGTAGAAAATCAGAACAACATCAAATATGACAAGATAAAAATGTCAAGTATAGATATTTTGAATCTTTGGAAATCATACATGATCTATCTGAAATCAAAAATCTAATAATACATTTAAAAGAAAAAATAAACACATACTTAATTGTATATGATAAGTATATACATTTCAGGAGATAACAGTCACAATTTTATGTGGTCAGCCTTTTGTGTCTCTTTAATTTGTATTAGGTAATCCATAGTTTAGAGGTGCACTTGATTATGTTATAATAGTATATTATTCTGGTTTATAGGTGCACTCTATTATGTTATAATGTTACATTATTCTGGTTGAGAGGAGCATTCGATTATATCATAATTTAATGTTTTTTATTACTACATCTAATACTACTTTATACTACTCTACCTCAGTAATAGATTAACTTAGCTGTATTTGGCAAAACTTTTAGGATTTTTTTTTATCCTTAATGCTCTTCAACTACGTACCTTATTTGGCCTTTTAAACATTTTTTGATTCGAGCGCTACTGATGAGTCTTTTGTAGACGAAACTCGCGTCTGGCATAAATATAAAATTATAATCCTGGTATCTATGACGAGTTTATTATAGACAGATATTTCTTTTTCATGCATTGTTATATGAAAGAATCTCAAAAATTATTATACTATTTTTCTGGTAAAACAGTGCACTTTTTTTCTCAGCCTCCTGCTTCTCGGACAGTTGGTTTTAGATGTAAAAGATAATTCTGCACCCTGGGCAACTGAAAAAAATGTAAACAGGAAATTTTTGGAACAAACAAGTATTTATTTTAAAAAAAAAATTGGGTAAAACCCATTGCAACAATCAAGATTTAAGTGCTGCCTTCAACGATGAATAGTTGTAAGCAATACAAGATCAGATAAAGAGAACACATTTCAAAAGAAAAATTAGTTGCGTTATTTAAGCTGTATAAAACTCACCAATCAATGCAACCACTATTATTCCCGGCTTGTACAGAGGTTCAACACTTGTGTGCGCCTAAAAAACAATTCAGAAACTAGTGATTTTACAATAAGTTCTTTTGAGCATACTTGCTATTTGCTTTTATTCCTATTCAAACTTTTAGTAATTTATGTATTCTCCAGATGTTCTAGATTCTAAAACCTTTGATGTGACTTTGATGATACTATTACTGAGGAACTTGACTCCAATGACCCCTCCTTTGTGTGGATTTGACCGTTTACCTTCTGCCATGGAAACCACACCAGCTGCAGATTTAGCAAGAATCAAACACTACAGGAATCACCTAGCTCATCTGAATGATGGCAAACTAGACACAGGGTTCTTCAATACTGCTTGGAATGATATAACTGGTGTATGTAAATTCTCAAAGGTTCACTTGAAAGAGTTTAAGTCGCTTGTTGTAAAACATTTGAAACAAAACTACAAGAAATAAAAAAAAAAAAATTTATTTGCCGTAAACATACTTTTATAGAAAATATATGTTGATTTTTTTTTTATATATGTTAAACGACTAACCTGCAACAAAATTTGCAGAATGCAAAACAAACCTGACAAAGGAATGCTTATCTGGTGACAGTAGCAGTTTTTAACTGTCACTAAAACACACCCAAGGATGTATAAGCACAGAGCCACGTCAAATGAAAAATCATATCAAACTGACAAAACTGTAAAAGGATTATTCAAAAAGAATAATATAAACGACGTCAGCACCCAGAATCATAATTTAGATCAAATACTCTTCACAATAAATACGTCACGTTTTGTGGCATTGATATATTCGTGTGACACATAGTTTATAATTCTGTTCTGATGTACTGATGTAATATCGTAAATTCGTTTTAATTCTGTGGTTTACGTGTTGTAATGTAATATTATATTATTACTATACGTATATGTCCAGGGTATGTTTATGTTTATTTGTACTGTATTCCTGTCATGTAAATTTGCCATTTTAGCGGTATTTTTAACATTTCGATATAAGCCGGTTGTTTATTTAGCCGTTAAACCATGTCCAACTCACCATTTTTCTCAAACTATAAATGCCCTGTACCATGTTAGTGATATAGTAGTGTTTATCAAACCGTCCGTTTATAGGTATGTTTGGCGTTTGATTTTATAACAGTTCAGGTTTTTTTTATGTTCTCTTATTTTCCTCTGATTGTTGATATGTTTCTTTCGGTTTTGATTTGCGATCGGGATTTGTTTTTGCTTAATCGATTTATTACTTTTGAACGGCGGTATACTACTGTTGCAGTTATTGGACAAAACACAAAGTTTTTTTTTAATTTAATTGGGTTTCATACAGGTCGTGCCTCCAAAACTAGTATATATATGATGTACACAAAATCAATTATAGATTTTTGTTTACCTATTCAGTTTATAATGACAAGTTAATAGTTGATGAAAGGCAACTATAGAAAAAACTAAACTCAAATTCTTGACACAGTTTTTGGGTGTGCAAAGTGATTATTCATAAAGTTTTGTCAAAGACGTGGGCGATAGTACCCGAATTTACCTAGATAGCAGCTCTTCACAATTTAAATATAACTTGCAGTACACTTTCAATTCTAAATTCACGCTTTATCTTTCAGAAGTGTTTGACACATGCACAATCACTTGAATTCGTGACATGACATAAATTAGCTGTCTATATAAAAAAGAAGATGAGGTATGATTGCCAATGCGACAACTATCCACAAAAGACCACTTTATCATTAGATACAAAATACTCTGAATGAAATATGTTGTTCAATCTAAAATATGTAAAATAAAATACAAGCGTCACTGGTGAGTATTTTGTAGACGAAACGCGCGTCGGGCGTATTTACAAAATTTAGCTCTGGTATCTATGATGAGTTTATTGGTTATATTGAAAAATATACAAAAAACTATTGTTATTTGAAATTTGTAGTATTGTGGTTTGATTATCAAATTATGAGGGCCAGTTTGAAATATTCGTTATCTAACTCCTACATGTATATTGATTTCTTACTTTATTATTGTTGTATAAACTCGACCACTTTACTCCGAAGGACTTTTTATGATACATGTATGTCTGTGAGTGACTTGGTCCAGTTTAAATACCAATAAATTCATTTACAAAGGCGTTTAATCCTTATTATTTTTTTAAATTGGAAAAAGGGAAAATATGTTTCACGCTCGTAACATCTTTCCCACGTAAGTTGTATATTTGTGTCATTGAATATGCCTGGCGCATGAATTTGTTTATTGGCTTACTCAGAGATATGTACTCCTTGAAATTTGCAATCTGATAAAAATAAACTACAATAACTCTTATCATCATTCAAACGAATCTTTTTGTTTTTGTTATTTTATTTAACGATTAACGTGCAGTGAAATGAATTTTGTTACATGTAACGTCTGTGTTATTATCGCCTCCATCTTGTTTACAATGGTTACGAAAAGAAGTTCGGTCGACGTCGTCGAAAATTAGCCAACGTCAAGATCAACTACCGGAAGTTCTCCCGATCAATTATATCAACTTATTCCCTTATATTCAAATCATAAAAGAATTATTCTTTAAAATGCTCACCTTGACCTATAATGGTTTACTCGTATAAATTGTTGTTTGGATGGAGAGTTGTCTCATTGGCACTCATACCACATCTTCCTATATCTAAATCTAACCTGGTGTATATAGATATAGGAAGATGTGGTGGGAGTGCCAATAAGACAACCCTCCATCCAAATTACAATTTAAAAAAAAGTAAACCATTATAGGTCTTCAACACGGAGCTATAAAGGGCCCCAAAATTACTAGTGTAAACCCATTCAAACGGGAAAACCAACGGTCTAATCTATATAAAAAAAAAACGAGAAACGAGAAACACGTATATATTACGTAAACAAACGACAACTACTGTACATCAGATGCCTGACTTAGGACAGGTGTTTACACGTATTTTAATTGTTCTCGACTTTGTTATTAAATTTGATCACAGTGATGTCCAAATAAAAATGTTTGATAGTTTTCATCAAAAATCAAATTCTTGACTTCCTTAATCTAATCATGCATTTAAATTGAACGTTTGTGTAATCTTATGTTGCAAATAAAATTATGGGGTCCAGTTTTAAAATTGTACCTTCAATTGTCATTGATATGTTAAGGTGACACACATATTTTAAATCACTGGCATCGATTGAACCTGCATTTTAAAAGAATTATTCATTACATTCAATACAAGACAAAATAAATAAATAGTTCATAATTGATAAGACATTTATTCATTTAAGTTAAACTTAGTGCATAGTAACATTGTAAGAACTGAATCTCAAAATGAAAACTACCTGAATTAAAATCATGACTACATTGAAATATTTTATTGACACTGTAAATTCAGTCTTTATCTCAAGTTTTTTTTTTTACCATCATTCTTATATCTAAATCATAAAAATTTATTCAGATTTACCTTCATTTGCAATAACTATTTTTACTTTTCAGACCGTTCTACAAAAATCAAAATAATATATGCATGCAATATTTTTTGTAGTATTTAGACTCATTAAATAATACTCTTAAAAAGATATGTTAACTTGATAATTCTTGATAGAAATTTTTGTTAAATTATTTAATATTGCACTGCTTCCACCTAAATTATCAAATTGGTCCACATTTGAGTACAAAAGGGTCCAAAATCAAAATGTGTTCGATTTCACCAAATAATAATGAATTCTTTGGATGTTCTAAATCTAACCATGTATTCAGTATTAAATAGATATTTGATATAAAACGTAAAAGTCCATTTTGTTTTACTACATTCATTCTGTGTACGAAACCTATGAAGTGTCATATATTTAATCCCCATCCCAGTTCAGAGCCTTATCAGGAATGAATGTTGTGTTCATACTTACCCAAGAGGTACGAAAGATACCAGCGGGACAGTCAAACTCATAAATCGAAAATAAACTAACAACGCTATGACAAAAAATGAAAAGGACAAATAGACTATCACAGAACACAGATCATGTTTAAATTTCTACCTGAGTGACATCATTTTTTATGTTTTATTATTGCGCTCCTTTAAAAATTGAAAATTGACAAATTTGATATTTTTCACACTTTATTACTTTACTGTTCTTGAGTTATGCAACTTTAACACTAGATATATATTTTTTTGTAAGCACTTTAATTTCATTTTAAAGCTTAAAAGTTTGAATTATGAACTTGACCTTATTATCACCAAGGACCCTTCATCTATGGACCCTAGGTCACTTACTAGTTGCTTTTGTGTCTGAAGATATTCCATTTACATGTATGACTTGTTTGTTATAGTGTCATAGTCATACATGAATTGTACCGACTTCCTCTTTATCTCCAAGTTTTATTGAAATCTTCGAGAAAATGATAAATTTATACAATAATTGTGACAACTCCTATTATTTGCAATACATATACAATACTAATTATCTTACTTTATTTCTTAGGCTGTTCATAGATTAGGTGGGCAGAATATGACACAGGAGTGTGATCAGCTAAAAACCAAACCGCTTGATCAAACCATCCAAGAAATAAGGATAGACATCAAATGGTCTAATGATGAAATCATGGAGCTAAATAAATCTGTAACAACTCTGAAACGCCAAAATGAGGATATGAGTGAATCCCAAAAATTCCTACAAAAAAAAATTAAAAAAGTAAAGAAATCCCACAAAAACCACCATGCCAATATGACAAAGAAAATGGAAATAATAGAAAGCTCACAGCAGGATACAGTACCATGGAATACTCGAGGTAACCAGTAGTCAGATAATATTCAATTTGGAGTATTAGTAAAATGGTTTTGCTCTTTGTTAAAAAAATATGTTAACCTATAAGTACTAACATCCACATCTTTTGTTATCATACCACATATACTTCTGATATCAAAAGAAGCACTGCCTGTGTATCTTTCCACATAAAGCTATGTTAAACAACTTGGAGTAGTAAGCATATTAAGACCTTGTCAACCTTTTGCTGCAGCTTAAATTTCTCTTTATTCTCTAGTTATCAAGTACAATATTACATTCGATAATCAATATAATTGATGTTCATTCGAGTAAACATCTTTCATTGCAAGGTATGTACATCATACAGTGTTCACCAGCATTTGACCTAATTTTTGGATCACTCATCAATGTCAAAATTTTCCTGATTTGTTTCTTGAATAATAAGCAAAAGCAGTGCTTCAAAAATGGTTGTATTGTCAGGACTTGACCGATAAATTATAATTATAACTTGTTGTGACGTACCTCAAAATCATTTGATATGCTGGGTCTTAAATGTATTAATTTTTAGATTTTCGGTCTAGTTTTTATGTTTCTCCAAATTGTTTCTTTAATATGCTGAATCTAACCGTGTATTAACATTATCAAATTGGTCCAACTTTGAGTACAAAAGGGTCCAAAATCAAAATGTGTTCGATTTCACCAAATAAAAATTAATTCTTTGGATGTGCTAAATCTAACCATGCATTCAGTTATGGATAATTGAATATACAATGTAAAAGTCCATTTTGTTTTACTACATTCATTCTGTGTACGAAACCTATGATGTGTCATATATTTAATCCCCATCACAATTCAGAGCCTTATCAGGAATGAATGTTGTGTTCATACTTACCCAAGATGGACGAAAGATACCAGCGGGACAGTCAAACTCATAAATCGAAAAAAAAACTAACAACGCCATGACCAACAATGAAAAGGACAAACAGACAATCAATAGTAAGCATGACACAACATAGAAAACTAAAGAATAAGGAACACAAACCCCACCAAAAACTAGGGGTGACCTCAGATGCTCCGCAAGGGTAAGCATAATCCAACTTTAAAGATTTGATCCCTGTGGTTGTATCACGCTGAGGCATGTTAATCATTTAGATAAAACATATTTCAAATATGTAGGAGTCATTGTTTGGTCTATAGTAGAATTTATTCATATTAAATGCAAAACAATAGAAGAATTTTATAAAGAAATAAACTAAATATTCAAAGCTTAGAAATAAGATTAGTGAATATCAACGAAGTGAACCATTGATTGAATCCATGTAATTGTAGACTAATCGGTAATATAGATCAATCGATTAATTTTCACAATTTTTTTTCCATTTATATGATGAAATTGGTATTTTAGCCAGAAATGAAGAACTACTCAAAACCTGGAAGGACAGTAACGATAAGATGTTTATAAACACAATAGCTGTACAAAGTATTATACACACATATGTTATACAACAATCAGCTGATTACTTTTATAATGAATTTATTTGTTTTGCGGTCACTCATTGAATATTTTTTATATTTGAATTCTTGGATTAATCATTTTCTTATCATCCAGATACAATATATGGTATTTCTATGTCAGACATGATAAAATATTTCTTAATTTTTATTTTAGAAAAAAATAATGAAACACTTAAAAAATGGAAGGACAATGATGATACAATGTTTATCAATACAAGAGCAGCCCAGAATGTACTCAAATGCATTAAAGAAAACAGTTGTGTAACTATTACAGCTAGTTCTGGTGTAGGCAAGACAGCAACACTTAGACATGTGGCTTTGGAAATGGTAGAAGACGGATATGATGTTCTTATTGTGAGAGAACCGAGTGACATTCTGAGGTTTTATAATCCAAAAAAGAAAACTTTGTTTGTTTTTGATGACTTATGTGGAAACTTCTCGATGGACAAGAGTGACATTAAAAGTTGGGAACCAATCATGGAAGATATAAAACAAAATTTTAATCAAAAACAAAAACAAAAACAAAAACAAACAAAACTACTTGTTGCATGTCGGTTACAAGTTTACCAAGATGAGAAGTTTGATGCATTATCAGCTTTTAAGTCATGTGTATGTAACATGTTATCAGAAAACAATTGCCTTTCAAAAACTGAAAAAGAATTAATAGCTAAATTGTATCTCAATGCAAAAGCATCTGAGATAAGTGACTTTTATGATTTATATGACTGCTTTCCTCTTTTATGTAAATTGTATCATGATAATCCTAAACCTGTTATTACAGATTTCTTCCAGAATCCATTTTCAGTTTATGAAACATTGATTGATCAGTATCTAAAGAAAGGGCATTACATTAAATACTGTGCTTTGGCTTTATGTGTTATATTTAACAACAAGTTAAAGGAAGAAATGTTAACAGAAGAGTTGAATGAAGAAACCAGGAATATCATTGAAAACACATGTGAGGCATGTAAATTAGACAGAGGAACATCAAGACTGGTACTACAGGATGAACTTGACTCACTCATACAAACATTTATAAAGAAAGATCAAAACATGTACAAGATAATACATGATAAAATATTTGATTTTCTTGTTCAGATCTATGGACAAAAGATATTATATTGTTTGATAAAGAATGCAGACAGTGGTTTGATAAGGGAACGATTTTTATTAGAAACAAAAGAGAACATGGATCCTTTTATTACTGTAGTACCTGAAAAATATCATCAGATGTACATACAGAGATTGATTGATGACTGGTCAAAGGGAAAAGTTCAAGATGTATTTAGTAACATCAACATGAAGATTCCTCTGTTCAGAAAGACATTGCTCGCCTGTTTGAACAAACTTGATCAATCCCGCCAAAGACAGTTGGCTCATACCTGGGACGATAGTAAACTATTTAAAGATCTTTTGCATGATAAAGACCATGTATATGATACTCCTTTATTACTTTGTAGTTATTTGGGATATAATTCGTTGTTTAAGTGGTGTTGTGATCATGGTGTAAAAATAAACAGGTGTACATACAATGGTCAGTCTCCCATAATGACTGCTAGTGAATATGGTCGTACAGAAATACTGAAGATGTTGTTAGACAAAGAAGCAGACTACAATAAATGTGACTTGAGTGGAAGGTCACCTGTAATGGGGGCTTGTACACATGGTCATACTGAAATAGTAAAGATTTTGATAGACAGAGGGGCAGACTATTATACATTTACATGCGATCTGTGTGACCAGTCACCTGTCATGGCAGCTTGTAAACTTGGTCATACTGAAATAGTAAAGATGCTATTAGACAAAGGGGCAGATTGTAATCAATGTGATGAAGATGAGAAAGCACCTATAATATGGGCTTGTGAGCATGGTCATACAGATATAGTGAAGATGTTGTTAGACAGAGGTACAGACTGTAATACATGTGACTGGTTTGGTACATCACCTTTAATTGCGGCTTGTGAACATGGTCATAAGGAAATTATAGATATGTTGTTAGACAGAGGAGCAGACTGTAATACATGTGACTGGTTTGGTTTAACACCTGTAATGGCGGCTTGTGAACATGGCCAAATTGAAATAGTAAATATGTTGATAGAAAGAGGAGGAAAATATAACGAATATGACGGAAATGGTCGGTCATCTGTAATGGCGGCTTGTGAACAGGGTCATACAGAAATAGTGAAGATGTTGCTAGACAGAGGAGCAGACTGTAATACATGTGACTGGTTCGGTACGTCACCTTTAATGGCGGCTTGTGAAAATGGTAATACAGAAATAGTTAAGATGCTGTTGGGCAGATGTGCAGACTATAAAAACTGGGATAATGATGATCAGTTACCTGTAATGGCAGCTTGTGCATATGGTCATACAGAAATAGTTAAGATATTATTAGACCAAGAAGCAGACTTAAAACACTGGGATGAGGATGACCAGTTACTCATAATGACGGCTTGTGTACTAGGTCATACAGAAATGGTACAGATGTTGTTAGACAGAGGGGTAGACTGTACAAAATGTAAAAAAGATGGGGTGTCACCTATAATGGAAGCTTGTGCCCATGGTCGTACAGAAATAGTAAAGATGTTGTTAGACAGAGGAGCAGACTGCAATAAATGTGACTGGTATGATCGGTCACCTGTAATGAAGGCTTGTGAATATGGTCACACAGAAATAGTGAAGATGATGTTAGACAAAGGAGCAGAATGTAATGAATGTGACAGGAGTGACCAGTCTCCTGTAATGAAGGCTTGTGAACATGGTCATATAGAAATAGTAGGGATGCTGTTAGACAGAGGAGTAGACTGTAATACATTTGACTGTTGGGGTCAGTCACCTTTAATGGTGGCTTGTGAACATGGTCATACAGAAATAGTAAAGATGTTGTTAGACAGAAGAGCCGACTTTAATAAATGTGACAATGATGGTCAGTCACTTCTTATGAAGGCTTGTGAACATGGTCGTACAGAAATAGTAAAGATGTTGTTAGACAGAATAGGAGACTTAAATAAAGGTGACAATGATGGTCAGTCGCTTCTTATGAAGGCTTGTGAACATGGTCGCACAGAAATAGTAAAGATGTTGTTAGACAGAGAAGCAGACTTTAATAAATGTGACAATGATGGTCAGTCACCTCTTATGAAGGCTTGTCAACATGGTCATAAAGAAATAGTAAAGATGTTGTTAACAAGAGGAGTAGACTGCTATAAATGTGTCTGTTTTGGTAATTCACCTGTAATGAAGGCTTGTGAACACGGTCATAAAGAAATAGTAAAGATGTTGTTAGCGAGAGAGGTAGACTGTTATAAATGTGATCATGGTGGTTGTTCACCTATAATGGAAGCATCTAAACATGGTCGTACAGAAGAAGTAAAAATATTGGTAGAGAGAGGAACAGACTACAATAAATGTGACTGGTTGGATGGATCACCACTGATTAGGGCTTGTGAAAATGGTCACACAAACATAGTGAAGATGTTGATAGACAAGGGTGTAGACTGTCATAAATGTGATTATGTTGGTTGTTCGTCTTTAATGAAGGCATGTGAACATGGTTATGCAGAAATAGTTAAGATCTTGTTAAACAAGGGAGCAGACTATAAAAAATGTGATAATAATGGTTGCTCACCTATAATGAAGGCTTGTGAACATAATCATACAGAAATAGTTAAAATCTTAGAAGACAGAGGAGCAGACTATGATAAGTGTGATAATAGCGGTTGTTCACCTGTAATGAAGGCTTGTGAACTTGGTAATACAGAAATAGTTAAGATGATGTTGGACAGAGGAAGAGACTTTAATAAATGTGATTATAGAGGTTGTTCACCTTTAATGAAGGCTTGTGAACCAGGTCATACAGAAATAGTTAAGATGTTGTTAGACAGAGGAGCAGACAGTGATAAATGCGATAATGATGATCGGTCACTAGTAATGAAGGCGTGTGAGTATGGTCACACAGAAATAGTAAAGATGTTATTACAAAGAGGAGCAGACTGCAATAAATGTGACATGTATTGTATGTCACCTCTAATGAAGGCTTGTGAACATGGTCATACAGAAATAGTAAAGATGCTGTTAGACAAAGGAGCAGATTGTAATTTGCTTGATAAAGATGGTCGGTCAGCTGTAATGCAAGCTTGTGAACATGGTCATAAAGAAATAATGGAGATAATTTTAGACAGACTGTAGACTTTAATAAAGAAGAAAAAAGCGTGGTCAATTAACCGTTATAAGGGCTTGTGAGCATGGATATATAGAAATAGTAAAGGTAGTTAAACAAAGGAGCAGATTGTAATTCGTATGATGAAGATGGTCGGTCACTTGTTATGATGGCCCGTCAGTATGGTTTTACAGAAATTGTATTGATGTTGTTAGAAAGAGTAGGCATATTCATAAATGTGATTGTCATAGTGGGTCACATGGTTATGAAGCCATGTGAACATGGTCATGCACAGATATTGAAGATGCTACTAGACAGAGGAATAGACTTTATAAAATATGATTATTATGATCAATCACCTGTAATGAAGGCTTGTGCATATTGTAATAAGAAAGGGAATGAATAGTAAAAATGTTGTAAGAAAGAGGAGGATACTGTAATAAATGTGAAAGGATGCGTCAGTCAACTGTTATAAACCTTTTTTGTATATTAATGTGTCAACCTTTGGTGTGAATTGGAAGTCTTTTCTTAAAAGTAAAATCTCAAAAATACTGAACTCCAAGTGTCAAAAATTACCTTAAGTATTTTAAAGTTATCTCCTTTTGTATTGAGTTCAGCAAATGAAGTGAAATTTGGAAATTTAATAATATTGGGAAAAAAGAATACAGGTTGATTATTTTGTTCAACTATTATTTAAAGGTATATCAAAATATTATTTACTACTATGATACTTACATGTAAATAACATTACATACTTTTATCTGAAGTTTTTCAAAAGAAAATATGATTTCGAAATTTTGTATAATCATTAGAATTTGAAGTTAAGTTTTATTGAACTAATTGATAGGCATTGTTGAGAAATATTTATACTATGAAAGATGTGTTTTACATTTTAAATATAAAAGATTCTGATAAAGTCAGTATTGCTCACAGATAGATCTATGTGTTTTTCCTACTAGAGGATAATATTTTGCAGTGAAATTGTCCGCCATTTCCTTATTTAGTGTATATCGAATAGTAATGATGTGTCTTTAATTAATATTATGATTATGTTTAATTATTTTTTATATTTCTAATTGAAACCTTTTTGATTATCCATGAACAAATGTTGGTTACTTTGAAAACTTTTTCATGTTTCAGATTTGAGAAATGTTAACAATTGTAATATTCAGAAAGGGAGATAATCATGGTTTTGTAAATTTTATATAGCATTGTACAAATAAATGTTTCAGATGCATCTAATTGGTATTTGAAAAAGCAATCTTTATTCCAAGTTAAATTTCATTTAATTTATTATCCGCGTTGCAATAGATTTATGATCTTTTGTGTTTTTCAATTTTTCTAAATATTGATATATTCAGCGTTGATACTTAATGTGATAGCTTTTGTATATGAAATGTAAAAATGTGCCTAGGTTAGTTCCCCCTAAATTAAATAGTATTTATCAATTAAATGTTTATCTAAAGTTAAATTTGATTTAAACATATAAAGATAGAAGTAAGGATTGGTAATTTTACTGTTTAAGTATGTTAATATTAATATTATATACATAAATATCTAGTAATTGGTTGCTGTGTGTACATGGGAAAAAACTACCATTTCATTTAATCAGTTGGGGCTGCATTTCATTTTTATGCAGCCCAAAACACCATATCTGTTTAAAGGGGAATAATCCTTACAGACATTGATTGTCTCCCATATTACTTTCTCTTCCTTGTGCATGCAATAACTGTTCAGTGTTCTATTGTGATGTATTTTATTTTATTATTTCATTGTTATAACAAATCATTGTAATCATTGTATGCAATCTAAAACCCGAAAAGGTTCCATGATTGGATTAATAAGTATTCTTATACTTATTCTTTTTTAACTTTTTATGTGTTTATAATTTTTTAAGACTTTTAATTAATTTAACTTTTCTCTCGTACCTTTCCGTTTAAAGTTAGTTTGATTTATAACAAGATTCCGATTTCATTTGGTATTGAGTCGGCCTTGCACATGCCTTCAAATACTCCCAGGAATGTATCATTCCACTTGCGTCTCGTCTGTGTTAAATTCATCCTTCTCGAGAATAGAGTTTGTCACCACTTCGGTGCGGTTCGCCAGAGTGAGTAACTCCTTTTTTGTGCAATTTTTACTTTTTTTCACAACGCGAATCAAATTTACTTTAAGACTGATTCTGGGAACACTTTATTTTTAATTTTCATTTGACACCCTTTACTTTTGAACTCTATTTAAGAAACAAATCTAACTCTTGTTTATCTGACTTTTTGTTTAATATTATTGTACATTTGTGAATATATATAAATGCATTTAATTAATTGTTTGTTGTTCAGCATTAATCTGATATCTGGTATCTAGATGGTGGAATATGGACGACGTACTTGCCACTACACGTCCCGGGAGGTGTCGTCACCGACCCCTTTCGTTACAGTATTACCAATAGTCCAGTCAAACTAATATTTAACCTCAAACTAATTGCAGCAGAAAATGTTTTAGATCTAATCAATAGCATTATGCCCAGAAAAAATCCCATAAAATCTAACTTGAAGAAAACTCAAATTCTTTTTTAATTTCCTCTGGAAATTAAAATTGGAAGGGGAGATAATTCTTGCAAAAATTAGTCTTTTTTCAGGTTTTGGTTGTTTTTCTTGAAATTTATATAAAGTATGATACTTAGATGAGGTTATAAGTTTGTATTTGCTAAATTATATAATCTTATGCATATGAAATGTACAAAACCGAAGTGTTATGGGTAGTTTTATTTTATTCGTGCATCTTTCATTGAAGAAATTGCAAATTTGAAACTTTGTGAACAGTTTGAAAAAATAATGTGTAAATTTGGTATTGTATAAATCTGTATATTATATTTTTCAGCAACTTACTTATCTAAAGAAACTTTACACCACAAAAAGAAGAATACATGCTTAATTATTTTTATTAAATTTGAGATTCTTTACCTTGACATGTTCAAAAATTCAATAAATCGTCAACTTATGAATTACAAAATCTAGATTATAGCTTGATTAAATATATTATAACACATTTAAAGTTGTTTGTTATATACTAATTACCGTTAAAAAATCAAGAATCAATACATTCTGGTGAATAGAAGCTTTACAGTTATAATTTTGTATCAATTTTTATTGATATTTCTGCCTTTTTTGCAAGAGTTATCTCCCTTTTCAATGCCAATCTCCAAAGGAATTATAAATGGTAATTTCTTTTAGTCGTCCTTCAGCTAGATTTCATGGGAGTTTTTTCTGTGTATATTTGGGGTATAATGCTATAGATTAAAACTTAAAAGTCTTCTGTTACAATTACTTTTGGGTTAGTGTCAAATGTATGCTAGATTGACTGGACTACAATAGTATTTCAACTGATCGGGCGGAGCTTTTGTTTTAATTTGCATTAGAACAATCTATTTGAAGATGTTTGTGATAAAAATGAGTTCCGTTATGATTATTTTTTAGTTCTTATCACCTATCAGTGTCATCAAACGCATTAACAATACAACTTAGTGTATGGTATGGTACGGATAACCGGAGTCTTAATTGATGAGTTTATCCCAAAACTGTTGTCTATAGATGGACTGGTCGTAAATAAGCGAACGTCGTAAACCACAGCCAAGTCAAGTGAAATAAATCTAGTTATATAATGTGAATATATGAATGTACAATAAATACATCAACAGCACATTTCTGCTTTCGTAAGCTAGTTTTGTCGTTTTTCGGAGGCTACACAAGGAAAGTTAAAAAAGAAAGTCCCTAATCAAATGGAAAAAATCAAAAGCTCTAACACATCAATCGAATGAATATCAACTGTCATATTACTGACTTGGTTCAGATATTTTCTTTTGTCGCAAATGGGTGATTAAACCTGGTTTTAAAGGTAACTAAAGATATCACTTGTATGACAGTCGTATCAAGTTATATTATATTGACTCGATGTGTGAACAAAACAAACAGACATAATAGGTAATAATATAAAAATTTCAAAAATAGGGGTTCATTAGTCAATATTGTGTTATAAACTTCATTAATACAAAACAAACAAATATGTTACAAAATTAAAGAAAAAAATACACAAATTTACCATAGTACAATGACGGGATGTATATGTAAAAAGCCATGGCATATATGTCTCACCAGACTTAAACAACAAACATAAATCATTTATTATCAGATTAGTTTGTACAAAGTATGCCATGTGTTCGATATCGCTATTGTCTGTATTTTTTTTAAGTGTAAAACGTACCTTGAAAATTGTCAGTTATCAAGAATAATATCACCCGTCTTGTATGCATGGTAGTTATACACTATAGTCCGTACCACTCAATGGCTTGTTCCCAGTGTACTTCTTGGCATGATTACCTGCAATATATTGCCGATCATGCTATCCGTCCAGTTGGTAGTGTACTTCTTGGTTAGAACAACTGCAATAGATTGCCGATCATGCTATCCGTCCAGTTGGTAGTGTACTTCTTGGTTAGAACACCTGCAATAGATTGCCGATCATGCTATCCGTCCAGTTGGTAGTGTACTTCTTGGTTAGAACACCTGCAATAGATTGCCGATCATGCTATCCGTCCAGTTGGTAGTGTACTTCTTGGTTAGAACACCTGCAAAAGATTGCCGATCATGCTATCCGTCCAGTTGGTAGTGTACTTCTTGGTTAGAACACCTGCAATAGATTGCCGATCATGCTATCCGTCCACTTGGTAGTGTACTACTTGGTTAGAACCCCTGCAATAGATTGCCGATCATGCTATCCGTCCAGTTGGTAGTGTACTTCTTGGTTAGAACACCTGCAATAGATTGCCGATCATGCTATCCGTCCAGTTGGTAGTGTACTTCTTGGTTAGAACACCTGCAATAGATTGCCGATCATGCTATCCGTCCAGTTGGTAGTGTACTTCTTGGTTAGAACACCTGCAAAAGATTGCCGATCATGCTATCCGTCCAGTTGTTAGTGTACTTCTTGGTTAGAACACCTGCAATAGATTGCCGATCATGCTATCCGTCCAGTTGGTAGTGTACTTCTTGGTTAGAACACCTGCAATAGATTGCCGATCATGCTATCCGTCCAGTTGGTAGTGTGCTTCTTGGTTAGAACACCTGCAATAGATTGCCGATCATGCTATCCGTCCAGTTGGTAGTGTACTTCTTGGTTAGAACACCTGCAATAGATTGCCGATCATGCTATCCGTCCAGTTAGTAGTGTGCTTCTTGGTTAGAACACCTGCAATAGATTGCCGATCATGCTATCCGTCCAGTTGGTAGTGTACTTCTTGGTTAGAACAGCTGCAGTAGATTGCCGATCATGCTATCCGTCCAGTTGTTAGTGTACTTCTTGGTTGGAACAGCTGCAGTAGATTGCCGATCATGCTATCCGTCCAGTTGTTAGTGTACTTCTTGGTTGGAACAGCTGCAGTAGATTGCCGATCATGCTATCCGTCCAGTTGTTTGTGTGCTCCTTGGTTGGAATAGCTGCAATAGATTTCCGATCATGCTATCTGTCCAGTTGTTAGTGTGCTTCTTGGTTGGAACAGCTGCAATAGATTGCCGATCATGCTATCCGTCCAGTTGTTAGTGTACTTCTTGGTTGGAACAGCTGCAGTAGATTGCCGATCATGCTATCCGTCCAGTTGTTAGTGTGCTCCTTGGTTGGAACAGCTGCAGTAGATTGCCGATCATGCTATCCGTCCAGTTGTTAGTGTGCTTCTTGGTTAGAACAGCTGCAGTAGATTGCCGATCATGCTATCCGTCCAGTTGTTAGTGTACTTCTTGGTTGGAACAGCTGCAGTAGATTGCCGATCATGCTATCCGTCAAGTTGTTATTGTGCTCCTTGGTTGGAACAGCTGCAGTAGATTGCCGATCATGCTATCCGTCCAGTTTTTAGTGTACTTCTTGGTTGGAACATCTGCAGTAGATTGCCGATCATGTTATCCGTCCAGTTGTTAGTGTGCTCCTTGGTTAGAACAGCTGCAATAGATTGCCGATCATGCTATCCGTCCAGTTGTCAGTGTGCTTCTTGGTTAGAACAGCTGCAGTAGATTGCCGATCATGCTATCCGTCCAGTTGTCAGTGTGCTTCTTGGTTGGAACAGCTGCAGTAGATTGCCGATCATGCTATCCGTCCAGTTGTTATTGTGCTCCTTGGTTAGAACAGCTGCAAAAGATTGCCGATCATGCTATCCGTCCAGTTGTCAGTGTGCTCCTTGGTTAGAACACCTGCAATAGATTGCCGATCATGCTATCCGTCCAGTTGGTAGTGTACTTCTTGGTTAGAACACCTGCAATAGATTGCCGATCATGCTATCCGTCCAGTTGGTAGTGTGCTTCTTGGTTAGAACACCTGCAATAGATTGCCGATCATGCTATCCGTCCAGTTGGTAGTGTACTTCTTGGTTAGAACACCTGCAAAAGATTGCCGATCATGCTATCCGTCCAGTTGTTAGTGTACTTCTTGGTTAGAACACCTGCAATAGATTGCCGATCATGCTATCCGTCCAGTTGGTAGTGTACTTCTTGGTAAGAACACCTGCAATAGATTGCCGATCATGCTATCCGTCCAGTTGGTAGTGTGCTTCTTGGTTAGAACACCTGCAATAGATTGCCGATCATGCTATCCGTCCAGTTGGTAGTGTACTTCTTGGTTAGAACACCTGCAATAGATTGCCGATCATGCTATCCGTCCAGTTGGTAGTGTGCTTCTTGGTTAGAACACCTGCAATAGATTGCCGATCATGCTATCCGTCCAGTTGGTAGTGTACTTCTTGGTTAGAACAGCTGCAGTAGATTGCCGATCATGCTATCCGTCCAGTTGTTAGTGTACTTCTTGGTTGGAACAGCTGCAGTAGATTGCCGATCATGCTATCCGTCCAGTTGTTAGTGTACTTCTTGGTTGGAACAGCTGCAGTAGATTGCCGATCATGCTATCCGTCCAGTTGTTTGTGTGCTCCTTGGTTGGAATAGCTGCAATAGATTGCCGATCATGCTATCTGTCCAGTTGTTAGTGTGCTTCTTGGTTGGAACAGCTGCAATAGATTGCCGATCATGCTATCCGTCCAGTTGTTAGTGTACTTCTTGGTTGGAACAGCTGCAGTAGATTGCCGATCATGCTATCCGTCCAGTTGTTAGTGTGCTCCTTGGTTGGTACAGCTGCAGTAGATTGCCGATCATGCTATCCGTCCAGTTGTTAGTGTGCTTCTTGGTTAGAACAGCTGCAGTAGATTGCCGATCATGCTATCCGTCCAGTTGTTAGTGTACTTCTTGGTTGGAACAGCTGCAGTAGATTGCCGATCATGCTATCCGTCCAGTTGTTATTGTGCTCCTTGGTTGGAACAGCTGCAGTAGATTGCCGATCATGCTATCCGTCCAGTTTTTAGTGTACTTCTTGGTTGGAACAGCTGCAGTAGATTGCCGATCATGCTATCCGTCCAGTTGTTAGTGTGCTCCTTGGTTAGAACAGCTGCAATAGATTGCCGATCATGCTATCCGTCCAGTTGTCAGTGTGCTTCTTGGTTAGAACAGCTGCAGTAGATTGCCGATCATGCTATCCGTCCAGTTGTCAGTGTGCTTCTTGGTTGGAACAGCTGCAGTAGATTGCCGATCATGCTATCCGTCCAGTTGTTATTGTGCTCCTTGGTTAGAACAGCTGCAAAAGATTGCCGATCATGCTATCCGTCCAGTTGTCAGTGTGCTCCTTGGTTAGAACACCTGCAATAGATTGCCGATCATGCTATCCGTCCAGTTGGTAGTGTACTTCTTGGTTAGAACACCTGCAATAGATTGCCGATCATGCTATCCGTCCAGTTGGTAGTGTACTTCTTGGTTAGAACCCCTGCAATAGATTGCCGATCATGCTATCTGTCCAGTTGGTAGTGTACTTCTTTGTTAGAACACCTGCAATAGATTGCCGATCATGCTATCCGTCCAGTTGGTAGTGTACTTCTTGGTTAGAACACCTGCAATAGATTGCCGATCATGCTATCCGTCCAGTTGGTAGTGTACTTCTTGGTTAAAACACCTGCAAAAGATTGCCGATCATGCTATTCGTCCAGTTGTTAGTGTACTTCTTGGTTAGAACACCTGCAATAGATTGCCGATCATGCTATCCGTCCAGTTGGTAGTGTACTTCTTGGTTAGAACACCTGCAATAGATTGCCGATCATGCTTTCCGTCCAGTTGGTAGTGTGCTTCTTGGTTAGAACACCTGCAATAGATTGCCGATCATGCTATCCGTCCAGTTGGTAGTGTACTTCTTGGTTAGAACACCTGCAATAGATTGCCGATCATGCTATCCGTCCAGTTGGTAGTGTGCTTCTTGGTTAGAACACCTGCAATAGATTGCCGATCATGCTATCCGTCCAGTTGGTAGTGTACTTCTTGGTTAGAACAGCTGCAGTAGATTGCCGATCATGCTATCCGTCCAGTTGTTAGTGTACTTCTTGGTTGGAACAGCTGCAGTAGATTGCCGAGCATGCTATCCGTCCAGTTGTTAGTGTACTTCTTGGTTGGAACAGCTGCAGTAGATTGCCGATCATGCTATCCGTCCAGTTGTTTGTGTGCTCCTTGGTTGGAATAGCTGCAATAGATTGCCGATCATGCTATCTGTCCAGTTGTTAGTGTGCTTCTTGGTTGGAACAGCTGCAATAGATTGCCGATCATGCTATCCGTCCAGTTGTTAGTGTACTTCTTGGTTGGAACAGCTGCAGTAGATTGCCGATCATGCTATCCGTCCAGTTGTTAGTGTGCTCCTTGGTTGGAACAGCTGCAGTAGATTGCCGATCATGCTATCCGTCCAGTTGTTAGTGTGCTTCTTGGTTAGAACAGCTGCAGTAGATTGCCGATCATGCTATCCGTCCAGTTGTTAGTGTACTTCTTGGTTGGAACAGCTGCAGTAGATTGCCGATCATGCTATCCGTCCAGTTGTTATTGTGCTCCTTGGTTGGAACAGCTGCAGTAGATTGCCGATCATGCTATCCGTCCAGTTTTTAATGTACTTCTTGGTTGGAACAGCTGCAGTAGATTGCCGATCATGCTATCCGTCCAGTTGTTAGTGTGCTCCTTGGTTAGAACAGCTGCAATAGATTGCCGATCATGCTATCCGTCCAGTTGTCAGTGTGCTTCTTGGTTAGAACAGCTGCAGTAGATTGCCGATCATGCTATCCGTCCAGTTGCAGTGTGCTTCTTGGTTGGAACAGCTGCAGTAGATTGCCGATCATGCTATCCGTCCAGTTGTTAGTGTGCTCCTTGGTTAGAACAGCTGCAAAAGATTGCCGATCATGCTATCCGTCCAGTTGTCAGTGTGCTCCTTGGTTAGAACAGCTGCAATAGATTGCCGATCATGCTTTCCGTCCAGTTGTTAGTGTGGTCCTTGGTTAGAACAGCTGCAATAGATTGCTGATCATGCTATCCGTCCAGTTGTCAGTGTGCTTCTTGGTTGGAACAGCTGCATTAGATTACTTAGTAGTATAAGTTCTGTAGTATAGTCAGTGAACAACGTTCTTCATGTAGCATACCGTAAATAAACAAGTATACAACCGTTAGTTAGTGCCTGTAAAGATTGTCAGTTATAGAAGGCACCATCTGGCCCGAGAACATAGTTATTTCGTAGTGCATTTCTTTTTGACAATAAAATTCAAATTAAAAACAATTGCACCTGCTCTATCTCGAAAAGAATTTTACAGTGTAATGTACTACTATTGGGAAAAATAATATTTTAAAGTTATAGAAAAGTCTACCAGTTCTAACTCATAATAAAGACAATTTTATAATCAGGGGGTCTAACAGTCAGTTTGACAGCTTCGGGCATACTATTTGTTTACCTTTTTTTATTGGACCCAAATAACTACGTAATATTTCATGCATAAAATATCAAGAAATAAATTTGGAAAGAGTATTAAAAAAATGTATACACTGCTTACACAAGAGTCTATATTTGTAGACAACGAAAATCAAAGGATGATAACTGTGTCCTTGGACCATCTGTCGAGTAGTCAGTGTATCAAATAATCGATCGGACTATATTTACACGAAGGTATCGACTGTCTTAGAGCTTAGCGTTCCACTGGATCGGACAGTATTTACACGAATGTTGTGTCCGTTATGGAGTCAGTGTATCACTTGGGTGGACCGTGTGTATACGAAGAAGTATTTTGTTCTTGGAGTCAGTTTATCACGGGGTCAGATCATGTGAACACAAAGGTGTCGTCCGACTTGAAGTCATTGTATCACAGGCCATGGGTCGGTGACGCTGCAGTACATTTTCTGTTTCCGATGCTATCTTCCGTTTTGTTTTCCGTGTATAAAGAAGTCGTCACTGAGGGTTTCTGAGGGCATCATCCATTTTTCTATTTTCAAAACTGAAATCAACAATTATTCTACGTTTTACCTTCTATTTCTAACAAAGAAAAATATAAGGTCGTAAATAAAAGTTCCAACAATGTCTGAATTGAAAGTAAATCTTAAAGTAAGTTACTAACGCGGATCGCGATCCGACAGTGACTAAACTGAAAGTAAAACTTCTAGTACGTTCCTATCTAAGAACACGTTCTGAAAATTACTGAACGGAAAGTAAAACTAAAAATAAGTCCCAAGCTGGGATCACGTTCCGCCAATTACTGAACTGAAGGTAAAACTTAACGCTCCTACCGAGAAACACGTTCCGAAAAAGCTAAATTGTAAGAAAATAATATATTACGTTTTCACTGAAAAACACGATCCGATAATGACATGAAGTGAAAGAAATACTTCTAATACGTTCCTATCAAGGAACATGTGCCGACGTTGACATGAACTGAAAATAAAACTATAAGTACTAGTATGTTTCTACCGAGGAACACGTTCCAATAATGACTGTCCTGATGGAAAATATTTATAATTTTCTTATAAAACTTCAAGTATATATCTTTCGAGGATCACGAGGATAAGTATAAAGATATAATTTGTCCACTCCATATACAATTGTATCACATCAATTTTGTTATGTATCTGTTGTGGTCGTCTTTGTAGAAAACGTTACACCTAACACACTTATAAGATGTACAGAGCACCATTTGAAGTCATCAACGTTTAAATTTTGTTGATTTTTTTATCAGAGGTAAAACAGAGACAAAAGATACATAAGAATTTTTAAACTCATGAGTAATAATTTGAAAACATCGTGAAAAAACAAGAAATGGACCGAATGACAAATAACAGTTTACTAAAACAAAATAAAAAAACCCAACACAACAAAAAAATTCCAATTCGAAATAAAAAATATCTTCAATTTTTTAGTATAACGATAGAGAGAAATCTGTATTTCTGTCTCCGCGGGTTGGTCCTTACTAGTTATGCATCATCAATTGTAGCCAAAGGACATGAAGACATACACACTAAAAAGTTTATTCATACCAAATGTTTCTTAAACAGTCTACAGTTTATAGTAACCTGTGTGACTATAAGACATTGGCGGTAACTGTCATGCACCTACAATTAGGATTACAGGTAGCTTTTAAATCTTTGGAAGTATCGAAGTATGGCATGGTATTGGTTGCAAAAATTTGATATTTTTCATTCAAATGCAATATTTTTCATTTAATTGGTATATTTTTTCATTTATATGCAATATTTTTTCACTGATTTATATGCAATATTTTTTCATTTGTATGGTATATTTTTTCATTTATATGCAATATTTTTTCATTTATATGCAATATTTTTTCATTTATATGCAATATTTTTCATTTGTATGGTATATTTTTTCATTTAAATGGTATAATTTTTCATTTATATGCAATATTTTTTATTTTAATGGTATAATTTTTCATTCAAATGGTATAATTTGTCATTCAAATGCAATATTTTTTATTCAATTTGTATAACTTGTCATTGTAATGCAATATTTTTCATTCAATTGGTATAATTGTCGTTTTTTTATTTATATGCAATAATTTTTATTTATATGCAATAATTGCATTATGGGAAATTGTTTGACGTCACAAGGTCAAATTTGCAACAACGTTTGTGATTGGTCGATATAGTCGGGCGGTCCCTGTTGAAGTTGGCACGTTCTCTATGAACTCCCCTGGTTTGATTAGCTGTTGATATCTATATATGAGAAGGTAACGTTTTGTATAACTGTTTGCATTCCCCCTTTCTTTCTCAACACGAATGCATGACCAAGAATTAAAAAAACGCGTCGCCCCACTAACTAAATCTTGCGTTCATGCGAGTCCGGCATTGCAGGCTGATACTGTTAGTGTTACTGTTAGGATTATGTACCCTTGTGTTGATTCAATACTAAACATATGGAAAGTTTATAGAAAATCCATAGTCCAAATAATTATGACGTCTGGCAAGGCTATTTTGATTTTTTTTCTTGGACGCCTTCCTGCGACCAAAATAGCCTTGCCAGACGTCATAATTATTTAGACTAGAACATGGATCCACAGCCTTTTCTTTTTAATCTTGTTCCCTCAAATAAGGCAATTTAATAACTGATAGATATCGGAGTATTGCTCGAAATTTCCTCAAAACAAGTTTATTACTGTAGTTATAATAATGGTTAAAACAAATAAAAAATGAGCTCAAATTAAGTACACCTTTTAGGGTGCACTTGACTGGCTCAGCACCACTCCAGATGTTTGGGAATTTACAGGTTGCTTATATTTTTTTGTAAACAATTAATAAACACAAGCAAATTTTCGAAAAGCAAGTGAGTAATCTATGTTTGAAATTTTATAACAAAAATCTCTGTATTGAAGGCTGTGGATTTTCTATAAAATCTTGGTTTATTTGCCACAAAGTACTCGCTTTGTTTATAAAAAATCCGTAAACCAGAACTGGAAGTTGACAGCAGGTTCATCAGATGGAAACACTTGTTGGAAACAGTTGGGGTACATCTAATAACCAATGTAAAAAAGTGCCGAAATATGCACCACAATGGCCGTTTATGGAAAAATTGGAATGTGTTCTAGTTCCCATCTCTGAATCCCCGAATTAGATTTTTTTTCAACGTCCCACTGTAGTTAATAATTACTATATGTCTTTGCATATTTCAAAACATATTTTTCTTCAGGAATTGTTAGCTCTCTAGAACTTTTATTTGTCAGCATATTTTGTTCATATTTATACACATAATGCAAGCTATATATATTCATAGCCTCTCATACACCTTGTATCATCTTACAGCGAATATAGGTACTATCCAAGCAGGCGTGAGCGATTTTGATCTTACACGGTAACGACAAATCTTTCTTTTGTTCACATAATATCAATGTGACTACTTCAATCTAAACATAATTGCTGTTTTAAGAAATGATTTGATCGTAGCTTGACTAATTAGAGATGTCTCATTATTTTCCCAAAACAAGAGGGATTACTAAAAGCATGTGCAAATACTTGTAAAAGAAGTTGGCCCTCGTCTCATCCGATAGAATGTCAATGTGTGTGTATAATAAGTATAGCTGTTTCAATAATTGGCACTGAAATCTTTTCGATATTTTATCCCTAAAGAAGCCTTGTGTATGGTGTTTGGCTGACCACATACATCCTTATGTACGGTGCATAGTTAAGTTGTTGTACACCGTACACAAAAACTTTATTTTCATACTCGTTTATTACCCAAACAGTTTCAAAGAATGAGTAATCACAGGTAGCTTTATGATTGGTAACCATTACTGTTACCCTGTAATAGGTTTCTTTCAGATAAAACATGTAAATGTCTCAACAACTGTATCGAAATTGAAAGTGGGTGTTGACTTTCACAACTATTTGCGCATGTTATTTGTTCTTATTTGAATATCAAAGTTTTTTTATGAATAGGAAAAAATCGATGCAAAAATTATTTGGGAGCAGGAATTTCAAATGTTGAGAAATGTACATTGAATAATGAAAAAGCAAAACAAAGATTTCCGTTACCTTGTAAGGTCAAAATTGATCATGCCCGCTTGGTTAGTACCTATTTCCAGTGTACTGATGATACACGGTGTCATAGGACAATTTCGAATTTCGGCCAGATTCACTTTTATTTCAAGGAGAAATTGCCCTTTAATTATATGAATGGAAATTTGTTGTTTCCAACTTGTTAGCACTGACTAGAATAATGCTAAGTAACATAAAACTAAGATTAAGTTCAAATTCAGGTGGTGTCACTTTGACTGTTTCTGAGTTATGTCTTTTCCAATTTGCACTTGTTCACCACCTATTTAAGCATGACAATCAATCCATTTTGCCAGTGGAGGATCCATGTCATCAGACACAATCTTGTTTTATTATGCGACCACAAAAATATATTTAGGATCATAATAATGGTATGATGAAGTAATTGTTGTCCATGTTGTCTGCGTCGTTGTCCTTAGACACATTACGTTTCTAGACAATAACCATGATAACTTTAGTTTAAGTGTGGATCTAGATATGATTTTTTTTTAGAAGGTTCAATACCACAAGGTTGGGATTAATTTTGGATGATGGTCCCAACGGTTTTGGAATTCAGACTCAAAGGGGGCCAAAATAAGCATTTTTCTTTAAGTTATTACCATGAACTTAGAAAAATGCATAATATATATAAGATAAACACATAACAAATCAAAAACAAACAAACTGTGCGCATCAATGAATACATTTTATGATTTATAATCACCAGAGCATGAAATGAAGTACTATGCAAGCTTCCAAGTCATGCAAGTAATTCCAAAGTGTCCCATGTAAAAAGCATTATCGCTATTTTAGGAAATTTTCCTTTGATCTTGCTGACTGGTGATTTCCTTTCTCAGCAGGAGTCAAGACAAGTGATATGAACAATGATGGCAAGAAACTAAATTAAATGAGGCACATGGATCCTAATGAAACTGACAATGTCGTCATAGTTACAAATAGCGATCAACAAATTATCATTGCAATTGGTCATCTCAACTGGATTGCTTTTCTCATTTTAGCCATATCATCTCAGGCGAGAAAATCAATCTTGTTGAGATGATCAATGATAATCTGTAAGAACATGTATCTAAATTATATGCCTTTTAAAGCTAACTAAAGCCTTTTCCTATTGATTTAGTATGGTTCATCAAAAATGATTTACTTTAATTAGAAAATGAGTTATTCAGTCCATGTATTCAGTTTCTGCGCAAAGTTTCAAAAATTCTCAAGTGCCTAATTAATATAAAAAGTAAAATATTAAATATTTGGTCAACAAATAACAAACATGTGTTACTAAACTATTAGGAATAAAAAGAGAGGAGACAACTCGCGAAAGCATGTGTAATCACACTGTGTGAGAAATTAACTAAGTTTCCACATCCCATGTCAGAATCTTTCATAATAAAGGTTGCAGTCTTGAAATTGACTGCTCCATAGGCTAACATGCAAAACAGCTGATCTTTGAAAACAAAAAAATAAAAAAATAAAAAATGCTAGCCTAATTTTGCTATATATAAAAAAAAATTCATGTTCATATCATGTATGTACTAATGTGAAATTGTGATTTAATCGAAAAAAAGGGGGTTCTTGCCACGAAGAATAAAAAGTGACGCAATCCTGAAGTCAAAACATTTTTTTCCTACTTTCTGTTTGCTATTTTTACTAGGCCGCACCACTTCCAGTAAACATGATATCCTTCCACTTTCATGGATTGATATCCCCAAAAGATGCAAGTCTATATATATGTTTCAATTCAGCATAAACCTACATGTATAATCAAACAGAAAAAATTGAGTTCAGAAAAAAATTCAGAAAAAAATGCACTATTTTGTTCCCCTCCATGTTTTGACATGCACCCGAAACTGGAGTTGTAATACAAGACTGCTACCTAAAGGTTAATACAGTCAAAAATTAAATACAATACTGACTGCCAATCCTGCCTAAAGTTTTTAAAATCTGACAAAGTCAAAGATGAAGCTTAGTAAGTTACAAAAATTACATCCTTGGTCCCTTGCTATTACACATTGGTGGGTTTTCATATAGCGCTCAAAAGTGACTAAAGCCCTCAAAATCCTAGCTTAGATCCAGATTCACACATGCATGTTTATTTCTCTGAAATGAAAATATTTAAGTTATACCCTTGACTGTTCAGAGTGTAAAATATCACTGATTTATACATAGAAATCTTATAAATTGCAGAATACTATACATGCTGTAGCTACAAATGCAACACCATGGATATTAGCTGTGAAATATTGGCTCATGTGATAGGTTTGATGGCTTAATGACATTCTTCTTTTTTTTGCAGAAGATGGCAACATACCCAGATCATGAACATGATGAAGAGCAAGAAGAGTCTATTTTTGAAATTTTTTTCCAAGACTTGGACGAAACGTTATCATATTGTGAAAATATCCCAGATAACCCTCCAAATTGTGACATAGAATACTTTCGCAACAGATTGAAAAGTGCAGTGGATGGCTTAAATTGTTTAGAATTTAATTTAGTTATAAATAGAGCTGATCAGAGCTTAATTGAGAAAATTCAAACCCTATTATCTTGTCTTCAGCCCCTGAGAGAACATTGGAGCACGATAGATTTTTCTATGCCATCTAGTTTCTTGAGCATTGTTGATGGAGCAGGATGTATTTCAGCGACTGATAGGCTGGGAAGGCCTCCTGCTTTTATATGCACCGACCAAGTGGAATATTTGTTTAAAATTGGTTTTAAGATAGGTGAAATAGCCAGAATGTTCTTAGTGCACAGAACAACACTATGGAGACGACTTAAATATGAGGAGAAGAATCTGGTTAGACATACTATGATAAATGATTCAGAATTGATGTCAGTGATGCGAGAAATCGTTAACAGTCAACCACATACTGGTGTGAGTATGATGATTGGCCACTTAAAAGCAAAAGGTATAAGTGTGCAACAGTCACGTGTAAGGAGAACTCTGCGTGATATTGATCCAGGAAGCACCTTGATACGATGGGGCTTAACTGCAGTTCGCAGGAAATACTCAGTTGCAGGGCCTAATGACCTATGGCATATTGATGGACACCATGCGCTGATCCGCTGGAAATTAGTAACACATGGAGGTATTGATGGTTTTTCGCGATTAATAGTGTTCTTAAAATGCTCGAACAACAACTTGGCGGTCACTGTTTTGAACTCGTTTTTGAAAGCAGTTGAATCGTACTCATTACCATCTCGAGTCAGAGGTGATCAAGGAAGTGAAAATGTTTTAGTTGCTAGATATATGGAAGAAAGGCGAGGCTCTGATCGTGGTAGTTTTATAGCAGGAAAATCTGTGCACAATAGCAGAATTGAAAGGCTTTGGAGAGATGTTTATTATGCTGTAATTCAAACATTCTATTCATTGTTTTACTATCTAGAAGGAAATGATCTGCTAGATGTTGATAATCAAAAGGATCTGCTGTGTTTACATTATGTGTTTATACCTCGTATCAACGAAGCACTCTCTCAATTCGTAGTGGCATATAATAGTCATGGGTTAAGAACAGAACGTTGTTGGTCACCACAAAAGATCTGGGTGAACAGCATGATTCAAAAAAACATTCATTCAGCTGAACTGAATAGTGAAAATATTTTAATTGATGGAATTGAGCAGTATGGAATAGACCCTCAAGTTAATGATGTTCAAACACATGGTGAAGATATTGGCTCATTGGACATGCTGAATATGCAACCAGATCATGTAATTGTAGATGTGGATAACTTGTTGAGTCAGGTTGACCCTCTTATTCCAAGTAATGAACATGGAGTTGATGTTTATCTTGCTGCAAGAGAGATTGTACGACATGATGATGTGTAGAATTAGATAAAAATAAAACTCTGTTTTTTTTTATTTTCACTGGTACATGTAGATTATTGTACACTGACCCTGTACTTGCCCATGTTAAGATGATGTTATTCATGTTAAATTATATTTGTGAAGTCAAAATTACTTTAAATGTATAACATACAGTACAGTCCAAAAATATCGATTCGATATCTTTTTTGTCCGATTTCCGTGTTTCTCGGAATCATACCGCGTACCGCGGATTTCACTCCTAAAATCCTCCAAAGATTCTCTCCCAACACCGCGTGGCTGTTAATTGGTTTATTGCCCATCTGATGTACTTAAAATTAACGACGCGTGACAACATAATTGGATTACCCAGATAATTTACCTTTGAACATTTAATCGATCTTGGTTGCACAGGTGTGCTTTAAAATCACGGTATTATAAATTGAGCAAATGTTTTCCTTTCTTTGACAGATAAAGATGTGACAATATCATTTAGAATAAGATAATTATTATCTTGTATGTTTTTGTCTTGTGCCATTATCTTTAAAATAAAACGTTCATACGAAAAAGTATGAAGAAAATACTTGTTATTTTGTGTTTCTATTGCAGTCCAGTCAGGTCATACATTGTGTTCTTTCAACAAGTACGATTTTGCCACAATTAGTATCTTTTGTAACTTATTCAATAAGCAATATCGGCGCATTAACTGTTCATTATTTAAAAATCAAGTGGCTAATAAAATCATGTTGTTTTTACGGTCGGATCATCAAGTAAATAAATTTACTGAGCAATGTAAAATATTATGTGTCACCACCTCGGTACATTTATACAAGCTTGAATAATTTAAATTACGAACAGAAACTGTAAAATGACAACTCTGTTGAACAAAGGAAATAATTTCAAGTGATATTGATAGCGCTCGTCATTTTCGTATTTTACGGAACGGTTTTCAAATTTACGAAAGTATTTATATCAATTTCGTCATTTTAATTTGGAAAGTGTAAAAATATTTTCACATTAAAGTACTATAATTCTACCGGTCTCCATGTGTTTGACAAGTTTATGACGCTCAATCATTTTACGTTTACAAAAGATGTTAAAAGTTGTGATGATAAGTAATCCGTGTATGCTATCCGATAGGTCACTAATCCTTTAATTATTAATAAAATTTATTAAACCTCATAATTGCCCATCATAATATTTATTCCAGTTAAATCAGTCATCATTTTATTTTTCAAAACTTCCCCCGCCTACAATTGGCAGTTCTTTATCGTATTATTGTCATTTGAAAACAATTTAAAATCACCCAGGACAATTCCCATCATAATTTCAGTTAATACATCATCAACCGTGAATTTATATTATTAACCATGGACGTATAACTAATGTTCAGGTCTACTTTCTGTCTTGAAAGATAAAACATTAAGATTCATATAGTAAAAGATTTGTTCTCGTTTATTCGGAAAAGAATTATATTTATAGATTCCTATTAATCAATTGTAAAAGAACCTTCTGGAGCCTCAATAGGAAATAATTTCAAGTGATATTGATAGTGCTCGTCATTTTCGCATTTTACGGAACGGTTTTCAAATTGACGAAAGTATTTATGTCAATTTCGTCATTTTAATTTGGAAAGTGAAAAATATTTTCACATTAATTATATAATAAATGTACTATAATTCTACCGGTGTTTGACAAGTTTATGACGCTCAATCATTTTACGTTTACAAAAGATGTTAAAAGTTGTGATGATAAGTAATCCGCTTATCGCTATCCGATAGGTCACTAATCCTTTAATTATTAATAAAATTTATCAAACCTCATAATTGCCCAAAATAATATTCTATTCCAGTTAAATCAGTCATCATTTTGTTTTCAAAATTTCCCAACCGCCTACAATTGGCATTTCTTTATCGTATTATCATGATTATTGTCATTTGAATACAATCAATCACCCCGGACAATTTCCATCATAATTTCAATTAATACATCACCAACTGTAAATCTATATTATTGACCATGGACTGTAATTTCTTTTTTGAAAGATAAAACATTAAAATTAAAATAGTTTTAAAAAATGTGTTCACGTTTATTCGGATAAGAATTATATTTTCCCGATAAATCAATTGTAAAAGGACCTTCTGGAGCCTCAATACGATTGCACAAAAATTTTTAGAAACCTTGAATGGACTTTCCCACGGTCGGCCAGAAAGGTCACCTGAGTTTACTAGTACGCGATATTTTTTCCCGCCCTTTAAAAAACTCGTGCTGTGGATAACATTGGTGTTAACTATTTTTAGCTTTTAACATTGTTAAGTAAGTCAAGTTCAAGTTCAACCCAAACTGTTGATAACTGAGATGTGTATCGTGGAATTGTCTTCGCACGGCAAATAATTGTTTTTAAAATCTTTTGTTGAAAATACACAAATTTACATTCATTGTGCGAAAGTTAATATCAAACAAAGACGAATTAATGCAGCTAGAAGTATTCCTGTTGTAACCGAAATGTATTATTATTCTGCTGTACTGCCAACAAATCGTAAAACGAAAATGCCGTAATTGTTAATAAGCATAACGAATGGTGAATAATATTTTCCTTTTTATTTGAATATACAAAACTTTCAAACACGTAATTTTATTTAACTGCTCAGATTAATTTTGCGAAAGTTTCCGGTTATTTTTACACAAGTATGCTCATTTCGTAAATAAAATATTAATTTACTGGTGAAGACATCGAGGTCAAAATTAAGTAGTTTTCATTTTTTATAAAATTTAAATACAATTGAAAGAATTAACAACAACATTTTGCTTTTAAATCTTTTATTCATTCCAGCAATTAGATAATCGTAAAAAGAAAATGCCGTAGATTTACACAATTATTACGGGGCAATTATTTTGTCTTATGAATGGTGAATAAATTTTCCTTTTTACTTGCATATATAAAACTTTTAGACTTATAATTTTTAAATAAAGACTTTAACTTTGAAGTAGAATATTTTATTTTTCACATATTCCGCTATATTTTATAATCGTTTTTTTTTTTAAAGCAAGTACATTAAGGTTAAGATATTTTTAGATGGGCTAACAAAAAAAACGAAAATATTTTGACTTTAGTTTTTATTACCACAAATGAAATTTAATTAATAGTTTAAAAGACATTTAAAATTATACGCCTGTTTGACACTTAAACTGGTACAGTAGACCGGAAATCTAATCCTTTATTACTTCAACCTTTACCTGTCAGGTAATCCAATTACCCATTCAGTCTTGTGCCGGTATAGATCAAAGTAGGATAAGGGCAATTAATTCCTCGGTGTAGAGAGTGAGCTCGTTATCACAATAAACATTTACCTGATTTTGGGAGAGATTACTCCCAAATTCCTCCCAACATTTTGGGAGGAATATCGGAGTTTTTCGGAGTGGCTCCGACATTTTCCTCGGTGTAGGGTGTGAGAGAGTTGGTACTCTTGAAGGGTACTGTACATGTACATTTGAATACATTGTATGAGACAACAAACCTTTACAAAATGTGAAATAAAAAGATAAATACAAAACATAAAATGTACAACAAGAGAGTACACACTGAAACGTCTCACCTGCTTTACTTTTCACTGATATTATGTTGAAAGTCCTAAATATAAAGCTTAACTATAACTATCACACATGATCCAAGAAAATGAGGTCATATAAACCAATCAAGAAATACAGCTGAAGGATGTCTCCGGCTGTGGGAATTTCTCTCTACATTGAAGACCTGTTGGTGACCTGCTGTTGTTTTTTCTATGGTCGGGTTGTTGTCTCTTTGACACATTCCCCATTTCCATTCTCATTTTTAGCTCACCTTTCCTGAAAGGAAATGTGAGCTTTTGCCATTACTTGGCGTCCGTCGTCGTCCGTTGTCCGTTGTCCGTCGTCGTCGTAAACTATTTCAAAGATCTTCTTCTCTGAAACTACTGAACCAATTCCAACCGATCCTTAGGGTATCTAGAATAAAATTTGTGTTTTATTTTCCATTTCTTCAAAAAACATGGCCGCTATGGCTAAAAATAGAACATAGGGGTAAAATGCAGTTTTTGGCTTATATCTCAAAAACTAAAGCATTTAGAGCAAATCTGACATGGGGTAAAATTGTTCATCAGGTCAAGATTTATCAGCCCTGAAATTTTCAGAGGAATCAAAAAACCCATTGTTGGGTTGCTGCCACTTAATTGGTAATTTTAAGGAAATTTTGCAGTTTTTGGTCATTATCTTGAATATTATTATAGATAAAGAGAAACTGTAAACAGTAAAAATGTTCAGCAAAGTAAGATCTACAAATAAGTCAATTTGACCAAAATTGTCAATTGACCCCTTAAGGAGTTATTGTCCTTTAAAGAAAATTTTACACAATTTGTTCATCATATTTGCTAACTTTAAAAAATCTTCTCCTCTGAAACTACTGAACCAATTTCAACCAAACTTAAGGTAAATGATCATTAGGGTGTCTAGAATAAAGTTTGTGTTTTATTTTCTGTTTCCTCAAAAAAGATGGCCGTCATGGCTAAAAATAGAACATAGGGTAAAATGCAGTTTTTGGCTTATATCTCAAAAACTAAAGCATAAAGAGCAAATCTGACATTGGGTGAATTTGTTCATTAGGTCAAGATCTATCAGCCCTGAAATGTTCAGAGGAATCAAACAACCTATTGTTGGGTTGATGCCACTTAATAGGTAATTTTAAGGAAATTTTGCAGTTTTTGCTCATTATCTTGAATATTATTATAGATAAAGAGAAACTGTAAACAGCAAAACTGTTAAGCAAAGTAAGATCTACAAATAAGTCAATATGACCAAAATTGTCAATTGACCTTTAAAGGACTTATTGCCCTTTAAAGACATTTTACTTAATTTGTTTTACTTGTTAGCTTACTTTAAAAAATCTTCTCCTTTGAAACTGCTGAATCAATTTCACCAAACTTAGGCTGAATGAGTTTCAGAGTATCAAGTATAAATTTTATATTTTATTTCCTTGTACGTCAAGAAAGCCTGTATGGCTAAAATAGAACATAGGGGTAAAATGCATTTTTTTGCTTTTGAAGAAGATATGACCAGATTCAAGAATATTTATATAAATTGAAAAGCCAAAATAATCATTGATGAAAGATTTAAGCAAATAATTTAAGGTGAGCGATTCAGGCTCTTGAGAGCCTCTTGTTATGTCGTGTACATGTTACAATCATTCTATACACTAAATATAGTAAGTTGACCTATTGCTTATAAATAGCTTCAAAGAAACAGACTGAACTATGGAAACTAAACAATGAACGATGAAAATGAGGTCAAGGTCACATGAACGATACTTGGCAGACAATTACAGCCTACTATACTTCCATACAACAGACATATTTGACCTATTGCTTATAGTTTTACACCAAAACACCTTGCAATGAACAGTGAAAATGAGGTAAAGGTCAAATAAAACCTGTGAGACCGACACATAGATCATAAAATATTTCTATGCATCAAATATAGTTGACCTATTGCATATACAATTAAATATTACAAAAAGACTAAAACTAAAAAATAATAATTTTTTTTATCTCTGAGCCATGAAAATGAGGTAAAAGTCAGATGACACCTTACAATCATTCCATATAGTAAAAGAAAAAAGACAACAAAAAAATAACAACTGAACCATGAAAATAAGGTCAAGATCAGAATGTCAGTTTTCCTATCGAAGGTCGGTGGTTTTCTCCAGGCACTCCGGCTTCCTCCACCAATAAAAACTGACCGCCACGAAATAGTCCAAAAGGGGTGCTTAAAAAAGGCGTAAAAACACCAAAAAAAAAAAAAAAAAAAAAGGACAGATGACACTTGCCAGTTGTACATTTTCACCTTTACAGTACTTCCGTACCAGAGAAAAACGAAGACCATTTGTTCAGGACATGTCATAGATCATGACTCTTAAGTTTCAAGATTTTTGAAAATCGGAGGCTCACAATGACCCTGCATGTGTAGCCCTTTTGGCAATCCTTTTTTGGTCTATCTTAAGAGCTTTATAATATTCAAATATATGTATGGTTTAATTTGTTCATATATCAGCTACTTTGTACTTGAGAAATTGGAAAAATATGATTTCCCGTAGGGTTTCTATGTAAACTTTGAACCCTGGCTGTGGCCATTTTTCGTCAGACCAGAACAAAATAAGGATTTATGTAAAGTTTCAAACCATTTTGTCTAGTAGTTTCAGAGACAATCTTTGAAAATTGGCCAAACAGAATCTAAGATTTGCTCTAGCGGACATGTTTTTCATTGGACTAGAACAAAGTAGGGTCATTTGTTAAGGACCTTGCACTGACCATTCATGCGATTTTTACTTAAAATCTGTCAAGAGGTTTCAGAGAATGAAAATGTGAAAACTTTATGACAAATGATGGTCATAACTTGATGGCAATTGGACTTTTACTTAGGTGAGCTAAAAAGTGTTTATGAAAATCTTCAAAATTTATTATAAATTTCCAAAAACATACATGTAAGAATGTGGGTTTTTGCACTTGGACCTATATATACACATAACACATACTTTAATAAAACATTTTAATGAAAATAAACCTGACAGTTATGTTCTCCATAAATTGCAAAACAAAAGTTCATAGTATTATGATAACATTAGATCTAAATATTTTATTTTCAACAACTCATCAGTTTCCCTAACTGTTATACATGTTTTACAAAATAATCAAACTCAGATGTCTGTGCAGTTTGAGTCAAACAACAATTTAACATATAAAGCACCCAAGTTTCTTTTTGGAACTTGTTCAAAACTATAACATAATAAAATGTTTGGCAGGGCACAGCTTGACACGACCGCAGAAGTGGAACCCTGAAAATGGGGAGCAAATATGGACACAACATTCGAGTTTCATACAGCTCTAAATTTGGATTGTGATTAAAAAGTTGACACTGCATAGGTTTCTGACACAGAATGAATGGGGTCTAAAAGCTGAAAAGTTTTAAATTGGACATTCACTTTTTATGGTCCATTTTCCAAAATTTAAATACATGGTTAGATTCAGCGTATCAAAGAACCACAAGAACTCAATTTTTGATGAAATCAAATAAAGTTCCAATTTTGGACCCTTTAGACCATAATGTGGACCAATTTGATAATGGGGACCAAATATCAAAAATCTAAATACATGGTTAGATTGAGCATGTCAAAGAACGAACCCCATATATTCAATTTTGGTTGAAATCAAACAAAAGTTTAATTTGAACCCCTATTTGGACCAACTTGAAAACTGGGCCCATAATAAAAATTCATACATTTTCAGATTCAGCATATCAAACAACCCCAAGAATTATTTTTTTGTTAAAATCAACTAAGTTTAATTTTGGACCCTTTGGATCTTAATGTAGACCAATTTGAAAACAGGACCAAAAATTAAGAATCCAAATACACGATTAGAATAGACATATCAAAGAACCCAAATAATTCAATTTTTGATGAAATCAATAAAAAAAAAAAAAAGAGTTAACATTTTACCCTTTTGGCCTCTTCCTCCTAAACTGTTAGGACCAAACTCCAAATATCAATCCCAACCTTCCTTTTGTGGTAAAAAAAACATGTGTTTAAATTTCATAGACTTTTATTTACTTATACTTAAGTTATTGTGTGAAAACCAAATGTCTATGGACAACGACAACATGATACCATTTGTATAAGAATTTATATAATCAATATATTTATACAGAAATATTCAAATTTGTATTTGTAACAACCTTTGTACCAGGCAAGACAAAAAATGAAGATGAAGTATGGAAGAGTATTAAAATTAAAGACTCCCATGAATGGTTTATGCCAGTCCAAAGCCTGGTGAGTTTGCAATTCCAAAAGTCATGTTTTTTTTGAATGTATTAAAATCTTCTGAAACTGGAAGCTTCAACTCCATTGAGCATGTGTTTGCTTTTGGAAACAATCCTGAGTCATGAAGAAAAGTAATAGATGGTGATGGATCAAATCCTAATGGAGGTACACAGTCTGCTCCAGTTGCAAATGATAAAACATCACCTAAGGTAATTTCACCATCCTCATCTTCTGAAATAAGACAAATATTAAAACTTTATACAAAATGTTGACTTCAGTTGAGGTTTACTCATGTTTATACAAACCAGGTAAGTAATTGATCGACCAAAACCAACAGCCAAGCTGGTAGTAGATTGATCACAGGGAATGTCCATATAGTCATAATTATACAAAAATCAAAGAGGATAACTGATTCATTAAATGTTATGTAACAAAGTTGAACTTTAGTTGGCTATAAAAGCTAAACAACCTCACTCAATAAACTTTCATATTACTACATGAACAATATTTTTTATGCTTCACATCTCAATGAGGTCCCAATATGAAATCAAAGCCTTAAAGGCTGTAAAAGCAATTGCTGTATACTAGTAGTAGTTAACATTTTTTGAAACATCTTATTGACAGTTTCCTTGTTTTAGCAGTGGCGGATCCAGAATTTTTCATAAAGGGGGGAGCTCCAGTCATGCTTCAGTGATTCCCTATATAATCAACCAAATGTTTCCCACGAAAGGGGGGCCGGACCCCCAGGGTCCCTCCCTGGATCCGCCTATGTTTAGCTAATTGTTTACGTCCACGTACGACTTCGGACCGTGCGTCAAAGTTACTGTGACAGAGTTTTGAACGTGCCCCGATCGCAACTTCTCCTTTCTCGTGAAGAAATTGCAATGTTCTTTTATGCATAGAAAAAAAACACATTAAGCTCCAACTGTCTGTGTCAACTACATTTCACATTCCGTTGTCGGCTAAGTTTTGCAAAGGCATAATTGAGGGTTTGGATGGGGTTAAATGATTATAGAATAATGCCCTTAAAAAATGAAGATTAGAGAATAACGGGCAAAAAAATGAAGATTAGAGAAATGTGTGGTCTAAAAATATAATGAATATTGAATAATTAATAAAAGAAAACGCTAAAAGTTAAGTGTTTACAGAATTTTCCCTTCTTAAAATTTAAAGAAATTTGTAAAAATATAAAAGTGAAAACAAACTCTGTAAACTTTTTTTGGTTTCGTGATAACAGACTATAGGATTCAGTCAATGTGAACTGGTTTCCGATACTTCTATCAAAGAAAACTGGGGAAAAAATTAGAGAATAATGCGTAAAAAAATCACTTTTGAAGAATAGACTAATTTTTTGAAGATTAGAGAAAAAAAGGGTAAAAATTAAATGTTTACAGAATAACAGACCACCCCCCCCCCCCCCCCCCCCCCATCAAGACCCTCATAATTGACGAAATCGTTTTTCCTCAAAAGTCGTAATTTCACCACGAATTCCAATCAAATGAGACGCAAGGGACATCCTGCAACTTGAAATTCGTCCACCAAAATCAGGGTTTGATATATTTCCGACGTGCAAACAGAGGATTCATTTCAAAATCTCGGCAAATCGGTGATTCACAGATCTATGATGAAAGCGGTCTCACTAATTAGAAACAAAAAGCGTCAACAAGCGACTAAAAAGGCGATTTTTGAAATTAAAAAAATGGCGACAAGGAAATTAAATTAGCGATACCAAAGGGGAAAATAAGCAACAAGAAATCAAATCAAGGGTCAATCGAGTTGAAAATATGTTTGCAATCTTGTAACTTATTTCCATTTTCTTGTCGCCAATTTCATTTCATTGTTGCTTATTTGCCCTTCCTAGTCGCTTGTTGACGCTTCTTGTCTCTAATTAGTGAGACCTTGTTAATCTATTTATATTTTCGTGGGAGTTGATTTGAACAAAATCGTGTTTTGGGGCTATTTTAACGACCCCTAAGATGAAATTGAACAATTAGGTTAGTAAATTCAGTGTCAATGTAATCAAAACGGGAACATTGTGCTTCTTTAACAGTGAATAACCATCGGTTTCTTTACTATAACGTGCGTAATAATTTAAAACAATTTTATGAATGAACCATAGTTTTATGAATGAAAAAGAGAAAATTTACTACATGCAAATAAAAACACGAAACAATCAAAATAAAATCGTATAAGGAATAATTCATTGAAATAATCAATATTAACTCAACAACAAAAATGATTTAAAATTTATATGAAACATAATGAGAACGAAATATCAGGGGTAAAAAACGCACTTTTTCCATGCGGACTTTCAAAATAATTAGAGAAAACAAATGGCAACTTAAATGTTAAAATGCATCTTCATGAAAATATTTTGTAACTTCACAAAACAACGGTTGTTTGTCTATGTTTGTCTTTATGTATGTAAGAAGAAGACAAGTAGGATTTTGTCAGAATATTTAATGAAAAATCTGTTTAAAATTTGGCTTGATCTTGATCTTGATAGGCTTGATTATACGGGATTATACTATGTAATGTAGGTCAAAATGGCTATGTCCCATAAGAATAAAGCAACTTGCCTGGCAATTGCTTTAAAAAAACAAAGTCTGTCTTTACATGGTTTATTATATCACTGGTCCCTAATTTTTTTAAAGATAAAAACAATGACAAGAATGTGTCCTAAGTACAGGGATGCCCTACTCGCATTATCATTTTCCATGTTCAATGGACTGTGAAATTGGTGAAGTTTCAAAGTTGAAGGCACATAATTTCAGTCAAATCAGCAGAGCAGAAAGAATGGTATACTTTTATCTGCAAATTTTTGAAAAAAAGTTGGGATTGACTGTGGACAAGTCAAAAACATCATTTCCTTCGCAACTTGGTTGCCTTCGGTATATTAACATGCATTGTGAGATAGAGGCTGAATTTGGATTTTAATTAAATATTTGACACATAATAGTTTTCTGTCACAGAATAAATGTAGTCAAAGAACTTTAAATTGGTTAAATGATTTGAATTTATTTTCAATTGAAGATTTCATGCTGTTGCGCAATACAATTTGCTGTTGCGCAATACACTGCTGTTGTGCAATACCTGTGTTTAGACTATAGACAAAAAAAAAGCAAAATAAATTGTGAGAAATCCTAAAATTAAAAAAAAAAAATTGCCCACCCCCCCCCCAAATATTTTTTCCAAAAAAAGGGTAATTTCGTTAATCTTGAAGAAAAAAAAATCCCCCCCCCCCCAAATATTTCCCCCCCCCCCCCACAAAAAAAAAATGTTAAGAAATTTTATTTTTGTAAAATGTGGTACAATTTCAGAGATATCCATAAACTTTAACACAAGTTAGTCTGAAAACTAGAAAAATACTTGATTTGGGCCCCTTTTTGGCCCTTCATTCCTAAACGGTTTTGGCAAATACCCCCAAAATCAATCCCAACCTTCTACTTGTGGTATTGAACCTTGTGGTACAATTTCAGAGCAATCAAAAATTTATTCACAAGTTATTGTCCGGAAACTAGAAAAATGCTTGTTTTTGGCCCATAATTCCTGAACGGTTGGGATCATTACCCCCAAAAACAATCCCAACCTTCCTTTTGTGGTATTGAACCTTTTGGTTAAGTTTCACAGAGATCCATTCACTTAAACTGAAGTTATTGTCCGGAAACCAATCTGTCTACGGACGACGACAACGACGACGAAGACGTGATAGCAATATACGAACGCAAATTTTTTGCAGTCGTATAAAAATCAAAAGGGAGCACATGTGAATAGAATTAAACAGTTTCTAGTAAGTTGGTGATTTTTTTTTTCAAGTTCTTGTCCAAAAACTGGAAAATCACCCCTTTAGTAAAACTCCCAATACTTGGAAAACGTAAATTTGAAATTTGTAAAAAAACAAAAGGGAGCTCAAATCAAAAGATATAACAATTCAATACAGTTTTATGCATAGTGGTTAAAGCGTATTTGAGATAATGTCGGAAATGTTGAAGACGGACGGTAAACGTTATACCATAAGTCTTGTAAAAGGGCATACATGTATAGAAAATATAAGAATGCTATTCAGTCCTTTTGGGTAGTTTTACCCTATATATCCAAACAAACAATATTTACTTTCTTCTGTTTCTGATAATGCTTGGTTTCATAAGTTTCTTTCTAATGACTGTCCCTTACAATATTGCAATGCAGGAAACTCTAATTTTGGTTAAGAATTAAAATATACATGTATTAAAGATCAAGAGCATTCTTATGTTTTAAATTAAGCCTTCATATAGAAAAATTAAAATTCCAGATCAGAATATGTGCTTCCAGAAGTGGTGGTGTTGAATCAAATTTTATGTTTATATAATAAAAAGAAGATGTGAGGCATATATTTTACAAGTACCTTGCAAGTCAATTAAAAAATCTCTCCAATATCCAACAATGTTCTCCTCGTCCCGTCTTCTGTTGCTGCCTGGAACTGACATTTTGATATCCATAAACACCACCTCCATCATTTCAGCGGTCAATTTTTCATTTCCTTGACAGACAAACAAATCCTTAAATGCTTTATAATGCTCTTGAATGTACGTTAATACATCAAGTGTCTGTAACCCATCACGCAACCTGTAATTGTATACCAGTTTATTAAACACCAACATATCAACCATGTAAACATATTTAAGATATGCATTGTATTCAGCTGAATTAAACAAAAATAGAACCTATTAGAAGAATAATATTTGTGATAATCTTTAAATGGCAATCTTGAGAATGATAAGTGAAAGACACGACAGACAATTCACCTCATCTCACTATTTGTTTGGTGGAAGAAAATGCATATATCCCTTTTGTGTTGCACTTGAAGATGTTGGGGACATAAATAGACTTCATTTAATTATTTGACCTTAAAGTCAAAGGTCAAGGTCACTAATTTTTTTAAATTAGGTGATATATACTCACATACAAAATACCAAAAGCCTATAGCCTAGACAAATTTTTGAATGTATTTGACTTCGAGGTCAAAGGTTACTGTGATTCGTTACTGACTCTAGTTAGCAACACATGTCCTCGACATGATGCACCCATGTACCAAATTATAGATATCTACTTCAAAAGAGAAACAAGAATGTGTCCCCAGTACACGGATGCCCCATCCGCACTATCATTTTCTATGTTCAGTGTACCGTTAAAATGGGGGATAATTGCTAATTTTGCATTAAAATTAGAAAGATCATATCATAAGGACTTCAACTTCATCAAAAACTACCTCGACCAAAAACTTTAACCAAAACTTTAACCTGAAGTGGGACAAACGGACGGATGCACAAACGAACGAATGAACAAATGCACAGACCAGAAAACATGGGGCATAAAAAGTCATGACATGGATAAAATTTTGTATGAGGAATTCACACTTAAATAATATGTCTTCATTCTTTGAAAGAGAGACATCTATATTAACTGTTCACAAAAGAATTACACATTATATCCTGCAACAAGACTTTAATGTTGTTGAAAAAACCTAAGTTAAAAGTTTCATAATAGCTATATAGTTTACAAACATCTTCAGGTCACCATTTCCATTTTCAGCAGGGTCTTTTAGATGAAACAGGTTATCAGGTTAAGGATGCTTTGTAATACATTCAAGTTCAACAGAAATGATTGCATGTGAAAAACTTCTCATTGATGACTTTTAAAAAGAGTTTATACTTAATACCCTCCACTTTTCATGTCATTGCATGTATTGATGACATTTTCCTTTAAGGAGATATTAATCTATAATTTACCCACTCAGTCCAGAGTATTTCATTTTCTGTTGAATGGAAGTGTCAGTCCTGTCTCTCTAATACCATACAATACTTAGGAAGATGATGTATGAGTGCCAATGACATAACCAACTGATAACTCTTCATCCAAATAACAATTTAAAAAAGTAAACCGTTAGAGGTCAATGTACACCCTTCAACACGGAACAATAACCTATAAAGGGCCCCAGTTTTCCAATCAAAAATAAAATATTACTCACTGGTGAAGAGGAGTACTGGTTCTTTCCAGGACCAAAAATCTGACAATATCCATGATTAATTTATCTTTTTGTTGCATGTTCAATATAGGCCTGAAACATCCCGCTGTTATCAACAGGGTTGACATTGCATTCATTTGTTTGTTCAAGTCTTGCAAACTTGATGCATCTTTTAACTAAAAAAGAAAAACAGGTTATTAAAACTCTATCAACAATCTAAGTGTCAGGTGACATTTAGCACATAGGTATATAGCCAGCAAGAACTACATATATATATATTTAGAAAATAGAATTATCTGCTAATTTGTTTAAATTGGGTTAAAACAGGCATTCTGTGAGTATTGCATGACATTATACAGTCAGTTAAAAATTCATTTTATTGGAACAATATGCGATCATGATCTATAACTTGTAACAGTGTAAAGTATATAACAAGCATCAAGTCAAATTCTTCAAGCTTGAAGAATAAAAAAGTTTAAACTATCCAACGACCATAACTGTGCTCAACATCTCATCAAACCAGAACAACATTTGATCTTGATCTGTAACCAATAATCAAATCAATATCTTCAAGCTAATTAACAAAACTAGAGGCTCTAATGAGCCTGTGTCGCTCACCTTGGTCTATGTGAATATTAAACAAAGGAAGCAGATGAATTCATGGCAAAATTGCATTTTGGTGATGGTGATGTGTTTGTACATCTTACTTTACTGAACATTCTTGCTGCTTACAATTATCTCTATCTATAATGAACTTGGCCCAAGTAGTTTCAGTGGAAAATGTTATTAAAAATTTACAAATTTTATGAAAATTGTTAAAAATTGACTATAAAGGACAGTAAGTCCTTATGGGGTCAATTGACCATGTTGGTCAAATGTTGCCTTATTTCTAGCCTTCGAGGTCTTACTTAGCTGTACATTATTGCTGTTTACAGTTTATCTCTATCTATAATAATATTCAAGATTATAACAAAAAACGGCAAAATTTCCTTAAATGACCAATTCAGGGGCAGCAACCCAACAACCGGTTGTCCGATCCATCTGAAAATTTCAGGGAGATAGATCTTAACCTAATTAACAATTTAATCTCGTCAGATTTGCTCTAAATGCTTTGGTTTTTGAGTTATAAGCCAAAAACTGCATTCTACCCCTATTTTCTATAACAATTCTTATTATCAATCCAATACTTTCTAAATACTACCTTTTGAACTTCTCCTCTCAAGTCACCATCTGCTATATCTTCAATATTCCTTTCTCCAGCTTGTCCTACCAACGCATTGTACATAACTGGAGAAAGGAATTTTGGTGATGGTCCTCCGTGTACAATGGATAGGGAAAAGAATAATCCAACATCTCTGTACAGATTGTCTTCTAGGGCTACAATAAAACAAAACTAAATATTTTGCTAAAATGTGATAAAAGATTTAAGATATATTAAATTTAACATTTAGAGGCCTTAATAGACATGATAGATGTCAAAGAATAAATTTTACTATTCATAACTATATATTATCAATCCCTGATTCAGTGATATAATATATATCATGTTTGTTTTGTGTTTCACAGACCTTCCAGAAATCAGAACCAAAATGAGGGAAACAAGAATGTGTCCCTAATACATGGATGCACCATCTGCATTATAATTTTCTGTCTAGTGGACCGTGAAAATGGGGTAAAAACTCTTATTTGGCATTAACATTTGAAAGATAATATCATAAGGTACAAGTATACTAAGTTTCCTCAACTTCATCAAAAACTAACTCAACCAAAAACTTTAACCTGAAGCCGGACAGACAGACGGAAGAACAAATGAACGAACAGACCAGAAAACATAATGCCCATAAATGAGGCATAAAAATGGTCCTTCCCTTTAAAACCGTAACAAGTGTCTAGATCCCCAAAGTGTCCCCTATTGTAAATGGTGTGAGGGTTATTGTGAGAGATGGGTCAAGATCCCTAATGCACCAGCTCTAGATGAGGAACCCCAAGTAATGTGTACAAGAAATCTCTGTGTATTGATATTGGACATGTTTCTATTTTTTACAAATGATTGAGCTTAACCATTTGTGGTGATAAGGAAAGTAGAGGGACATAGAATAAATGTGTAAAAACTATGGAGCTATTAAAAGTTCAAAGAACTTATTGTGTTAAAACAGGGATTTTTGACCACAAGGAGCCGCATCACAAAAGAATACTCTGGGTTTGCTAATTTACAGAAAAAGTAATCTCACTTCGTACCCTGAAAATTTAACCACAAATAAGAAATTCTCAGCTTCAAAACGAGCCATCATATATATCCAAGTTAACGATATGGACTGAGCAACAGAAGAAAACGTTACCATTACGGCCTATGGAGAAACAATTGCAAACCTTCACCCAGATGACTGATAATTAAACATGACAAAATACCTCTCCATCCCTATAAAGTGGGAGACATAAAAATGTAACTGTATAGAGAATACATGAAATTCCTTTTTTAATCTTTCACCAAGATGAGACAATATAAATTCACCTGATGTACTATAGGCCAAAATTCTTCTGTTTTCAGGACCTTCAAAAATGTGCAGGTATTGGATCTTTTTCATCAGCATTCTCAAGAACTCTCTTTTTGGTCCACCTTCATCTACGGCACCTTCTGCGATTCCTACATCGTCCGTAAACTTCACACTTATCTTGCTTTTAGCACAGAAGGATTTCCTTTTGATGGCTCTCCGAGCACCATCTAAAACAAGGTTTCTGTTGATATTGAATTTCGTTATCTTCTCCAGGTCAACCTGTGACTGTAACTTTATTAATAACTCTGGCAAACTGATATCACTAAAATGAACAAAAAAGTATCACCAATGAAAGGGATAACCAGATGCTCCGCAGGGCGCAGCTTTATACGACTGCACAGTTCGAACCCTGAACATTGGGGCAAGTATGGACACAACATTCAAGCTTGATACAGCTCTGAATTTGGATTCTGATTAAATAGTTGACACAACAGAGGTTTCTGACACATAATGAATGTGGTCTAAGAACTTAAACTTAAAAACTTTAAATTGGACATTACCTATTATGGTCCAATATCCAAAATCAAAATACATGGTTAGATTCAGCATATCAAAGGACCCCAAGAATTCAATTTTTCACGAAATCAAATAAAGTTCAATTTTGGACCCTTTAGACCTCAATGTGGACCAGTTTGATAACCGGGCCCAAACATCAAAAATCTAAATACATGGTTAGATTAAGCATATATCAAAGAACCCCATATATACAGTTTTTGTTGAAATCAAACAAAGATTAATTTTGGACCCCAATTTGGACCAACTTGAAAATTTGGCCTAAAATCAAAAATTTAATACATGTTTAGGTTCAGCATATCAAAGAACCCCAGGGATTCAATTTTTGTTGATATCAAACAAAGTTAAATTTTGGACCACAATTTGAACCAACTTGAAAACTGGGCCCATAATAGAAAATCTAAGTACATTTTTAGATTCAGCATATATCAAATAACCCCAAGGATTCATTTTTTGTTAAAATCAAACTTAGTTTAATTTTGGACCCGTTGGACCTTAATGTAGACCAATTTGAAAACAGGACCAAAAATTAAGAATCTACATACACAGTTAGATTAGGCATATCAAAGAACACCAATTATTTAATTTTTGATGAAATCAAACAAAGTTTAATTTTGGACCCTTTGGGCCCTTTATTCCTAAACTGTTGGGACCAAAACTCCCAAAGTCAATCCCAACCTTCCTTTTGTGGTCATAAACCTTGTGTTTAAATTTCATAGATTTCTATTTACTTATACTAAAGTTATTGTGCGAAAACCAAGATAAATGCTTATTTGGGCCCCTTTTTGGCCCCTAATTCCTAAACTGTTGGGACCAAAACTCCCAAACTCATCCCAACCTTTCTTTTGTGGTCATAAACCTTGTATCAAAATTTCATAGATTTCTATTTACTTAAACTTAAATTATAGTGCGAAAATAAAAAAATATGCTTATTTGGGCCCTTTTTAGCCCCCAATTCCTAAACTGTTGGGACCAAAACTCCCAAAATCAATCCCAATTTTAGTGCAATTTAAGTATACATAAATAAACATGAAATCTTCAAATACGTACCCATCCATTGGTATGGTTTTGTCACCTTCATCATCGGAGTCATCAACTGTTACTATTTCAGTTTCAAACAGCTGGACATATGACCTAAGTAATAAATAAATCTTGGTTTGATTAACCTATTATTCATTCTGTTTTCCTTTTTACTCAATGCTATTTTTTATGTCTGTAATGTTTATATGAAGTTAGACATTTATGACACAACTTACGTTGAAACCTCCAGGTTAGGTACTTGTCACCAATACGGATATTCAATTGAAAAAATACATATAAAGTATGCTGGATTTTTGTATCAAATCTTTGACAAAAATATAAATAATCAACTATCACTTAGTTTGTCTTGTTCTTAATATTGTCTGAGTGTTCAACTGCGAAACACATGACTTTGCCTAGATGATAATCTACTATCTAGGATGCATGCAAATACAAGGTTAGATGAATCTACCATGTATAGTTATAACACTTCACATACACAAATTTTTCTTACGATTGCTTACGAATCTCAAAACTTTACCAGATTCATAAAACTTTCACAAGCTGCTGATAGGGCATTAAACCTTAACCAATCAATCAAACCTAAATCTTAAATCAATATCAAATACATTTGCAAAGTACTCGAATATATCCCAAAACAATCGGAAATGTATATTCATATACATCAAGAAAGTATTTAAATTTATTCCTAAACTTGTGGCCAACCAATTATAAACTATACTCAATCATTTGTAATTGATTCATAAAGCAATCGTATTCAATTACACACAAAAGACTTTTCACCATTCTTTAAGAATAGTGTTTGTGTTGTTACATTAAGTTAACAATGCTTTACAAATGACTAAGACTGGATGGCGAGCTATTTACGAATGAAGTTATCTAAAAACAATCAGCCATTTGTTGAAAATTATTTGACATGTCAAATCAGGGATCAGCAGAATGTATAAGAGTTGTTTTAAGAGTTAAATTCCAATGCTTGCTGTGAATGACAAAAAATTTGTAGATTTGTGAGCATTTATAAGAAAAAAATTCTGTATGTGAATTGGTATTACTAAGAAAGATGTGAACTTTGAAGTAAACTTAAATGTAAGTCAGTCAACAGTCAGGGGTATGACTCAAACAAGTGATTTCATTATCGCTTATTTCAGTGATTTTCAAATTTCAGTAATCACTTATTTAAGTGATTTTGGTGTTTTCTTTGATCTTCAAATGCTGATTTCACTAATTTTCCATAAAATGGCAATTTTTTCTGTAATTTGTCTACATAGATCAAATATCTTAATCTTGATATATCAATTTCATCAGTGCGCTGGGGCAGTAAGTTAGTGTGCTGAAGCTTTTAAAAGAACCCTTGGGAATTTTTCTGTAATCAAATTTTCATTAACTACTCTATCAATAACATAAAAGTCAACACATTTATGTAACCTGATTTGTTTTCTTTATAATTAGAATGATTTACTTCAAGGTTTTGACCTTATCTACAGATTATTCCAGTTTAAGCATAATCCAAATAAATTGTTAAAACTGACATACTAATTTAGCAAAAGAGCATTTTTGTATGTATTCAGTAGTTTTTTCAATAGAATAGTTGTTTTTTAAACCCAATGTAGATCTAGCTTGTGGATAAATTATCAAGAAAATGTTATAATCACTTTCATAAGTGATTTAATGTTTACATCTCAAATCACTTATTTCAGTGATTTTAAAAAGTCTGTTTCTAATTTTGTAAACATTTTTCATTTTTCAATAGCGAAATCACTTTTAAAGGTGATCCTGAAATCACTTGTTTAAGAAGTAGCCCTGACTGGTCAAGTAAAAAATATAGGTAACAGTGATTCATTATATCAAGAAATTGTGTCCAGATTATCTACAAATAAAATACCTGTAAGTTGAAGGACATGCCAGAGCATCATTACCAGTAGATGACCGCAAGCTTAATCGAGATCTACGCTCTCTACGTTCTAAGCACGATGGATGAAATGTTATCTATAAAACAGGGTAATCCGTCTTAAAATTAACCAATTTCAAATTGTAAAACAATTGCAGAGTATTCTTGGTCAGCACATATAGCATTTCAACGTATCATACATGCATGTTATTTTAATTCATTTTGATTTTTTAACAAATGTATACTGCTTGTCATCTAAATCAGGTTTCACTTTCTAAGACCTACTGCTCACTATTTACAGATTCAGTTAATACTGCCATTTTTCTGAAATGAAATCTCCCTAGCCACTTTTGTTTTCTTTTTGACATTTCTTTAATAATAGTTTCGGCAGGCATTGAAATATCTGAATTGTCCATTACTAAAGATTACAGAAACTCAGTTCAGAACTGATACTGGTAGATTTAAATCAAAATTGATCACCTGTGGCGTAAAGAGCTATTTAGAACAAGAGATTGAAATAAATTTGGGGCCTTTCTTTTAATGCAATAACAAATTTTCAGTACTTGTTGTATGTAAAATGCAAATTTTGTAATAGTGCCTCCTAGAACATGTAGAATACTCTGTAACTAGTTTAATCAAAGTCCATTGAAATATATTAAATCCACAGTGCTCACAAGGATGAAACAAACTGAAAATTTTGAAGTTCTGTTTGCATATGACAATCAATCTAGGATCTTAAAAAAGCAATAACATTTGAGGTCATGATAAAGACTTATAATGTAATGAGTTTGTTAAAAAGATGCATGACACACATTTCATAATAAAACCTTTTCACATCCATTCTAATGGAATAGCTAAGTTACATGTAAATACAAACTGTCGGTGTGCCTGTATCTTCCGGATCACCTTCCACTATATCTTGACTTTGCACAGTTTTGGTGATGTCTGTTTGTGGTTTCTACAATATTCATAAAACTATATTATCCTAGTTCAATAAATTCCTTCAGGATTATTATCCTACAGGAGTGTGTCAAAAATACACACCAGAAACATACACTTCAAAATATTGAAGTAATATTTAGCACTAAATTCATAGAATACTGCATATAATAATTTATTAGTTTAAACATATTTAATTATACTGGATTGGGAAACAAGTTTTTCATCTTATATTAATCCCTTTCCACTTGCAGGTGCTAGTGCTGCTTGTAGCGGCATTACCCTGCTCTTTTTTTCGAAATCTACAAGGGTGTCTTTTACGTGCAAGAGATATGACTCTCTCTGAACACTAATTCAATTTATTGCATACAACATGTACAAAGAGCTGTTCGGGAAGTAGTTTCATACTGTACACTTAAAACTTATAGCACATCATGGAATGCTGTTTGCAATTGGATTTACATTAAACATAAACACTGTCATTGAAGCAAATGCCATTTTTTTTTAAAATAAAGCATATGTTGTGGAGCCCAACAATAACCATATTGTATATTTCCATGAGTGTTTATTCATTTCATCACAAAAAAACAACAACAAAAAGTCTAAAACTTAAATCATAAATACTAACTGCGGATGAGCCTGTATTTTCCTGGTCACTGTTCATACTTGCATTTGTGTCTGCTTGGGGTATCTGCATATTAACACATGAAAAAAGAAGTGTACATTTAATTGCAATTCAACTCGGAATATCATGTTTACCATTAAAATAGCTTTCATATGCTTTTGACTTTGATACAATAGTTTACATGCAAAAATAAGCAAATAAATGCATATTGACCCCTTTATTTTGTTCTGTACCCCACTGCTAAGACCTATTGTTTGTTATTTTTTCATTTTTTGTTGTGAGGACTTTTTAAAGCTCTAGTAGATGAGCTCAACATTAATTTAGTGCTTATAAAACTGTGTAATGGTTTTCAAGATACAAGCAAAAACATGTGAAATTCTGACAGTTTTGCCCCTGATGATTTCATTGTAGCCCTAAATCAACTGAACAATTTGCAATTTTTTGGATCTAGCTAATGTACCGTTTTCCAGAGTCATAAGCAAAAATATGCGAAGAATACAAAACTTGAAGTATTTAAAGTGAGATACATCATGTACATCATGTACATGTACAATAAAACTGACAATTTTGCCCCTGCTAACTTTTTTGTAGATCTTAATGAGCTGAACAATTTGCAATTTTCATTTTGCAGTTTTCAAGTGCACAAAAGAGAAAAATTAAATAAAAGGCCATACCACCTGGACTGGTTAATATCAGATTGACTTTAAAATGTCTGTATGGGTAGATCTTATTATGTACTTATCAATTTAATCTTATACTAGAATTTTGATATCTGTAACAGTTTTTAAGTAAATACATGCAAAACCCAGGTGTTGGATGCCATGGTCTATTTTTAGCCATGGCAGTCATGTTTTTGACGAATCAAAATTTTCCTTACAATTTTAAATAGAAACCCTGATAATGTTTTTGCCAAGTTTGGTCCCAATCTGTTCAGTTATTATCAGAGTGGGAGAAGATTTTTATTTAAATTTATGACAAGGACGGACGCTCAGTGACAACAATAGCTCACATGGCCCTATGTTGTTTGCTCATTTTCAGACAATTTGGATACTCAATATTTTTTCTTTCCCTTTCCTAGACATCCCCCCTCATAATTTTAATGCAAAGGTGTCATTTTTCTTCTGAAAAGTGTTAATATGGTAAATGTCACAACCATAAACAAACTAAAAAATCATTTTTAAAAATGCATGAATTTAGCTAACAAAGTGTGGTCATGAAAATATGTTTTATAAAAGAATGAACGTCAGCGAGTCAATCGATCTATATAAAAAAAAATTGTTGTAGGGGCAAAAGATATAAAATTTATTTCATGAAAAGCTTAACGTTAACATCATCATGATGGTCCATTTATCTGAATGTGTCACAAGATTGCTATTTAGTGTTACATGCACAATTGTTAATTACAAACTAGACTGTACTGTCTTCAAGGGAACCTGTATGTCGCCTGCATTTTATTGATAGCATTGCACACATTATTTATGTCCGCAGTCCACCATGTGTAATTTCAAAGTTTTTGATAAACAGGATGTAGTTGAGTGACAGTGCAATGAAAAACAATTCTAAAGGATAAAGCATAGAGATGCAAAATATCAAATGTCTGTACTGCATGTAGTTGTAAAGAAAACTGCAATGAAATTTTGCATACATATTTGACCAGCATGCCTTAAATATCAAAGTTTTTGGTATTAAATAGGAATTAAGCAAAGCCATGAAAATGCTTTACGCGTCATAGTACTTCCAGATAAAGCATTCTCCAAAATATTAAAAGTCTGCTGCATGTAGTTAAGAAAACTGCAATGAAAATGTGTGACAACATTGCGGTGCATGCGGCAAAGGTTTTGGAAAGATGGATTTTGTCAAAGTGACCCCTATATAAAAAACAGGCGACATAAAAATATATTATATGTATCAGTATATACATGAAGTGCACTTGGATAAGAATATTAATCTATAGGTACATAGAGTGAGTATGATAGGATTACCAAGCATTTCATACCTGTTGTGTGTCGAGTACGAATACAATTTTCTGCCACTGTACAAATATTGTTTTTATCCTGTATTTATAAAATGTACAAATTATTTTTTCATACAAAACAGAATTACAGAAAGACATTCTTAAAAAAAATGATTCCATATGAACAGTGAACACATCATATAGGAAAGCATGAATCATGTAAAATTGAAATGGGTCAAAGACAGAAAGGGCCAGTTTTTGTTAAAACAAGAAGAAGAGCTACAAACCTCACTCTGAAATCACATCTCATTGATGTGAGAGCCCATACAGAAGCTGCATACCAAATATGAAGAGCCTGCGATTTTTAGTTCCTGAGATAAATATTAAAAATACAGTATTTCCCTGCGACCAACATTCACATATTATAATTCAGCTGATTTTTCAACTCGCAAAATCCAGCCAAAAATCATTAATCTAACTTGAAGGTAAAAGACCATCATCCTACATGTAGCAAGAGCAGATTTTATCACCTTCATGTGATCTATCCACATGCAAAATAATAAAAGCCTAAATCACAAATTTTAGGTACATGCTAGACATGATTTTGTTTTGAGTGGCAGCTGTAGACTGATTACTATAGTGCGACCACCACTAAGAAACGTTTGATTTATTGTCGATTAAAACTACATGTGTTATATCCTGTGTTCTATGGTTTTGAGCTCTAAAATGTTATGATGCTGCATAATTACCTGTAAAGAGTGTGTCTTGCCGAATACTGGAAGTTCCTCGTCTGTCATGTCTGTGTCATCTAATTTGTTTTGATCCATCATGTCCTTATCATTTTCAAACTAAAAATTAATTCATACTTGTAAAACAACTAGCTATCAATATTTTTGCAGTAATATACTATGTCACTAATTAGAAAACTTTTTATGTGTGTTAACGAACATTGTAAAAATCTGCACCTAAAATAAGAACATTACATTAAATTATATTTCTTTCCTTTAAATGGATATTGCAACTCCCTCAAGACTCATAATACATTTTGATGAGGGGGGGCAAGGGGTATAACTGTTATGCTGTTATGGGCCAATTTGAATCTTTGATATCTGTTATTCTGAAGAAAAAAAATGCTGTTATCTGTTATTGACTATTTCTGTTGCTGTTATAGGACTTTTACTTTTTTTGTTATCTGTTATTGTGAGAATGTATTTTTTGTTAACTTTTATTGGACCCCCTCTTGCCCCCCCCCCCCCCCCCCCCCTCTTTGATGTTATTAATTCTTTAATAAATATTTTGCGGCCCATATTTTGTCATACAACTATAAGTAGGTGTTTTACTGTTTACTTTCTCAGGTAACAGTTAACTTTGTGATCAATGCTTATGTGTAGTTGTCCTTCATGTATAGTTATACAATATTAAACTGTATTTGTCATATAAGTAACATTATACTTTTAACATAAACAAAAATAACAACAACAATAAAATAACTGAGTGGAACACACACATATCTAAATATACACAAGTAAAACTAACTAAGAGTTCCCTGTCCTCAGTTCTTAAAAGACTGTTGTTAAAAACATAATAAAGGAACCTGTTTTTTCTGACACTTGGTTTATATTTGACGGATTTAGTAGGACTACTAGTTTTTCAGTATCAGATAGATTTGGAAACATAGCATTATCTATTGCCATGGCATTAAAAGGTTTTATATGTAAAGCATTATTGATTTGACAGTGGAGGAGAAAGTGATTTTCATCTAAGGTTTTACAAGTTGGACACGACGTAACGTTCTATTGTTTTGAGGTATGTTTAGATTATCTGCCCTTCAATGATCAAATTATGGTAACTAATTCTAACTTTTTGTAAATAAATGTCTAGTTTGTTTCAAAAATTTGGATGAAGATAAAATTTTTGGTCTTGTTTGACTTTAATATTTTTGTATAAAAGAAAGAGTTTGTTATTTTCCTTTAAACTGTTCATGTTATTTTCCAGTAATTCTGAATTAAAGTTGCATGTAATATTCTTAATCAAAGTCTGTAGTTTTTCACTTGTTCCATATTTTCACAGGACACTATTTTTTGTATATCAATATTCATTTCTTGTGTTGAATCTACCAGAATTTTTCTAATTCCATTTTTTTGGAAATATTGTACAATGAATGATAAAATACAATGTACAAACCTCAGGGCCCTCGACGAGAACATAAAGCTTCCCTTGACCAATCAGAGCCTTCAGCCCTATTCCATCAAATTTGAATGTTGATGGTACATTTGGTTTGGATAATTTTTTGTGTGAGCACGATAAAAAAATGATCTTGGTGGGATCTTTGTCAGTGCTGTCAAATATGTCAAGTAGTTTGTTTTTAATAGTGTCCTCTGTATCCTCCGAACTTATGTTAATTAATCCTTCTTCTAGGATAATATCTGCACACAGAATGCCTGGCAATTTTATATTTCCAATAAAAACAACTTTATATGACTTTTCAAATAACTTCTTCTTCTTTTTCATTTGTTGTCTAATGTCTTTTCTGGAGGCAGCTCCCTGTATTGGTGAGAAATGTGTCCTTGGGTGTGAAGTGGCTTTTGACGACTTAAACACAGAAGTAATCTGCTGAGCCAATCCACTTGTACTTGGCCTGTTGCCAATGATATCTCTTGCTTGTCCTATATTAAGTAAATATTATCATAGTAAAATTAAAAAGATAAAATTAAAGCAGTTGGCGATTATCATGACAAAATTTTAAACTAAACAATTATTTGGAAAGATATTACTTCAGGTACATGTATCCCAACTTAAAGACACAGATGAAGACGGTATCATACCATAATTTTTCAACACATTTTTTGGCCGTCATGTACTCAACTAAAAGTACTGAAGTTTAAATTAGGTATCAAAAATCCTTTCACCCTTTTTATCATCTGTTTCAACCCTTATTTTCCAAAACAGTAGAAAGCTCAAAATCACTCACAGTCGTCGTATAGTACTCAGATATCTTATTTTCAAAGTTCCTATAAAAGAACAATCAACTAATACTTTTAAATCCTTCGATAGTATTGCAAAAAAAATTCATGAGAATTTGCTCAAAATATATAGGTTTAAAAAGAGCCTGTTCGAGACATAATTCATTGAACTTTTTTTTCATCAATCTGCAACAAAAGTGGGCAACTGATCTTTGCCAAGCTATTAGGTTTTTTGTTGAGTTTCATCAATACAAAGAGCTCAGCACCTGTACATCCTGTAGTTCTGTTGTACAAAAAAATAATTGATTTTTCTACCAACCATGAATGTACATACCAGCACATTCTGCTGTTGTTACAACAATATATCTTCTTGTTCCCCAACCTCCATCTGGAGAAGAAAACCCTCTTGTATCAGCTGCAACAGCTTTCAACACCCCTCCTACATGGTACCTCAAACCCACTGCTGAAGGAAACTGTGATTTGAGTGTCTCCCTCTCCAAAACATCTTCTTTAAGTGGCAATAAGACCTCAGCATCATAACAAAGTTCACTATGTGAAACCTTTATATGACCTGACATCATATAAACCTAAAAACAGAAATATGGAAACCAATTATTGATCAGAGCCTGAATCGTTCACCTAAAATATCATGACAATTGCCACCAAATATTTGAAATTTGGGAACACAACTGGACTATTTTAACTCACTTGTGCATATAATACTGGTTTCCATTGGCATTGATTTTGAATATTTTTTCTAATACATGTATATCCCTATCCTCTCCTCTCTATTTATATTTCACAGGCACTTGGGTTCCCAGCCAGATATACAGGGAAGTAAGAATAGTCCATTTTTATAAAAATTAGCAACCACGGGCCTGTGTTACAATGTATCTGAGTGCCCAAGAAACCCATAATGGCATTTATAACAAGAAGTAATTGTAACAAGATGCTGTTACGAACTTACGAAGTCTCCCAAACAAAGCTCCCTTAATTTGCAATTCCTATGGTCACATATTCATTTGATTTGTTTTATTGTCCCATACAAGAACATATATATGGTCTAGGTACAAAGATCTTGATCGTTTACAATTTATCAAACATGAGGGGGCGGGGGTGACCCTCACAGACTTTACCTATATTTCATTTGAATTGCATTGTTATCCCATGCAAGAATATGGTTAAGGGGTGGGGATCTTGACCATTTACAATTTAACAAACATAAGGGGATGGGGGTGCTCCCCATAGACATCCCCTACATGTAATATTTCGTTTTATTTGTTTTATTGTCACATACAAGAATAAATGGTTTAGGGGTGGGGATCTCAACCATTTAAAATATGTTCAAACATGATGGGGTAGGGGTGACCCCGATGGCAATCTCCAATTTTTAATGTATTATCAATTGAATATTCAATTAATAAATTAAGATGAAAGTTGTAGTGCAAGATGACTGAATTCAGTCATGACTTTGGTATACAGATAACTGGGACAAATAGATTTTCATCAAAAATTAGTCACAATTTAACAGTTTGAATAAAACGTAAATTCTCATTTATTTTGTTTTTGAACATGCTAAATAAAATATTGTTGTACTGTTTTCTCTGGCTTCTTGCATATATGTTACTGCATGGTCCTATTTAAAAAAAAAATAGTATATCCAGCTTCAGATTACACAAATGGAAGCAAGTACCCATTGTGCCTTATATATTAAAAAAGGGACTGAAATCCTCAGACTAAAAAAATAGTATATGTACATTTGCAATCGTGTACTTCTCACAAAATAGCTGAAAATACTTAAAGACAACGATTTGCATCAACAGGAGTCAAATTCTTCTAAGATATGGGGAGAAACCTCAGTTATCTAAATTTTAAGGAGGTGTTATTAAGCAGATTCTTGCATACTCTCCCTATTTGACAAAATCAGAATATTGACAAGTTGAAACAGAATGTGTTATAAACAATTCACCAATTGAAAGTTACAGACAATGGTATACAATAAAATGTCCAGTATTAGACAGGCGTTAAAAATGACACTTTTCTGTCAAACAAAGAGCCATAAATCCTGTTCTTGGGCTTATGCATTTTAAGCAAAAGTATCCATACCGAGGTGCCATAAAGAGAGAAAATCAATGGATGGAGAACAAAACACCAACAAGATGGTGACACATTCAACATACAATTTGGAATATTTACTTGTATATTAAAGGACTAATTCCCCCCTCCCCTTCCCCATTTTCCTAATGTAAATATAAATTTAATCCATTCAAAATATAAAACAAGTGAAACTACAAGCTACTGCTCACTGATGATACCCCCGCCGCAAGTGGATAATATTAATAGTGTAAAAATATGCAAGTGTTCGGTAAACAGGAAGTTGTTCAGTGATGAATCTGAAAACACATCACACAGTATAGCTGACTTATATAAACCCTGAAACCAAATTTCAGAAATCATTGTATTGTAGTTCCTGAAAAAATGTGATGAAAATTTTCAACTTGGCTATCAAAGACATGTGTAAAATCATACAAGTATTCGGTAAACAGGAAGTTGTTGAGTGATGAATCTGAAAACACATCAAACGGTATAGCTGTATTACATAAACCCTGAAACAGAATTTCAGAAATCATTGTATTGTAGTTCCTGAGTAAAAATGCAAAAATATTCATGGGACGGACTGATGGATGGACAGACAGAGTTAAAACAGTATACCCCCCCCCCCCTTTTTTAAAGCGGGGTATAATCCTAATCAGTGCTAACAAGTTGGAAACGACAAATTTTCAATCATATAAAGGGCAATTTCTCCTTGAAATAAAAGTGAATCTGGCTGAAATTCAAAATTGTCCTATGAGAGGCTATGAATAATATATAGCTCGTGTATAAATATGAACAAAATATGCTGACAAATAAAAGTTCTAGAGAGCTAACAATTCCTGAAGAAAAATATGTTTTGAAATATGCAAAGACATATAGTAATTATTAACCACAGTGGGGCGTTGAAAAAAAATCTACTTCGGGGATTCAGAGATGGGAACTAGAACACATTCCAATTTTTCCATAAACGGCCATTGTGGTGCATATTTCGGCAAGAGAAAAAGCAAACTAGAGTGTCACGGATTTTTCGTTAAATTTAAAAAAAAAATTATTCCCGGGATAAAACGGGATCTTATGGTACGGCGAAATTTATCTAACATTCTTCTAGCTTTATAGATTGTTCACTGATGAGTCCTTGGTCGGTATAGCCGCGGAAGAATTGATATCCTTTCCTTTAAATAATTTCTGAATTGTTAGCCAAAAAAGTATGGTCTCTTCACTATATCTAGTGTGATGTGTTGTTGATTGTGAGAAAAAAAAGTGCCAATATCTAGGAATAGATGGACAGCTATATTGTTAAACAGGACTCAGTTTATTATAGCAATAAAAGTAGATTTAAAATATTCTAAAAGTTTCATTGACCTCAGGGATTTAATAAGATCGGGTATCAAATCATACACATCTTCTTGAGAGGTTTGGACTGATTCATCTATGTATTTCTGCTAAGGATTGACCTCCGAACTTGTTCTCCTAAGATCATTTTCATATGTGCACTATTAATGTAATATCTACAGTTGGAAATGGTGAGATTTATAACCTGCATGTCATGATTTATCATCTAAAACTTAAGCAGTAACGATCTATAAAGCCAGTAGAATGTAAGATGCATTAATTTTGCCGTACACTTTTCTACATAAGAAAATGCCTGTACCAAGTCAGGAAAATGGCAGTTGTTATCCATTCGGTTGAGCTTTGGATTTTTCCATTTTATAAGGGACTTTCCTTTTTGAATTTTCTTCAGAGTTCAGTATTTTTGTAATTTTACTTTTTAATGCCTGTACCAAGGCAGGAATATGACCGTTGTTTTCCATTCGTTTGGTGTGTTAACTTGAGCTTTTGGCTTTGCCATTCTATAAAGGACTTCCCGTTTGAATATTACTAGGAGTTCGATATTTTTTTTATTAATCATTTCTTTTTTTTTATAATTACATCTACGAATAAAGATTCTTTGAAAGTTACCGACATCATCCTAAAGTTACGGACATCCCTATTGGTACAAGGAAAAAAGTAACGGACAAGTTGTTTTGAAGTTACGGACATCATAAGTGTTTTGGAAAATCGTGCTGTAATCGTTTATTGTGTAGTAACAAACCACGTTTTACATTGCAAAGTTTTCCTAAAAGATTTATATAACTTTTTAATTACTGAACATTTCTTTTGTATGCATGGTATTGTAATTATATAGGAGCAAACTTCCTAACCGAAGCCAGGCGGCTCCATCTTGGGCTGTGGGTAACTTAAGTTACCCACGGCCGTTTAAGCACAGTGAATATAGAATGATAAAAACATGATTTGATAATTTTTACCAATCGTAATTGTACATGGCTAGGTTGGGCTTATAAGATTTTGTTTTGCAGCAAGACTTAGTGTTAAAAAAAGCGATCAACAAAGAAGCACGTTGACAGAATTCAATGCCATTGCTTTAACTTTTTTTTAAAGAATGAGTGGATACAGGGATGTGGGTTAACGAACTTTATTTTCTTCATAGCGTTGTACTTTCCGTTCGTTAGATTTATGCTATTTTTTACGAATCATGACAGAGCGTCAGAACATACTTCCCACTCAGTCAAGTTTTAAAAGATTAGAAATTGTGAATGTCGATTGGTTTTCTAAATGTGCTCATTTATTCTTATGAGTATAAGTAATGTAATCAATTTTTTCCAGGAATTAGTTAGAATTGAAATAAAATTTCGCGGTATTATTGTTTGTCCTTTAAAAAGAATGTCTGTCAAATCACCAGTTTAACGATATACTGTTCGATAAGCTAATCACATGATTGGAAATTAAATCTAAATATAACAGTGTTTAATTTAAGAAAGCATGCGACCGTAGCAATTTGAGAACAATAACAGAAAAAAACAAATCATATCACATGCTTTTGTCAAATGCACCAGGAAGACAACTTCTAAAATCCTTGAGGTAAGTTAAAAGCTTATACATGTATTGGACTTGAATAACAAAATTACTTTGTGATAAATTTCAGATCTTCATTTATGGACAGCATATACTTTTTTCTCGGATAACTTATTAGTGGTATCAACAGGTATAATCATCAAATCAAAAGATTTATTTTAAAAGAAGAACAACAATTTAGACGCTCATTCTTTGCTCTTGGTGAGGATTTTTAAGTTCCATGTCATGATATGAAACAGTGTATTTCTTTTCCTGGGATGAAAAGCTTTGATAGAATGACCAAAAATATAAAACTTTACCTTCACTAGTAAACGAATTTTAGTCTGAAAATAAACTCATCACAAATACCAGGACCAAATTTAACAAATACGCCAGACGCGCGTTTCGTCTACAAAAGACTCATCAGTGACGCTCGAATTCAAAAAAAGCTAAAAAAAAAAAAAGCCAAATAAAGTTCGAAGTTGAAGAGCATTGAGGATCAAAATTTCTTAAAAGTTTTGCCAAATACAGCTAAGGTAATCTATGCCTGAGGTAGAAAAGCCTTAGTATTTAAAAAAAAATAAGAAAATTGTAAACAGTAAATAACCGTGAGTTTGAGCTTAATATCATCTAAAAAGTCTGAACATTAAAATTAAAAAGTCAGGTTCTATCTTTCAGACATTTCACATATTTATCAAATTCAGTACTAATCAAACCATTCGCTCAAAGTTAATTCAGTACTGTTTAGAATCTTTTGAGATAATTCAGTTCGATTATAATTTGTACAGTATTAAAGTAACTTCTAAACAGTCTGAAAAAATAAAATAAAAAAATACTGAACTGCGAGGAAAATTCAAAACCGAAAGTCCCTAATCAAATGTCAAAATCAAAAGATAAAACACATCAAACGAAAGGACAACTACTGTCATATATATGAACATTACTCTTAACAGATATTGACTACAAGCGATTTGTCTGAACAGTTCTTATTTTTTACCGTAGGGGAAAAGTTTGATAATGAGTTCATACTAGGTACTAGGTATAGGGGGAGGGTTGAGATCTCACAAACATGTTTAACCCCGCCGCATTTCTGCGCCTGTTCCAAGTCAGGAGCCTCTGGCCTTTGTTAGTCTTGTATTATTTTAATTTTAGTTTATTGTGTACAATTTGGAAATTAGTATGGCGTTCATTATCACTGAACTAGTATATATTTGTTTAAGGGCCAGCTGAAGGAAGCCTCCGGGTGCGGGAATTTCTCGCTACATTGAAGACCTGTTGGTGACCTTCTGCTGTTGTTTTTTTATTTGGTCGGGTGATTGTCTCTTTGACACATTCCCCATTTCCATTCTCAATTTTAGTATTAAGTGAAATAGCCATAATATCGAAATCCAAGAAAAATCGAAACGGAAAGTTCTTTGTCCATCAACAAAATCCAAAGTTCAATTACATCAAATTGTCATACTCCTGACTTGGTTCAGGCATTGCCTTAGGATGAAAAATTATGATATACACAGGTTTTATAGCTAGCTAAACTTTTCACCTGTTTCACTGTTGTATTTTATTATTCAGTCTGTAAACAGTGCTTTGACAAATGTATATGGTCTTTTTTATAAACATTTCGAGTCCACTGAGTTGTTATAGCTAAATAAGTCAATCTTGAGGTCAGGGGTAGGGCGGTTGTTTTCAAATTCTTGGATATGTTTAAGCTTTTAATTCTGTCATTTTATGGGGCACTTTCTATTTTGGATTATACGTCAGTTCAATTTCAGAGTTTCATTCCGAGTTATGTTTTTTTGTTACTTTTAGTTTAAAATCAATAAATGAAAGTCCGATGAATATAGTCTAACGAAATAGTACCTTTTTTTTAATAGCACTTTTAAAAAGTCTTTATTACCTAAATATATTGCATAATTTAAATGGTCAAGTAGAAGATGATTCTGTTTGTGTAATTGTATTATTGTGTGTACTGATCAATCCACACTCAAATAGATGTGTATGTTATGTGTGGATATAAAACACTCATCAGATATACTCGGTTTGAAATTTTGTTTAACGCCAGAGCAAAAGCTCATTTGTGTCACTTGAATAAAAAAAAAAAAGATATAATACGAATATGCTAAGTTATATTCACTTTAAATATATGCATGCATTTACTTCCGCGAATACTGTTAACCTAAATACATTGTTTCGACGAATTGTAAAATACAATAAGTTTTGTTTTTAAAAAGAACATCAATTGTTCAATTCCACGACAAATGTTATCCCACCTATTAGAAGAACTTCATTATACCATTTTCTATAAATAGAATGTAAAATGTGTTTTCTTTGTAGACAGATTAAAATCACCACTATGTGTTATTTAATTTGACAATACATGAATTGGAGCATTGGGAAATATTTTTACATTACAAAGATCCTACAATCCTCCATTCAAACAACATAACAAAAATATACGATTTAGTTCAATAACCTGTCATCTGTGGAAAATAATTGCAAAATCCAATTCTGACAATAAACCTTTGTAAAAAAAAATATGATTTAACTACCCTCCAGAGATCAAATAACATAGAAATTTACACTTACTGTAGGTCACTGTACAATCTCCAACATTGAGCAAAAACTATAAGGCTTAGTAAGGTTTAAATCCACGAAATGACAAACAGAGAATTTGAAAAAGAGGGACAAAAGAAACCAGAGGAACAGTTAAACTCACAGATCGAAAATGAACTGACAACGCCATTGAAAACTATCGGCTTGATTTAAGCATAAAAGAAAAATATGACATACATGTACAAACCATTGGTTTTCCCGTTTGGATGGGTCAACACTAGAAATGTGTGGGGGCCTTTATAGCTTGATGTTCGGTGTGAGCCAAGGTTCGTGTTGATTACGTTTTTTTTTTACCTGTAATAGTTATCTTTTATAAATAGTGACTGGTATGAAGCATTGTCTCATTGCCACTCATACAACATCTTTTTTATATCTAAAAAAATATATTTAAAATCACAAAAATACTGAACTCTGAGGTAAATTCAAAACGGAAAGTCCCTAATCAAATGGCCTTATCAAAAGATAAAACCCACCAAACCAATTGACCACGCCTGTCGTATTTCTGACTTGGTACATGCATTTTCTTATTTAGAAAATGGTATATTGAACCGAACCTGGTTTTATAGCGCTAAACCTCTTACTTGGAGGAAAGTCGCATCAAACTCCATTGTATAAACAACGATGCGTGAACAAACAAATATATAAGTACAGGCACAGCAGTCATCGCCGTGTCACAATCCCAATCAAAACCAAACCAAACAAATATCCAACAAAGAAGCACAAAAATGCATAAAATCAGATTTAAAAACCACGTTCATTGCTTACTTATCTTTGTATTTTATTTATATTTGCTAAATCAACCAATAAAGGAATGAAATATTTTAAGTCCTGTGATCAAATGGCTAGATAATCATCAACTCTAATGTAGAAACGTGTGTTTCACGTGACGTCAGAATGTAAACGACACTCAAATAGAGATATGAAATAATTTTGTCGTTCAAAACATTATAATAGAACAATGACATGATGGCGGAATGTTTAAAAGTACAGAGCCACATCATGTGTACAAAAGAACACAAAAAAAGCTCTCATATCAAAAAAGAGTTTTCAAACCTATAGCCGTTTTCAGAGTTAAAGAGGCTTAAGAGACTTACTCAAAATCGCACTTCTGCGTTTATGATGAAACAAAGAAGTATCTACTGATCACACAATTCAAAAATAAATATCTATCGTTGCATGTTAATATTCTGGTCCGAGACCACAATTGTCGTCCCTTGATTTTCGTTGTTCGGACCTACTATTAATAATAATACTCTGTCTTGGATAAAAAGCATGTTCTCAATAGTAAGATGATCTTTAACATATACTAGTCAACAAAATAAACGATACACGACTTTAGAATAAAATTTATCAAAAAGTATAAAAACTAAAACAAAATAAGATACACTAATTTAAAAAGATTTCAATTGCAATGTATGCACATATGATAATGAAAATCAAAACCTGTCGGAAAGTAACTAAATTCCATGTAAATGATCATAGGGTGCAAATTATTTTTGCGGAAAGTTGGACACAAAATCGACACATAACTTTCTAAGTACTAAATGAATTTTCAAATTTGTTTAAAAATATTCAATATGCTAATCAAGTATTTAAATGTTTATATTGTCACTAATTGGTTGAATTGTTTTTTGTTTTTTTTTTATTTTTGGTAAAATAAGTGCTATATGAAATCTCACAAAACTACAAAAAAAGAAAAATAAATGTTTTCGTCTCAATTAATGTTTCAGATATGAAAACAACACACTGTTAATTTGGAACCTTTTGGATTAGTTTTGAGATTAGTAATATTTAAAAAAAAAATCAATTTACACATATTGTCAATGTAAATCAATTGATAATGTTTACATTTGAACGATTTCTTATGGGGCCGAACTTTGCTTTACAAATACACAAAGAACCTGTACGATTTTTGAAAAAAAATTGATGGCAAATATTGTCTTTATCTTTGAATGAGAGGTTGGCATCATTAATTGAAATTCTGTTTTTAGAATTTTCGTTTTATGCAATTGTTGTCAATTTTTTTTTTTTCCATCGTCATTAAATATATCTACAAACAATATTAGTTCTATAAACGTAAAATTTCATTTTTAATTTGAAAAAAAAATCGTGCATCGTTTCTTTTGTATACTAGTATATTTGTAAATTAAGTAACATAAACACTATCATAAAAAGGATAACTTATTATCATTTGTACTTGTCTATTTAATTATACTTTGATTGTGTTTCGTTTTAGTTATTATTTCGCCTAACATGGGAAATTCTGAAAGTATCCCGGAAATTGTGATTTATGTATGGGTACCACGAGATGGAAATATAATTGGTCACGCTTCTATGACTCTAAGTGATGAGACCCATATCAGTTGGTGGCCTGATAATAAGGATGAAGATGAAATAAAAGACTTTAGGGTGTGCTTTTATTTTTAGTTTGCTTGTTGTTGTTTTTGTTTAAGTGCATCCGGTTCATAAATTATTACTTTGAAAAAAAAATGTAGCTGAGTAGAGAAAATACCGGAACCTTATCCAGGCCTCGTTAAGCATTTAAGTAGACTTAAAATTATATTACTCCAAATTCTGAAATATACATTACTATATCATTTTGTATTCAATATTTTCATATATTGTTCTATGAAGAAGGATCTTTATTTAAGAAAGGAAAAAAAACCCGATAAATAACAAAAAAATAAGGACATCGATTGGCCTAGTAACTTTTTATTCGATCGTAACTGAAAAACCGCGCGTCTGGTGTACAATATTATCGGTCTGGTATCTTTAATGAGTTTTATTACTGGGTATGTCAAATAAGACAGAACTATTTTTTTCTGAATTATCAACATTGATCTTATTAAGCAGATCACGTTACTGTAAAAAAAAATACATATACATAGTAGTTGTGTGAATAAGATATTGATATTGTGTAGCCAGACTGGCTTAAGAAACACAAACGCACTCATGTTTTTGTTTACAAAGAGAAATCATACGTTGTTAAAACACTATGGTACAAGCATAATATTCGCAGAAACGCAAATTATCAAAACGGTCTGTATTTTTCTATAAACAACATATATTATCAGAACTGGGGCGTTTCCCCTTACATTATGATATTGTAAAGTCAATTGTAAAATACTGGTATAGATTTGAAAATCTTACAACTGAATTCAGTCTATTGAAAATGCTTATAAATGCAGCCAAGAGCTTCGCAAATCTAACATAACTTCTTGGTACTCATTTGCTAAGAAAGTATTAGAAGTTTTTGAAATTAAACAAGAAGTAAAACATTTCGGACAATATAAATTTTTGAACATATCTAGCAAATTAATTCACACTAAATATATTAGCAATTGGTATGCTAGCCAAATTAAAGCTTCTGATGGAAAACTGTTTAATTATGTGAAATTTAAGCAGAATTTTGGTTATGAAAATTATCTTTCTTTAATTAAGGACTTTGATTTAAGAAGATCTATATGCAAATTACGTATTTCTGCTCATAAGCTTCAAATTGAAGTTGGACGTTTTTCAAATATTCCACGAAATGAAAGAATTTGCAAAAAATGCTCCTCTGGCTGTGTTGAAGATGAAATCCATTTTTTAACTAAGTGTGAAAATTTTAAATCAGAAAGAGATGCTCTCTTTGACTTTGTTTGCCAAAGAATTCCAAATTTTTCTATACTGGATAATCAGCATAAATTTATTTATTTATTAAACTGTGAAGACAATCAGGTCCTTAATGCTGTTGGTAAATTTATTAAAGTGAATATGAGTTAGTAATTGTATTGTTACTGTATGTAAAATAATGTTTGTATCTATGTATCTATCAAATTAATATTCTTTTTCCTTATTCATGTATGCTCTGTATACCCCTTGTGGGCCCTTAATTGGAAATAAAATATGTTCTGTTCTATATGGAACGCAAAGAAGACATAATTTCATACATACTTATTTGAAAGAAAAAAAAATAACGTATGAATAATAATTCTCTCAAAAATGACTATATTCTGAATGCAAAGCCGACTGCCCTTAGTCTTGGTGGTCAACTTCTTTGTCATTTATTCGGCGTTGGTCTGTTGTCCTGCGGTCCCTATATATCATTCAAAGACCATTCTGAGGCGATATCTTGTTCTATGTTCATGAGAGTTGTCTATATTTCTAAATTTAGTGCAAGAATACCGCTGTCATTTATATCGGTGCAATTGTTATATTATCTGGGATAAATTATTGAACCTACTTTATTAGTGTTTGACAGCCAAAATACTCGCACAATGTTTTTTTAGTTATATAAAATATTAATGTCTAACTTACCATAACATGCAGCAATTTATGAACTACTTGTTTATTGATCATACTATTTCTCCTTTTTTCAGGAAAACGTTAGAGCAGAAACAGTTTGCAATTATGAGGTCGATAAGATTTGGCAAAACAGGGATGCAGATCACATTATAAGATTCAGAAAAGGTGATCTGGACGAAGACGACATTAAAGAATGGTGGGATGACTTCAAAAGTAATCGAACATACCATCTGTTGACTAATAATTGCTGTAATGCTGTGTATGATGCTTTAAATGCTGGAGGTGCAACTGACATTGTGGGTGGTCATCTGCCTAACATACCACATCCAAATGCTGTAAGACGATATGCAGAAACGCTACGAGAGGCCGTGCAACAACGCAACCATTAAAAACTATCTATAAAATTAAACAAATGAAACACTTTGATAATAAGTACAGAAATAAGGGAATTACAGATAAACATTTGGTACCTATTGTAAAACATATATTGAATTAACATAAAGAAACTCATTAAACGAAACATTTATTTTCTGTCAGTGGTGTATGGAAGCCAGTTTCTCTTGACATATGGGAGGTAACTCTGTCCATACTCCAATTTGGGCCAAATGAAATGCAGAAATGGAAACAGCACTATATACATTTTAGCAGTCATAATGCTATATTTTATTATTCTAGTGCTCAAAGAAAATAGGAGGGGTTCATTTATGTTTTACTTCAAGAAGCGTTAGTTGAAAAAAATGTGGAAAGTGAAGATTTTGTTTTAAATTGATGTTTAGAACTAATTGGAAAAAAACTCCTCAGTACTAAGTTATTTTAGAAGCTTTTATTTATGCTTGTTAACTTCTTATCTAACTTCAAAAGAATATAGCTTGAAAAGAAGCACGGTTGCTAAACACTTTCTTTGCACCAATGGATTCGTCGTTAATTTTGAATTTTGAATTTTAAATTCTGTTTACCAACGAACAAAAAATCATAATATGATGCTGTCAGTTTAAAAAGATTGTATCTGAAAACGAAAACGGCCACCTCCTTTCTTATTTTATATTCTGTTGTATATTTAGGAGCAGCAGAGTCTACATGCAAAAAAAATTAAAATTATGTGGAGTAGTTAATTACGTTTACTTCGCCGTAGCACACAGAATAATGCAAAAAATTACTGTTTACGGTTTTATAGGAAAATAATATGTATTTTGTCACAAGTTGTCTTTCTTTTAATGCTTGTAGCCAAATTATTAAATGATTTTAGTAAATTAAATCTGTCAAATTCCTTAAACGTTTGTGCTTTTCGAGGACAATGAACAATCATTGTAATTGCCATTTTTGCGGGGATTAGAACTCTGGCATTAAATGAGAGAATCAGTATTTTCGACTTTAGATTTACTTTAAGATACATTTCTACTATAAAAATTGAGAGTGGAAAAAAACTCTCATTTTTGCAGTTTAGATATTTCTAATGCGAACATGCACACAATTATAACTCCTGAAGTGGTCAAATTCAATACACCGTTAACATAAAATACAACTATGATTTTTCTAGAGTCTTTATCAAATGAAGCCTGGATCCTTATATTTCAAAAGCGTAGATATAAGAAAGTTGAAGCAAGAGATAAATTTTGGGTTACTTCCCTTAAAACATTGAACCGTCGATAGGTAAGGGCTTGCATACTTGTACATTCTTAATTACAACTAAATGGCTAGCTGAAACTTCTTAAAAACAGGGAATGTCAAATTTGTTTTATATTGGGATCAAAATTGTGTAGTTGTGAGAAATACAATTCGGTAAAACCCCGTGAAGAGACAGACTTTTATTTTTATATTCTTAGGTATCTTAGAAAGAATAAATCTAACTAACAAATAACATTGCATGGAATTAACTGCTGACGGCGTGTTGCATTTTAATAATGAGGTGTTTAAGACAAACTGAAAACGCTACGGCAAAATACGATGAACGACGACAAACCAAAATAAGTCGCAAAAAAATAAAGCATATAAAGCTAATAAATGTGCAACTTGAACCCAAAAACTAAATTGAGGTGATATCTGGTTCTCTTGAAGTTTAAGCAGATTTGATCAGAACATGGTCTTGTCAAGTCTTAATCGGACGTAAGAACAATCGGCCTATTTTATCTTGACATGTCTAACAGGACTTAACACGGCGTCTGAAAGTCTGGAAATTCTTGATGTTTTTCTCTAGTAGTGAATCCTGTCGATTAAAACTTACAATGTAAATGATCAATGAATTAATTTATATAATTATAATCGGTCTGTTGGATTAATTATACAATAATTTAATTTTAGATGTAACGCGTCTTCTTATTGGCTGACGTTGTTTGGCTATCAGCTCATCGACATAATTTTGTCATGTGACCGTGACGTCATCACAATTTTTCATGGTTTACAACGGTTTAAAATGGAATTAAGAATAAAATTATAAGAAATGACTGTTAGATTTGTTTTCCTATCTATTCGAAATAACATTAAAAAAAATGTGGTGCACTCTTCAGAAATAACTGATGCAAGCTTTACTTAATTGTAGTTTCAACACGGGTAGGCATTTAATTCGTGATTATTTTTGACCGAGCGACAGTGATTAGGACAATTAAGGTAATTTCTATGTCCGATGTGTATTAAGTGTAGAGCGTTTGTGTAGCCTCTCTCCTTTTTGTTTGTAAACAAGCAAACGACTGGCAATGTGATTTTTCAGTGGGAGGAGTTTTGAACAGCCAGCATGAACGGTTATCGTATGTAGGTCAAATATGTCAATTTCGAACTGCAACACATTACAGTCATAATAAACGAATTAGTAACAACATGTGCATCATTCAAGAGTTTGAAAATGTTTTAAATTAATGAAATATGAATGCTAATTTGATAACATTCATTATTCTGCAGATGTCAATATACGCATGTGCAAACAAATTTTATTGGATTTAGAGCATGGGTTTATTCACAAAGCGAAAGAAGCACGTCATATTATAATTTAAAATAACTCGCTCCGCGGGTTATTCAGTGTGCACCCTAGTTTTTATAATATTTCTTCATAGACAGAAAAATTTACAGTCATTCCTAAATAATTTTGTTCCAAGAAAGATAATTCAATAGTATTTTTATCAATTTGTCGGTATCCTTCTTACTTGACTTGACAGTGGTTACAGAGGTACTTTGGGGTATTAGGCTAAGTCTAGATAGTCGTGAAGAGGAGGTATCCTCTTTGTCAGTAGTTTGTTTACCCTTTTTCTCTTTTCTTTATATTAAAGCACCAGTTGAATCTCTTCTTTACATTTTTGACCAATTTTCCCTATTCTTTGTAGTTTAAAATTTTATATCTATTTTGTATCATTATCAGACCATAGCTTAATTTATAGACAGGAACATTCACTCTCGCGTTAAGATCTTAAATCTAGTACAGTATGGGTTGTTCTAGACCAAAACAAATTTACTTTTTATTTGTAAGCAAATTATCGCCATTTTAATGCTAATATATATTTTTTTCTTTTAGCATACGAAGCTGTTCTGATAAGTAATTGTTTTGATGTTAAAGCAAAACTGTTGTTTTATGTTTTGATTTTAATTGTTATATCTTTATTTGAAAACTGGTGAAATGATAAAAGAGATTTCAAAATGAAAAGTCATCCTGTGCGTTATTTTTATATATATATTGTTCCAGCCCGTTCTATAACTGTTTTCTTGATGTTAACGTCAAAAAATATTGGTTATCTGAGATCATTCGAATTTTTTTTATGGGTTTCGTAATGCTTAGTCTTTAGTTTTCTATGTTGTGTCTTGTGTATTATTGTTTGTCTCTTTGTCTTTTTCCTTTTTAGCCATGACGTTGTCAGTTTGTTTTCGATCTATGAGTTCGACTGTCCTTCTGGTATTTTTTCCCCTCTTTTATCTTATCATTCAAAAGTGCCGGACAAAATCCTCAAATACTATAATTCAAACATTGTCTGATATTGTTCATTGTTGTATCAAATTTGAAGATAGATCTCATTTGGTAATGTCACAATCGTTGTAAAGAGGACGGGATCATGGTGACGTCAACTGCAACATATCAACGGCAACTAGTGCCACAGATATTCCATAAGAGTCAATTATCTCTTAATGGTGCCCGTGAAATTTTCGAAAGGATGACTACAACTTTACCAATTGGAACCCTTAATTTAGTAGCTTCCTTGTGAGCAGGAATCCTCTATCAAGGAAAACAGGATATAAACCTATGTAAGTATGTAATATTGTAAAAGAGATGTGTCTTGCGTTAAGGATGTATACCTCTGAGGAGCCAAATAATTTCTAAAATTAAACTTTTTGAATTTATATAGATATCGTAAGATGTGGTGTGAGTGCCAATGAGACAACTCTCCATCCAAATAACAATTTAAAAAAAATATAACCATTATAGGTCTATGTACGGCCTTCAACACGGAGCCTTGGCTCACACCGAACAACAAGCTATAAAAGGCTACAAAATTACTAGTGTAAAACCATTCAAACGGGAAAAACAACGGTCTAATCTATATCACGTGATTACTGAAAAATGGACGTATATTTTTTCTCTCTCAAATCAGTGTTCGAAATTTGATATTTATGTTGGATATATAGACTATGCAAAGACTTTTGATGACTTACAATGTTAGTATATAATGTCAAAAAACAATAGTAAGAAAAGAAAGGATAGAAATAGTAGTGGAAGTGGAACTGATTCTAAACACAACAAACAAAGTAAACAGTCACGGCGAAGAGAGTTAACAGAGTACATACACGACTCAGATATATCGGTGAGTGAAATATTAAATCACACGAACTCAATTTTATATAATTCTGATGACGATCTAGAAAGCAGTATCTTTAGTGAAACATCGAAACCAGATCATAACCCTACGAAAAAACACTCAGAAACAAAAATGGCCTCAGATGCGAAAAATGTGAATAAAAACAAAGACCCTACAGTCTCTGAAAAACTTGATACTATCGTAAATGCTATACAAGATCTCAAAACAAACCAAGAAGGGATGAAACGAATGTTCGAGTCAAAACTTGATAAACTTAGAACTGATTTAATGGCAAATGTAGACAACAAAATTAGAGCACTACGTGATGAGTTATCAGTTGACATTGGTAGTGAAACAAGACGTACAGATCAACTCCTAATTACTGTTCAATCATTACAAACACGTCTAGAGGGCATTGAAGAACACAATAACACTCAATCTGCATTTAACGGTATCGGTGTCTTAAACCCGGTCAATCCGCTTGACAATCCAGAAATTACTATAACAGCCAGCGGCATACCCGTTACAGAAAGTGAAGATTTGCTATATAAAACTGAAAATCTTATCCGCGCACTTGGCGAAGATGTGTTTTCATATGTTCATGTTACCGCTGCAACTCGTCTGCCGAATAGATTTGATGATCGCCCAGGGATTGTAAAATTCAGTCTAAGAAATAAGGATGAAAAGGTCAAAGTTTTGAGAAATAAAATGAAACTTAAAGACAATGAAATTTACAAAACTGTATACATTAAAAGCAGCAAGTCGCGTGTGGAACGTATAATAGAGATGAACGCTCGTGCTGTTCTTAGAAATCTGCCACAGGGTAAATCGTTCCGTGTTGACGCAAATGGTCGTATTAAACCAAAGAACAACCAATCACCGCCAACTGAAAATCAGCAAAATGAAAACGAGAACCCACATCCATAGGACCAGAACCGGCCCATTTCATCTATTAAACTCGGACACATTAATGTTGGGGGATGGACTAGAGAAAATTGTGATTTAAGAAGAGGCATCATCAATGCAATTGAATGTGATATAATTTCGGTGTGCGAGACTCACTTAAAAGCGCAAGACAATATTTTTATGGCGGGTTATAGATGGTTCGGATTTAATAGAACAGAAATACATATCAATGCACCAAAAGCCTCGGGAGGAGTTGGAATCTTTGTGAAAGATCTGATATTTAAAATTTTCAATGTTTCGGTAATTGACAAGTCGGTCGATGGAATACTTGGACTAAAATTCGAAAGCCGCAATACAGATTTCAGTTTTATAGTTTTCGCATGTTATTTGCCTCCTGAAAATTCAAACAGAGGACGTGATGCCCAAGGATTTTTCGCACATTTGCTTGCTCAAATTTACATGAATAATGATAGCGATGACTTTTTCTTCTTGGTGACTTTAATTCACGAATTGGATCCCTGTCCGAACTGTTATTCGAGACCGATGAAATTGCAAAAAGAATCCAAATAGACAAGTGTATTAACCAGCACGGGCATGAATTTATGGAATTTCTAAACGAATCAAAATTTTGTGTACTGAACGGTAGATTTGCCGACGGGGATAATTTTACTTCAATTTCGAAGAAAGGAAAAGCGGTAGTTGATTTCATATGTGTCCCGCAGGATATTTTTCAAGATATAAGTTACTTCAAGGTGTTAACGGTTCAATCGATTGTTGATGACTTTCAATTACACGATCTTATAGGTGCCAAGTCTAAATTGCCTGATCACTCAGCTATTGTGGCGGAATTCAATATCATGCGTCACTGCATCGCAACGCAAACAAAAGAAAAACGCAACACAAATCTTCGTTATAAACTTAATCAGATACCGTTAGATTTTATGACTAGTGATATTCAACGGTCTGCCTTACTTACTTTAATAGAAAACATCGAGCGTTGTAGAGAAACTCAGGATAATATTGATAAAATCTACAATGAATTGTGCGAAATAATTTTTTCAGAGATGAACGATAAAATTCCAAAATTCGAGGATAATAGCTCTAAGAAACGTTACAAACACAGAAAACCGTATTGGAATGACAATTTGATGAGTCTTTGGAACAAGATGTCGATTAAGAAAAAGGAATTCACCCACTGTAAAGGAAATCGTAATACAAGAGCGTCATTACGGAACAGTAATACAAGCCAGAGATATTTTCGATAAAACACTGCGACGAACCGAAAGAACATATAGAAAAATGAAAGCGGTAGATATTGAAGCTATGACTACGAAAAAACCGAACGACTTTTGGGAAATATTCGCAACCTCGGACCGAGAAATCACAAGTCTATACCAATAGAAATTGTCGACGAAAGTGGGAATATAGAAACAGATGAGCAATTAGTGTTGGATAAATGGCGGATTGACTTTGAAAATTTGTACACCGGAAGCAATAGTGACGAATTTGATTATGAACACTATAGAACTGTCATGTCACACAAATATCTACTAGAGACTAACATGGAGGATCCTTTATTTATACAGAATGAATACTTGAACCGAAACATTACATTAGATGAAATCCACGATATCGTTATGCACTCAAAATCAAAGTCGGCCAGTGGTTTCGACGAAATCCCATACATTGTACTGAATTTCCGATTGTGATAGAGACTATATTAAAACTATTTCAACTCATTTTGGACACTAGCCTTATACCGTCAATTTGGAGAAAATCTGTGATATGTCCGATACTTAAAGATCCTTCATCGGATGCACGAATGCCTATGAACTACAGAGGTGTAAGCTTGTTGTCTTGCATAAGCAAATTATATAGTGCTTTTATGAATAAAAGGATAACATTCTACTTAGAAAACGAGGACATACTGGCAGACGAACAGAACGGCTTTAGGAAAGATCGATCTTATGAGGATCACATTTACACACTCAATTCTATCGTCCGCAACAATAAATCACTCTTTGTGGCGTTTATTGACCTCAGAAAATGTTTTGACTTCATAGACAGGGATATGATGCTATATAAGCTACTTAAAAACAACATTGATGGCAAACTGTATAACTCTATCAAAAGCATTTATCAGAATTCCGAATCCTGCGTCCGATTAAATGGCAAGCTTACAAGTTGGTTTGACTGTAAATCCGGTGTAAAACAAGGGGACAATTTATCACCAACACTTTTCTCTATATTTATTAATGATTTGGTTAATGAACTGAACGATCTAGGTGTAGGAATCGATTTAGCTGATAAGAACTTGTCAGTTTTATTGTACGCTGATGATATTGCACTGATAGCTAAATCAGAATTGGACCTGCAGTGTATGTTGGATAAACTTCATCGGTGGTGTAAACAATGGCGAGTCTTGATTAATACTGACAAATCGAAATGTATCCACTTTCGAAATGGGAAATCCAAACAAACAGAATATAATTTTAGTGTTGGTAGAAATTCTTTAGAAATAGTGAATCAGTATAAGTACTTAGGTGTAACATTTAGCTATAATGGCAGTTTTCTATTAAATGCGGAAATACTTGCTAAAAGTGCTGGCCGAGGACTTGGACACATAATTGGTAAAATACACGGATTCAAAGACTTTGGATATAAATCGTATGAGAAATTGTTTAATTCTTGCATTGTTCCTATACTTGATTACTCGTCTGGTGTATGGGGGTATCGGAAATATCAATCAATAGACAACATTCAGAATCGAGCTATTCGGTACTATTTGAGAGTTCATAGGTACGCACCAAATCTTGCTATACACGGAGATATTGGTTGGATCCCGAGTCAATATAGACACTGGAAAAATATGGTTAGATATTGGAATAGACTAATTCGATTTGACAGAAACCGCATTACAAGAATAGCATTCGACTTTGATTATGAACGATGTGAAAATAATTGGTGTAGCGATTTAAAGGATATTTTCTACAAGCTTGAATTAGGACATTATTACGAACTGAAATTACAGGTTGATATGTCATTGGTGGAACTTAACATTTCTCGTTTTTATTCAGACATTTGGAGTAATTCTATCGAAAGCGTCTCAAAATTACGTACCTATAAGACATTCAAAACTATTTTCGAAACTGAACACTATATTGAATTAAATTTAAGTAAAATTGAACGGTCGTACTTGGCACAGTTAAGATGTGGAATTTTACCATTAAGAGTTGAAACAGGCAGATATTCAAGTGAAAAACCTGAAGAAAGACTTTGTATTTTTTGTAATCTTCAAGAAGCCGAAACTGAACTACACTTTATCTTTAATTGTCCGCTTTATTTGAATTGTCGAAATAACATTTTTGGTGAACTTTTAACTACAGAACTCTTCTTAGATCTGAATCATGAACAAAAACTGAACATTTTAATGTCTCATCACACAAGAAAATTAGCAAAATATATCGTTCGTGCATTTCATATCCGACGTCAGGTGCTATATAATCTATGAACATTTAATTTTTGTGTATATTTATTCTAACTTTTTGAACTTTAATTTCAAATGATTTGAGAAATTGTGTATATATACATGTATAACGTGATTATGTTTAACCTTACTGATATTTTAAAAAGGTGACTTATAGGTCCAATGGGCCGGGTGTAACTTTGACTATAAACTTTGTAATTGTATTATATTTATGTTCACAAGTCACTATAATAAACAAATTACTTACTTACTTACTTACTATATAAAAAAAATAATAATAATAAAAATAAAAAAATAAAATGGGTTTATATGACTGTAAAACAATAATAGGTGAAGAATAATTATATGGTGTTGCACTTCTTTTTTTGCTACGGCCCTTTGAAAGAACCCAATTCTGATGATTTTTCCATTTTTTATCAATTTCCACCTTTTTGGGGGCTTTTATCGTGAACAAAATCACAGTTCCACAATTAAACTTTTTTCACACTTTCAATAAAGATGAAGTGGACCAAACTGGATAAATTTAACTTTAAAAAAAATTATAGGTAGGTGTAAATTTAAGAAAGTTTTATCATATTTTGATGCTTTTCTGTGATTAACTATGCTATCAATTTCGTCAATTTGTAATTTTTTTGTTTGTTTTAAAAACACAATGCATATTATTTCAATTTCTTTGTTATAAAAGATTGAAAAAATGTATCTCTAAGAAATTTGAAAAAAAAAGTGATACGGGATGTACATGTTTCTGGTAAAATCATTTCTTGTACTCCTTACCCATTTTCGCAACAGTTGCCAAAAGACTGACTTAATAAATAATAAAATTTAAAAAAAAAAAATGTATTACTCAAAAACTACTCATCGTAAATACACATTTTTTTCACAGAGTTAAGTTTTATGATAACATTTTTTAAGTCATCGATATTTTGCACTTGTTTCACATGTTTTTGAAATAATTTCAAAACGAGATTTTTACGAGACTGATATAAACATACTCATGCGTTTTTTTAATTGATAATTGACAACTGAATTCAAGACAGATGTTTTCATCAGGTAATGACAATCTACTGCAGCCGTACAAAGTCAGTGGACATTACCTAGAAGACGAATGGTATCGTCTTAAATAGTCATTCATATTTCTGCAGCGATATCGATTTAGATTTAGATTTTGGGGTCACCAAAGGTTTCTTAACGCCTTTAATTATAAAATAATTCGATAAATTAATCAGGAATAACCTTTATGTTTTGATTTATATAATTGGTATATATCAAACATCGTGTTTTTTCTGATTAATTTTCGAATTACTTTATGAAGGTGTTGAGAACCTTTGGTGACCCCATAGTTTAAGTGTCTTTAAAAAGTACATAGTGAGCAGTGGTCGTTACATACAAACGGTCACCTAAATTGTCCCAGTCAATGATGAATTTAATGTGTCAATCAATGGCCACAGCTACACTGTTTTGAATTTCATTCTATATTGTACACTCACTACAAGACGGTTGGCAATGAGAGCGTTCCAGTCTTACATGGACTTCAAGACGGTAAGTATCTTCAAAAACCAATATTTAACAGCAACGATACCGGTTAAGTGTTACAACGTGTACAAGACTTTTGCATACTAATCAGGAACAGGCAATCTACCGCAGCGGTTTCTATCTATCGGTCAGCTGATTGCAAGACGGACAGTTCATTTGAAAACTGTAGTAAAATCCTGCATCGGTCACTATCAAGAGCTACACTGACTAAAAGACAAAAACTGACAGTACACTACTTCGGAAAAGTACTGATTATTACCAGACAAGTTAGATTCACAAATATGATTTGTTTTACGAATGTATTTATTTTCAAAGCATTTGAAATATGAGGTTTATATCAGCTAGTGCCCCTTTAAGAATCACATAATTAAAAAAAAAGATTCACTCGAACAAATTATATATGAATGGTGATTTACAAGGTATTAAAATGTACTTCTTTAGTTTGGAAATCGGAACGTATTTCGTAGTTTGATTGTGTCTTGTGATCAGGCAATGTTTTTTTTATTTGTGTCCTTAGTCAATATTTTCAAAAGCTCCCTGAGTTTTTGAAATGGTATATAGGGGTAATGGGGATTAGGGATATATGAGATGAAAAATATAGGATCTGAGATAAAGCACGGCAAAGTGGAAAGGTTTTTTTTACCGGAACTTGGGAAATCTAATGGAAAAAAATGAATACATATAAAATTGTAATTACAATTGATTATTAGACCCATAAGGGTCAAGCAATAACAAATAAAAAAATAGATATCTATGTAAAAAGAAATGCAACAAATAGATATATAAGAAAACGTGGTATGAATGCCAATGAGACAACTCTGCATCAAAGTCACGATTTATAAAAGTAAAACATTTGCATACACATTTTACTAAATACTTTGGCTTGCTTTGTTTCATAGCATTTTTTTTTTTTGAAATATTCTCGACTTTAATCGTCCTTTCTACTATTTCTAGCTCGTCTGACATTTTCTCATAAAATTAGTTTGTAAACATGTTATGGTCTTTAAAACCAAACGAGAACAAAACGTAGAGTGTGGGTACTTCACACAGAGTGTGTTTACTTAATGGTCAGGGTGAAATCAGAAAATATTGACAAAAGCCACTGTAAATTTAATCATTGAACGGTTTTAATGACACATATAAATAAGAGATTGTTTTTCGTATAATATTTGAAGTTTATGATACGTGCTACGAGACATTTTCATGAAAGAGAAGTAGGCGACTTTTGACAAAAACAGATTTAGTTTGAAGGTAAGTACTTCAAGAGTTTTATCATGCACATTAAACAATGTAAATTAATTTTGACAACAATCATCGAGTGTGGGACCTGGAGATAGTTTTTGCATTTTTTTTTAAATTTATATTGTTTTTAAATCAGTTGATTGTAGAGGGAGTCAGACCTTTTAAAGCAGTGTTTGGAACAATCCTATTTGTTTATTTCATAAAATGACGTTGTATCATTTTAAGGTCATGTTTTCGATTGAACAGTTCATGTTTTTGTTTTCGAATATAATTGTGTATGTTCAAAACAAGTTTTATTATGACATTTAGTGATGCCATCATGTACGCATGATCTTATGTCTACATCAATTAATTTATATTTTATGGTTTATCGTCAGTAAGTTTTTAGGCGGAATACAACGTTTATTCAATGAAATTCTGTTATTTCAAATTTTCTTTTCACGACATCGAAGGCTTTGTCTTATTTTCTAAATTTACATGACATGACTTTATTTCACATTGGAAAACGTTTAAACTGAACTATTTAAACTATTCAAGAAATTCACATCCTTGTGTGTGTGAACTTTGTAGTGTGTGGATCTCTGATGTAGTATAACGAAATCATAAATCTATCATATTTTAATTCGATTGGGTTCTAACAATAGAGCTCTGTTCTATCTCGAAACCATCAGCCATGTTTTCACTCCCGAAGATGTAAACTGTATTTTTCCCTTATTTGGTTTTGGGGCAAGTAATCCCAAAAATAAATAAAAAGGACATTCCCCTATCAATGTCATTGACGCAAAATTAAACAAAACATTTTTAATTTGCAGAATGCTCTAATTAGCAGTATGTAGTGTTAAATGACACAATTTAATTTTATTGAAATACATAAAACTTTTCGATTTGACAGGTTTAGGATTTAGACCTTGTAAATGAAATACATGAGATAAATTTTTGATGTGATGCTAACAAGCTATATGCTAAACTTTTACAGTACAAACAAGGTTCGGCAAAGAACATAGTTCGTCATATACATTATATTTTTCAACGCAGGCGTTGGCCAAGAGTCCGAGATATTGACGGGTTGTTTATAGAAGATAACAGCTCTCCAATTAAAATATAAATGGAATAATTTGTATAGATTTATTAGAATGCTAGGAAGTAGCCGGAGTCTGTATCTGTCCATGACGGTCCATTACTGTCTTCTATTGTTTGTGGTTTGTTTGTCTATCTCACAATGACGAAAAGTCTTTTTTACTGGTAAATTCTGTAAGCAAAAATCGTTTGTAAGATAGAAGAGAAGATGTGATATGAGTGCCAAGAATTTAAGACAGCTCTCTATTCAAGTCAAAGTTTGTAAAAGTTATCCATTATAGGCCAAAGTACGGTCTTCAACGCGGAACATTAGCTCACACCAAACAGCAAGCTATGAATAGCCCCAAAATTACTAGTGTAAAACCATTCAAACGAGAAAACCAGCGGTCTAATTTATCTATAAAAAAAAACGAGAAACACTCATGAACCACACCAACAACCGACGACTACTAAGCCTCAGATTCATATAACTTCTTTAAAACATGTTTTAATTCTCTTAAACTAGATGTATTTGTATTTCTATGATAATAACGAAAACAATTGTTGCTAAGTAACCATTGATTATTGCATGCAAGTACTTTCAAGTTTCTTCTACTTCCGGTCGTGACACAATTTATCTTTCTTTGTCGATTAACAATTTACCGTTATGATAATGTAAAACAAATATCAATAATTAAATCCAGGTTAAATCAAATTAAACAATCATGATATTTATTCTTGTAATTATATATCTACAAACTAGATTTAGATTTAATTTGTAGCACATGATTCGACCTCTGTTGATTTTAATGATTTTAAATGAGAATTTCTATTTCACAAAAGATTTAACTAACCTTGAATTAACGATAATATTATTCCTAACAACATGGTGGCATTTTCAATTTCCAGTTTTAGTTTTCGTGAGTTAATAATGTATATTTTGATTTAAATCATTTTATAAGGTATTTCTAAATAAATCAAAATCTAATTCAACATATCTATTTTAACTGATTGAACAATAAAGAGAGTTTTAGTAGTTTTAGCTATTTTTAATGGAAATATAGAAAAGCATTATATACTTGTAATGATAAACAAATGGAATTTCTCGTTTTAATGTCATTATTCATAACACGAAATTTTTATTACATATAATGGTCTGTTTGATTCCTTTGTGTTTCAAGAATGCATTAATCATATAAATTCGAACTACAATATATTTAAAAGTTGACGATGTATCCGATTTACTTCTTTCGTAAGCTATAGTATTATTTGATTTATGTAGTAAACTTAGGTAAATGAGCAAAGTTTTACAACTAAACTTAATGGGTATTTTTTTTTTTTATCAAAAATTACCGTTAACGATTTATTTCTTTTTTCATAATTATTGTACACTGTGTTTATCGTGTAGATCTCATAAAACTTAATGTCACTGCGGGAAGAAAGATTCTTTTTATTAAAATACACAACTTTAATTTTCTACATCAAATTTGACACCGTTTGAAACGAATCGGTGAAATCTGATCGGTTAATGAACAAAAGCGGAAAGTACCGTATAACACGCAATTTCCTTTCCTTTGATTTCTAATGATATACCTGCAATGTTACCTGGGATTTAATAACTTTATATATTAACTGACTTTTTCACATTTCGTACTGATATTAAAGTGTTCATTGATATAGAGGGATAATAGGCGAGTTGTTACATTGTTAAATATTCCCCTGTTGTGTCGAGTGGTTGGAGTTACCCTGGAGCAAGGCGAACCTCAATGTAAATCAAGACAGTTTATTTAGTAGATGATAATTTAAAGTTTTAATAATCGAAAACAAAATTATTCCGATTGTGATTTAAAAAGTCATTTTAATATTTCATATGCCCACGGCGAGATTTTACTTTTAAAGAGATAATATTGACATAACGTTTTAATCTTTATATTCTTGTTTTATCAGAACGACGTTAGACGTGTGATCAGACTGCAGTGATAACAAAGTAAACACAAATCTGTCAACACTGTATATCATCATTAAACACTCATGGAGACCAAAGGTTTGAGTGCAGAGGTTTTAAAAGCCCACAACGCAAACGTCAAGAAGACATTGCCAAACATGGGTCCACCGCCGAAGTCTCTATGGGGAGCAATGGCTCCAAAAGACAAGCAGTCCGATTCTAGCAGCAAGGTGTCGTCTGTTCTGGTCAAAGATAGATTTTCCAGACTCCGGACTAAGTTGAAAATGCATAACATGATGGGCGGGTCATTTACAAGGAGTAAAGCCGGATCGGAGATAGTTCCAAGAGGAATTAAAGCATTAGAAAATACATACCGAATGGAACCGCCTGAATCGTCAAAGTTCAACCCGGATAGAACTAATCAGATCATTACCTCGACTTTCGACAATTATTTGAAGGACAGAAAATACGATCCTAAAACATTCCCACAACTGTGCAAAACTTTGGCGGATTTATTAAAGGAGAGAGTGAAGGCAACAGGCCCAAAACGATTTAAAATTGTAACCTCCGTATCCATTTTGGAAAATAAAGAACAGTGTGCCGTTTGTGCCAGCAGGTGTATCTGGGATACATCAGTTGACAATTTCTCAACAGTAACCTATAACGGACAAGATTTCTCAGCGATCGGATCAGTTTTTGCGTTATATTACGAGTAGGATTATCTGACTGAGAAATGATTCAATTTCTGTGATATTTTTAATGGCTGACGTTATATTGTTAGAGAATTAGGGTTTTATGATGAGGAATAACTCAACAAAAATGTAGGTAAATAAATCCGTCCTTTAAAAGATATAAATACCCATCCTTTTCACTGTTATATTAATATCTTATCTTATTTATTTTATAAAATATGTGCATTTAAATGTCATTAAACAAAATGTTCTGTTACTTAGGTTTTGTTTACTTATGATACATCAATGATAAATTTTATTTACTTTTACATTATAAGAAATAGGCTTGGTTTAAAATTCAGAAATCTTTTTTTAAATAACCGACCTATTTATCAAGTTTAAATTAACTATGCGTTGGTTCAATTTGAGAATGCTAGAACAAAACAAATGAAGAATACAGAATTGAAGGACTCTTATAGGAGTAATATCAGGTGCAATATGGTCTCCGGAAATTACATAAAACCGTGGCCCATTAAAAGCACATGGAGCGAATACAAGACGACTGAGTGATAAAACCGTTTGGTGGCCTTCGGCTGTTTTCCGCTCTTTGGTCGGGTTGTTGTCTTTTTGACCCATTCCCCATTTCCATTCTCAATTTTATTGTTCATTCTATTACTTTGGATGACACTTATAAATGATTAAAATCACATGGGGAGTATTTAAATGTATATCTTCCTTCGACAGGCGTTTCTCCCTGGTTGCTGAGTTCCCAATGTAAGTCAGTAGATTGTCTTTGCTTTCACGACCGATTTTCCGTGTCGTAAAAAGTTAATTTATATAAACCTTACAAAATCGTAAAACATTTTTGACAATTAAATGAGAATAGTTAAGTTTGGAACGTCACATGGATCTTTAAAAGATAAAGATATGTGTGAACTATTTTTTGCTTCTACCAACAATACCATTTTACGTTCCAAAGTGTCAAAGTTTCAATTCCTAACAACAGTAGAAAAAAAGAGGGAGGAAAGATACCAGAGGGAGAGTCAAACTCATAGACAGAAAATAACTGACAACACCATGGCTAAAAACAGTTGGTTTTATAGCATAGGTCGTAATTTATTTAATTTCTTTCCATTATCAATTGGTGTCATGCACACTGGGTTACTTACATGAGCCTGTCCAAAGTAAGGAACCTCATACGAGCTATGTTTAACGCGCCAAATTTTTATGTGCCTTTCCCCAAGTTAGGAAACCCATACGTAGTTATATATTTTAACACTCATATTTTTAATAGGCATGCCCCATGGCAGTAATGGTCGTTTGCCATATCTAAATGTTTGGGGTCATTTGCAGATATAGATATGCATGAAGACGTTTGATCGTTGTCAGTGAATTAAGTCGCAAATTGTATAGACTTGGACCTATAGTTTGTCATATTGTGTAGACATCTGTCTTATGTTTTTCGTCCTCTTGTACTGTAGGTGTCTTTTGGAATATTGTATACTAGTACGTTGTTATGTGCGACACTATGGTTTGTCAGATTGTTTGAATGATTGGTTAACTTTATTTTTGTAAAGTACTTAATTTGAAAAGGCGGTGTACGTAAACAGCATTCATTAAAATTCGGAAAGAGTTTTCTTAAATGATACTAGAACACACCCGTGATATCGCGGGTCTGTGACAGAATTAAAGTATATAACTATGCGTATGCCTTATTTTGGTATTGGTATTGTCATCTGATAAAGTCCTGCCGGTTATAAGATGCACAGTTTTCTCTGCTTTCAAAATCTTTCTGTTTGAACCCGTCGCCCTGTAACCTATCAGTTATTGGTAATATTTAAATTTGGAAAACAAAAGGGGACTGGAATGGAGTATTTTGTATTCAACAATATACAGCAAAATTCGAAATACAACGTTTGGTGGTGCGCCTGTCAGATGCGAAACGTATGTGTAGATAAGGTAATATATAGGTAACAGGTGAATATACTATTGGTATCGGTGTCGGATTCGATCCGGAACTTCTTAATTATTGGCAATATTAATCACGTGGAAAACAAAGGGTCCTTGAGTGGTGTAATTTTTAATCAACACCATTGTACTATATAAGTTATATATAAAGTTGAATTCTTTGATTCATCGTTTTTACGTGATGACGGCTGACAAATTGGACCTCGTAATTTTAGTATTATAGATATTGCGTGCTTCCCATTTAGGGATGGCATTTCATCAAAATGAGGGGTTTAGGCATATGATTTTTCTGCTATAAAAAACAATTTCGAATTGAGGAATGCATCTCCTACATGGATAGCCTAAGGATTTGTTTCGGGATATTATAAATCATTTTGACCTTTTTGGTTCTATCAACTCTTCAGCGGTCACATTGTGTTTTCTATTTTTTATTCTATAAATTGATGCAGCTAATGTTAACTTCTGCTTGTGTAAAGTTATTCCCCGAGGATTTTACTAGCCCATTAGTTCATTACTTAACTACTGACATGACAATACATATTTTTTGTTCATGTGCCCTGGTGTTTTTTTTTTTGTCCGGATTTGACTCTACTTTTAGGCTCTTTTTCGTTCTTTCAGCTCTTTCACGTTTGTATATTAATATACTGGTTTTTATTTGTTATCATTTTAGCTTCGAGCTGAGCCATTACTTGCCGACATTTTCATTGGATGCATTTATATTTGATTCAGTTCATCCAATTACTATCACTGGGTCGGTAATTCGGTACTCGGCCAATGTCAGGAAAATACAGATATTGTTTTAATTCCGAACAACGAAGAACGTATACCTTCCACCATTGTCTGGATTGTTTGAATATGTGTCGGTCCTTTCCGGCTCTATTATTTCATCAATGTTTCAAGTTGCATTAAAATTTTAATTTTCAAATAGTTTTGCCTCGAGTATATCTAAAGCGTCACAACTGTTGAAATGCGCATCTGTTGCAGTAAAATCGGCACTGTTCAAGTTATTTTCTTCTTATATACACTAGACAGTATAGCGAGTAGACTTTTCAATCAATAAAACATATTCTGTATGTGCCTGTCCCATGCCAGGAAACTGTAAATCAGTGGGCATTGTCGGTTGCTGTCTGTCATATTTATTTTTCATGAATTATTTTGTAAAAAAAACTCAGGCCGTTGGTTTTCTCGTTTAAAAAAAATCCATTTTTGTCATGTGAGTGTACTTTTGTGCTTACTATATACGGTAGGGATTTTGTTCATTGTTGAAAGCCATACATATAAGTTATCATGCTTTGACCCAACTAAAATTATTAGTTAGACGGTGTCGAAAATTGTTGAACGGTGAGGGCGAAAGCACAATCATTTATGTTTTATAAAAAAAACAAAAAGATGTAGTTTGATTGGCAATCTATAATACTAAAATTACGAAGTCCAATTTTTCAGCCGTCATCACGTAAAAACGACGAATCAAAGAATTCAACTTCATATATCACTAATATAGTACAAAGGTGTAGATTGAAAATTACACCACTCCAGGCCCTTTTGTTTTCCACGTAATTAATATTGCCAATAATTAAGAAGTTCCGGGTCGAGTCCGATACCGATACCAATAGTATATTCACCTGTTACCTATTACCTAATCTGTACGTTCCGCATCTGACAGACGCACCACCAAACGGTGTATTCAGGGTTAATATGCTATATACACGGGTCATAATCACAGGGTTGACACTACTAAATTGTCAAATAGCTACCTATTGTAGTATTTTAATCAGTAAGACTTTCTAAGATAACAAGACTAAAAATGAGGAACAGTTTTCAATTTGTTAGTGGGCATACATAACGTAAAACAGCGAATCAAAGAATTCATCTTTATTTATAACTAATATAGGACAATGTTGTTGATTAAAAAATACTCCATTCCAGGACCTTTTGTTTTTCAAATAATTAATATTACCAATAATTGATAAGTTCCAGTTCGACGGGTTCAAACAGAAAGATTTGAATGCAGAGAAAAACTGTGTATCTTATAATCGGCATGACTTTATCAGATGACAATACTAATACTAAAATAAGGCTTGCGCATAGTAATATACCTTAATTCAGTCACGGACCCGCGATATCACGGGTGTGTTCTAGTGAGACAAAATCTTCTAAAGACACCAAAATGACACAGAAATTAGAAATCATATGCCACCGTATGGCCTTCTACAATGAACAAAGCTCATACTGCATAGTCAACTATAAAAGACCCCGAATTGAAAAATGTGAACAATTTCAAACGAGAAAGCTAAGAGCTTATTCTTGTACAATACATGTATAATAAACTAATTGTTGAAGGCTGAACGGTGACCTATAGTTGTAAATTCCTGTGTCATTTTGGTTTCTTGTGAAGAGTTGGCTCATTGGCAATCATATCGCATCTTCTTTCTTTTCTCTTTTTTTTTTTAAATAAAAACAAATATGTAACATGTGTAACACATCAACAAACGACAACCACCGAATATCAGGCTCCTGACTTTATACTCCTTTTTGTATTATCTGATCGACGATTAAAAAAAAATCTATAGGCATATTTATGGTTATATATGTTAAATTTGTCGTACATTTATGAAAATCGGAAGCGCTTTTCTGAATTACCTTCATATAAAACGCTCAACGTTAGGTATTTGAAAGAAATCAATGAATAAATGTGTTGAAACAAAAGGAACTATTTGTCCTAAATACATGTAAATAGAATAGGCTTAGCAAAAGAAAATCAAGAAACAATCTGACAGCATGTATAATGAAGACTAAGACGATTAATCGATTCATTCCATTCGGCAATCCTCGGTAGAATCCGCTATTTTACGGAATTGGCCGAGTTGAGACAAACGCGATTCTTTCGTTAATTTTGATAATCTAAACGTCCAGTGGCAAACCCAGTTCGATATAATAGTTAACCCAATGGGAAGGTTCTGAAAAATGTCGAAGGTTGGAAATTGAAGTTCTTCTTAGAGGTGTTGCTTTGCTAACGACAACTTAATGATTTGCAGAATTGCCTCTTATTTTAAAAATGTACAGAGAAATCATTTTCGCAATGAATCGGTTTGGTGTCTCTACTGCGTTCGGACTTCGTATTTAAACACCACGAACAGCCTAAAAAAAGATGCTCTGGCAGTATGGATTTTAGGATGATAGGCAGAAGAATTTCAACTGATCATTTTTTGTCTAAATTCAAATTAATCATTAGTTGTTTTAAAGTACGAAACAGACAGTGGTCTACAATAAAGACACAGTTTTATTACGTTCGAACTTAATAACTTATTTTATAAAGAGAGTGACTTATTTTTGGTATTTCAGAATAAACCCACAGTTTATATTTTTTTATTTAAATTTCTATATAAGGCTTATTTTGGTAATTCAAATAAATCAACCGTTTACATTTTTTCAAATTTTTACTACTTAATTGAAGAGATGAATGACTCACAAGTTTAACCGACTTGACATACATTATGTGGTTTTCCTTTAATACAGTTATACTCTTATAATGTTTAACGAGTTTTAAATGTACTAGTTTACATTCCAGTTATATTTGATCTACCAATTACCCTACAATAACAAGCTTTATGAAGACCATCATAACCAAGTGATTATATTAAAGGTGTCAGTTCATTTTCTGTGTTTAATGTCTTTAAAATCACCTATAATAATTAGATCCTGTTCTAACAGGTCCTGATCTTTTACCTTGTCATTCCGCATTTGTTTTTATTTACTTCTCACTTATCCGTCTGTTTCTTTTCCAATTAAATATTGATTTATTCACACGAACTATTTGAATTATTTTAAATCATTTTACGGTCCCGGTATTACTTGAGAGGACACTTGAATAAAAAAAAGATTAGATCAAGCAGAAGTTTAAATATCACCCCATTTTATGTGAATATATTCAAATCTGTGACTCTCCTATTAAATTGCATGTTGAAATTTTAATTAACTTTTGTTTTCCATTATTGAGGGGGAGGACAGGGGTAAGGGAGACAGGGAGAAAGGGGGTAGGAGAAAGGAGAAAGGAGAAAGGGGGTAGGAGAAAGGAGAGGAAGGCTGGGAGAAAGGAGAAAAAGTTGGAGAAAAAAATAAAATATGAAAAAATAAAATATCTCTCTTTTTTCCGGTAAATTAAAAAAGAAAAAAAGGAGAAGAGGGGTAGGAGAAAGGAAAAGAGGGGTGGGAGAAGGGAGAAGGGTACCCCCTGTCCTCCCCCTCATTATTCTCATGATGGTAAACAAGTCATATTCCCAATGTTCATTTAAGACTAAAACCCAGTAAAGAATAAAGGTATATAAAAATGTGGGGTTTAAAGAATAGAGAAAAAATGGCCAAAAATATAACGAATAGGGAAAAGCGGTCAAAAAATATAATAAATAGTAAATAATGGTGTAAAAAGAATAATGAACAGTGAATAATCAATAATCAACGAAATTAACATCGTCGTCGCAGGTAAAATAGCGATAACTTGACCAGTTTACGTCATTGTGGGTCACCTCAACTCGATTGCTTTTCTCACTTTCGCTGTGCCTGCTCAATCGAGAAAATCAATCTCGTTGAGATGATCAATGATAAACTATTAGTTTATACTTCTGGAATTTTGGAATTACATTATAAATGTTTGCTTCCTTATTTAAGGTTGCAGTATTCCTTTTTTAATCCTTTTATGGTATAGGTATGTACTATGTGTATGGGCAATCGTCTTTTTTCATGGGGTTAAATGAAAACATTGGTATTTTGTAAGCGTTCATATCGCTGAATCAGTGATGGCTTATATGGGACAGTATTAATTGATATATTTATATTAAAAAGAAAAGAATATAAGAGGGAGTTGAGAAGGTCTCAGATATGGCGTACCTGCATTGGAATGAAAATGTACATGTGTAAGGTATATATATATATATATATAGTTGGTTTGAATTAACAGCAATACGCTACGTGCATGGTACTAGTAAAAACTATTTTCAAATGAATAAATTGGCCCTGGAATGAGCTGTAAATGGTAACCAGTAGTCAGAGTCCTAGGAGATGCATGTGACACATGTTTAAGCCAATAGAGGGATTTAAGAAATGTGTATGCAACTGTGAACTCACTTGACTATAGGTTCCACAGTAGTCACCATTGTGTTATAACCTTAATGACTATAAAAACAAAGACGTAAAGTCAACAAATAACCCGTAATTAAGAAAATAAACAAAGTCAGTACCTATAATCTATATTTCAAGACCATCGTGTATCATTTGTAAAGTTGATGCGGAATATCTATCAACAAGGTAAAAAACGGACTGGTCTTTCACTCCATGTTTTAAAACTAGCGTTGTAATACAAAACTGGTTACCTAAAGCGTGGCGGCCACTTTATATTTGTTTCACAGAAGCCGGAGTACCAGGAAAGCACCACTGACCATCGGCAGAAAAACAGGCACTCTAAATAGTGTTGTTACAAAGATATGCACAATGATCTGCAATCTGTTGATAATCTGTATCATGACATTGCACAAGGTCATGCTTTTCTCTGACTGTTTATTACGTCTTTACACTAAATCCATCGGATGTTGGATGTGTACTGATTGATAATTTAGTCTTAGATGTTTGATTTTTTTATCAGTTATTATTGACTTTTAACTAGCTGTCAGTAACTGCGAGAACTCTGCCATGTCCACTCTGTGTTTTTGTTAGATGTATTTATATGTACATCCATCTAATGAGTTAAGAATTTTCATCTTATTTGTATAGCTCGTTCTTATGTTGTAATGTTACACCGCTATCCCGGGTTAGGTCGAGGGTTACGATCCCGCTTACATGTTTAACCCCGCCATATTCTGTTTTTATGTGCCTCTCCCAAGTCAGGAGACTGTTATTCAGTGGTTGCAGCGTGTTGCTTTGTTGCATATTTGTTTTCGTTTATTTTATTGTGCACTACTCTGGATCCTAGTTTTCTTGTTTATGTGACCGTCGACAGTCTTTGGAGGTCATCTCAATAATTAATTAAATAGCGTCTAGGCTCAAATACACACGAAATTCTGATATACTACATTGATATAACTGTTTATTTTACACGTATCGTAATATGAATATACGTTTAAGTATGTTAGAAATTAATTATGAGAATTTGAATCAAATCGGAAGAAATGATATATTACATACTACAAATTTTAAATGTAATAGTAAAGCGGATAATATATTCATTCAGTGAAATTGTCAGTTTCACGGATCAATAGTACACCACAAAGTAGAAAATTAACTATAAACAGAGATACAAACTGTCGTTTAAATGAGATAGAGAAATAACTGTGATGTTACATTTAAAAGCCATTATTGACATGCTATAACCAGGATATAACTATAAAATATTAATTCACATGAAAGATGCAAAGGAGCAAACGAAATACTAATAGAAAATGGAAAATCATAATATTGAAGTATTTAAGGTAATGTTTTATGGGTTTGTTATTTCAGTAACATGCACTTTAAAAACCATATGAGTGAATTGAGATGTGGGGTGGTCAATATGTCAATAAAACAGCACTCTCACTACAAAGAAATAACTAAGAAGGCATCTAAAGGTTACAATACTGTCTTCAACACAACAAGTGTATATACCAAGCCCATAAACATCCAGAATGATCCAGAATGTAGTAAACAAGGTACCGACAACAATAGATCTGTCATCATGACTGAATTTCCTCCAAATGACAAAACATATAAACTCATCATAGATACCAGGATTAAAATTCATAATTACGCCAGACGCGCGTTTCGTCTAAAAGACTAATCAGTGACGCTCGAAAAAAAAAATGGTTATAGGGCCAAGTAGAAGAGCATTGAGGACACAGGCACTTGTCTCAAAAAAAAATTCTATATACCTTAATATAAAACAAGGTACTTAACTAAATTTTTGAATAATGACACCCAGTCCCAATTTCCCGTTATTTTTTTTATTTCTCGGTTGTCAAACCTACTTAAAACTTAATATGCCGTAAATCTAAATTGATTTATCTACACAATGGTGTATGACACGACTATCATTGTTGTCGGGATCATTAGTAGCAGGCCTCAGAAGTCGGTCAACGGGATGTTTTATTTGCATTCGTCTCAATGTTTGGCAACACCCAGCCCGCAGTGATTGAATTATTATAAAAAATTATTAAAATAAAAACTGTCGGCTTCCCTCTGAGTATGTATTATTACCTTTATTGTAAATTCTTTACAGATTATGTGAAACAAACCCAAATAAGTTTGTTATGAAACACACGTGTACACAACGACACTAATGTAGAGTTATTAATTGATCAAAATTTCCCACATTTATTTTTAGCCAGACGATTGACCAATGAGAAACCAGTATAAAATTACATGCGGGCTGGGTGTTGCCAAAAAATGAGACGAATGCAAAAAAACATCCCGTTGACCGACTTCTGAGGCCTGCTACTAATGATCCCGACAACAATGATAGTCATGTCACATACCATTGTGCAGATAAATCAATTTAGATTTACGGCATATTAAGTTTAAGTAGGTTTGACAACCGAGAAATAAAAAAAATAACGGGAATTTGGGACTGGGTGTCATTATTCAAAAATTTAGTTTAAGTACCTTGTGTTATATTAAGGTATATAGGATTTTTTTTGAGACAAGTGCCTGTGATTGAGGACCAAAAATATATAAAAATATTACAAAACATGTACACAATGTATAAAGAAATAACAAAACATATACACATGAATGTATTTATAAAGAAATATCAAGACATATACACAGTGCATAAGAAATACCAAAGCATACTATACGCAATTTACATAATATATAAAGAAATGTCAAACCATATATATAAACGATGTATTAAGAAATAACAACACATATATACCAAATCAATCAAAAAATAACAAAACATAACGAGATTCCTCAATTAGGATCATGATCATTAAACTCCTTTTCCAATCTTAACTCTCTTCTCTTTAGGTCTCAATGAGGAGACTTATTAAAGGTTAGATAAAGGACTATGAAAAAAAGAAATACTATCGTTTTAAAGGTGTGATCGCCAGCCGGAACTGAAAGGAAACTTAAAACTTGCAGTGTATTTAAATTTTTCATATGATTTAACAGAAATGAAAAAAAAACTTTCAACAGGTTGGTCCCAGTCACCCAAATGAGTTATTTTATCTCAAATGTATATTAATGTACTTTTCAAAAACAAAACACATATATCTCAAATGTATATAAAAGTACTGTCAAAAACAAACCACATAGAGAATAACATAAATATATCGGTTTTCAGTTTCTGGAAAAATTGCTTATATTGATCTTAACATTATAATCAACTGCAACAGGACGATTAACTGTCATAACTTTTTACAGCGTTTTCCGAGGATATGGTGGGTTAAACCTGGTTGTACAGCTAGCTAAACCTCCCACTCGTATGATAGTTGTCAAGAAAAGGTCTGTTGTAATGACAATAATAGATGAGCAACCCAAACAGAAATTGACTATAATGTCTAGAGGTAACATACATTTGTATCTACTGCAGGTTATATAAATGTATTTTCAACCCGGTCACATACTAAATTAAGTATATCATTCTATTTTTCTATCAGCTTAGATCAAATTAATCTCTTACCCATACAAAAATGTAATGTTTTCATTCCGTGAATATGATTTTACAAATCAATACAAAATTTTATGATAAATTAATTATCAATTTTTAGATGTTGACGTTCCCTTGTCATCATCTTATTGGGTTTATATATCCCAACTTGTAGATTTTAGCAAGAGAAATTTATGTATTACTAAAAAAATATTACACCAGGGTTTTCGATATCACAAACTGGTCAACACATTTACCAAATTTTATCACCGATATAAGGAAACAATTCGTAAATGTAACTCAACATACAGACATCTTATACGTTCAGGTATTTCACATCCATTTTTTTATAGTAATATTATTTACAAAGCACAAACATGTCAGTATTCACCTTAAAAGCTTACTAAACCTTTACGAAGACATATTAAGAAGGGATATATTGCATATTTTGGCTTTAATATTGTTTAACTAATAGAGTCTTTGCATCGGCACTAATATAAAAAAAAGAAGCTGTGGTATTATTGCCAATGAGATAACTATCCACTCAACCAAAAAGACAAACACATTTATTTTTTAGAAAATAGTTGTAGGCATGACACGGGTTATGTTCTCATATATTTTATGATAGTATGATACTAAACCCCTAACGGGAGGGATTGTGCCTGATATTCATATGATGAAGACATAATCTTTCAATCAGTTTAATTGAGGTCTGGAGCTGGCATGTCAGTTTACTGCTAGTAGTCTGTTGTTATTTATGTATTATTGTCATTTTATTCATTTCATTTTGTTACATCTTTTGACATCGGACTCGGAATTCTCTTGAACTGAATTTTAATGTGCGTATTGTTATGCGTTTACTTTTCTACATTGGCTAGAGGTATAGGGGAGGGTTGAGATCTCATAAACATGTTTAACCCCGCCGCAATTTTGCGCCTGTCCCAAGTTAGGAGTCTCTGCCCTTTGGTAGTCTTGTACGATTTTTAATTTTAGTTTCTTGTGTAAAATTCGGAGTTAACTAATATAAGACGTCCATTATCACTACAGTATATACTAGTATACATATTTTTTAGGGGCCAACTGAAAGACACCTACGGGTGTGGGAATTCTCGCTTCATTGAAGACCCATTGGTGACCTTCGGCTGTTGTCTGCTCTATGGTCGGGTTGTTATCGCTTTGACACATTCCCCATTTCCTTTCTCAATTTTATCTCTTAACTGCTATTACAATGGATTATGAGCTAGTGGTACTCACACTGATCTACCTACTCAAATTACCCAATACTACACGAAAACGAAACGTTTCTCCTATCCTTCAGAAATTCTATTGATCAACCGCCTTACCATTCTTATCATTTCATTCATTCTTAAAAAGAAACTGGCTATGCGGTGTATACGAAAGTTCTATTTACTATAAGCGAGACAACCCAGTATTCGAATTATCTTATTGAATCGGTAAAAAGTGCAGCCAAGATCACGACACGTACAGTGTCCGGCTGAGATACATAAATTAATTAATATGTTTTACTTCAAGAAAATAATCCCAATAGTTAAAACTTATCTTCCTGAGATTCCTCAAAATAATAATGATTTGTTTATATAGTAAAGAAAATACTGTAATGATGTATAGGTATAAGAAGATGTGGTAAGAGTGCCAAAGAGACAACTCTCCATCCAAATAACAATAAGAACAACAAAATTATGAGTTGGTAAAAAAATATTTCCGTTCACCGTTTATGATTGAAATAAACAATTAATTTCCTCTGTTTTTTAACAGATATATCATGTTAAGGAGGGGTATTTGCGACAATGGTTGCCTTTTTCGAGATACAGACTTCAGAAAGTAGATTTTTTTAATCGAAACCTTGCTAGAATCAAAGATAAGTTATTAGGACAGTATTTTTTAGTCCAAAAAATATAGGTTCCCGTTGCTTTTCTTAGCGTATTTTGTACTTATCTCCTATGCCTATCAATTTTGCCCTTAAAAATACGTGTCTTGCCCTACCGTTGAAAAGTCATCACAGTGCCTTTAGAGCTACGGAATAATTTTTATTTTGCCTTTTGTATAAAGCAGAGTGCACGAAGTCTCTAATAATACAAAATAACTGGCGCACATATCGACCAATCAGGATTCGCCATATTCTTAATTCTGAATACCATATTATGCTCATAAAATGGCTGCGCCCATAAAATCTAATGGTGTATTGTAACCTTATACTGTATACCTTACAACAAAATTATTTTCATTTACCAGTGTGTACATTATGTCATATATCATATAGATCATAAGATCCCTTTTGGCCCCAAAATATAGCAGTTCTACAAAATTGTTTAAATGTAAACTTTAAGCTATTTATTGGAAAGAAGAATACTTCTGCTACATAAATATGGGCTGTTTTTAACAATAAATTGCACATATATCGGGTAATAGCATCATTGAGGCCAGCTGAAGGACGCCTCTGGGTGCGGGAATCCCTCGCTACATTGAAGACCTGTTGGTGACCATCTGCTGTTGTTTTTTTCTATGGTCGGGTTGTTGTCTCTTTGACACATTCCCCATTTTCATCCTCAATTATTATGTTAAATTAATGAAACCTTCACAATTTTAACGTTTGAGTTTAATTTTAGACGGTTTCCGTCTTTAATGGAAGTGACTGCATTTGTGTTCATTTTTTAATATTTTTAAAAATGTAAGTTGTATTTGTCAATACTACAAACCATATACAAAGGTTAAGAGTAAACACAGCTGCGGCCACAGTTTTTTTTTTTTTTACAAAAACCATCTGAAAATGACATATTATGGCATATTTGATAGTTTGTTTATATTGAAGCTTGAATTTGATCGTCTGAAATGACTAAATCAGTTCAAATCTTTCACATAAACTAATTGAAGCGTCTGAAGTAGACACTTTTAAAAGTGTCTATAAAGTGTCCAAAATCTTTCTTCAGATGAGTTTAAAATTTGAGGCCAAAATCGGCCCTTACCAGATCTACTCCTTTATCGCTCAGACTATGTTCACTTGTGTCAATATGTCTTTTGATTGAGTTTAGCCATTTCAATTTATATTCTATAAAGTGCATCTTTCTATGTTGTGATGTTACACTATTTTTTTAAGATAAGGGTGAAGGTTGGTAGCTGTTAAAAGGTTTAAACCAGCTGCATTTGTTTGCACCTGTCCTCAGTCAGGAATCTAACTTTCATTAGTTGTTGTCTTTTGATGTGGTTCATAACAAAATTGAAAACAACACGTTTAATAATTGCATGCGTCCAAAGCGCTTTTCTGGATTAATCTTCATCGGGAACGCTGAAAGTCAAACAAAGAAAAACTTTGCCTGAAAAACCTTAGTTTCCTCATAATTTCAAAAACGGACGACAATTTTAGAAAGGTTTGTTAAATCAGTACCGCAGTACTGACTACTGAGCAGATTATACCCTCGGTGACTGATAGTCCACCAGCAGAGGTATCGACCCAATGATGTGAAAATTGAAAACAACACGTTTAATAATTTCATTCGGCCGAAGCGCTTCTGGATTTACCTTCATCAGAAACGCTCAAAGCCAAAGATAGAACCGAAACCGTTGAAGAGCTATATGTCAAAAATACCTAAAATAAATAGCCAAATTTATATAAAGCTAACTGTTACTCGTTTCTCGTTTTTTTTAACAGATATATCATGTTAAGGAGGGTTTTTGCGAAAAATACCAGTCGAGAGGGATGTTAAATTTCGCGAGCCGTAAAGCGATGGAAATTCATTTTCAAGACTGATATGAACTTAACTCCGTACAGTGATCGTTTTCGTTCCAGAACTATTTTGCTTTACTCCATCAATCACTGCCACCCAGCTGGAGTTATAATATATTATCAACCAACTAAGTTGTACACATGTCCCCATTCAAATGCATTAATCGTCAAAATAAGGGGGGGGGGGGGGTTCAAACCCCCGAAATTCCCCCTCTGGATCTGCCGCTGATCAGGGTTATTCAGGTAAAAACATATCATACTGGACATTGTGATGTGAATATATTTGCTACCGGTATGTGATCACAAATTCTTCAGACAAAAAGCACAAGTTGGAACTCTTTTTATTGTTGTAAAATTTTCTAAGACAAATTCCTGCTTGATCAGTCTACCAAAAGGATACTTTCCCTCAAAAGTCCAGCCGTGTTTATTTTCTTGTTAGCATTACAAAAAGTGGGTTGAACTTTAAGGAAATACCAGCTGTCAAATAACCCAAGTAGAAGAAAAAGTATTTGTACTGCTCATGTCAGACTTTTCAAAGTCAGATTTGAATACGTCTCAAGTCCTACCAGAGTCCAGTTGAACTCCTGTTGAAATTTTCATACCAGGCATCATGTGCTAAACAAGAAAACATTTTAAAAATAAAAGAGATGAGGTGCAATTGCCAATGATTCAAATATCCATCAAAGTTCAATTGAACTGGATATAAGTATTATAGACAATAGTATACATGGTCTTCAACAATGAGATAAACCCATGCCGTATAGTTTGCTGTAAAAAGCCCTGACATGGAAAAAAATGAAACAATTCAATTGAAAAAACTAGCGGCTTAAGTTACAAAATAAGAATTTACTAATAGTATATATGACAGACATGAACCAATGAAAACCACTGAACTACAGGCTATAAGGACAGGCACATAAAGAATGTAGCAGATCCCTATTTCTTTACAAATCCTTAAAGTTGTGTCCATATCGCCTTTTCAGAATCTAAAGGACAATGGGTAACTAAATTTTTTATTGTACACCAAAATGAAAATAACATCACATCATTAGTTGAATTTCATTTGTTTAGAACGTTTGAAACCAATCACATTGGTTTGGTGTGCACTTTTTAAAGTATTACCCAGGTTGCATTAGATTCTAAAATGGTGAATCTTAACTGACTGAGTATCTGGATTTTCGGTTTAGTCATACGTCTGAATAATCCTGGAGTGCAAACTTAAAAGTCATGATTTTGTTTTTCTCATAGTAATGTAGGACAAGATTTAGTTATAGTTAAAGATAATTTACACATAACACAACTCAAAGATCAGTTTCTATTTTCTTTAAAAACCACCTTACAATCAATAATTAGTTTTTTGCATTCAATAAAACATGCTATTTCATATTCCAGCTTGTATTTCAAAATGAAATAAAGGTTATATAATGTTCAAGAATACAAATTGATTCTAATGATTTCTCCTTTCTAAGAAATGGATAGTAGAAGAGGTACTTAGAATAACTGTCACTGCCTATACATTTCTATAAATAAAATTGAAGTGTGAAAAAAACTTCCTCCCTGGTACGAAGTCAGATATATCAGTACGGCTATGCTGCTAGTAAGCTATCCAAACACCCATGCATGCACTCATTTATCATAAAATTCCGTGAGGGCCAAATCAGTCAGTAATAAAACAGCTCATGCCTTATAAATAAAATACTATTTTAAAAAGATATAAGCAAACAAGTATATTTTTAAGTATAAAACACTTAGAAAAGATAATTACTAATAAAACATGATATGATCAAACTGTCGTTAAATTTTCATTTTCTAAGAGATGTTATCAATTTATTTCCTTCCTTGTTTTGTGTAATTTGCTAAAGCAATTATCTTTTGTTTATATGTAATATACAAAGGATCAATGAAATGAGTTTCTACACATAAAAACATTTCAGTACACTGCCAAATACTTTTCTCAACAGATGAAGCAACAACTACATCTTTGAAGAACAAAAAATGAAATAACAGCTTAAATTTTCATTCAGAAATTATATTTTACAATAAGGTACTCATACATTATACGTAACTGCAAAATAAGTAAACCCTTACGGGGTTATTAGGCAAACATTACATTACAGTTTCTGAAATTACACAAAGAAGTGGATGTCTTGCACATATCACGCTTTACCATAGAAAAAGAAACTATACCTGAAAGTTCCCTCTACTAAATTACTGAAACCTGTCATTATGCATCATGGTGTAAATTTGTTACATCCAAAAAGGTTAATATGACAATTATTATACTAAAGGGGGCGGGGGTCACATGACGGTCTCTTATTGTAGGTGTTATATACTGTATGTTCAGTTTACATGATTGTACTTTGAGTCGATTATGAACTAATGTATTAAACACAATTACAATTTTCCTGCCAATATTACAATTTCGGACGGAAATCTTGGATTTATAATGATTTTCGTGTTTTTTCATCCGATAAGGTTTGCAAGGGAAGAGGGTCAAATTCATACAGGGTGCCTTATCCCCCTGAATGTACAAATTATGATTACATGTATTAATTGAACTTCCTTGGTCTTAAGAACTACATGTGTACTGTGCTGTATTGTCATGATAGTTCTATTAGAAAACTAATTCTAATTTAATTAAAAACCAATTCTTCAGAGAACAATTAAAGGTCTTTCCACCTCGATAATAAGAATGAAAATTAAAAAAAGATGTAAGAAAATGTCCCTCCTTGTTGATGTAATTTGGTGCCTAGAACTGATATAAAAAAATAAGATTAATAGGTATATGCAGAAGACTTAATTGTTTTATAATGAACAAGAAGAATTTAAAGCAAAGATCAAAATCTAGAACGTCAAGTTGACCTTTGACGTGACCTCAATTTCAAGGTCATAGGTCAGTGATCTCAAATCAAAAGACTCCAGGTCAATCACTTATATGGTTGTGGAGAAATACCGATTTCAAATACAAAAGGGGAGAAAACTCCTATAAGGGTTGACCAAAACACTTCGACTTAAATGGGTTGAAGTTGCGCCTTGTCGTAAACAGTTATTTTGAAAACATATCATATCATTAACTGTTACAGTTTCATTTGAATATTGATTACAAACAAAATTGAAATTTTAGAATATGATCGTGACCTTTGACATTGCCATTAATTTCAATGTCATAGGTCAGTAACTCAAATCGGAAGGGCCCGAGGTCAATCTCTTGTATGCTTGTGGAGAAATAATGATTGCAAATACATAAGGAGAGAAAACTCATATAAGGGTTAACCAAAACATTTTCACTGAATGGGGTGAAGTTGCGCCTTAATGTAAACAGTAATTAGGCAAACATATCTTATCATTAATTGTAACAGTTTCTTTTAAATAACGATAACAAGCAAAAAAAAAATCAAAATTTATAGCATGACCTTGACCTTTGACTTTGACCTCAATTTCCTTCCAATGGACCAAGGACTTCATATCAGGTCCGAGACCACAATACAAATATAGTCCCTAGTGTTAACAGTGGGTTACTTGCCAATAATTTGTATACCCCTTCCAAATTTATTTCTCCATGTTTAATGCCTCAAATTGTAAGTAGGGGGCTGAAATTACACTGTAAAAAAATTTGGGTCCAGAATTTTACAGAAAAGTAGTGATTTGGTCCAGCTGAAAAAGGTTAAAAATTAGCACTTCGGAAGCTGTCAAAAGATTTCAAGATACCCTAAACACAAAATTGTCCATATTTTGAGTTAGAGGCGATGAAGTTTTCTATAATTTTGATATAATTTGTCCCAAAAGTAGTACAACACACTGTAAAAATTTCATTAAGAAAGCGCAGGTGGGATTTTTTTAATTTTCATTTATGTTCTAAAAGAAATGCACTACGAATTAATTGTGTTCTCGGACCTAAGAGGTGAAGTCTGTAAATATAGAATCTGTACTTTAGCAACTTCCCTAAATGTTTTGGTGGTGTCAATTTGTCAAATAGCATGAAACTAAAGGATTTTAACCTTTTTTTTTATAGAATTTCTGCAAAATTGACCAATTTTGGCATTTTATGGTCAAAATAGGCATTTTAAGGCTTTTTCAATACTGATGCATACATGGCATCCTGACTTTCTATCTGACAAGTTTTCATGTGTCAATACTTGTGTGTCTATGCCTTTATCTAGTTCTTTTACTTGTTTATGAACTCAGAATCTACAGAAAAGAAGATTATCTCAGACAATATGTACAAAATGTGTTGTATAAATGACCCTTGTCTAACGCCCTGTTTGGATGAAGTCAAAAGTGGGGTTCTTGGTACATAAAATTTGAAGTTCACAATAAAGACCTCACTAAATTTGTATCAAAGGCACTTTACAATGTCTATTGTACCTGTTCCATCTCACATAATATCTTTCTTTTCTTCTGTAGGATAGCAAGTGGTTTAAATATAAGCCTGTTGAGACTAAAATTGCATTCAAGTTTTTCATTAAAAAGGCAGAAATCTTTGTACCAGACCATACTGTCTGTTAGAAAAGTTAATTACAAGAGCCTTTTTGTGCTCAGATTTGTTGTATCATGTCACATGAGTATAGAAATGATAAAAAAAGACACAATTTTTTATTTCTTATAGCCTCAATATGCATTTTTTAATGTAAATATGTGGCACGGCCTAAATTGACCCTTATTTTTTTCCAGTCTTACTTGGCTTAAGACCCTTTTAAACTAATATGATATGTTATTTGTGACTTTTCTTTCCATTTAAAGTACATTCAATACATATGTAAGGATTATTTATTACCAAAAAGCTTCACAAATTTAAAATTACTGGAAAATATTACATCTTCATGTAAGGCCCCCTTTCATTGAAAAATCTCAATTTTTAGGCCCAGGCTGATATAAATTTGACTTTTGAATAATTGTGCTAAGTCTGATAAATCAAATGAGTACTCCATTGCTTTTAGTACATAATAAATGATATATTAGGGCATTTAAAAAGTATTTTTTTGCAATGTTTTAATTTTCAAAGCCCAAAATGTTGATAGTTGAAATTATTCAATTTTAACGTCAAAATTTAACACGCAAAGATGAGTATAGAATTTAACATATTGTCTATAATATATATCCTATTGTTACGAAACTTTGCAAGCAGTGTTATAATTTATTTAGCTTTGGTCATACCAAGTTTTTTTAAGATTTGTCAACTCTTTCTATCCTATTAGGTGAAGTCTGTAAATATAGAATCTGTACTTTAGCAACTTCCCTAAATGTTTTGGTGGTGTCAATTTGTCAAATAGCATGAAACTAAAGGATTTTAACCTTTTTTTTTATAGAATTTCTGCAAAATTGACCAATTTTGGCATTTTATGGTCAAAATAGGCATTTTAAGGCTTTTTCAATACTGATGCATACATGGCATCCTGACTTTCTATCTGACAAGTTTTCATGTGTCAATACTTGTGTGTCTATGCCTTTATCTAGTTCTTTTACTTGTTTATGAACTCAGAATCTACAGAAAAGAAGATTATCTCAGACAATATGTACAAAATGTGTTGTATAAATGACCCTTGTCTAACGCCCTGTTTGGATGAAGTCAAAAGTGGGGTTCTTGGTACATAAAATTTGAAGTTCACAATAAAGACCTCACTAAATTTGTATCAAAGGCACTTTACAATGTCTATTGTACCTGTTCCATCTCACATAATATCTTTCTTTTCTTCTGTAGGATAGCAAGTGGTTTAAATATAAGCCTGTTGAGACTAAAATTGCATTCAAGTTTTTCATTAAAAAGGCAGAAATCTTTGTACCAGACCATACTGTCTGTTAGAAAAGTTAATTACAAGAGCCTTTTTGTGCTCAGATTTGTTGTATCATGTCACATGAGTATAGAAATGATAAAAAAAGACACAATTTTTTATTTCTTATAGCCTCAATATGCATTTTTTAATGTAAATATGTGGCACGGCCTAAATTGACCCTTATTTTTTTCCAGTCTTACTTGGCTTAAGACCCTTTTAAACTAATATGATATGTTATTTGTGACTTTTCTTTCCATTTAAAGTACATTCAATACATATGTAAGGATTATTTATTACCAAAAAGCTTCACAAATTTAAAATTACTGGAAAATATTACATCTTCATGTAAGGCCCCCTTTCATTGAAAAATCTCAATTTTTAGGCCCAGGCTGATATAAATTTGACTTTTGAATAATTGTGCTAAGTCTGATAAATCAAATGAGTACTCCATTGCTTTTAGTACATAATAAATGATATATTAGGGCATTTAAAAAGTATTTTTTTGCAATGTTTTAATTTTCAAAGCCCAAAATGTTGATAGTTGAAATTATTCAATTTTAACGTCAAAATTTAACACGCAAAGATGAGTATAGAATTTAACATATTGTCTATAATATATATCCTATTGTTACGAAACTTTGCAAGCAGTGTTATAATTTATTTAGCTTTGGTCATACCAAGTTTTTTTAAGATTTGTCAACTCTTTCTATCCTATTAGGTGAAGTCTGTAAATATAGAATCTGTACTTTAGCAACTTCCCTAAATGTTTTGGTGGTGTCAATTTGTCAAATAGCATGAAACTAAAGGATTTTAACCTTTTTTTTTATAGAATTTCTGCAAAATTGACCAATTTTGGCATTTTATGGTCAAAATAGGCATTTTAAGGCTTTTTCAATACTGATGCATACATGGCATCCTGACTTTCTATCTGACAAGTTTTCATGTGTCAATACTTGTGTGTCTATGCCTTTATCTAGTTCTTTTACTTGTTTATGAACTCAGAATCTACAGAAAAGAAGATTATCTCAGACAATATGTACAAAATGTGTTGTATAAATGACCCTTGTCTAACGCCCTGTTTGGATGAAGTCAAAAGTGGGGTTCTTGGTACATAAAATTTGAAGTTCACAATAAAGACCTCACTAAATTTGTATCAAAGGCACTTTACAATGTCTATTGTACCTGTTCCATCTCACATAATATCTTTCTTTTCTTCTGTAGGATAGCAAGTGGTTTAAATATAAGCCTGTTGAGACTAAAATTGCATTCAAGTTTTTCATTAAAAAGGCAGAAATCTTTGTACCAGACCATACTGTCTGTTAGAAAAGTTAATTACAAGAGCCTTTTTGTGCTCAGATTTGTTGTATCATGTCACATGAGTATAGAAATGATAAAAAAAGACACAATTTTTTATTTCTTATAGCCTCAATATGCATTTTTTAATGTAAATATGTGGCACGGCCTAAATTGACCCTTATTTTTTTCCAGTCTTACTTGGCTTAAGACCCTTTTAAACTAATATGATATGTTATTTGTGACTTTTCTTTCCATTTAAAGTACATTCAATACATATGTAAGGATTATTTATTACCAAAAAGCTTCACAAATTTAAAATTACTGGAAAATATTACATCTTCATGTAAGGCCCCCTTTCATTGAAAAATCTCAATTTTTAGGCCCAGGCTGATATAAATTTGACTTTTGAATAATTGTGCTAAGTCTGATAAATCAAATGAGTACTCCATTGCTTTTAGTACATAATAAATGATATATTAGGGCATTTAAAAAGTATTTTTTTGCAATGTTTTAATTTTCAAAGCCCAAAATGTTGATAGTTGAAATTATTCAATTTTAACGTCAAAATTTAACACGCAAAGATGAGTATAGAATTTAACATATTGTCTATAATATATATCCTATTGTTACGAAACTTTGCAAGCAGTGTTATAATTTATTTAGCTTTGGTCATACCAAGTTTTTTTAAGATTTGTCAACTCTTTCTATCCTAAGAGGTGAAGTCTGTAAATATAGAATCTGTACTTTAGCAACTTCCCTAAATGTTTTGGTGGTGTCAATTTGTCAAATAGCATGAAACTAAAGGATTTTAACCTTTTTTTTTATAGAATTTCTGCAAAATTGACCAATTTTGGCATTTTATGGTCAAAATAGGCATTTTAAGGCTTTTTCAATACTGATGCATACATGGCATCCTGACTTTCTATCTGACAAGTTTTCATGTGTCAATACTTGTGTGTCTATGCCTTTATCTAGTTCTTTTACTTGTTTATGAACTCAGAATCTACAGAAAAGAAGATTATCTCAGACAATATGTACAAAATGTGTTGTATAAATGACCCTTGTCTAACGCCCTGTTTGGATGAAGTCAAAAGTGGGGTTCTTGGTACATAAAATTTGAAGTTCACAATAAAGACCTCACTAAATTTGTATCAAAGGCACTTTACAATGTCTATTGTACCTGTTCCATCTCACATAATATCTTTCTTTTCTTCTGTAGGATAGCAAGTGGTTTAAATATAAGCCTGTTGAGACTAAAATTGCATTCAAGTTTTTCATTAAAAAGGCAGAAATCTTTGTACCAGACCATACTGTCTGTTAGAAAAGTTAATTACAAGAGCCTTTTTGTGCTCAGATTTGTTGTATCATGTCACATGAGTATAGAAATGATAAAAAAAGACACAATTTTTTATTTCTTATAGCCTCAATATGCATTTTTTAATGTAAATATGTGGCACGGCCTAAATTGACCCTTATTTTTTTCCAGTCTTACTTGGCTTAAGACCCTTTTAAACTAATATGATATGTTATTTGTGACTTTTCTTTCCATTTAAAGTACATTCAATACATATGTAAGGATTATTTATTACCAAAAAGCTTCACAAATTTAAAATTACTGGAAAATATTACATCTTCATGTAAGGCCCCCTTTCATTGAAAAATCTCAATTTTTAGGCCCAGGCTGATATAAATTTGACTTTTGAATAATTGTGCTAAGTCTGATAAATCAAATGAGTACTCCATTGCTTTTAGTACATAATAAATGATATATTAGGGCATTTAAAAAGTATTTTTTTGCAATGTTTTAATTTTCAAAGCCCAAAATGTTGATAGTTGAAATTATTCAATTTTAACGTCAAAATTTAACACGCAAAGATGAGTATAGAATTTAACATATTGTCTATAATATATATCCTATTGTTACGAAACTTTGCAAGCAGTGTTATAATTTATTTAGCTTTGGTCATACCAAGTTTTTTTAAGATTTGTCAACTCTTTCTATCCTATTAGGTGAAGTCTGTAAATATAGAATCTGTACTTTAGCAACTTCCCTAAATGTTTTGGTGGTGTCAATTTGTCAAATAGCATGAAACTAAAGGATTTTAACCTTTTTTTTTATAGAATTTCTGCAAAATTGACCAATTTTGGCATTTTATGGTCAAAATAGGCATTTTAAGGCTTTTTCAATACTGATGCATACATGGCATCCTGACTTTCTATCTGACAAGTTTTCATGTGTCAATACTTGTGTGTCTATGCCTTTATCTAGTTCTTTTACTTGTTTATGAACTCAGAATCTACAGAAAAGAAGATTATCTCAGACAATATGTACAAAATGTGTTGTATAAATGACCCTTGTCTAACGCCCTGTTTGGATGAAGTCAAAAGTGGGGTTCTTGGTACATAAAATTTGAAGTTCACAATAAAGACCTCACTAAATTTGTATCAAAGGCACTTTACAATGTCTATTGTACCTGTTCCATCTCACATAATATCTTTCTTTTCTTCTGTAGGATAGCAAGTGGTTTAAATATAAGCCTGTTGAGACTAAAATTGCATTCAAGTTTTTCATTAAAAAGGCAGAAATCTTTGTACCAGACCATACTGTCTGTTAGAAAAGTTAATTACAAGAGCCTTTTTGTGCTCAGATTTGTTGTATCATGTCACATGAGTATAGAAATGATAAAAAAAGACACAATTTTTTATTTCTTATAGCCTCAATATGCATTTTTTAATGTAAATATGTGGCACGGCCTAAATTGACCCTTATTTTTTTCCAGTCTTACTTGGCTTAAGACCCTTTTAAACTAATATGATATGTTATTTGTGACTTTTCTTTCCATTTAAAGTACATTCAATACATATGTAAGGATTATTTATTACCAAAAAGCTTCACAAATTTAAAATTACTGGAAAATATTACATCTTCATGTAAGGCCCCCTTTCATTGAAAAATCTCAATTTTTAGGCCCAGGCTGATATAAATTTGACTTTTGAATAATTGTGCTAAGTCTGATAAATCAAATGAGTACTCCATTGCTTTTAGTACATAATAAATGATATATTAGGGCATTTAAAAAGTATTTTTTTGCAATGTTTTAATTTTCAAAGCCCAAAATGTTGATAGTTGAAATTATTCAATTTTAACGTCAAAATTTAACACGCAAAGATGAGTATAGAATTTAACATATTGTCTATAATATATATCCTATTGTTACGAAACTTTGCAAGCAGTGTTATAATTTATTTAGCTTTGGTCATACCAAGTTTTTTTAAGATTTGTCAACTCTTTCTATCCTATTAGGTGAAGTCTGTAAATATAGAATCTGTACTTTAGCAACTTCCCTAAATGTTTTGGTGGTGTCAATTTGTCAAATAGCATGAAACTAAAGGATTTTAACCTTTTTTTTTATAGAATTTCTGCAAAATTGACCAATTTTGGCATTTTATGGTCAAAATAGGCATTTTAAGGCTTTTTCAATACTGATGCATACATGGCATCCTGACTTTCTATCTGACAAGTTTTCATGTGTCAATACTTGTGTGTCTATGCCTTTATCTAGTTCTTTTACTTGTTTATGAACTCAGAATCTACAGAAAAGAAGATTATCTCAGACAATATGTACAAAATGTGTTGTATAAATGACCCTTGTCTAACGCCCTGTTTGGATGAAGTCAAAAGTGGGGTTCTTGGTACATAAAATTTGAAGTTCACAATAAAGACCTCACTAAATTTGTATCAAAGGCACTTTACAATGTCTATTGTACCTGTTCCATCTCACATAATATCTTTCTTTTCTTCTGTAGGATAGCAAGTGGTTTAAATATAAGCCTGTTGAGACTAAAATTGCATTCAAGTTTTTCATTAAAAAGGCAGAAATCTTTGTACCAGACCATACTGTCTGTTAGAAAAGTTAATTACAAGAGCCTTTTTGTGCTCAGATTTGTTGTATCATGTCACATGAGTATAGAAATGATAAAAAAAGACACAATTTTTTATTTCTTATAGCCTCAATATGCATTTTTTAATGTAAATATGTGGCACGGCCTAAATTGACCCTTATTTTTTTCCAGTCTTACTTGGCTTAAGACCCTTTTAAACTAATATGATATGTTATTTGTGACTTTTCTTTCCATTTAAAGTACATTCAATACATATGTAAGGATTATTTATTACCAAAAAGCTTCACAAATTTAAAATTACTGGAAAATATTACATCTTCATGTAAGGCCCCCTTTCATTGAAAAATCTCAATTTTTAGGCCCAGGCTGATATAAATTTGACTTTTGAATAATTGTGCTAAGTCTGATAAATCAAATGAGTACTCCATTGCTTTTAGTACATAATAAATGATATATTAGGGCATTTAAAAAGTATTTTTTTGCAATGTTTTAATTTTCAAAGCCCAAAATGTTGATAGTTGAAATTATTCAATTTTAACGTCAAAATTTAACACGCAAAGATGAGTATAGAATTTAACATATTGTCTATAATATATATCCTATTGTTACGAAACTTTGCAAGCAGTGTTATAATTTATTTAGCTTTGGTCATACCAAGTTTTTTTAAGATTTGTCAACTCTTTCTATCCTATTAGGTCCGAGACCACAATTGTCGTCCCTTGATTTTCGTTGTTCACAAATATAGTCCCTAGTGTTAACAGTGGGTTACTTGCCAATAATTTGTATACCCCTTCCAAATTTATTTCTCCATGTTTAATGCCTCAAATTGTAAGTAGGGGGCTGAAATTACACTGTAAAAAAATTTGGGTCCAGAATTTTACAGAAAAGTAGTGATTTGGTCCAGCTGAAAAAGGTTAAAAATTAGCACTTCGGAAGCTGTCAAAAGATTTCAAGATACCCTAAACACAAAATTGTCCATATTTTGAGTTAGAGGCGATGAAGTTTTCTATAATTTTGATATAATTTGTCCCAAAAGTAGTACAACACACTGTAAAAATTTCATTAAGAAAGCGCAGGTGGGATTTTTTTAATTTTCATTTATGTTCTAAAAGAAATGCACTACGAATTAATTGTGTTCTCGGACCTAAGAGGTGAAGTCTGTAAATATAGAATCTGTACTTTAGCAACTTCCCTAAATGTTTTGGTGGTGTCAATTTGTCAAATAGCATGAAACTAAAGGATTTTAACCTTTTTTTTTATAGAATTTCTGCAAAATTGACCAATTTTGGCATTTTATGGTCAAAATAGGCATTTTAAGGCTTTTTCAATACTGATGCATACATGGCATCCTGACTTTCTATCTGACAAGTTTTCATGTGTCAATACTTGTGTGTCTATGCCTTTATCTAGTTCTTTTACTTGTTTATGAACTCAGAATCTACAGAAAAGAAGATTATCTCAGACAATATGTACAAAATGTGTTGTATAAATGACCCTTGTCTAACGCCCTGTTTGGATGAAGTCAAAAGTGGGGTTCTTGGTACATAAAATTTGAAGTTCACAATAAAGACCTCACTAAATTTGTATCAAAGGCACTTTACAATGTCTATTGTACCTGTTCCATCTCACATAATATCTTTCTTTTCTTCTGTAGGATAGCAAGTGGTTTAAATATAAGCCTGTTGAGACTAAAATTGCATTCAAGTTTTTCATTAAAAAGGCAGAAATCTTTGTACCAGACCATACTGTCTGTTAGAAAAGTTAATTACAAGAGCCTTTTTGTGCTCAGATTTGTTGTATCATGTCACATGAGTATAGAAATGATAAAAAAAGACACAATTTTTTATTTCTTATAGCCTCAATATGCATTTTTTAATGTAAATATGTGGCACGGCCTAAATTGACCCTTATTTTTTTCCAGTCTTACTTGGCTTAAGACCCTTTTAAACTAATATGATATGTTATTTGTGACTTTTCTTTCCATTTAAAGTACATTCAATACATATGTAAGGATTATTTATTACCAAAAAGCTTCACAAATTTAAAATTACTGGAAAATATTACATCTTCATGTAAGGCCCCCTTTCATTGAAAAATCTCAATTTTTAGGCCCAGGCTGATATAAATTTGACTTTTGAATAATTGTGCTAAGTCTGATAAATCAAATGAGTACTCCATTGCTTTTAGTACATAATAAATGATATATTAGGGCATTTAAAAAGTATTTTTTTGCAATGTTTTAATTTTCAAAGCCCAAAATGTTGATAGTTGAAATTATTCAATTTTAACGTCAAAATTTAACACGCAAAGATGAGTATAGAATTTAACATATTGTCTATAATATATATCCTATTGTTACGAAACTTTGCAAGCAGTGTTATAATTTATTTAGCTTTGGTCATACCAAGTTTTTTTAAGATTTGTCAACTCTTTCTATCCTAAGAGGTGAAGTCTGTAAATATAGAATCTGTACTTTAGCAACTTCCCTAAATGTTTTGGTGGTGTCAATTTGTCAAATAGCATGAAACTAAAGGATTTTAACCTTTTTTTTTATAGAATTTCTGCAAAATTGACCAATTTTGGCATTTTATGGTCAAAATAGGCATTTTAAGGCTTTTTCAATACTGATGCATACATGGCATCCTGACTTTCTATCTGACAAGTTTTCATGTGTCAATACTTGTGTGTCTATGCCTTTATCTAGTTCTTTTACTTGTTTATGAACTCAGAATCTACAGAAAAGAAGATTATCTCAGACAATATGTACAAAATGTGTTGTATAAATGACCCTTGTCTAACGCCCTGTTTGGATGAAGTCAAAAGTGGGGTTCTTGGTACATAAAATTTGAAGTTCACAATAAAGACCTCACTAAATTTGTATCAAAGGCACTTTACAATGTCTATTGTACCTGTTCCATCTCACATAATATCTTTCTTTTCTTCTGTAGGATAGCAAGTGGTTTAAATATAAGCCTGTTGAGACTAAAATTGCATTCAAGTTTTTCATTAAAAAGGCAGAAATCTTTGTACCAGACCATACTGTCTGTTAGAAAAGTTAATTACAAGAGCCTTTTTGTGCTCAGATTTGTTGTATCATGTCACATGAGTATAGAAATGATAAAAAAAGACACAATTTTTTATTTCTTATAGCCTCAATATGCATTTTTTAATGTAAATATGTGGCACGGCCTAAATTGACCCTTATTTTTTTCCAGTCTTACTTGGCTTAAGACCCTTTTAAACTAATATGATATGTTATTTGTGACTTTTCTTTCCATTTAAAGTACATTCAATACATATGTAAGGATTATTTATTACCAAAAAGCTTCACAAATTTAAAATTACTGGAAAATATTACATCTTCATGTAAGGCCCCCTTTCATTGAAAAATCTCAATTTTTAGGCCCAGGCTGATATAAATTTGACTTTTGAATAATTGTGCTAAGTCTGATAAATCAAATGAGTACTCCATTGCTTTTAGTACATAATAAATGATATATTAGGGCATTTAAAAAGTATTTTTTTGCAATGTTTTAATTTTCAAAGCCCAAAATGTTGATAGTTGAAATTATTCAATTTTAACGTCAAAATTTAACACGCAAAGATGAGTATAGAATTTAACATATTGTCTATAATATATATCCTATTGTTACGAAACTTTGCAAGCAGTGTTATAATTTATTTAGCTTTGGTCATACCAAGTTTTTTTAAGATTTGTCAACTCTTTCTATCCTATTAGGTGAAGTCTGTAAATATAGAATCTGTACTTTAGCAACTTCCCTAAATGTTTTGGTGGTGTCAATTTGTCAAATAGCATGAAACTAAAGGATTTTAACCTTTTTTTTATAGAATTTCTGCAAAATTGACCAATTTTGGCATTTTATGGTCAAAATAGGCATTTTAAGGCTTTTTCAATACTGATGCATACATGGCATCCTGACTTTCTATCTGACAAGTTTTCATGTGTCAATACTTGTGTGTCTATGCCTTTATCTAGTTCTTTTACTTGTTTATGAACTCAGAATCTACAGAAAAGAAGATTATCTCAGACAATATGTACAAAATGTGTTGTATAAATGACCCTTGTCTAACGCCCTGTTTGGATGAAGTCAAAAGTGGGGTTCTTGGTACATAAAATTTGAAGTTCACAATAAAGACCTCACTAAATTTGTATCAAAGGCACTTTACAATGTCTATTGTACCTGTTCCATCTCACATAATATCTTTCTTTTCTTCTGTAGGATAGCAAGTGGTTTAAATATAAGCCTGTTGAGACTAAAATTGCATTCAAGTTTTTCATTAAAAAGGCAGAAATCTTTGTACCAGACCATACTGTCTGTTAGAAAAGTTAATTACAAGAGCCTTTTTGTGCTCAGATTTGTTGTATCATGTCACATGAGTATAGAAATGATAAAAAAAGACACAATTTTTTATTTCTTATAGCCTCAATATGCATTTTTTAATGTAAATATGTGGCACGGCCTAAATTGACCCTTATTTTTTTCCAGTCTTACTTGGCTTAAGACCCTTTTAAACTAATATGATATGTTATTTGTGACTTTTCTTTCCATTTAAAGTACATTCAATACATATGTAAGGATTATTTATTACCAAAAAGCTTCACAAATTTAAAATTACTGGAAAATATTACATCTTCATGTAAGGCCCCCTTTCATTGAAAAATCTCAATTTTTAGGCCCAGGCTGATATAAATTTGACTTTTGAATAATTGTGCTAAGTCTGATAAATCAAATGAGTACTCCATTGCTTTTAGTACATAATAAATGATATATTAGGGCATTTAAAAAGTATTTTTTTGCAATGTTTTAATTTTCAAAGCCCAAAATGTTGATAGTTGAAATTATTCAATTTTAACGTCAAAATTTAACACGCAAAGATGAGTATAGAATTTAACATATTGTCTATAATATATATCCTATTGTTACGAAACTTTGCAAGCAGTGTTATAATTTATTTAGCTTTAGTCATACCAAGTTTTTTTAAGATTTGTCAACTCTTTCTATCCTATTAGGTCCGAGACCACAATTGTCGTCCCTTGATTTTCGTTGTTCACAAATATAGTCCCTAGTGTTAACAGTGGGTTACTTGCCAATAATTTGTATACCCCTTCCAAATTTATTTCTCCATGTTTAATGCCTCAAATTGTAAGTAGGGGGCTGAAATTACACTGTAAAAAAATTTGGGTCCAGAATTTTACAGAAAAGTAGTGATTTGGTCCAGCTGAAAAAGGTTAAAAATTAGCACTTCGGAAGCTGTCAAAAGATTTCAAGATACCCTAAACACAAAATTGTCCATATTTTGAGTTAGAGGCGATGAAGTTTTCTATAATTTTGATATAATTTGTCCCAAAAGTAGTACAACACACTGTAAAAATTTCATTAAGAAAGCGCAGGTGGGATTTTTTTAATTTTCATTTATGTTCTAAAAGAAATGCACTACGAATTAATTGTGTTCTCGGACCTAAGAGGTGAAGTCTGTAAATATAGAATCTGTACTTTAGCAACTTCCCTAAATGTTTTGGTGGTGTCAATTTGTCAAATAGCATGAAACTAAAGGATTTTAACCTTTTTTTTTATAGAATTTCTGCAAAATTGACCAATTTTGGCATTTTATGGTCAAAATAGGCATTTTAAGGCTTTTTCAATACTGATGCATACATGGCATCCTGACTTTCTATCTGACAAGTTTTCATGTGTCAATACTTGTGTGTCTATGCCTTTATCTAGTTCTTTTACTTGTTTATGAACTCAGAATCTACAGAAAAGAAGATTATCTCAGACAATATGTACAAAATGTGTTGTATAAATGACCCTTGTCTAACGCCCTGTTTGGATGAAGTCAAAAGTGGGGTTCTTGGTACATAAAATTTGAAGTTCACAATAAAGACCTCACTAAATTTGTATCAAAGGCACTTTACAATGTCTATTGTACCTGTTCCATCTCACATAATATCTTTCTTTTCTTCTGTAGGATAGCAAGTGGTTTAAATATAAGCCTGTTGAGACTAAAATTGCATTCAAGTTTTTCATTAAAAAGGCAGAAATCTTTGTACCAGACCATACTGTCTGTTAGAAAAGTTAATTACAAGAGCCTTTTTGTGCTCAGATTTGTTGTATCATGTCACATGAGTATAGAAATGATAAAAAAAGACACAATTTTTTATTTCTTATAGCCTCAATATGCATTTTTTAATGTAAATATGTGGCACGGCCTAAATTGACCCTTATTTTTTTCCAGTCTTACTTGGCTTAAGACCCTTTTAAACTAATATGATATGTTATTTGTGACTTTTCTTTCCATTTAAAGAACATTCAATACATATGTAAGGATTATTTATTACCAAAAAGCTTCACAAATTTAAAATTACTGGAAAATATTACATCTTCATGTAAGGCCCCCTTTCATTGAAAAATCTCAATTTTTAGGCCCAGGCTGATATAAATTTGACTTTTGAATAATTGTGCTAAGTCTGATAAATCAAATGAGTACTCCATTGCTTTTAGTACATAATAAATGATATATTAGGGCATTTAAAAAGTATTTTTTTGCAATGTTTTAATTTTCAAAGCCCAAAATGTTGATAGTTGAAATTATTCAATTTTAACGTCAAAATTTAACACGCAAAGATGAGTATAGAATTTAACATATTGTCTATAATATATATCCTATTGTTACGAAACTTTGCAAGCAGTGTTATAATTTATTTAGCTTTGGTCATACCAAGTTTTTTTAAGATTTGTCAACTCTTTCTATCCTATTAGGTCCGAGACCACAATTGTCGTCCCTTGATTTTCGTTGTTCACAAATATAGTCCCTAGTGTTAACAGTGGGTTACTTGCCAATAATTTGTATACCCCTTCCAAATTTATTTCTCCATGTTTAATGCCTCAAATTGTAAGTAGGGGGCTGAAATTACACTGTAAAAAAATTTGGGTCCAGAATTTTACAGAAAAGTAGTGATTTGGTCCAGCTGAAAAAGGTTAAAAATTAGCACTTCGGAAGCTGTCAAAAGATTTCAAGATACCCTAAACACAAAATTGTCCATATTTTGAGTTAGAGGCGATGAAGTTTTCTATAATTTTGATATAATTTGTCCCAAAAGTAGTACAACACACTGTAAAAATTTCATTAAGAAAGCGCAGGTGGGATTTTTTTAATTTTCATTTATGTTCTAAAAGAAATGCACTACGAATTAATTGTGTTCTCGGACCTAAGAGGTGAAGTCTGTAAATATAGAATCTGTACTTTAGCAACTTCCCTAAATGTTTTGGTGGTGTCAATTTGTCAAATAGCATGAAACTAAAGGATTTTAACCTTTTTTTTTATAGAATTTCTGCAAAATTGACCAATTTTGGCATTTTATGGTCAAAATAGGCATTTTAAGGCTTTTTCAATACTGATGCATACATGGCATCCTGACTTTCTATCTGACAAGTTTTCATGTGTCAATACTTGTGTGTCTATGCCTTTATCTAGTTCTTTTACTTGTTTATGAACTCAGAATCTACAGAAAAGAAGATTATCTCAGACAATATGTACAAAATGTGTTGTATAAATGACCCTTGTCTAACGCCCTGTTTGGATGAAGTCAAAAGTGGGGTTCTTGGTACATAAAATTTGAAGTTCACAATAAAGACCTCACTAAATTTGTATCAAAGGCACTTTACAATGTCTATTGTACCTGTTCCATCTCACATAATATCTTTCTTTTCTTCTGTAGGATAGCAAGTGGTTTAAATATAAGCCTGTTGAGACTAAAATTGCATTCAAGTTTTTCATTAAAAAGGCAGAAATCTTTGTACCAGACCATACTGTCTGTTAGAAAAGTTAATTACAAGAGCCTTTTTGTGCTCAGATTTGTTGTATCATGTCACATGAGTATAGAAATGATAAAAAAAGACACAATTTTTTATTTCTTATAGCCTCAATATGCATTTTTTAATGTAAATATGTGGCACGGCCTAAATTGACCCTTATTTTTTTCCAGTCTTACTTGGCTTAAGACCCTTTTAAACTAATATGATATGTTATTTGTGACTTTTCTTTCCATTTAAAGAACATTCAATACATATGTAAGGATTATTTATTACCAAAAAGCTTCACAAATTTAAAATTACTGGAAAATATTACATCTTCATGTAAGGCCCCCTTTCATTGAAAAATCTCAATTTTTAGGCCCAGGCTGATATAAATTTGACTTTTGAATAATTGTGCTAAGTCTGATAAATCAAATGAGTACTCCATTGCTTTTAGTACATAATAAATGATATATTAGGGCATTTAAAAAGTATTTTTTTGCAATGTTTTAATTTTCAAAGCCCAAAATGTTGATAGTTGAAATTATTCAATTTTAACGTCAAAATTTAACACGCAAAGATGAGTATAGAATTTAACATATTGTCTATAATATATATCCTATTGTTACGAAACTTTGCAAGCAGTGTTATAATTTATTTAGCTTTGGTCATACCAAGTTTTTTTAAGATTTGTCAACTCTTTCTATCCTATTAGGTCCGAGACCACAATTGTCGTCCCTTGATTTTCGTTGTTCACAAATATAGTCCCTAGTGTTAACAGTGGGTTACTTGCCAATAATTTGTATACCCCTTCCAAATTTATTTCTCCATGTTTAATGCCTCAAATTGTAAGTAGGGGGCTGAAATTACACTGTAAAAAAATTTGGGTCCAGAATTTTACAGAAAAGTAGTGATTTGGTCCAGCTGAAAAAGGTTAAAAATTAGCACTTCGGAAGCTGTCAAAAGATTTCAAGATACCCTAAACACAAAATTGTCCATATTTTGAGTTAGAGGCGATGAAGTTTTCTATAATTTTGATATAATTTGTCCCAAAAGTAGTACAACACACTGTAAAAATTTCATTAAGAAAGCGCAGGTGGGATTTTTTTAATTTTCATTTATGTTCTAAAAGAAATGCACTACGAATTAATTGTGTTCTCGGACCTAAGAGGTGAAGTCTGTAAATATAGAATCTGTACTTTAGCAACTTCCCTAAATGTTTTGGTGGTGTCAATTTGTCAAATAGCATGAAACTAAAGGATTTTAACCTTTTTTTTTATAGAATTTCTGCAAAATTGACCAATTTTGGCATTTTATGGTCAAAATAGGCATTTTAAGGCTTTTTCAATACTGATGCATACATGGCATCCTGACTTTCTATCTGACAAGTTTTCATGTGTCAATACTTGTGTGTCTATGCCTTTATCTAGTTCTTTTACTTGTTTATGAACTCAGAATCTACAGAAAAGAAGATTATCTCAGACAATATGTACAAAATGTGTTGTATAAATGACCCTTGTCTAACGCCCTGTTTGGATGAAGTCAAAAGTGGGGTTCTTGGTACATAAAATTTGAAGTTCACAATAAAGACCTCACTAAATTTGTATCAAAGGCACTTTACAATGTCTATTGTACCTGTTCCATCTCACATAATATCTTTCTTTTCTTCTGTAGGATAGCAAGTGGTTTAAATATAAGCCTGTTGAGACTAAAATTGCATTCAAGTTTTTCATTAAAAAGGCAGAAATCTTTGTACCAGACCATACTGTCTGTTAGAAAAGTTAATTACAAGAGCCTTTTTGTGCTCAGATTTGTTGTATCATGTCACATGAGTATAGAAATGATAAAAAAAGACACAATTTTTTATTTCTTATAGCCTCAATATGCATTTTTTAATGTAAATATGTGGCACGGCCTAAATTGACCCTTATTTTTTTCCAGTCTTACTTGGCTTAAGACCCTTTTAAACTAATATGATATGTTATTTGTGACTTTTCTTTCCATTTAAAGTACATTCAATACATATGTAAGGATTATTTATTACCAAAAAGCTTCACAAATTTAAAATTACTGGAAAATATTACATCTTCATGTAAGGCCCCCTTTCATTGAAAAATCTCAATTTTTAGGCCCAGGCTGATATAAATTTGACTTTTGAATAATTGTGCTAAGTCTGATAAATCAAATGAGTACTCCATTGCTTTTAGTACATAATAAATGATATATTAGGGCATTTAAAAAGTATTTTTTTGCAATGTTTTAATTTTCAAAGCCCAAAATGTTGATAGTTGAAATTATTCAATTTTAACGTCAAAATTTAACACGCAAAGATGAGTATAGAATTTAACATATTGTCTATAATATATATCCTATTGTTACGAAACTTTGCAAGCAGTGTTATAATTTATTTAGCTTTGGTCATACCAAGTTTTTTTAAGATTTGTCAACTCTTTCTATCCTATTAGGTCCGAGACCACAATTGTCGTCCCTTGATTTTCGTTGTTCACAAATATAGTCCCTAGTGTTAACAGTGGGTTACTTGCCAATAATTTGTATACCCCTTCCAAATTTATTTCTCCATGTTTAATGCCTCAAATTGTAAGTAGGGGGCTGAAATTACACTGTAAAAAAATTTGGGTCCAGAATTTTACAGAAAAGTAGTGATTTGGTCCAGCTGAAAAAGGTTAAAAATTAGCACTTCGGAAGCTGTCAAAAGATTTCAAGATACCCTAAACACAAAATTGTCCATATTTTGAGTTAGAGGCGATGAAGTTTTCTATAATTTTGATATAATTTGTCCCAAAAGTAGTACAACACACTGTAAAAATTTCATTAAGAAAGCGCAGGTGGGACTTTTTTAATTTTCATTTATGTTCTAAAAGAAATGCACTACGAATTAATTGTGTTCTCGGACCTAAGAGGTGAAGTCTGTAAATATAGAATCTGTACTTTAGCAACTTCCCTAAATGTTTTGGTGGTGTCAATTTGTCAAATAGCATGAAACTAAAGGATTTTAACCTTTTTTTTTATAGAATTTCTGCAAAATTGACCAATTTTGGCATTTTATGGTCAAAATAGGCATTTTAAGGCTTTTTCAATACTGATGCATACATGGCATCCTGACTTTCTATCTGACAAGTTTTCATGTGTCAATACTTGTGTGTCTATGCCTTTATCTAGTTCTTTTACTTGTTTATGAACTCAGAATCTACAGAAAAGAAGATTATCTCAGACAATATGTACAAAATGTGTTGTATAAATGACCCTTGTCTAACGCCCTGTTTGGATGAAGTCAAAAGTGGGGTTCTTGGTACATAAAATTTGAAGTTCACAATAAAGACCTCACTAAATTTGTATCAAAGGCACTTTACAATGTCTATTGTACCTGTTCCATCTCACATAATATCTTTCTTTTCTTCTGTAGGATAGCAAGTGGTTTAAATATAAGCCTGTTGAGACTAAAATTGCATTCAAGTTTTTCATTAAAAAGGCAGAAATCTTTGTACCAGACCATACTGTCTGTTAGAAAAGTTAATTACAAGAGCCTTTTTGTGCTCAGATTTGTTGTATCATGTCACATGAGTATAGAAATGATAAAAAAAGACACAATTTTTTATTTCTTATAGCCTCAATATGCATTTTTTAATGTAAATATGTGGCACGGCCTAAATTGACCCTTATTTTTTTCCAGTCTTACTTGGCTTAAGACCCTTTTAAACTAATATGATATGTTATTTGTGACTTTTCTTTCCATTTAAAGTACATTCAATACATATGTAAGGATTATTTATTACCAAAAAGCTTCACAAATTTAAAATTACTGGAAAATATTACATCTTCATGTAAGGCCCCCTTTCATTGAAAAATCTCAATTTTTAGGCCCAGGCTGATATAAATTTGACTTTTGAATAATTGTGCTAAGTCTGATAAATCAAATGAGTACTCCATTGCTTTTAGTACATAATAAATGATATATTAGGGCATTTAAAAAGTATTTTTTTGCAATGTTTTAATTTTCAAAGCCCAAAATGTTGATAGTTGAAATTATTCAATTTTAACGTCAAAATTTAACACGCAAAGATGAGTATAGAATTTAACATATTGTCTATAATATATATCCTATTGTTACGAAACTTTGCAAGCAGTGTTATAATTTATTTAGCTTTGGTCATACCAAGTTTTTTTAAGATTTGTCAACTCTTTCTATCCTATTAGGTGAAGTCTGTAAATATAGAATCTGTACTTTAGCAACTTCCCTAAATGTTTTGGTGGTGTCAATTTGTCAAATAGCATGAAACTAAAGGATTTTAACCTTTTTTTTTATAGAATTTCTGCAAAATTGACCAATTTTGGCATTTTATGGTCAAAATAGGCATTTTAAGGCTTTTTCAATACTGATGCATACATGGCATCCTGACTTTCTATCTGACAAGTTTTCATGTGTCAATACTTGTGTGTCTATGCCTTTATCTAGTTCTTTTACTTGTTTATGAACTCAGAATCTACAGAAAAGAAGATTATCTCAGACAATATGTACAAAATGTGTTGTATAAATGACCCTTGTCTAACGCCCTGTTTGGATGAAGTCAAAAGTGGGGTTCTTGGTACATAAAATTTGAAGTTCACAATAAAGACCTCACTAAATTTGTATCAAAGGCACTTTACAATGTCTATTGTACCTGTTCCATCTCACATAATATCTTTCTTTTCTTCTGTAGGATAGCAAGTGGTTTAAATATAAGCCTGTTGAGACTAAAATTGCATTCAAGTTTTTCATTAAAAAGGCAGAAATCTTTGTACCAGACCATACTGTCTGTTAGAAAAGTTAATTACAAGAGCCTTTTTGTGCTCAGATTTGTTGTATCATGTCACATGAGTATAGAAATGATAAAAAAAGACACAATTTTTTATTTCTTATAGCCTCAATATGCATTTTTTAATGTAAATATGTGGCACGGCCTAAATTGACCCTTATTTTTTTCCAGTCTTACTTGGCTTAAGACCCTTTTAAACTAATATGATATGTTATTTGTGACTTTTCTTTCCATTTAAAGTACATTCAATACATATGTAAGGATTATTTATTACCAAAAAGCTTCACAAATTTAAAATTACTGGAAAATATTACATCTTCATGTAAGGCCCCCTTTCATTGAAAAATCTCAATTTTTAGGCCCAGGCTGATATAAATTTGACTTTTGAATAATTGTGCTAAGTCTGATAAATCAAATGAGTACTCCATTGCTTTTAGTACATAATAAATGATATATTAGGGCATTTAAAAAGTATTTTTTTGCAATGTTTTAATTTTCAAAGCCCAAAATGTTGATAGTTGAAATTATTCAATTTTAACGTCAAAATTTAACACGCAAAGATGAGTATAGAATTTAACATATTGTCTATAATATATATCCTATTGTTACGAAACTTTGCAAGCAGTGTTATAATTTATTTAGCTTTGGTCATACCAAGTTTTTTTAAGATTTGTCAACTCTTTCTATCCTATTAAGAGGTGAAGTCTGTAAATATAGAATCTGTACTTTAGCAACTTCCCTAAATGTTTTGGTGGTGTCAATTTGTCAAATAGCATGAAACTAAAGGATTTTAACCTTTTTTTTTATAGAATTTCTGCAAAATTGACCAATTTTGGCATTTTATGGTCAAAATAGGCATTTTAAGGCTTTTTCAATACTGATGCATACATGGCATCCTGACTTTCTATCTGACAAGTTTTCATGTGTCAATACTTGTGTGTCTATGCCTTTATCTAGTTCTTTTACTTGTTTATGAACTCAGAATCTACAGAAAAGAAGATTATCTCAGACAATATGTACAAAATGTGTTGTATAAATGACCCTTGTCTAACGCCCTGTTTGGATGAAGTCAAAAGTGGGGTTCTTGGTACATAAAATTTGAAGTTCACAATAAAGACCTCACTAAATTTGTATCAAAGGCACTTTACAATGTCTATTGTACCTGTTCCATCTCACATAATATCTTTCTTTTCTTCTGTAGGATAGCAAGTGGTTTAAATATAAGCCTGTTGAGACTAAAATTGCATTCAAGTTTTTCATTAAAAAGGCAGAAATCTTTGTACCAGACCATACTGTCTGTTAGAAAAGTTAATTACAAGAGCCTTTTTGTGCTCAGATTTGTTGTATCATGTCACATGAGTATAGAAATGATAAAAAAAGACACAATTTTTTATTTCTTATAGCCTCAATATGCATTTTTTAATGTAAATATGTGGCACGGCCTAAATTGACCCTTATTTTTTTCCAGTCTTACTTGGCTTAAGACCCTTTTAAACTAATATGATATGTTATTTGTGACTTTTCTTTCCATTTAAAGTACATTCAATACATATGTAAGGATTATTTATTACCAAAAAGCTTCACAAATTTAAAATTACTGGAAAATATTACATCTTCATGTAAGGCCCCCTTTCATTGAAAAATCTCAATTTTTAGGCCCAGGCTGATATAAATTTGACTTTTGAATAATTGTGCTAAGTCTGATAAATCAAATGAGTACTCCATTTCTTTTAGTACATAATAAATGATATATTAGGGCATTTAAAAAGTATTTTTTTGCAATGTTTTAATTTTCAAAGCCCAAAATGTTGATAGTTGAAATTATTCAATTTTAACGTCAAAATTTAACACGCAAAGATGAGTATAGAATTTAACATATTGTCTATAATATATATCCTATTGTTACGAAACTTTGCAAGCAGTGTTATAATTTATTTAGCTTTGGTCATACCAAGTTTTTTTAAGATTTGTCAACTCTTTCTATCCTATTAGGTCCGAGACCACAATTGTCGTCCCTTGATTTTCGTTGTTCACAAATATAGTCCCTAGTGTTAACAGTGGGTTACTTGCCAATAATTTGTATACCCCTTCCAAATTTATTTCTCCATGTTTAATGCCTCAAATTGTAAGTAGGGGGCTGAAATTACACTGTAAAAAAATTTGGGTCCAGAATTTTACAGAAAAGTAGTGATTTGGTCCAGCTGAAAAAGGTTAAAAATTAGCACTTTGGAAGCTGTCAAAAGATTTCAAGATACCCTAAACACAAAATTGTCCATATTTTGAGTTAGAGGCGATGAAGTTTTCTATAATTTTGATATAATTTGTCCCAAAAGTAGTACAACACACTGTAAAAATTTCATTAAGAAAGCGCAGGTGGGATTTTTTTAATTTTCATTTATGTTCTAAAAGAAATGCACTACGAATTAATTGTGTTCTCGGACCTAAGAGGTGAAGTCTGTAAATATAGAATCTGTACTTTAGCAACTTCCCTAAATGTTTTGGTGGTGTCAATTTGTCAAATAGCATGAAACTAAAGGATTTTAACCTTTTTTTTTATAGAATTTCTGCAAAATTGACCAATTTTGGCATTTTATGGTCAAAATAGGCATTTTAAGGCTTTTTCAATACTGATGCATACATGGCATCCTGACTTTCTATCTGACAAGTTTTCATGTGTCAATACTTGTGTGTCTATGCCTTTATCTAGTTCTTTTACTTGTTTATGAACTCAGAATCTACAGAAAAGAAGATTATCTCAGACAATATGTACAAAATGTGTTGTATAAATGACCCTTGTCTAACGCCCTGTTTGGATGAAGTCAAAAGTGGGGTTCTTGGTACATAAAATTTGAAGTTCACAATAAAGACCTCACTAAATTTGTATCAAAGGCACTTTACAATGTCTATTGTACCTGTTCCATCTCACATAATATCTTTCTTTTCTTCTGTAGGATAGCAAGTGGTTTAAATATAAGCCTGTTGAGACTAAAATTGCATTCAAGTTTTTCATTAAAAAGGCAGAAATCTTTGTACCAGACCATACTGTCTGTTAGAAAAGTTAATTACAAGAGCCTTTTTGTGCTCAGATTTGTTGTATCATGTCACATGAGTATAGAAATGATAAAAAAAGACACAATTTTTTATTTCTTATAGCCTCAATATGCATTTTTTAATGTAAATATGTGGCACGGCCTAAATTGACCCTTATTTTTTTCCAGTCTTACTTGGCTTAAGACCCTTTTAAACTAATATGATATGTTATTTGTGACTTTTCTTTCCATTTAAAGTACATTCAATACATATGTAAGGATTATTTATTACCAAAAAGCTTCACAAATTTAAAATTACTGGAAAATATTACATCTTCATGTAAGGCCCCCTTTCATTGAAAAATCTCAATTTTTAGGCCCAGGCTGATATAAATTTGACTTTTGAATAATTGTGCTAAGTCTGATAAATCAAATGAGTACTCCATTGCTTTTAGTACATAATAAATGATATATTAGGGCATTTAAAAAGTATTTTTTTGCAATGTTTTAATTTTCAAAGCCCAAAATGTTGATAGTTGAAATTATTCAATTTTAACGTCAAAATTTAACACGCAAAGATGAGTATAGAATTTAACATATTGTCTATAATATATATCCTATTGTTACGAAACTTTGCAAGCAGTGTTATAATTTATTTAGCTTTGGTCATACCAAGTTTTTTTAAGATTTGTCAACTCTTTCTATCCTAAGAGGTGAAGTCTGTAAATATAGAATCTGTACTTTAGCAACTTCCCTAAATGTTTTGGTGGTGTCAATTTGTCAAATAGCATGAAACTAAAGGATTTTAACCTTTTTTTTTATAGAATTTCTGCAAAATTGACCAATTTTGGCATTTTATGGTCAAAATAGGCATTTTAAGGCTTTTTCAATACTGATGCATACATGGCATCCTGACTTTCTATCTGACAAGTTTTCATGTGTCAATACTTGTGTGTCTATGCCTTTATCTAGTTCTTTTACTTGTTTATGAACTCAGAATCTACAGAAAAGAAGATTATCTCAGACAATATGTACAAAATGTGTTGTATAAATGACCCTTGTCTAACGCCCTGTTTGGATGAAGTCAAAAGTGGGGTTCTTGGTACATAAAATTTGAAGTTCACAATAAAGACCTCACTAAATTTGTATCAAAGGCACTTTACAATGTCTATTGTACCTGTTCCATCTCACATAATATCTTTCTTTTCTTCTGTAGGATAGCAAGTGGTTTAAATATAAGCCTGTTGAGACTAAAATTGCATTCAAGTTTTTCATTAAAAAGGCAGAAATCTTTGTACCAGACCATACTGTCTGTTAGAAAAGTTAATTACAAGAGCCTTTTTGTGCTCAGATTTGTTGTATCATGTCACATGAGTATAGAAATGATAAAAAAAGACACAATTTTTTATTTCTTATAGCCTCAATATGCATTTTTTAATGTAAATATGTGGCACGGCCTAAATTGACCCTTATTTTTTTCCAGTCTTACTTGGCTTAAGACCCTTTTAAACTAATATGATATGTTATTTGTGACTTTTCTTTCCATTTAAAGAACATTCAATACATATGTAAGGATTATTTATTACCAAAAAGCTTCACAAATTTAAAATTACTGGAAAATATTACATCTTCATGTAAGGCCCCCTTTCATTGAAAAATCTCAATTTTTAGGCCCAGGCTGATATAAATTTGACTTTTGAATAATTGTGCTAAGTCTGATAAATCAAATGAGTACTCCATTGCTTTTAGTACATAATAAATGATATATTAGGGCATTTAAAAAGTATTTTTTTGCAATGTTTTAATTTTCAAAGCCCAAAATGTTGATAGTTGAAATTATTCAATTTTAACGTCAAAATTTAACACGCAAAGATGAGTATAGAATTTAACATATTGTCTATAATATATATCCTATTGTTACGAAACTTTGCAAGCAGTGTTATAATTTATTTAGCTTTGGTCATACCAAGTTTTTTTAAGATTTGTCAACTCTTTCTATCCTATTAGGTCCGAGACCACAATTGTCGTCCCTTGATTTTCGTTGTTCACAAATATAGTCCCTAGTGTTAACAGTGGGTTACTTGCCAATAATTTGTATACCCCTTCCAAATTTATTTCTCCATGTTTAATGCCTCAAATTGTAAGTAGGGGGCTGAAATTACACTGTAAAAAAATTTGGGTCCAGAATTTTACAGAAAAGTAGTGATTTGGTCCAGCTGAAAAAGGTTAAAAATTAGCACTTCGGAAGCTGTCAAAAGATTTCAAGATACCCTAAACACAAAATTGTCCATATTTTGAGTTAGAGGCGATGAAGTTTTCTATAATTTTGATATAATTTGTCCCAAAAGTAGTACAACACACTGTAAAAATTTCATTAAGAAAGCGCAGGTGGGATTTTTTTAATTTTCATTTATGTTCTAAAAGAAATGCACTACGAATTAATTGTGTTCTCGGACCTAAGAGGTGAAGTCTGTAAATATAGAATCTGTACTTTAGCAACTTCCCTAAATGTTTTGGTGGTGTCAATTTGTCAAATAGCATGAAACTAAAGGATTTTAACCTTTTTTTTTATAGAATTTCTGCAAAATTGACCAATTTTGGCATTTTATGGTCAAAATAGGCATTTTAAGGCTTTTTCAATACTGATGCATACATGGCATCCTGACTTTCTATCTGACAAGTTTTCATGTGTCAATACTTGTGTGTCTATGCCTTTATCTAGTTCTTTTACTTGTTTATGAACTCAGAATCTACAGAAAAGAAGATTATCTCAGACAATATGTACAAAATGTGTTGTATAAATGACCCTTGTCTAACGCCCTGTTTGGATGAAGTCAAAAGTGGGGTTCTTGGTACATAAAATTTGAAGTTCACAATAAAGACCTCACTAAATTTGTATCAAAGGCACTTTACAATGTCTATTGTACCTGTTCCATCTCACATAATATCTTTCTTTTCTTCTGTAGGATAGCAAGTGGTTTAAATATAAGCCTGTTGAGACTAAAATTGCATTCAAGTTTTTCATTAAAAAGGCAGAAATCTTTGTACCAGACCATACTGTCTGTTAGAAAAGTTAATTACAAGAGCCTTTTTGTGCTCAGATTTGTTGTATCATGTCACATGAGTATAGAAATGATAAAAAAAGACACAATTTTTTATTTCTTATAGCCTCAATATGCATTTTTTAATGTAAATATGTGGCACGGCCTAAATTGACCCTTATTTTTTTCCAGTCTTACTTGGCTTAAGACCCTTTTAAACTAATATGATATGTTATTTGTGACTTTTCTTTCCATTTAAAGTACATTCAATACATATGTAAGGATTATTTATTACCAAAAAGCTTCACAAATTTAAAATTACTGGAAAATATTACATCTTCATGTAAGGCCCCCTTTCATTGAAAAATCTCAATTTTTAGGCCCAGGCTGATATAAATTTGACTTTTGAATAATTGTGCTAAGTCTGATAAATCAAATGAGTACTCCATTGCTTTTAGTACATAATAAATGATATATTAGGGCATTTAAAAAGTATTTTTTTGCAATGTTTTAATTTTCAAAGCCCAAAATGTTGATAGTTGAAATTATTCAATTTTAACGTCAAAATTTAACACGCAAAGATGAGTATAGAATTTAACATATTGTCTATAATATATATCCTATTGTTACGAAACTTTGCAAGCAGTGTTATAATTTATTTAGCTTTGGTCATACCAAGTTTTTTTAAGATTTGTCAACTCTTTCTATCCTAAGAGGTGAAGTCTGTAAATATAGAATCTGTACTTTAGCAACTTCCCTAAATGTTTTGGTGGTGTCAATTTGTCAAATAGCATGAAACTAAAGGATTTTAACCTTTTTTTTTATAGAATTTCTGCAAAATTGACCAATTTTGGCATTTTATGGTCAAAATAGGCATTTTAAGGCTTTTTCAATACTGATGCATACATGGCATCCTGACTTTCTATCTGACAAGTTTTCATGTGTCAATACTTGTGTGTCTATGCCTTTATCTAGTTCTTTTACTTGTTTATGAACTCAGAATCTACAGAAAAGAAGATTATCTCAGACAATATGTACAAAATGTGTTGTATAAATGACCCTTGTCTAACGCCCTGTTTGGATGAAGTCAAAAGTGGGGTTCTTGGTACATAAAATTTGAAGTTCACAATAAAGACCTCACTAAATTTGTATCAAAGGCACTTTACAATGTCTATTGTACCTGTTCCATCTCACATAATATCTTTCTTTTCTTCTGTAGGATAGCAAGTGGTTTAAATATAAGCCTGTTGAGACTAAAATTGCATTCAAGTTTTTCATTAAAAAGGCAGAAATCTTTGTACCAGACCATACTGTCTGTTAGAAAAGTTAATTACAAGAGCCTTTTTGTGCTCAGATTTGTTGTATCATGTCACATGAGTATAGAAATGATAAAAAAAGACACAATTTTTTATTTCTTATAGCCTCAATATGCATTTTTTAATGTAAATATGTGGCACGGCCTAAATTGACCCTTATTTTTTTCCAGTCTTACTTGGCTTAAGACCCTTTTAAACTAATATGATATGTTATTTGTGACTTTTCTTTCCATTTAAAGTACATTCAATACATATGTAAGGATTATTTATTACCAAAAAGCTTCACAAATTTAAAATTACTGGAAAATATTACATCTTCATGTAAGGCCCCCTTTCATTGAAAAATCTCAATTTTTAGGCCCAGGCTGATATAAATTTGACTTTTGAATAATTGTGCTAAGTCTGATAAATCAAATGAGTACTCCATTGCTTTTAGTACATAATAAATGATATATTAGGGCATTTAAAAAGTATTTTTTTGCAATGTTTTAATTTTCAAAGCCCAAAATGTTGATAGTTGAAATTATTCAATTTTAACGTCAAAATTTAACACGCAAAGATGAGTATAGAATTTAACATATTGTCTATAATATATATCCTATTGTTACGAAACTTTGCAAGCAGTGTTATAATTTATTTAGCTTTGGTCATACCAAGTTTTTTTAAGATTTGTCAACTCTTTCTATCCTATTAGGTGAAGTCTGTAAATATAGAATCTGTACTTTAGCAACTTCCCTAAATGTTTTGGTGGTGTCAATTTGTCAAATAGCATGAAACTAAAGGATTTTAACCTTTTTTTTTATAGAATTTCTGCAAAATTGACCAATTTTGGCATTTTATGGTCAAAATAGGCATTTTAAGGCTTTTTCAATACTGATGCATACATGGCATCCTGACTTTCTATCTGACAAGTTTTCATGTGTCAATACTTGTGTGTCTATGCCTTTATCTAGTTCTTTTACTTGTTTATGAACTCAGAATCTACAGAAAAGAAGATTATCTCAGACAATATGTACAAAATGTGTTGTATAAATGACCCTTGTCTAACGCCCTGTTTGGATGAAGTCAAAAGTGGGGTTCTTGGTACATAAAATTTGAAGTTCACAATAAAGACCTCACTAAATTTGTATCAAAGGCACTTTACAATGTCTATTGTACCTGTTCCATCTCACATAATATCTTTCTTTTCTTCTGTAGGATAGCAAGTGGTTTAAATATAAGCCTGTTGAGACTAAAATTGCATTCAAGTTTTTCATTAAAAAGGCAGAAATCTTTGTACCAGACCATACTGTCTGTTAGAAAAGTTAATTACAAGAGCCTTTTTGTGCTCAGATTTGTTGTATCATGTCACATGAGTATAGAAATGATAAAAAAAGACACAATTTTTTATTTCTTATAGCCTCAATATGCATTTTTTAATGTAAATATGTGGCACGGCCTAAATTGACCCTTATTTTTTTCCAGTCTTACTTGGCTTAAGACCCTTTTAAACTAATATGATATGTTATTTGTGACTTTTCTTTCCATTTAAAGTACATTCAATACATATGTAAGGATTATTTATTACCAAAAAGCTTCACAAATTTAAAATTACTGGAAAATATTACATCTTCATGTAAGGCCCCCTTTCATTGAAAAATCTCAATTTTTAGGCCCAGGCTGATATAAATTTGACTTTTGAATAATTGTGCTAAGTCTGATAAATCAAATGAGTACTCCATTGCTTTTAGTACATAATAAATGATATATTAGGGCATTTAAAAAGTATTTTTTTGCAATGTTTTAATTTTCAAAGCCCAAAATGTTGATAGTTGAAATTATTCAATTTTAACGTCAAAATTTAACACGCAAAGATGAGTATAGAATTTAACATATTGTCTATAATATATATCCTATTGTTACGAAACTTTGCAAGCAGTGTTATAATTTATTTAGCTTTGGTCATACCAAGTTTTTTTAAGATTTGTCAACTCTTTCTATCCTAAGAGGTGAAGTCTGTAAATATAGAATCTGTACTTTAGCAACTTCCCTAAATGTTTTGGTGGTGTCAATTTGTCAAATAGCATGAAACTAAAGGATTTTAACCTTTTTTTTTATAGAATTTCTGCAAAATTGACCAATTTTGGCATTTTATGGTCAAAATAGGCATTTTAAGGCTTTTTCAATACTGATGCATACATGGCATCCTGACTTTCTATCTGACAAGTTTTCATGTGTCAATACTTGTGTGTCTATGCCTTTATCTAGTTCTTTTACTTGTTTATGAACTCAGAATCTACAGAAAAGAAGATTATCTCAGACAATATGTACAAAATGTGTTGTATAAATGACCCTTGTCTAACGCCCTGTTTGGATGAAGTCAAAAGTGGGGTTCTTGGTACATAAAATTTGAAGTTCACAATAAAGACCTCACTAAATTTGTATCAAAGGCACTTTACAATGTCTATTGTACCTGTTCCATCTCACATAATATCTTTCTTTTCTTCTGTAGGATAGCAAGTGGTTTAAATATAAGCCTGTTGAGACTAAAATTGCATTCAAGTTTTTCATTAAAAAGGCAGAAATCTTTGTACCAGACCATACTGTCTGTTAGAAAAGTTAATTACAAGAGCCTTTTTGTGCTCAGATTTGTTGTATCATGTCACATGAGTATAGAAATGATAAAAAAAGACACAATTTTTTATTTCTTATAGCCTCAATATGCATTTTTTAATGTAAATATGTGGCACGGCCTAAATTGACCCTTATTTTTTTCCAGTCTTACTTGGCTTAAGACCCTTTTAAACTAATATGATATGTTATTTGTGACTTTTCTTTCCATTTAAAGTACATTCAATACATATGTAAGGATTATTTATTACCAAAAAGCTTCACAAATTTAAAATTACTGGAAAATATTACATCTTCATGTAAGGCCCCCTTTCATTGAAAAATCTCAATTTTTAGGCCCAGGCTGATATAAATTTGACTTTTGAATAATTGTGCTAAGTCTGATAAATCAAATGAGTACTCCATTGCTTTTAGTACATAATAAATGATATATTAGGGCATTTAAAAAGTATTTTTTTGCAATGTTTTAATTTTCAAAGCCCAAAATGTTGATAGTTGAAATTATTCAATTTTAACGTCAAAATTTAACACGCAAAGATGAGTATAGAATTTAACATATTGTCTATAATATATATCCTATTGTTACGAAACTTTGCAAGCAGTGTTATAATTTATTTAGCTTTGGTCATACCAAGTTTTTTTAAGATTTGTCAACTCTTTCTATCCTATTAGGTGAAGTCTGTAAATATAGAATCTGTACTTTAGCAACTTCCCTAAATGTTTTGGTGGTGTCAATTTGTCAAATAGCATGAAACTAAAGGATTTTAACCTTTTTTTTTATAGAATTTCTGCAAAATTGACCAATTTTGGCATTTTATGGTCAAAATAGGCATTTTAAGGCTTTTTCAATACTGATGCATACATGGCATCCTGACTTTCTATCTGACAAGTTTTCATGTGTCAATACTTGTGTGTCTATGCCTTTATCTAGTTCTTTTACTTGTTTATGAACTCAGAATCTACAGAAAAGAAGATTATCTCAGACAATATGTACAAAATGTGTTGTATAAATGACCCTTGTCTAACGCCCTGTTTGGATGAAGTCAAAAGTGGGGTTCTTGGTACATAAAATTTGAAGTTCACAATAAAGACCTCACTAAATTTGTATCAAAGGCACTTTACAATGTCTATTGTACCTGTTCCATCTCACATAATATCTTTCTTTTCTTCTGTAGGATAGCAAGTGGTTTAAATATAAGCCTGTTGAGACTAAAATTGCATTCAAGTTTTTCATTAAAAAGGCAGAAATCTTTGTACCAGACCATACTGTCTGTTAGAAAAGTTAATTACAAGAGCCTTTTTGTGCTCAGATTTGTTGTATCATGTCACATGAGTATAGAAATGATAAAAAAAGACACAATTTTTTATTTCTTATAGCCTCAATATGCATTTTTTAATGTAAATATGTGGCACGGCCTAAATTGACCCTTATTTTTTTCCAGTCTTACTTGGCTTAAGACCCTTTTAAACTAATATGATATGTTATTTGTGACTTTTCTTTCCATTTAAAGTACATTCAATACATATGTAAGGATTATTTATTACCAAAAAGCTTCACAAATTTAAAATTACTGGAAAATATTACATCTTCATGTAAGGCCCCCTTTCATTGAAAAATCTCAATTTTTAGGCCCAGGCTGATATAAATTTGACTTTTGAATAATTGTGCTAAGTCTGATAAATCAAATGAGTACTCCATTGCTTTTAGTACATAATAAATGATATATTAGGGCATTTAAAAAGAATTTTTTTGCAATGTTTTAATTTTCAAAGCCCAAAATGTTGATAGTTGAAATTATTCAATTTTAACGTCAAAATTTAACACGCAAAGATGAGTATAGAATTTAACATATTGTCTATAATATATATCCTATTGTTACGAAACTTTGCAAGCAGTGTTATAATTTATTTAGCTTTGGTCATACCAAGTTTTTTTAAGATTTGTCAACTCTTTCTATCCTATTAGGTGAAGTCTGTAAATATAGAATCTGTACTTTAGCAACTTCCCTAAATGTTTTGGTGGTGTCAATTTGTCAAATAGCATGAAACTAAAGGATTTTAACCTTTTTTTTTATAGAATTTCTGCAAAATTGACCAATTTTGGCATTTTATGGTCAAAATAGGCATTTTAAGGCTTTTTCAATACTGATGCATACATGGCATCCTGACTTTCTATCTGACAAGTTTTCATGTGTCAATACTTGTGTGTCTATGCCTTTATCTAGTTCTTTTACTTGTTTATGAACTCAGAATCTACAGAAAAGAAGATTATCTCAGACAATATGTACAAAATGTGTTGTATAAATGACCCTTGTCTAACGCCCTGTTTGGATGAAGTCAAAAGTGGGGTTCTTGGTACATAAAATTTGAAGTTCACAATAAAGACCTCACTAAATTTGTATCAAAGGCACTTTACAATGTCTATTGTACCTGTTCCATCTCACATAATATCTTTCTTTTCTTCTGTAGGATAGCAAGTGGTTTAAATATAAGCCTGTTGAGACTAAAATTGCATTCAAGTTTTTCATTAAAAAGGCAGAAATCTTTGTACCAGACCATACTGTCTGTTAGAAAAGTTAATTACAAGAGCCTTTTTGTGCTCAGATTTGTTGTATCATGTCACATGAGTATAGAAATGATAAAAAAAGACACAATTTTTTATTTCTTATAGCCTCAATATGCATTTTTTAATGTAAATATGTGGCACGGCCTAAATTGACCCTTATTTTTTTCCAGTCTTACTTGGCTTAAGACCCTTTTAAACTAATATGATATGTTATTTGTGACTTTTCTTTCCATTTAAAGTACATTCAATACATATGTAAGGATTATTTATTACCAAAAAGCTTCACAAATTTAAAATTACTGGAAAATATTACATCTTCATGTAAGGCCCCCTTTCATTGAAAAATCTCAATTTTTAGGCCCAGGCTGATATAAATTTGACTTTTGAATAATTGTGCTAAGTCTGATAAATCAAATGAGTACTCCATTGCTTTTAGTACATAATAAATGATATATTAGGGCATTTAAAAAGTATTTTTTTGCAATGTTTTAATTTTCAAAGCCCAAAATGTTGATAGTTGAAATTATTCAATTTTAACGTCAAAATTTAACACGCAAAGATGAGTATAGAATTTAACATATTGTCTATAATATATATCCTATTGTTACGAAACTTTGCAAGCAGTGTTATAATTTATTTAGCTTTGGTCATACCAAGTTTTTTTAAGATTTGTCAACTCTTTCTATCCTATTAGGTGAAGTCTGTAAATATAGAATCTGTACTTTAGCAACTTCCCTAAATGTTTTGGTGGTGTCAATTTGTCAAATAGCATGAAACTAAAGGATTTTAACCTTTTTTTTTATAGAATTTCTGCAAAATTGACCAATTTTGGCATTTTATGGTCAAAATAGGCATTTTAAGGCTTTTTCAATACTGATGCATACATGGCATCCTGACTTTCTATCTGACAAGTTTTCATGTGTCAATACTTGTGTGTCTATGCCTTTATCTAGTTCTTTTACTTGTTTATGAACTCAGAATCTACAGAAAAGAAGATTATCTCAGACAATATGTACAAAATGTGTTGTATAAATGACCCTTGTCTAACGCCCTGTTTGGATGAAGTCAAAAGTGGGGTTCTTGGTACATAAAATTTGAAGTTCACAATAAAGACCTCACTAAATTTGTATCAAAGGCACTTTACAATGTCTATTGTACCTGTTCCATCTCACATAATATCTTTCTTTTCTTCTGTAGGATAGCAAGTGGTTTAAATATAAGCCTGTTGAGACTAAAATTGCATTCAAGTTTTTCATTAAAAAGGCAGAAATCTTTGTACCAGACCATACTGTCTGTTAGAAAAGTTAATTACAAGAGCCTTTTTGTGCTCAGATTTGTTGTATCATGTCACATGAGTATAGAAATGATAAAAAAAGACACAATTTTTTATTTCTTATAGCCTCAATATGCATTTTTTAATGTAAATATGTGGCACGGCCTAAATTGACCCTTATTTTTTTCCAGTCTTACTTGGCTTAAGACCCTTTTAAACTAATATGATATGTTATTTGTGACTTTTCTTTCCATTTAAAGTACATTCAATACATATGTAAGGATTATTTATTACCAAAAAGCTTCACAAATTTAAAATTACTGGAAAATATTACATCTTCATGTAAGGCCCCCTTTCATTGAAAAATCTCAATTTTTAGGCCCAGGCTGATATAAATTTGACTTTTGAATAATTGTGCTAAGTCTGATAAATCAAATGAGTACTCCATTGCTTTTAGTACATAATAAATGATATATTAGGGCATTTAAAAAGTATTTTTTTGCAATGTTTTAATTTTCAAAGCCCAAAATGTTGATAGTTGAAATTATTCAATTTTAACGTCAAAATTTAACACGCAAAGATGAGTATAGAATTTAACATATTGTCTATAATATATATCCTATTGTTACGAAACTTTGCAAGCAGTGTTATAATTTATTTAGCTTTGGTCATACCAAGTTTTTTTAAGATTTGTCAACTCTTTCTATCCTATTAGGTCCGAGACCACAATTGTCGTCCCTTGATTTTCGTTGTTCACAAATATAGTCCCTAGTGTTAACAGTGGGTTACTTGCCAATAATTTGTATACCCCTTCCAAATTTATTTCTCCATGTTTAATGCCTCAAATTGTAAGTAGGGGGCTGAAATTACACTGTAAAAAAATTTGGGTCCAGAATTTTACAGAAAAGTAGTGATTTGGTCCAGCTGAAAAAGGTTAAAAATTAGCACTTCGGAAGCTGTCAAAAGATTTCAAGATACCCTAAACACAAAATTGTCCATATTTTGAGTTAGAGGCGATGAAGTTTTCTATAATTTTGATATAATTTGTCCCAAAAGTAGTACAACACACTGTAAAAATTTCATTAAGAAAACGCAGGTGGGATTTTTTTAATTTTCATTTATGTTCTAAAAGAAATGCACTACGAATTAATTGTGTTCTCGGACCTCTTTAAGAGGTGAAGTCTGTAAATATAGAATCTGTACTTTAGCAACTTCCCTAAATGTTTTGGTGGTGTCAATTTGTCAAATAGCATGAAACTAAAGGATTTTAACCTTTTTTTTTATAGAATTTCTGCAAAATTGACCAATTTTGGCATTTTATGGTCAAAATAGGCATTTTAAGGCTTTTTCAATACTGATGCATACATGGCATCCTGACTTTCTATCTGACAAGTTTTCATGTGTCAATACTTGTGTGTCTATGCCTTTATCTAGTTCTTTTACTTGTTTATGAACTCAGAATCTACAGAAAAGAAGATTATCTCAGACAATATGTACAAAATGTGTTGTATAAATGACCCTTGTCTAACGCCCTGTTTGGATGAAGTCAAAAGTGGGGTTCTTGGTACATAAAATTTGAAGTTCACAATAAAGACCTCACTAAATTTGTATCAAAGGCACTTTACAATGTCTATTGTACCTGTTCCATCTCACATAATATCTTTCTTTTCTTCTGTAGGATAGCAAGTGGTTTAAATATAAGCCTGTTGAGACTAAAATTGCATTCAAGTTTTTCATTAAAAAGGCAGAAATCTTTGTACCAGACCATACTGTCTGTTAGAAAAGTTAATTACAAGAGCCTTTTTGTGCTCAGATTTGTTGTATCATGTCACATGAGTATAGAAATGATAAAAAAAGACACAATTTTTTATTTCTTATAGCCTCAATATGCATTTTTTAATGTAAATATGTGGCACGGCCTAAATTGACCCTTATTTTTTTCCAGTCTTACTTGGCTTAAGACCCTTTTAAACTAATATGATATGTTATTTGTGACTTTTCTTTCCATTTAAAGTACATTCAATACATATGTAAGGATTATTTATTACCAAAAAGCTTCACAAATTTAAAATTACTGGAAAATATTACATCTTCATGTAAGGCCCCCTTTCATTGAAAAATCTCAATTTTTAGGCCCAGGCTGATATAAATTTGACTTTTGAATAATTGTGCTAAGTCTGATAAATCAAATGAGTACTCCATTGCTTTTAGTACATAATAAATGATATATTAGGGCATTTAAAAAGTATTTTTTTGCAATGTTTTAATTTTCAAAGCCCAAAATGTTGATAGTTGAAATTATTCAATTTTAACGTCAAAATTTAACACGCAAAGATGAGTATAGAATTTAACATATTGTCTATAATATATATCCTATTGTTACGAAACTTTGCAAGCAGTGTTATAATTTATTTAGCTTTGGTCATACCAAGTTTTTTTAAGATTTGTCAACTCTTTCTATCCTATTAGGTGAAGTCTGTAAATATAGAATCTGTACTTTAGCAACTTCCCTAAATGTTTTGGTGGTGTCAATTTGTCAAATAGCATGAAACTAAAGGATTTTAACCTTTTTTTTTTATAGAATTTCTGCAAAATTGACCAATTTTGGCATTTTATGGTCAAAATAGGCATTTTAAGGCTTTTTCAATACTGATGCATACATGGCATCCTGACTTTCTATCTGACAAGTTTTCATGTGTCAATACTTGTGTGTCTATGCCTTTATCTAGTTCTTTTACTTGTTTATGAACTCAGAATCTACAGAAAAGAAGATTATCTCAGACAATATGTACAAAATGTGTTGTATAAATGACCCTTGTCTAACGCCCTGTTTGGATGAAGTCAAAAGTGGGGTTCTTGGTACATAAAATTTGAAGTTCACAATAAAGACCTCACTAAATTTGTATCAAAGGCACTTTACAATGTCTATTGTACCTGTTCCATCTCACATAATATCTTTCTTTTCTTCTGTAGGATAGCAAGTGGTTTAAATATAAGCCTGTTGAGACTAAAATTGCATTCAAGTTTTTCATTAAAAAGGCAGAAATCTTTGTACCAGACCATACTGTCTGTTAGAAAAGTTAATTACAAGAGCCTTTTTGTGCTCAGATTTGTTGTATCATGTCACATGAGTATAGAAATGATAAAAAAAGACACAATTTTTTATTTCTTATAGCCTCAATATGCATTTTTTAATGTAAATATGTGGCACGGCCTAAATTGACCCTTATTTTTTTCCAGTCTTACTTGGCTTAAGACCCTTTTAAACTAATATGATATGTTATTTGTGACTTTTCTTTCCATTTAAAGTACATTCAATACATATGTAAGGATTATTTATTACCAAAAAGCTTCACAAATTTAAAATTACTGGAAAATATTACATCTTCATGTAAGGCCCCCTTTCATTGAAAAATCTCAATTTTTAGGCCCAGGCTGATATAAATTTGACTTTTGAATAATTGTGCTAAGTCTGATAAATCAAATGAGTACTCCATTGCTTTTAGTACATAATAAATGATATATTAGGGCATTTAAAAAGTATTTTTTTGCAATGTTTTAATTTTCAAAGCCCAAAATGTTGATAGTTGAAATTATTCAATTTTAACGTCAAAATTTAACACGCAAAGATGAGTATAGAATTTAACATATTGTCTATAATATATATCCTATTGTTACGAAACTTTGCAAGCAGTGTTATAATTTATTTAGCTTTGGTCATACCAAGTTTTTTTAAGATTTGTCAACTCTTTCTATCCTAAGAGGTGAAGTCTGTAAATATAGAATCTGTACTTTAGCAACTTCCCTAAATGTTTTGGTGGTGTCAATTTGTCAAATAGCATGAAACTAAAGGATTTTAACCTTTTTTTTTATAGAATTTCTGCAAAATTGACCAATTTTGGCATTTTATGGTCAAAATAGGCATTTTAAGGCTTTTTCAATACTGATGCATACATGGCATCCTGACTTTCTATCTGACAAGTTTTCATGTGTCAATACTTGTGTGTCTATGCCTTTATCTAGTTCTTTTACTTGTTTATGAACTCAGAATCTACAGAAAAGAAGATTATCTCAGACAATATGTACAAAATGTGTTGTATAAATGACCCTTGTCTAACGCCCTGTTTGGATGAAGTCAAAAGTGGGGTTCTTGGTACATAAAATTTGAAGTTCACAATAAAGACCTCACTAAATTTGTATCAAAGGCACTTTACAATGTCTATTGTACCTGTTCCATCTCACATAATATCTTTCTTTTCTTCTGTAGGATAGCAAGTGGTTTAAATATAAGCCTGTTGAGACTAAAATTGCATTCAAGTTTTTCATTAAAAAGGCAGAAATCTTTGTACCAGACCATACTGTCTGTTAGAAAAGTTAATTACAAGAGCCTTTTTGTGCTCAGATTTGTTGTATCATGTCACATGAGTATAGAAATGATAAAAAAAGACACAATTTTTTATTTCTTATAGCCTCAATATGCATTTTTTAATGTAAATATGTGGCACGGCCTAAATTGACCCTTATTTTTTTCCAGTCTTACTTGGCTTAAGACCCTTTTAAACTAATATGATATGTTATTTGTGACTTTTCTTTCCATTTAAAGTACATTCAATACATATGTAAGGATTATTTATTACCAAAAAGCTTCACAAATTTAAAATTACTGGAAAATATTACATCTTCATGTAAGGCCCCCTTTCATTGAAAAATCTCAATTTTTAGGCCCAGGCTGATATAAATTTGACTTTTGAATAATTGTGCTAAGTCTGATAAATCAAATGAGTACTCCATTGCTTTTAGTACATAATAAATGATATATTAGGGCATTTAAAAAGTATTTTTTTGCAATGTTTTAATTTTCAAAGCCCAAAATGTTGATAGTTGAAATTATTCAATTTTAACGTCAAAATTTAACACGCAAAGATGAGTATAGAATTTAACATATTGTCTATAATATATATCCTATTGTTACGAAACTTTGCAAGCAGTGTTATAATTTATTTAGCTTTGGTCATACCAAGTTTTTTTAAGATTTGTCAACTCTTTCTATCCTATAATAGGTCCGAGACCACAATTGTCGTCCCTTGATTTTCGTTGTTCACAAATATAGTCCCTAGTGTTAACAGTGGGTTACTTGCCAATAATTTGTATACCCCTTCCAAATTTATTTCTCCATGTTTAATGCCTCAAATTGTAAGTAGGGGGCTGAAATTACACTGTAAAAAAATTTGGGTCCAGAATTTTACAGAAAAGTAGTGATTTGGTCCAGCTGAAAAAGGTTAAAAATTAGCACTTCGGAAGCTGTCAAAAGATTTCAAGATACCCTAAACACAAAATTGTCCATATTTTGAGTTAGAGGCGATGTAGTTTTCTATAATTTTGATATAATTTGTCCCAAAAGTAGTACAACACACTGTAAAAATTTCATTAAGAAAGCGCAGGTGGGATTTTTTTAATTTTCATTTATGTTCTAAAAGAAATGCACTACGAATTAATTGTGTTCTCGGACCTAAGAGGTGAAGTCTGTAAATATAGAATCTGTACTTTAGCAACTTCCCTAAATGTTTTGGTGGTGTCAATTTGTCAAATAGCATGAAACTAAAGGATTTTAACCTTTTTTTTTATAGAATTTCTGCAAAATTGACCAATTTTGGCATTTTATGGTCAAAATAGGCATTTTAAGGCTTTTTCAATACTGATGCATACATGGCATCCTGACTTTCTATCTGACAAGTTTTCATGTGTCAATACTTGTGTGTCTATGCCTTTATCTAGTTCTTTTACTTGTTTATGAACTCAGAATCTACAGAAAAGAAGATTATCTCAGACAATATGTACAAAATGTGTTGTATAAATGACCCTTGTCTAACGCCCTGTTTGGATGAAGTCAAAAGTGGGGTTCTTGGTACATAAAATTTGAAGTTCACAATAAAGACCTCACTAAATTTGTATCAAAGGCACTTTACAATGTCTATTGTACCTGTTCCATCTCACATAATATCTTTCTTTTCTTCTGTAGGATAGCAAGTGGTTTAAATATAAGCCTGTTGAGACTAAAATTGCATTCAAGTTTTTCATTAAAAAGGCAGAAATCTTTGTACCAGACCATACTGTCTGTTAGAAAAGTTAATTACAAGAGCCTTTTTGTGCTCAGATTTGTTGTATCATGTCACATGAGTATAGAAATGATAAAAAAAGACACAATTTTTTATTTCTTATAGCCTCAATATGCATTTTTTAATGTAAATATGTGGCACGGCCTAAATTGACCCTTATTTTTTTCCAGTCTTACTTGGCTTAAGACCCTTTTAAACTAATATGATATGTTATTTGTGACTTTTCTTTCCATTTAAAGTACATTCAATACATATGTAAGGATTATTTATTACCAAAAAGCTTCACAAATTTAAAATTACTGGAAAATATTACATCTTCATGTAAGGCCCCCTTTCATTGAAAAATCTCAATTTTTAGGCCCAGGCTGATATAAATTTGACTTTTGAATAATTGTGCTAAGTCTGATAAATCAAATGAGTACTCCATTGCTTTTAGTACATAATAAATGATATATTAGGGCATTTAAAAAGTATTTTTTTGCAATGTTTTAATTTTCAAAGCCCAAAATGTTGATAGTTGAAATTATTCAATTTTAACGTCAAAATTTAACACGCAAAGATGAGTATAGAATTTAACATATTGTCTATAATATATATCCTATTGTTACGAAACTTTGCAAGCAGTGTTATAATTTATTTAGCTTTGGTCATACCAAGTTTTTTTAAGATTTGTCAACTCTTTCTATCCTAAGAGGTGAAGTCTGTAAATATAGAATCTGTACTTTAGCAACTTCCCTAAATGTTTTGGTGGTGTCAATTTGTCAAATAGCATGAAACTAAAGGATTTTAACCTTTTTTTTTATAGAATTTCTGCAAAATTGACCAATTTTGGCATTTTATGGTCAAAATAGGCATTTTAAGGCTTTTTCAATACTGATGCATACATGGCATCCTGACTTTCTATCTGACAAGTTTTCATGTGTCAATACTTGTGTGTCTATGCCTTTATCTAGTTCTTTTACTTGTTTATGAACTCAGAATCTACAGAAAAGAAGATTATCTCAGACAATATGTACAAAATGTGTTGTATAAATGACCCTTGTCTAACGCCCTGTTTGGATGAAGTCAAAAGTGGGGTTCTTGGTACATAAAATTTGAAGTTCACAATAAAGACCTCACTAAATTTGTATCAAAGGCACTTTACAATGTCTATTGTACCTGTTCCATCTCACATAATATCTTTCTTTTCTTCTGTAGGATAGCAAGTGGTTTAAATATAAGCCTGTTGAGACTAAAATTGCATTCAAGTTTTTCATTAAAAAGGCAGAAATCTTTGTACCAGACCATACTGTCTGTTAGAAAAGTTAATTACAAGAGCCTTTTTGTGCTCAGATTTGTTGTATCATGTCACATGAGTATAGAAATGATAAAAAAAGACACAATTTTTTATTTCTTATAGCCTCAATATGCATTTTTTAATGTAAATATGTGGCACGGCCTAAATTGACCCTTATTTTTTTCCAGTCTTACTTGGCTTAAGACCCTTTTAAACTAATATGATATGTTATTTGTGACTTTTCTTTCCATTTAAAGTACATTCAATACATATGTAAGGATTATTTATTACCAAAAAGCTTCACAAATTTAAAATTACTGGAAAATATTACATCTTCATGTAAGGCCCCCTTTCATTGAAAAATCTCAATTTTTAGGCCCAGGCTGATATAAATTTGACTTTTGAATAATTGTGCTAAGTCTGATAAATCAAATGAGTACTCCATTGCTTTTAGTACATAATAAATGATATATTAGGGCATTTAAAAAGTATTTTTTTGCAATGTTTTAATTTTCAAAGCCCAAAATGTTGATAGTTGAAATTATTCAATTTTAACGTCAAAATTTAACACGCAAAGATGAGTATAGAATTTAACATATTGTCTATAATATATATCCTATTGTTACGAAACTTTGCAAGCAGTGTTATAATTTATTTAGCTTTGGTCATACCAAGTTTTTTTAAGATTTGTCAACTCTTTCTATCCTATTAGGTGAAGTCTGTAAATATAGAATCTGTACTTTAGCAACTTCCCTAAATGTTTTGGTGGTGTCAATTTGTCAAATAGCATGAAACTAAAGGATTTTAACCTTTTTTTTTATAGAATTTCTGCAAAATTGACCAATTTTGGCATTTTATGGTCAAAATAGGCATTTTAAGGCTTTTTCAATACTGATGCATACATGGCATCCTGACTTTCTATCTGACAAGTTTTCATGTGTCAATACTTGTGTGTCTATGCCTTTATCTAGTTCTTTTACTTGTTTATGAACTCAGAATCTACAGAAAAGAAGATTATCTCAGACAATATGTACAAAATGTGTTGTATAAATGACCCTTGTCTAACGCCCTGTTTGGATGAAGTCAAAAGTGGGGTTCTTGGTACATAAAATTTGAAGTTCACAATAAAGACCTCACTAAATTTGTATCAAAGGCACTTTACAATGTCTATTGTACCTGTTCCATCTCACATAATATCTTTCTTTTCTTCTGTAGGATAGCAAGTGGTTTAAATATAAGCCCGTTGAGACTAAAATTGCATTCAAGTTTTTCATTAAAAAGGCAGAAATCTTTGTACCAGACCATACTGTCTGTTAGAAAAGTTAATTACAAGAGCCTTTTTGTGCTCAGATTTGTTGTATCATGTCACATGAGTATAGAAATGATAAAAAAAGACACAATTTTTTATTTCTTATAGCCTCAATATGCATTTTTTAATGTAAATATGTGGCACGGCCTAAATTGACCCTTATTTTTTTCCAGTCTTACTTGGCTTAAGACCCTTTTAAACTAATATGATATGTTATTTGTGACTTTTCTTTCCATTTAAAGTACATTCAATACATATGTAAGGATTATTTATTACCAAAAAGCTTCACAAATTTAAAATTACTGGAAAATATTACATCTTCATGTAAGGCCCCCTTTCATTGAAAAATCTCAATTTTTAGGCCCAGGCTGATATAAATTTGACTTTTGAATAATTGTGCTAAGTCTGATAAATCAAATGAGTACTCCATTGCTTTTAGTACATAATAAATGATATATTAGGGCATTTAAAAAGTATTTTTTTGCAATGTTTTAATTTTCAAAGCCCAAAATGTTGATAGTTGAAATTATTCAATTTTAACGTCAAAATTTAACACGCAAAGATGAGTATAGAATTTAACATATTGTCTATAATATATATCCTATTGTTACGAAACTTTGCAAGCAGTGTTATAATTTATTTAGCTTTGGTCATACCAAGTTTTTTTAAGATTTGTCAACTCTTTCTATCCTATTAGGTCCGAGACCACAATTGTCGTCCCTTGATTTTCGTTGTTCACAAATATAGTCCCTAGTGTTAACAGTGGGTTACTTGCCAATAATTTGTATACCCCTTCCAAATTTATTTCTCCATGTTTAATGCCTCAAATTGTAAGTAGGGGGCTGAAATTACACTGTAAAAAAATTTGGGTCCAGAATTTTACAGAAAAGTAGTGATTTGGTCCAGCTGAAAAAGGTTAAAAATTAGCACTTCGGAAGCTGTCAAAAGATTTCAAGATACCCTAAACACAAAATTGTCCATATTTTGAGTTAGAGGCGATGAAGTTTTCTATAATTTTGATATAATTTGTCCCAAAAGTAGTACAACACACTGTAAAAATTTCATTAAGAAAGCGCAGGTGGGATTTTTTTAATTTTCATTTATGTTCTAAAAGAAATGCACTACGAATTAATTGTGTTCTCGGACCTAAGAGGTGAAGTCTGTAAATATAGAATCTGTACTTTAGCAACTTCCCTAAATGTTTTGGTGGTGTCAATTTGTCAAATAGCATGAAACTAAAGGATTTTAACCTTTTTTTTTATAGAATTTCTGCAAAATTGACCAATTTTGGCATTTTATGGTCAAAATAGGCATTTTAAGGCTTTTTCAATACTGATGCATACATGGCATCCTGACTTTCTATCTGACAAGTTTTCATGTGTCAATACTTGTGTGTCTATGCCTTTATCTAGTTCTTTTACTTGTTTATGAACTCAGAATCTACAGAAAAGAAGATTATCTCAGACAATATGTACAAAATGTGTTGTATAAATGACCCTTGTCTAACGCCCTGTTTGGATGAAGTCAAAAGTGGGGTTCTTGGTACATAAAATTTGAAGTTCACAATAAAGACCTCACTAAATTTGTATCAAAGGCACTTTACAATGTCTATTGTACCTGTTCCATCTCACATAATATCTTTCTTTTCTTCTGTAGGATAGCAAGTGGTTTAAATATAAGCCTGTTGAGACTAAAATTGCATTCAAGTTTTTCATTAAAAAGACAGAAATCTTTGTACCAGACCATACTGTCTGTTAGAAAAGTTAATTACAAGAGCCTTTTTGTGCTCAGATTTGTTGTATCATGTCACATGAGTATAGAAATGATAAAAAAAGACACAATTTTTTATTTCTTATAGCCTCAATATGCATTTTTTAATGTAAATATGTGGCACGGCCTAAATTGACCCTTATTTTTTTCCAGTCTTACTTGGCTTAAGACCCTTTTAAACTAATATGATATGTTATTTGTGACTTTTCTTTCCATTTAAAGTACATTCAATACATATGTAAGGATTATTTATTACCAAAAAGCTTCACAAATTTAAAATTACTGGAAAATATTACATCTTCATGTAAGGCCCCCTTTCATTGAAAAATCTCAATTTTTAGGCCCAGGCTGATATAAATTTGACTTTTGAATAATTGTGCTAAGTCTGATAAATCAAATGAGTACTCCATTGCTTTTAGTACATAATAAATGATATATTAGGGCATTTAAAAAGTATTTTTTTGCAATGTTTTAATTTTCAAAGCCCAAAATGTTGATAGTTGAAATTATTCAATTTTAACGTCAAAATTTAACACGCAAAGATGAGTATAGAATTTAACATATTGTCTATAATATATATCCTATTGTTACGAAACTTTGCAAGCAGTGTTATAATTTATTTAGCTTTGGTCATACCAAGTTTTTTTAATATTTGTCAACTCTTTCTATCCTATTAGGTCCGAGACCACAATTGTCGTCCCTTGATTTTCGTTGTTCACAAATATAGTCCCTAGTGTTAACAGTGGGTTACTTGCCAATAATTTGTATACCCCTTCCAAATTTATTTCTCCATGTTTAATGCCTCAAATTGTAAGTAGGGGGCTGAAATTACACTGTAAAAAAATTTGGGTCCAGAATTTTACAGAAAAGTAGTGATTTGGTCCAGCTGAAAAAGGTTAAAAATTAGCACTTCGGAAGCTGTCAAAAGATTTCAAGATACCCTAAACACAAAATTGTCCATATTTTGAGTTAGAGGCGATGAAGTTTTCTATAATTTTGATATAATTTGTCCCAAAAGTAGTACAACACACTGTAAAAATTTCATTAAGAAAGCGCAGGTGGGATTTTTTTAATTTTCATTTATGTTCTAAAAGAAATGCACTACGAATTAATTGTGTTCTCGGACCTAAGAGGTGAAGTCTGTAAATATAGAATCTGTACTTTAGCAACTTCCCTAAATGTTTTGGTGGTGTCAATTTGTCAAATAGCATGAAACTAAAGGATTTTAACCTTTTTTTTTATAGAATTTCTGCAAAATTGACCAATTTTGGCATTTTATGGTCAAAATAGGCATTTTAAGGCTTTTTCAATACTGATGCATACATGGCATCCTGACTTTCTATCTGACAAGTTTTCATGTGTCAATACTTGTGTGTCTATGCCTTTATCTAGTTCTTTTACTTGTTTATGAACTCAGAATCTACAGAAAAGAAGATTATCTCAGACAATATGTACAAAATGTGTTGTATAAATGACCCTTGTCTAACGCCCTGTTTGGATGAAGTCAAAAGTGGGGTTCTTGGTACATAAAATTTGAAGTTCACAATAAAGACCTCACTAAATTTGTATCAAAGGCACTTTACAATGTCTATTGTACCTGTTCCATCTCACATAATATCTTTCTTTTCTTCTGTAGGATAGCAAGTGGTTTAAATATAAGCCTGTTGAGACTAAAATTGCATTCAAGTTTTTCATTAAAAAGGCAGAAATCTTTGTACCAGACCATACTGTCTGTTAGAAAAGTTAATTACAAGAGCCTTTTTGTGCTCAGATTTGTTGTATCATGTCACATGAGTATAGAAATGATAAAAAAAGACACAATTTTTTATTTCTTATAGCCTCAATATGCATTTTTTAATGTAAATATGTGGCACGGCCTAAATTGACCCTTATTTTTTTCCAGTCTTACTTGGCTTAAGACCCTTTTAAACTAATATGATATGTTATTTGTGACTTTTCTTTCCATTTAAAGTACATTCAATACATATGTAAGGATTATTTATTACCAAAATGCTTCACAAATTTAAAATTACTGGAAAATATTACATCTTCATGTAAGGCCCCCTTTCATTGAAAAATCTCAATTTTTAGGCCCAGGCTGATATAAATTTGACTTTTGAATAATTGTGCTAAGTCTGATAAATCAAATGAGTACTCCATTGCTTTTAGTACATAATAAATGATATATTAGGGCATTTAAAAAGTATTTTTTTGCAATGTTTTAATTTTCAAAGCCCAAAATGTTGATAGTTGAAATTATTCAATTTTAACGTCAAAATTTAACACGCAAAGATGAGTATAGAATTTAACATATTGTCTATAATATATATCCTATTGTTACGAAACTTTGCAAGCAGTGTTATAATTTATTTAGCTTTGGTCATACCAAGTTTTTTTAAGATTTGTCAACTCTTTCTATCCTATTAGGTCCGAGACCACAATTGTCGTCCCTTGATTTTCGTTGTTCACAAATATAGTCCCTAGTGTTAACAGTGGGTTACTTGCCAATAATTTGTATACCCCTTCCAAATTTATTTCTCCATGTTTAATGCCTCAAATTGTAAGTAGGGGGCTGAAATTACACTGTAAAAAAATTTGGGTCCAGAATTTTACAGAAAAGTAGTGATTTGGTCCAGCTGAAAAAGGTTAAAAATTAGCACTTCGGAAGCTGTCAAAAGATTTCAAGATACCCTAAACACAAAATTGTCCATATTTTGAGTTAGAGGCGATGAAGTTTTCTATAATTTTGATATAATTTGTCCCAAAAGTAGTACAACACACTGTAAAAATTTCATTAAGAAAGCGCAGGTGGGATTTTTTTAATTTTCATTTATGTTCTAAAAGAAATGCACTACGAATTAATTGTGTTCTCGGACCTAAGAGGTGAAGTCTGTAAATATAGAATCTGTACTTTAGCAACTTCCCTAAATGTTTTGGTGGTGTCAATTTGTCAAATAGCATGAAACTAAAGGATTTTAACCTTTTTTTTTATAGAATTTCTGCAAAATTGACCAATTTTGGCATTTTATGGTCAAAATAGGCATTTTAAGGCTTTTTCAATACTGATGCATACATGGCATCCTGACTTTCTATCTGACAAGTTTTCATGTGTCAATACTTGTGTGTCTATGCCTTTATCTAGTTCTTTTACTTGTTTATGAACTCAGAATCTACAGAAAAGAAGATTATCTCAGACAATATGTACAAAATGTGTTGTATAAATGACCCTTGTCTAACGCCCTGTTTGGATGAAGTCAAAAGTGGGGTTCTTGGTACATAAAATTTGAAGTTCACAATAAAGACCTCACTAAATTTGTATCAAAGGCACTTTACAATGTCTATTGTACCTGTTCCATCTCACATAATATCTTTCTTTTCTTCTGTAGGATAGCAAGTGGTTTAAATATAAGCCTGTTGAGACTAAAATTGCATTCAAGTTTTTCATTAAAAAGGCAGAAATCTTTGTACCAGACCATACTGTCTGTTAGAAAAGTTAATTACAAGAGCCTTTTTGTGCTCAGATTTGTTGTATCATGTCACATGAGTATAGAAATGATAAAAAAAGACACAATTTTTTATTTCTTATAGCCTCAATATGCATTTTTTAATGTAAATATGTGGCACGGCCTAAATTGACCCTTATTTTTTTCCAGTCTTACTTGGCTTAAGACCCTTTTAAACTAATATGATATGTTATTTGTGACTTTTCTTTCCATTTAAAGTACATTCAATACATATGTAAGGATTATTTATTACCAAAAAGCTTCACAAATTTAAAATTACTGGAAAATATTACATCTTCATGTAAGGCCCCCTTTCATTGAAAAATCTCAATTTTTAGGCCCAGGCTGATATAAATTTGACTTTTGAATAATTGTGCTAGGTCTGATAAATCAAATGAGTACTCCATTGCTTTTAGTACATAATAAATGATATATTAGGGCATTTAAAAAGTATTTTTTTGCAATGTTTTAATTTTCAAAGCCCAAAATGTTGATAGTTGAAATTATTCAATTTTAACGTCAAAATTTAACACGCAAAGATGAGTATAGAATTTAACATATTGTCTATAATATATATCCTATTGTTACGAAACTTTGCAAGCAGTGTTATAATTTATTTAGCTTTGGTCATACCAAGTTTTTTTAAGATTTGTCAACTCTTTCTATCCTATTAGGTCCGAGACCACAATTGTCGTCCCTTGATTTTCGTTGTTCACAAATATAGTCCCTAGTGTTAACAGTGGGTTACTTGCCAATAATTTGTATACCCCTTCCAAATTTATTTCTCCATGTTTAATGCCTCAAATTGTAAGTAGGGGGCTGAAATTACACTGTAAAAAAATTTGGGTCCAGAATTTTACAGAAAAGTAGTGATTTGGTCCAGCTGAAAAAGGTTAAAAATTAGCACTTCGGAAGCTGTCAAAAGATTTCAAGATACCCTAAACACAAAATTGTCCATATTTTGAGTTAGAGGCGATGAAGTTTTCTATAATTTTGATATAATTTGTCCCAAAAGTAGTACAACACACTGTAAAAATTTCATTAAGAAAGCGCAGGTGGGATTTTTTTAATTTTCATTTATGTTCTAAAAGAAATGCACTACGAATTAATTGTGTTCTCGGACCTAAGAGGTGAAGTCTGTAAATATAGAATCTGTACTTTAGCAACTTCCCTAAATGTTTTGGTGGTGTCAATTTGTCAAATAGCATGAAACTAAAGGATTTTAACCTTTTTTTTTATAGAATTTCTGCAAAATTGACCAATTTTGGCATTTTATGGTCAAAATAGGCATTTTAAGGCTTTTTCAATACTGATGCATACATGGCATCCTGACTTTCTATCTGACAAGTTTTCATGTGTCAATACTTGTGTGTCTATGCCTTTATCTAGTTCTTTTACTTGTTTATGAACTCAGAATCTACAGAAAAGAAGATTATCTCAGACAATATGTACAAAATGTGTTGTATAAATGACCCTTGTCTAACGCCCTGTTTGGATGAAGTCAAAAGTGGGGTTCTTGGTACATAAAATTTGAAGTTCACAATAAAGACCTCACTAAATTTGTATCAAAGGCACTTTACAATGTCTATTGTACCTGTTCCATCTCACATAATATCTTTCTTTTCTTCTGTAGGATAGCAAGTGGTTTAAATATAAGCCTGTTGAGACTAAAATTGCATTCAAGTTTTTCATTAAAAAGGCAGAAATCTTTGTACCAGACCATACTGTCTGTTAGAAAAGTTAATTACAAGAGCCTTTTTGTGCTCAGATTTGTTGTATCATGTCACATGAGTATAGAAATGATAAAAAAAGACACAATTTTTTATTTCTTATAGCCTCAATATGCATTTTTTAATGTAAATATGTGGCACGGCCTAAATTGACCCTTATTTTTTTCCAGTCTTACTTGGCTTAAGACCCTTTTAAACTAATATGATATGTTATTTGTGACTTTTCTTTCCATTTAAAGTACATTCAATACATATGTAAGGATTATTTATTACCAAAAAGCTTCACAAATTTAAAATTACTGGAAAATATTACATCTTCATGTAAGGCCCCCTTTCATTGAAAAATCTCAATTTTTAGGCCCAGGCTGATATAAATTTGACTTTTGAATAATTGTGCTAAGTCTGATAAATCAAATGAGTACTCCATTGCTTTTAGTACATAATAAATGATATATTAGGGCATTTAAAAAGTATTTTTTTGCAATGTTTTAATTTTCAAAGCCCAAAATGTTGATAGTTGAAATTATTCAATTTTAACGTCAAAATTTAACACGCAAAGATGAGTATAGAATTTAACATATTGTCTATAATATATATCCTATTGTTACGAAACTTTGCAAGCAGTGTTATAATTTATTTAGCTTTGGTCATACCAAGTTTTTTTAAGATTTGTCAACTCTTTCTATCCTATTAGGTCCGAGACCACAATTGTCGTCCCTTGATTTTCGTTGTTCACAAATATAGTCCCTAGTGTTAACAGTGGGTTACTTGCCAATAATTTGTATACCCCTTCCAAATTTATTTCTCCATGTTTAATGCCTCAAATTGTAAGTAGGGGGCTGAAATTACACTGTAAAAAAATTTGGGTCCAGAATTTTACAGAAAAGTAGTGATTTGGTCCAGCTGAAAAAGGTTAAAAATTAGCACTTCGGAAGCTGTCAAAAGATTTCAAGATACCCTAAACACAAAATTGTCCATATTTTGAGTTAGAGGCGATGAAGTTTTCTATAATTTTGATATAATTTGTCCCAAAAGTAGTACAACACACTGTAAAAATTTCATTAAGAAAGCGCAGGTGGGATTTTTTTAATTTTCATTTATGTTCTAAAAGAAATGCACTACGAATTAATTGTGTTCTCGGACCTAAGAGGTGAAGTCTGTAAATATAGAATCTGTACTTTAGCAACTTCCCTAAATGTTTTGGTGGTGTCAATTTGTCAAATAGCATGAAACTAAAGGATTTTAACCTTTTTTTTTATAGAATTTCTGCAAAATTGACCAATTTTGGCATTTTATGGTCAAAATAGGCATTTTAAGGCTTTTTCAATACTGATGCATACATGGCATCCTGACTTTCTATCTGACAAGTTTTCATGTGTCAATACTTGTGTGTCTATGCCTTTATCTAGTTCTTTTACTTGTTTATGAACTCAGAATCTACAGAAAAGAAGATTATCTCAGACAATATGTACAAAATGTGTTGTATAAATGACCCTTGTCTAACGCCCTGTTTGGATGAAGTCAAAAGTGGGGTTCTTGGTACATAAAATTTGAAGTTCACAATAAAGACCTCACTAAATTTGTATCAAAGGCACTTTACAATGTCTATTGTACCTGTTCCATCTCACATAATATCTTTCTTTTCTTCTGTAGGATAGCAAGTGGTTTAAATATAAGCCTGTTGAGACTAAAATTGCATTCAAGTTTTTCATTAAAAAGGCAGAAATCTTTGTACCAGACCATACTGTCTGTTAGAAAAGTTAATTACAAGAGCCTTTTTGTGCTCAGATTTGTTGTATCATGTCACATGAGTATAGAAATGATAAAAAAAGACACATTTTTTTATTTCTTATAGCCTCAATATGCATTTTTTAATGTAAATATGTGGCACAGCCTAAATTGACCCTTATTTTTTTCCAGTCTTACTTGGCTTAAGACCCTTTTAAACTAATATGATATGTTATTTGTGACTTTTCTTTCCATTTAAAGTACATTCAATACATATGTAAGGATTATTTATTACCAAAAAGCTTCACAAATTTAAAATTACTGGAAAATATTACATCTTCATGTAAGGCCCCCTTTCATTGAAAAATCTCAATTTTTAGGCCCAGGCTGATATAAATTTGACTTTTGAATAATTGTGCTAAGTCTGATAAATCAAATGAGTACTCCATTGCTTTTAGTACATAATAAATGATATATTAGGGCATTTAAAAAGTATTTTTTTGCAATGTTTTAATTTTCAAAGCCCAAAATGTTGATAGTTGAAATTATTCAATTTTAACGTCAAAATTTAACACGCAAAGATGAGTATAGAATTTAACATATTGTCTATAATATATATCCTATTGTTACGAAACTTTGCAAGCAGTGTTATAATTTATTTAGCTTTGGTCATACCAAGTTTTTTTAAGATTTGTCAACTCTTTCTATCCTATTAGGTCCGAGACCACAATTGTCGTCCCTTGATTTTCGTTGTTCACAAATATAGTCCCTAGTGTTAACAGTGGGTTACTTGCCAATAATTTGTATACCCCTTCCAAATTTATTTCTCCATGTTTAATGCCTCAAATTGTAAGTAGGGGGCTGAAATTACACTGTAAAAAAATTTGGGTCCAGAATTTTACAGAAAAGTAGTGATTTGGTCCAGCTGAAAAAGGTTAAAAATTAGCACTTCGGAAGCTGTCAAAAGATTTCAAGATACCCTAAACACAAAATTGTCCATATTTTGAGTTAGAGGCGATGAAGTTTTCTATAATTTTGATATAATTTGTCCCAAAAGTAGTACAACACACTGTAAAAATTTCATTAAGAAAGCGCAGGTGGGATTTTTTTAATTTTCATTTATGTTCTAAAAGAAATGCACTACGAATTAATTGTGTTCTCGGACCTAAGAGGTGAAGTCTGTAAATATAGAATCTGTACTTTAGCAACTTCCCTAAATGTTTTGGTGGTGTCAATTTGTCAAATAGCATGAAACTAAAGGATTTTAACCTTTTTTTTTATAGAATTTCTGCAAAATTGACCAATTTTGGCATTTTATGGTCAAAATAGGCATTTTAAGGCTTTTTCAATACTGATGCATACATGGCATCCTGACTTTCTATCTGACAAGTTTTCATGTGTCAATACTTGTGTGTCTATGCCTTTATCTAGTTCTTTTACTTGTTTATGAACTCAGAATCTACAGAAAAGAAGATTATCTCAGACAATATGTACAAAATGTGTTGTATAAATGACCCTTGTCTAACGCCCTGTTTGGATGAAGTCAAAAGTGGGGTTCTTGGTACATAAAATTTGAAGTTCACAATAAAGACCTCACTAAATTTGTATCAAAGGCACTTTACAATGTCTATTGTACCTGTTCCATCTCACATAATATCTTTCTTTTCTTCTGTAGGATAGCAAGTGGTTTAAATATAAGCCTGTTGAGACTAAAATTGCATTCAAGTTTTTCATTAAAAAGGCAGAAATCTTTGTACCAGACCATACTGTCTGTTAGAAAAGTTAATTACAAGAGCCTTTTTGTGCTCAGATTTGTTGTATCATGTCACATGAGTATAGAAATGATAAAAAAAGACACAATTTTTTATTTCTTATAGCCTCAATATGCATTTTTTAATGTAAATATGTGGCACGGCCTAAATTGACCCTTATTTTTTTCCAGTCTTACTTGGCTTAAGACCCTTTTAAACTAATATGATATGTTATTTGTGACTTTTCTTTCCATTTAAAGTACATTCAATACATATGTAAGGATTATTTATTACCAAAAAGCTTCACAAATTTAAAATTACTGGAAAATATTACATCTTCATGTAAGGCCCCCTTTCATTGAAAAATCTCAATTTTTAGGCCCAGGCTGATATAAATTTGACTTTTGAATAATTGTGCTAAGTCTGATAAATCAAATGAGTACTCCATTGCTTTTAGTACATAATAAATGATATATTAGGGCATTTAAAAAGTATTTTTTTGCAATGTTTTAATTTTCAAAGCCCAAAATGTTGATAGTTGAAATTATTCAATTTTAACGTCAAAATTTAACACGCAAAGATGAGTATAGAATTTAACATATTGTCTATAATATATATCCTATTGTTACGAAACTTTGCAAGCAGTGTTATAATTTATTTAGCTTTGGTCATACCAAGTTTTTTTAAGATTTGTCAACTCTTTCTATCCTATTAGGTGAAGTCTGTAAATATAGAATCTGTACTTTAGCAACTTCCCTAAATGTTTTGGTGGTGTCAATTTGTCAAATAGCATGAAACTAAAGGATTTTAACCTTTTTTTTATAGAATTTCTGCAAAATTGACCAATTTTGGCATTTTATGGTCAAAATAGGCATTTTAAGGCTTTTTCAATACTGATGCATACATGGCATCCTGACTTTCTATCTGACAAGTTTTCATGTGTCAATACTTGTGTGTCTATGCCTTTATCTAGTTCTTTTACTTGTTTATGAACTCAGAATCTACAGAAAAGAAGATTATCTCAGACAATATGTACAAAATGTGTTGTATAAATGACCCTTGTCTAACGCCCTGTTTGGATGAAGTCAAAAGTGGGGTTCTTGGTACATAAAATTTGAAGTTCACAATAAAGACCTCACTAAATTTGTATCAAAGGCACTTTACAATGTCTATTGTACCTGTTCCATCTCACATAATATCTTTCTTTTCTTCTGTAGGATAGCAAGTGGTTTAAATATAAGCCTGTTGAGACTAAAATTGCATTCAAGTTTTTCATTAAAAAGGCAGAAATCTTTGTACCAGACCATACTGTCTGTTAGAAAAGTTAATTACAAGAGCCTTTTTGTGCTCAGATTTGTTGTATCATGTCACATGAGTATAGAAATGATAAAAAAAGACACAATTTTTTATTTCTTATAGCCTCAATATGCATTTTTTAATGTAAATATGTGGCACGGCCTAAATTGACCCTTATTTTTTTCCAGTCTTACTTGGCTTAAGACCCTTTTAAACTAATATGATATGTTATTTGTGACTTTTCTTTCCATTTAAAGTACATTCAATACATATGTAAGGATTATTTATTACCAAAAAGCTTCACAAATTTAAAATTACTGGAAAATATTACATCTTAATGTAAGGCCCCCTTTCATTGAAAAATCTCAATTTTTAGGCCCAGGCTGATATAAATTTGACTTTTGAATAATTGTGCTAAGTCTGATAAATCAAATGAGTACTCCATTGCTTTTAGTACATAATAAATGATATATTAGGGCATTTAAAAAGTATTTTTTTGCAATGTTTTAATTTTCAAAGCCCAAAATGTTGATAGTTGAAATTATTCAATTTTAACGTCAAAATTTAACACGCAAAGATGAGTATAGAATTTAACATATTGTCTATAATATATATCCTATTGTTACGAAACTTTGCAAGCAGTGTTATAATTTATTTAGCTTTGGTCATACCAAGTTTTTTTAAGATTTGTCAACTCTTTCTATCCTAAGAGGTGAAGTCTGTAAATATAGAATCTGTACTTTAGCAACTTCCCTAAATGTTTTGGTGGTGTCAATTTGTCAAATAGCATGAAACTAAAGGATTTTAACCTTTTTTTTTATAGAATTTCTGCAAAATTGACCAATTTTGGCATTTTATGGTCAAAATAGGCATTTTAAGGCTTTTTCAATACTGATGCATACATGGCATCCTGACTTTCTATCTGACAAGTTTTCATGTGTCAATACTTGTGTGTCTATGCCTTTATCTAGTTCTTTTACTTGTTTATGAACTCAGAATCTACAGAAAAGAAGATTATCTCAGACAATATGTACAAAATGTGTTGTATAAATGACCCTTGTCTAACGCCCTGTTTGGATGAAGTCAAAAGTGGGGTTCTTGGTACATAAAATTTGAAGTTCACAATAAAGACCTCACTAAATTTGTATCAAAGGCACTTTACAATGTCTATTGTACCTGTTCCATCTCACATAATATCTTTCTTTTCTTCTGTAGGATAGCAAGTGGTTTAAATATAAGCCTGTTGAGACTAAAATTGCATTCAAGTTTTTCATTAAAAAGGCAGAAATCTTTGTACCAGACCATACTGTCTGTTAGAAAAGTTAATTACAAGAGCCTTTTTGTGCTCAGATTTGTTGTATCATGTCACATGAGTATAGAAATGATAAAAAAAGACACAATTTTTTATTTCTTATAGCCTCAATATGCATTTTTTAATGTAAATATGTGGCACGGCCTAAATTGACCCTTATTTTTTTCCAGTCTTACTTGGCTTAAGACCCTTTTAAACTAATATGATATGTTATTTGTGACTTTTCTTTCCATTTAAAGTACATTCAATACATATGTAAGGATTATTTATTACCAAAAAGCTTCACAAATTTAAAATTACTGGAAAATATTACATCTTCATGTAAGGCCCCCTTTCATTGAAAAATCTCAATTTTTAGGCCCAGGCTGATATAAATTTGACTTTTGAATAATTGTGCTAAGTCTGATAAATCAAATGAGTACTCCATTGCTTTTAGTACATAATAAATGATATATTAGGGCATTTAAAAAGTATTTTTTTGCAATGTTTTAATTTTCAAAGCCCAAAATGTTGATAGTTGAAATTATTCAATTTTAACGTCAAAATTTAACACGCAAAGATGAGTATAGAATTTAACATATTGTCTATAATATATATCCTATTGTTACGAAACTTTGCAAGCAGTGTTATAATTTATTTAGCTTTGGTCATACCAAGTTTTTTTAAGATTTGTCAACTCTTTCTATCCTAAGAGGTGAAGTCTGTAAATATAGAATCTGTACTTTAGCAACTTCCCTAAATGTTTTGGTGGTGTCAATTTGTCAAATAGCATGAAACTAAAGGATTTTAACCTTTTTTTTTATAGAATTTCTGCAAAATTGACCAATTTTGGCATTTTATGGTCAAAATAGGCATTTTAAGGCTTTTTCAATACTGATGCATACATGGCATCCTGACTTTCTATCTGACAAGTTTTCATGTGTCAATACTTGTGTGTCTATGCCTTTATCTAGTTCTTTTACTTGTTTATGAACTCAGAATCTACAGAAAAGAAGATTATCTCAGACAATATGTACAAAATGTGTTGTATAAATGACCCTTGTCTAACGCCCTGTTTGGATGAAGTCAAAAGTGGGGTTCTTGGTACATAAAATTTGAAGTTCACAATAAAGACCTCACTAAATTTGTATCAAAGGCACTTTACAATGTCTATTGTACCTGTTCCATCTCACATAATATCTTTCTTTTCTTCTGTAGGATAGCAAGTGGTTTAAATATAAGCCTGTTGAGACTAAAATTGCATTCAAGTTTTTCATTAAAAAGGCAGAAATCTTTGTACCAGACCATACTGTCTGTTAGAAAAGTTAATTACAAGAGCCTTTTTGTGCTCAGATTTGTTGTATCATGTCACATGAGTATAGAAATGATAAAAAAAGACACAATTTTTTATTTCTTATAGCCTCAATATGCATTTTTTAATGTAAATATGTGGCACGGCCTAAATTGACCCTTATTTTTTTCCAGTCTTACTTGGCTTAAGACCCTTTTAAACTAATATGATATGTTATTTGTGACTTTTCTTTCCATTTAAAGTACATTCAATACATATGTAAGGATTATTTATTACCAAAAAGCTTCACAAATTTAAAATTACTGGAAAATATTACATCTTCATGTAAGGCCCCCTTTCATTGAAAAATCTCAATTTTTAGGCCCAGGCTGATATAAATTTGACTTTTGAATAATTGTGCTAAGTCTGATAAATCAAATGAGTACTCCATTGCTTTTAGTACATAATAAATGATATATTAGGGCATTTAAAAAGTATTTTTTTGCAATGTTTTAATTTTCAAAGCCCAAAATGTTGATAGTTGAAATTATTCAATTTTAACGTCAAAATTTAACACGCAAAGATGAGTATAGAATTTAACATATTGTCTATAATATATATCCTATTGTTACGAAACTTTGCAAGCAGTGTTATAATTTATTTAGCTTTGGTCATACCAAGTTTTTTTAAGATTTGTCAACTCTTTCTATCCTAAGAGGTGAAGTCTGTAAATATAGAATCTGTACTTTAGCAACTTCCCTAAATGTTTTGGTGGTGTCAATTTGTCAAATAGCATGAAACTAAAGGATTTTAACCTTTTTTTTTATAGAATTTCTGCAAAATTGACCAATTTTGGCATTTTATGGTCAAAATAGGCATTTTAAGGCTTTTTCAATACTGATGCATACATGGCATCCTGACTTTCTATCTGACAAGTTTTCATGTGTCAATACTTGTGTGTCTATGCCTTTATCTAGTTCTTTTACTTGTTTATGAACTCAGAATCTACAGAAAAGAAGATTATCTCAGACAATATGTACAAAATGTGTTGTATAAATGACCCTTGTCTAACGCCCTGTTTGGATGAAGTCAAAAGTGGGGTTCTTGGTACATAAAATTTGAAGTTCACAATAAAGACCTCACTAAATTTGTATCAAAGGCACTTTACAATGTCTATTGTACCTGTTCCATCTCACATAATATCTTTCTTTTCTTCTGTAGGATAGCAAGTGGTTTAAATATAAGCCTGTTGAGACTAAAATTGCATTCAAGTTTTTCATTAAAAAGGCAGAAATCTTTGTACCAGACCATACTGTCTGTTAGAAAAGTTAATTACAAGAGCCTTTTTGTGCTCAGATTTGTTGTATCATGTCACATGAGTATAGAAATGATAAAAAAAGACACAATTTTTTATTTCTTATAGCCTCAATATGCATTTTTTAATGTAAATATGTGGCACGGCCTAAATTGACCCTTATTTTTTTCCAGTCTTACTTGGCTTAAGACCCTTTTAAACTAATATGATATGTTATTTGTGACTTTTCTTTCCATTTAAAGTACATTCAATACATATGTAAGGATTATTTATTACCAAAAAGCTTCACAAATTTAAAATTACTGGAAAATATTACATCTTCATGTAAGGCCCCCTTTCATTGAAAAATCTCAATTTTTAGGCCCAGGCTGATATAAATTTGACTTTTGAATAATTGTGCTAAGTCTGATAAATCAAATGAGTACTCCATTGCTTTTAGTACATAATAAATGATATATTAGGGCATTTAAAAAGTATTTTTTTGCAATGTTTTAATTTTCAAAGCCCAAAATGTTGATAGTTGAAATTATTCAATTTTAACGTCAAAATTTAACACGCAAAGATGAGTATAGAATTTAACATATTGTCTATAATATATATCCTATTGTTACGAAACTTTGCAAGCAGTGTTATAATTTATTTAGCTTTGGTCATACCAAGTTTTTTTAAGATTTGTCAACTCTTTCTATCCTATTAGGTGAAGTCTGTAAATATAGAATCTGTACTTTAGCAACTTCCCTAAATGTTTTGGTGGTGTCAATTTGTCAAATAGCATGAAACTAAAGGATTTTAACCTTTTTTTTTATAGAATTTCTGCAAAATTGACCAATTTTGGCATTTTATGGTCAAAATAGGCATTTTAAGGCTTTTTCAATACTGATGCATACATGGCATCCTGACTTTCTATCTGACAAGTTTTCATGTGTCAATACTTGTGTGTCTATGCCTTTATCTAGTTCTTTTACTTGTTTATGAACTCAGAATCTACAGAAAAGAAGATTATCTCAGACAATATGTACAAAATGTGTTGTATAAATGACCCTTGTCTAACGCCCTGTTTGGATGAAGTCAAAAGTGGGGTTCTTGGTACATAAAATTTGAAGTTCACAATAAAGACCTCACTAAATTTGTATCAAAGGCACTTTACAATGTCTATTGTACCTGTTCCATCTCACATAATATCTTTCTTTTCTTCTGTAGGATAGCAAGTGGTTTAAATATAAGCCTGTTGAGACTAAAATTGCATTCAAGTTTTTCATTAAAAAGGCAGAAATCTTTGTACCAGACCATACTGTCTGTTAGAAAAGTTAATTACAAGAGCCTTTTTGTGCTCAGATTTGTTGTATCATGTCACATGAGTATAGAAATGATAAAAAAAGACACAATTTTTTATTTCTTATAGCCTCAATATGCATTTTTTAATGTAAATATGTGGCACGGCCTAAATTGACCCTTATTTTTTTCCAGTCTTACTTGGCTTAAGACCCTTTTAAACTAATATGATATGTTATTTGTGACTTTTCTTTCCATTTAAAGTACATTCAATACATATGTAAGGATTATTTATTACCAAAAAGCTTCACAAATTTAAAATTACTGGAAAATATTACATCTTCATGTAAGGCCCCCTTTCATTGAAAAATCTCAATTTTTAGGCCCAGGCTGATATAAATTTGACTTTTGAATAATTGTGCTAAGTCTGATAAATCAAATGAGTACTCCATTGCTTTTAGTACATAATAAATGATATATTAGGGCATTTAAAAAGTATTTTTTTGCAATGTTTTAATTTTCAAAGCCCAAAATGTTGATAGTTGAAATTATTCAATTTTAACGTCAAAATTTAACACGCAAAGATGAGTATAGAATTTAACATATTGTCTATAATATATATCCTATTGTTACGAAACTTTGCAAGCAGTGTTATAATTTATTTAGCTTTGGTCATACCAAGTTTTTTTAAGATTTGTCAACTCTTTCTATCCTAAGAGGTGAAGTCTGTAAATATAGAATCTGTACTTTAGCAACTTCCCTAAATGTTTTGGTGGTGTCAATTTGTCAAATAGCATGAAACTAAAGGATTTTAACCTTTTTTTTTATAGAATTTCTGCAAAATTGACCAATTTTGGCATTTTATGGTCAAAATAGGCATTTTAAGGCTTTTTCAATACTGATGCATACATGGCATCCTGACTTTCTATCTGACAAGTTTTCATGTGTCAATACTTGTGTGTCTATGCCTTTATCTAGTTCTTTTACTTGTTTATGAACTCAGAATCTACAGAAAAGAAGATTATCTCAGACAATATGTACAAAATGTGTTGTATAAATGACCCTTGTCTAACGCCCTGTTTGGATGAAGTCAAAAGTGGGGTTCTTGGTACATAAAATTTGAAGTTCACAATAAAGACCTCACTAAATTTGTATCAAAGGCACTTTACAATGTCTATTGTACCTGTTCCATCTCACATAATATCTTTCTTTTCTTCTGTAGGATAGCAAGTGGTTTAAATATAAGCCTGTTGAGACTAAAATTGCATTCAAGTTTTTCATTAAAAAGGCAGAAATCTTTGTACCAGACCATACTGTCTGTTAGAAAAGTTAATTACAAGAGCCTTTTTGTGCTCAGATTTGTTGTATCATGTCACATGAGTATAGAAATGATAAAAAAAGACACAATTTTTTATTTCTTATAGCCTCAATATGCATTTTTTAATGTAAATATGTGGCACGGCCTAAATTGACCCTTATTTTTTTCCAGTCTTACTTGGCTTAAGACCCTTTTAAACTAATATGATATGTTATTTGTGACTTTTCTTTCCATTTAAAGTACATTCAATACATATGTAAGGATTATTTATTACCAAAAAGCTTCACAAATTTAAAATTACTGGAAAATATTACATCTTCATGTAAGGCCCCCTTTCATTGAAAAATCTCAATTTTTAGGCCCAGGCTGATATAAATTTGACTTTTGAATAATTGTGCTAAGTCTGATAAATCAAATGAGTACTCCATTGCTTTTAGTACATAATAAATGATATATTAGGGCATTTAAAAAGTATTTTTTTGCAATGTTTTAATTTTCAAAGCCCAAAATGTTGATAGTTGAAATTATTCAATTTTAACGTCAAAATTTAACACGCAAAGATGAGTATAGAATTTAACATATTGTCTATAATATATATCCTATTGTTACGAAACTTTGCAAGCAGTGTTATAATTTATTTAGCTTTGGTCATACCAAGTTTTTTTAAGATTTGTCAACTCTTTCTATCCTATTAGGTGAAGTCTGTAAATATAGAATCTGTACTTTAGCAACTTCCCTAAATGTTTTGGTGGTGTCAATTTGTCAAATAGCATGAAACTAAAGGATTTTAACCTTTTTTTTTATAGAATTTCTGCAAAATTGACCAATTTTGGCATTTTATGGTCAAAATAGGCATTTTAAGGCTTTTTCAATACTGATGCATACATGGCATCCTGACTTTCTATCTGACAAGTTTTCATGTGTCAATACTTGTGTGTCTATGCCTTTATCTAGTTCTTTTACTTGTTTATGAACTCAGAATCTACAGAAAAGAAGATTATCTCAGACAATATGTACAAAATGTGTTGTATAAATGACCCTTGTCTAACGCCCTGTTTGGATGAAGTCAAAAGTGGGGTTCTTGGTACATAAAATTTGAAGTTCACAATAAAGACCTCACTAAATTTGTATCAAAGGCACTTTACAATGTCTATTGTACCTGTTCCATCTCACATAATATCTTTCTTTTCTTCTGTAGGATAGCAAGTGGTTTAAATATAAGCCTGTTGAGACTAAAATTGCATTCAAGTTTTTCATTAAAAAGGCAGAAATCTTTGTACCAGACCATACTGTCTGTTAGAAAAGTTAATTACAAGAGCCTTTTTGTGCTCAGATTTGTTGTATCATGTCACATGAGTATAGAAATGATAAAAAAAGACACATTTTTTTATTTCTTATAGCCTCAATATGCATTTTTTAATGTAAATATGTGGCACGGCCTAAATTGACCCTTATTTTTTTCCAGTCTTACTTGGCTTAAGACCCTTTTAAACTAATATGATATGTTATTTGTGACTTTTCTTTCCATTTAAAGTACATTCAATACATATGTAAGGATTATTTATTACCAAAAAGCTTCACAAATTTAAAATTACTGGAAAATATTACATCTTCATGTAAGGCCCCCTTTCATTGAAAAATCTCAATTTTTAGGCCCAGGCTGATATAAATTTGACTTTTGAATAATTGTGCTAAGTCTGATAAATCAAATGAGTACTCCATTGCTTTTAGTACATAATAAATGATATATTAGGGCATTTAAAAAGTATTTTTTTGCAATGTTTTAATTTTCAAAGCCCAAAATGTTGATAGTTGAAATTATTCAATTTTAACGTCAAAATTTAACACGCAAAGATGAGTATAGAATTTAACATATTGTCTATAATATATATCCTATTGTTACGAAACTTTGCAAGCAGTGTTATAATTTATTTAGCTTTGGTCATACCAAGTTTTTTTAAGATTTGTCAACTCTTTCTATCCTATTAGGTGAAGTCTGTAAATATAGAATCTGTACTTTAGCAACTTCCCTAAATGTTTTGGTGGTGTCAATTTGTCAAATAGCATGAAACTAAAGGATTTTAACCTTTTTTTTTATAGAATTTCTGCAAAATTGACCAATTTTGGCATTTTATGGTCAAAATAGGCATTTTAAGGCTTTTTCAATACTGATGCATACATGGCATCCTGACTTTCTATCTGACAAGTTTTCATGTGTCAATACTTGTGTGTCTATGCCTTTATCTAGTTCTTTTACTTGTTTATGAACTCAGAATCTACAGAAAAGAAGATTATCTCAGACAATATGTACAAAATGTGTTGTATAAATGACCCTTGTCTAACGCCCTGTTTGGATGAAGTCAAAAGTGGGGTTCTTGGTACATAAAATTTGAAGTTCACAATAAAGACCTCACTAAATTTGTATCAAAGGCACTTTACAATGTCTATTGTACCTGTTCCATCTCACATAATATCTTTCTTTTCTTCTGTAGGATAGCAAGTGGTTTAAATATAAGCCTGTTGAGACTAAAATTGCATTCAAGTTTTTCATTAAAAAGGCAGAAATCTTTGTACCAGACCATACTGTCTGTTAGAAAAGTTAATTACAAGAGCCTTTTTGTGCTCAGATTTGTTGTATCATGTCACATGAGTATAGAAATGATAAAAAAAGACACAATTTTTTATTTCTTATAGCCTCAATATGCATTTTTTAATGTAAATATGTGGCACGGCCTAAATTGACCCTTATTTTTTTCCAGTCTTACTTGGCTTAAGACCCTTTTAAACTAATATGATATGTTATTTGTGACTTTTCTTTCCATTTAAAGTACATTCAATACATATGTAAGGATTATTTATTACCAAAAAGCTTCACAAATTTAAAATTACTGGAAAATATTACATCTTCATGTAAGGCCCCCTTTCATTGAAAAATCTCAATTTTTAGGCCCAGGCTGATATAAATTTGACTTTTGAATAATTGTGCTAAGTCTGATAAATCAAATGAGTACTCCATTGCTTTTAGTACATAATAAATGATATATTAGGGCATTTAAAAAGTATTTTTTTGCAATGTTTTAATTTTCAAAGCCCAAAATGTTGATAGTTGAAATTATTCAATTTTAACGTCAAAATTTAACACGCAAAGATGAGTATAGAATTTAACATATTGTCTATAATATATATCCTATTGTTACGAAACTTTGCAAGCAGTGTTATAATTTATTTAGCTTTGGTCATACCAAGTTTTTTTAAGATTTGTCAACTCTTTCTATCCTATTAGGTGAAGTCTGTAAATATAGAATCTGTACTTTAGCAACTTCCCTAAATGTTTTGGTGGTGTCAATTTGTCAAATAGCATGAAACTAAAGGATTTTAACCTTTTTTTTTATAGAATTTCTGCAAAATTGACCAATTTTGGCATTTTATGGTCAAAATAGGCATTTTAAGGCTTTTTCAATACTGATGCATACATGGCATCCTGACTTTCTATCTGACAAGTTTTCATGTGTCAATACTTGTGTGTCTATGCCTTTATCTAGTTCTTTTACTTGTTTATGAACTCAGAATCTACAGAAAAGAAGATTATCTCAGACAATATGTACAAAATGTGTTGTATAAATGACCCTTGTCTAACGCCCTGTTTGGATGAAGTCAAAAGTGGGGTTCTTGGTACATAAAATTTGAAGTTCACAATAAAGACCTCACTAAATTTGTATCAAAGGCACTTTACAATGTCTATTGTACCTGTTCCATCTCACATAATATCTTTCTTTTCTTCTGTAGGATAGCAAGTGGTTTAAATATAAGCCTGTTGAGACTAAAATTGCATTCAAGTTTTTCATTAAAAAGGCAGAAATCTTTGTACCAGACCATACTGTCTGTTAGAAAAGTTAATTACAAGAGCCTTTTTGTGCTCAGATTTGTTGTATCATGTCACATGAGTATAGAAATGATAAAAAAAGACACAATTTTTTATTTCTTATAGCCTCAATATGCATTTTTTAATGTAAATATGTGGCACGGCCTAAATTGACCCTTATTTTTTTCCAGTCTTACTTGGCTTAAGACCCTTTTAAACTAATATGATATGTTATTTGTGACTTTTCTTTCCATTTAAAGTACATTCAATACATATGTAAGGATTATTTATTACCAAAAAGCTTCACAAATTTAAAATTACTGGAAAATATTACATCTTCATGTAAGGCCCCCTTTCATTGAAAAATCTCAATTTTTAGGCCCAGGCTGATATAAATTTGACTTTTGAATAATTGTGCTAAGTCTGATAAATCAAATGAGTACTCCATTGCTTTTAGTACATAATAAATGATATATAAGGGCATTTAAAAAGTATTTTTTTGCAATGTTTTAATTTTCAAAGCCCAAAATGTTGATAGTTGAAATTATTCAATTTTAACGTCAAAATTTAACACGCAAAGATGAGTATAGAATTTAACATATTGTCTATAATATATATCCTATTGTTACGAAACTTTGCAAGCAGTGTTATAATTTATTTAGCTTTGGTCATACCAAGTTTTTTTAAGATTTGTCAACTCTTTCTATCCTATTAGGTGAAGTCTGTAAATATAGAATCTGTACTTTAGCAACTTCCCTAAATGTTTTGGTGGTGTCAATTTGTCAAATAGCATGAAACTAAAGGATTTTAACCTTTTTTTTTATAGAATTTCTGCAAAATTGACCAATTTTGGCATTTTATGGTCAAAATAGGCATTTTAAGGCTTTTTCAATACTGATGCATACATGGCATCCTGACTTTCTATCTGACAAGTTTTCATGTGTCAATACTTGTGTGTCTATGCCTTTATCTAGTTCTTTTACTTGTTTATGAACTCAGAATCTACAGAAAAGAAGATTATCTCAGACAATATGTACAAAATGTGTTGTATAAATGACCCTTGTCTAACGCCCTGTTTGGATGAAGTCAAAAGTGGGGTTCTTGGTACATAAAATTTGAAGTTCACAATAAAGACCTCACTAAATTTGTATCAAAGGCACTTTACAATGTCTATTGTACCTGTTCCATCTCACATAATATCTTTCTTTTCTTCTGTAGGATAGCAAGTGGTTTAAATATAAGCCTGTTGAGACTAAAATTGCATTCAAGTTTTTCATTAAAAAGGCAGAAATCTTTGTACCAGACCATACTGTCTGTTAGAAAAGTTAATTACAAGAGCCTTTTTGTGCTCAGATTTGTTGTATCATGTCACATGAGTATAGAAATGATAAAAAAAGACACAATTTTTTATTTCTTATAGCCTCAATATGCATTTTTTAATGTAAATATGTGGCACGGCCTAAATTGACCCTTATTTTTTTCCAGTCTTACTTGGCTTAAGACCCTTTTAAACTAATATGATATGTTATTTGTGACTTTTCTTTCCATTTAAAGTACATTCAATACATATGTAAGGATTATTTATTACCAAAAAGCTTCACAAATTTAAAATTACTGGAAAATATTACATCTTCATGTAAGGCCCCCTTTCATTGAAAAATCTCAATTTTTAGGCCCAGGCTGATATAAATTTGACTTTTGAATAATTGTGCTAAGTCTGATAAATCAAATGAGTACTCCATTGCTTTTAGTACATAATAAATGATATATTAGGGCATTTAAAAAGTATTTTTTTGCAATGTTTTAATTTTCAAAGCCCAAAATGTTGATAGTTGAAATTATTCAATTTTAACGTCAAAATTTAACACGCAAAGATGAGTATAGAATTTAACATATTGTCTATAATATATATCCTATTGTTACGAAACTTTGCAAGCAGTGTTATAATTTATTTAGCTTTGGTCATACCAAGTTTTTTTAAGATTTGTCAACTCTTTCTATCCTATTAGGTGAAGTCTGTAAATATAGAATCTGTACTTTAGCAACTTCCCTAAATGTTTTGGTGGTGTCAATTTGTCAAATAGCATGAAACTAAAGGATTTTAACCTTTTTTTTTATAGAATTTCTGCAAAATTGACCAATTTTGGCATTTTATGGTCAAAATAGGCATTTTAAGGCTTTTTCAATACTGATGCATACATGGCATCCTGACTTTCTATCTGACAAGTTTTCATGTGTCAATACTTGTGTGTCTATGCCTTTATCTAGTTCTTTTACTTGTTTATGAACTCAGAATCTACAGAAAAGAAGATTATCTCAGACAATATGTACAAAATGTGTTGTATAAATGACCCTTGTCTAACGCCCTGTTTGGATGAAGTCAAAAGTGGGGTTCTTGGTACATAAAATTTGAAGTTCACAATAAAGACCTCACTAAATTTGTATCAAAGGCACTTTACAATGTCTATTGTACCTGTTCCATCTCACATAATATCTTTCTTTTCTTCTGTAGGATAGCAAGTGGTTTAAATATAAGCCTGTTGAGACTAAAATTGCATTCAAGTTTTTCATTAAAAAGGCAGAAATCTTTGTACCAGACCATACTGTCTGTTAGAAAAGTTAATTACAAGAGCCTTTTTGTGCTCAGATTTGTTGTATCATGTCACATGAGTATAGAAATGATAAAAAAAGACACAATTTTTTATTTCTTATAGCCTCAATATGCATTTTTTAATGTAAATATGTGGCACGGCCTAAATTGACCCTTATTTTTTTCCAGTCTTACTTGGCTTAAGACCCTTTTAAACTAATATGATATGTTATTTGTGACTTTTCTTTCCATTTAAAGTACATTCAATACATATGTAAGGATTATTTATTACCAAAAAGCTTCACAAATTTAAAATTACTGGAAAATATTACATCTTCATGTAAGGCCCCCTTTCATTGAAAAATCTCAATTTTTAGGCCCAGGCTGATATAAATTTGACTTTTGAATAATTGTGCTAAGTCTGATAAATCAAATGAGTACTCCATTGCTTTTAGTACATAATAAATGATATATTAGGGCATTTAAAAAGTATTTTTTTGCAATGTTTTAATTTTCAAAGCCCAAAATGTTGATAGTTGAAATTATTCAATTTTAACGTCAAAATTTAACACGCAAAGATGAGTATAGAATTTAACATATTGTCTATAATATATATCCTATTGTTACGAAACTTTGCAAGCAGTGTTATAATTTATTTAGCTTTGGTCATACCAAGTTTTTTTAAGATTTGTCAACTCTTTCTATCCTATTAGGTCCGAGACCACAATTGTCGTCCCTTGATTTTCGTTGTTCACAAATATAGTCCCTAGTGTTAACAGTGGGTTACTTGCCAATAATTTGTATACCCCTTCCAAATTTATTTCTCCATGTTTAATGCCTCAAATTGTAAGTAGGGGGCTGAAATTACACTGTAAAAAAATTTGGGTCCAGAATTTTACAGAAAAGTAGTGATTTGGTCCAGCTGAAAAAGGTTAAAAATTAGCACTTCGGAAGCTGTCAAAAGATTTCAAGATACCCTAAACACAAAATTGTCCATATTTTGAGTTAGAGGCGATGAAGTTTTCTATAATTTTGATATAATTTGTCCCAAAAGTAGTACAACACACTGTAAAAATTTCATTAAGAAAGCGCAGGTGGGATTTTTTTAATTTTCATTTATGTTCTAAAAGAAATGCACTACGAATTAATTGTGTTCTCGGACCATCAAAAGACTGTAAACCTCTACGACTTGTACCGTATAAATGTATCCAACATATCGTCTACTTTAAATTTTCAAAGGGAAACAACTCCCGTAAAATGTCTTCCGATCACTCCTGTCAAATTAAAACAAATCATTCTTAAGAGTAGACAAATAGTTTGTAAAAATCTTTTACGGTTTTAGAGATTTAGCGATAACAAGAAAAAGGGGACGCGGGGAGTTAATTCTTATAGGAATAAGTGTTTGGTTACACAGGGTGAGTTTTGAAACCCCCATTACTGTACAACATCATTGGCCAAACATCCATTCGATATGTTGTAAAACAAAGCATCTCAAGCATGCTACGAGCATCTCAGAGGGCAGAAAAAAATCATGATCAGAAGAAAAAAAAAGGTCTTTCCACGAAAAGTGGAAAGACCATATAAAACAAAACTATGTGAAAATTGTTTTTAATTGTATACAAAAAATTCAAAAAAAAAATCAACTAATACATATATGATCTATTGATTTTTCAAAGAATGTTAAGTGCTTCAAGTACATACTAGTCATTTGAAATTTGTGTTCATACATACACAAATTAAACTGTTGACGTCACTGTAAAGACAATTATTCGAATTTTAATCCACAGTTCTAGGAAAAAGCCCCAGACATTTTATAGTAATTTCTTCCCTGTGTACGTCACTTATTGTGAAAATGCTAGTGTGTTCATGGTAAGAATTTTCAAACTATTCAACTGATCTTTCATTTTAATTACTCTAAATTCAAAGCGTTTTAAAAATTCTGGAAGGATTTTTATGGGGTTGAAAGTGACTGCAGGGCCAATCATTCTTTTCTTTTAAATAAACCATTTTTTTTTTTGAATTTTCGTGTAGTTGGAAATTTTTTAACACAAGGATCAAAATAGATTGTTGAATAATTACTCAGTTTTTCTTTGATATAATTTTTTCATCAAAATCATTTGTAAAACAATAAAAACGTAATGGTAAATGAACCACTTGGGGTACATTGAACCTCTGCTATACAACCCTGAATTAATTAAACAAAAATATTTTTAAAAAACAATTAAAGGTCTGTCTTTCAATCCAAAGGCTCATATTTTGATAGGAAAACTTTAAACTTGACCATAATTTTAAGGTAATAAAGCAAAACGTTAAATCAAAGGATCATATGTTTCTAGAACATGTATACAGGTATATGGTTAAAAAATATAAGGAACTGTGTCACCATAAAGGTAATCTTTAATATTTTGTTGATATCTTATTTGGTAACTGAGGAGAAAAAATAATAAGCGAAAATCAAAGTTTCAAACTTGAACTTTGAGCTTGATTTCAATTTTATTTTGGTGGACCAATGACCTCAATCCAATATATTTGTATCTTTCAGATATAAAAAGAAAAGTAATGGCCTCATCAGTAAAGTACCTTTGTACAATTTGCCATGATGATGGAATCTCGAATACAGCAGTCACATGTTGTACAGAATGTGAAGTTTTCTTTTGTGGAGATTGTGACAAAACTCACAGCAAGTCAGGACTGTCTAAACATCATAAAACCATGTCAGCTGACAATTACAAAAAGTTACCTACATTCATGCAAGATATAAGCAGCCAGTGCAGAGACCACAAGGAGAAGTTTGAGCTTTATTGTACTTACCATGCCTGTCCATGTTGTGTCCAGTGCATCACCGATAAACATAAGATGTGTAAAGAAATGAAACCCTTGTTAGATATCCTACAGCAAGTCAAATCATCTGCCTCAGTGCAACTTTTTGAAAAAGATTTGAAGGATGTGAAGGAAAACTTAGATACAGCCATAAAGTATATAAACATCAGAACCAATACCATCAATACTCAGAAAACCAAAGCTGTTGAGGAAATACAGCATATGAGGAAGTCTATCAGTGATTACTTAGATAAATTAGAGCAAGACATACTAAATGATTTAGATTCTAAACATTCAAAGCTCCAATCAAACATGTCCACTCTCCTGCAACAAATGGAACAGCAAGCCAGTCAGATAGACCTAATGCAGAGCCAGTTTACCAAAATGACGCAATATGCCACAGAGCTACAGATGTATATTGGTCTAAGAGAGATTGAGAAAACTACATCAGAAACAACAAAATACATAGAATATTTAGATAGTGGAGACCACTTCGGTGAAAACAATCTAGAGGGTAACATTTCATCTCCTCTAAAATCAATTTTAAAAAAAGTCAAATCATTTGGTGATATCAATATCAATACCACCTCATCTACTCTAAAACTAAAGGCTGGAAGAAAAGATCAAGCTCAGCACTTGGTCCAAAATGTTGCTGGAATTGAACAAATAAAGCCATCCTTGTTGACAAAACTGACAATTCCAAAAGATATGCCGTGTTTATATATAACTGCCTGTCTTATATTACCTGATTGTAAATTTATAATACTTGATAAAAAACAAAAACAACTACTGCTGTTCAGTAATGATGGCATCTTCATCAGAAAAGTAATTAAATTCACAGGATATCCATGGGATGCTTGCTTTGTCAGAAATAACACAGTAGCCGTCGTATTAGGACCAGTACACCAGACAGTACTGGTGGATGTAGAAAAGAATACAGTTATTCAAACAATTGAACTTTCTCATCCCGGTGTTGGAGTAGCAAGTGATGGTAAAACTTTGGTTATCAGTGATAGTGTCAGCCAGCAGTGTACTACAGTGAACCTCAGTGACAAGTCTCATACAATCTTAGAAGGAATGGGAGGAGTGGGTCGTATTTCATTATACAAAGGAAATATTTACGGCACCAATTACCATGAAAATAAAGTCTGCTGCTATAGAATTACTGGAGAACCTCTCTGGACACTTCAGAATCAGGACATTGCAAGACCAAGAGGAATTATTGTAGACAAGAACAGTTTTGTTTATATAGCTTCAAATGAATACAACAGTATCGTGGTAGTATCACCCGATGGTTAAATCTGTAAGAATATTTTATCTATGAAAGATAAAATCAAACGACCTTGTGCAATAGACATAAACAAAGAAACAGGAATGATGCTAGTGTCAAAAGTACCGGTATATTAATTCATAGTGTTTAATGATATCAAAGGCATAATATATTCCTCAATGAGACATCTTATTTATTTATTATAAGAATACATGCTTGTTCACTTTTCATTAAAAGAAAATAATGCAAATAGCAAATAGTATTAAGTATCAATATTTTGTTTCCTTTTGCTGTTCTGGTTATCAAGACATTTTGGTATTATTTTAACCAAACGTTATCAAGGGATATCTGGAATAAAGGCATGTCATTTCTAACTCATGATGAAGGTTATTTTTAAATATAATGGTCAGGTTGTTAGGTTTGTTCTGCCATGAATAAATTTTACCCAAATTGCCTGATTCTTACAAAGACAATGAGTTTAACTTTAAAAAGAAAAAAGTTAATAGAAAATTACAATACCTAAAATTGAGAATGGAAATGGGGAATGTGTCAAAGAGACAACAACCCGACCAAAATAAAAAAAAAAACAACAGCAGAAGGTCACCAACAAACAGGTCTTCAATGTAGCGAGAAATACCCGCACCCGGAGGCGTCCTTCAGCTGGCCCCTAAACAAATATATACTAGTTCATTGATAATGAACGCCATACTAATTTCCAAATTGTACACAAGAAACTAAAATTAAAATAATACAAGTCTACGAAGGCCAGAGGCTCCTGACTTGGGACAGGCGCAAAAATGCGGCGAGGTTAAACATGTTTGTGAGATCTCAACCCTTCCCCTATACCTCTAACCAATGTAGAAAAGTAAACGCATAACATTACGCACATTAAAATTCAGTTCAAGAGAAGTCCGAGTCTGATGTCAGAAGATGTAACCAAAGAAAATAAACAAAATGACAATAATACACAAATAACAACAGACTACTAGCAGTTAACTGCCATGCCAGCTCCAGACTTCAATTAAACTGACTGAAAGATTATGATTTCATCATATGAACCTCAAGCACAGTCCTTCCCGTTAGGGGTTTAGTATCATACCATCATAACATATATGAGAAGAACATAACCCGTGTCATGCCAACAATTGTTTTTAGAATAAATGTGTTTAGTTCCGACGCAAAGACCTTATCAGTGACTCAATATTAACGCCAAAATATGCAATCTTTAATGACTTGACAACAGTATCGTAATTATATCCCTTCTTAATAAGTCTATTCAAAGGTTTTGTAAGTTTCTGAGGTGAATACTGACACCTTTGTGCTTTATAAAGAATATTTCCATAAAAAAATTGGACGTGAAATACCTGAACGTATAAGAAGTCTGCATGTTGAGCTATAATTACGAATGATGTCTTTATACCGATGATAAAATTTAGTAAATGTTTTGACTAGTTTGTGATATCGAAAACCCTGGTGTAATAATTTTTCAGTAATACATAAATTTCTCTCGTTAAAATCTAAAACATTGTTTCATACACGAGCGAATCGTACAAGTTGAGATATATAAACACCGTAAGATAGTGACAAGGGAACGTCACCATCTAAAAACGGATAATTAACGATAGGAAATGAAAAATCATCCCTTTTATCATAAATTTGAGTACTCAGCTTGCCGTTAGTGATATAGATATCAAGATCGAGGAAAGGGCAGTGGTCATTGTTAGTATTAGCTTTATTTAAAGTAAGTTCAGCAGGATAAATTTCATTAATATACATACTGAAGTCGTCATTATTGAGAGCCAAAATATCATCCAAATATCTAAAAGTTTTATTAAATTTGTTTATCAGATGTTGTTTTGATGGGTCTTTGCTTATTTTTGTCCTAAATTGTAACTCATAACAATACAAAAAGAGGTCTGCAATAAAAGGTGCACAGTTAGTCCCCATTAATCTGACGATATACGGAATCCCCAAAGCGAACACAAATGTTATCTAGTAAAAATTCAAGGGCATATATAGTATCAAAGCATGTCCAATTAACATAGTTTTTTTGGTTTATTGCTACTTAAAATTACCTAAAAGAGTTTGAACATATATATTTACATTCTGATTTTTTGAATGCCCATTTAATTGGGTGTGTGAATATTTTCTTAATGAGAATGTGAGGCAATGTGGTATACAGGGTAGAAAAATCAAAACTTTGAACAGATTCAAAATCACCAATATAAGCATGCGATTTATCAAGTACTTCCAACGAGTTCTTGACACTTCAAAAGTAATTTATTCCACTATTTTCGAAGACCTTATTTGAACAATTTATTATTAGGTTTTTAATTGTACCAAGTGTGCTGGTAAGAAGAAAAGACAATTTAGTAGTTGAACAATGGCTTGAAGACGAAATAAATATATATTTGTAAGGGGTTTTGTGTAGCTTCGGAAGCCAATACATAGTTGGGACTTTCATTGTATTTGGCTCTGCTTGTAAAGCGGTGGCTAAAAGTTTATGTTTGTTACAGATTTCGTTTTCTGACAATGGAGTCAGTTGGAATGTTGGTGAATTAATGATTTCCTTTTTCAGAACCTCAATGTAAAATTTACGTCAAACAATAATAATATTATTAGCAGCTTTATCGGCCGGGACAAAAACAAATTCCTTGGCAAGTTCTTTTAGTTTATGTTTGATACGAGAAATAGGTTTATTGTGGTTATTGTTAATAGTAAAATGTTCTTTAAAATATTGAATACGTATATCAACTATCTTCGTTACTGAATTAAAAAAGAGTCCAAAGATTTTTTGTCAGCTTTTTCCCGTTTTATCCGTTTCATTCAGTAAGTATGGAGTGAGTCGTGGATGATATTACGACACTCATTCCAATTAATAATTGACGGGGGACGATATTTAGGTCCTTTACTGAGGAATGATTTTAACTCTCGGTCTTGAACGATGTTAAGATCTCCTGTTATAACATGGGAAATGGGTCCATAAATATATTCGGAATTACTGCAATTACTGCATGCATGTGTAGGAATCACTCTCAGTATCAATCATCATTAGAATCAAACAATTTGAATGCCAATGATATATCATTACCAGAAACCTTGAGCTATAACAATTAAAGCCAAACCAACCTAAAGTAACTGTGAATGGTACGGGATTAAGGTTAGTTTCTTAATAATGTCTAAAATTCTCAGTGAATTCCTTAAAACAGAAATATTAAATACAGACAAAAATTGAGAATTAAAAACAGCAAAAGAGCAAGACCTGGATTAATTACATTTTTTTCAGGCGGAAACCCTGTTGAAATAGAACTAAAGAATATAATCTCTTTGTTCATTTGTTAGAGAAGGCAATAAATGCGTACTGTAATGTTTACTATGGTAATACAAATTTTGAAAATTAATAGAAACAAATAAAACGACAATTTTTTTCTCAATTACGAAGTATTTTATTTTAAAAACACCATTTGCATAAGTTTTTAATTGATCTATTACATAGTAATGCAGAACTCTTAGATATCAAGTCGACGACATCGGTATCGATCAAGTTGGAAGTAGAACATGCATAACCTCTGATTTAAAAATAAAAATTACCACGAACGGAGAACATATCAATCTATTAGTTCAGTAAGTTTCGTGTCTGCCTTCCATTTTGTGACTCAAGAACAAATGGGTAACAATTGTATCAAAAAGAGCAAATCAAGTGCACCTTTTTATGTTATGATGTGGTTCAGGTGTATATTTGTCTTTAAAACATGAAAAGCAAGAGTATTTGATATATCATCTCAAGCGAGATTCTATTATTTTTATATATCAAAGCTACAGGTTGACTTTATAACATAAAAAAAAATCACAGTACGAACAGATGAAATATATGGGTCAAGTTAAATACCTCTAATGAATCACAAAAACAGAGTAGGTGTGTTTGAATAGCTATTTTTTACTAAAAGTGCTTGACGACAGTCTTTAAGTTGGATGATGAAAATGTATATCTTCGAAAAAAAATAAAAAAAATGTGTTTGATAACTAGGGTTTAAAATCTTCAATCACTGAAATTTTTAAGTCTGCACTTCCACGAAATATTTCATTAGATTGTTTTTAAATGTTTAAGAATTTTCAAAAAATTCCACCTGACAACGTTAACCGATCAGACAACAGTTTTAAGTTGAATCAATGCAGACAAGATCATTAACTGATGCTCATTAGCTAGTAGATACATTTGTCTTTTAAAATACAACTGACATATAAGGATCGTAATGGTGCTATGTGGATGAATTTATTGTTTTTGAAGAGAAAATTTGGCAGCGGGTCATCCCTACAATTAATGTCTTCCATTTCTACGATTGTGAAAATGAACTGACGTAATGGGGAGATAATTTTGACGAAGTGGAATCCTGTCTGTTTTATAACATCTATCCCAGTTGACCGTCTTTTAACATCATGAACACTACATGTTCAGTTATGTGAAAATTACAGTTTTCTAGCGTTCAGTTTCTTTTGAAATTTTTGTCACACTGGCTCTTTTCTAATACACACATTACAAATAAATACAAGGAATTGAGTTGTCTTCATTTGGAAATAATATCTTGAAATTAAACTCAGATAGGAATACAAGTCTGTACATCTAATTAGTTATAAGTAAGTAAGTAAGTAAGTAAGTAAGTAAATTGTTTATTATAGCGACATGTGTAAATCAGCATAAATATATAAATTTGTACAAAATACAATTACATATATAATACATCCGGCCCAATGGACCAATAAGTCACCCTTTACTGTTAGTTCAATATAAATGTTCTAATATCACGTGTAAATTGCCAATCTAAATTTAAGTACAGATAGTTATAGATTAAGAATTAACGATTGTGAAAGTTCATATATTATTCATCTAAAGTTTGTGAAAAATCTTAAGAATGTTAACTAGTGTAAACTGGTTTTTTTTTCTACGGAAAAGTGACGCTGCTAAGTATTTAGCTATTTTCCTTGGATAGTTCACCATATTTAATCACTTCCTTATATAATGATTAAACCTTAAACACTAAAATACAGTTATTATAATTTCTTCATTATTGAGAGTGATTTGTGTAGGCAAACTTATTCATTTGGTTTTTTTTTTGTGTTGAGCCTGCAACTTTTGTCACAAAAAGGAGACATAGCAATCCTAAATTCCGTTGTTGGTGGTGGATTTTACAAATAATAATTCTGTGGTTTATAATTTTTTGAAATTTTAATAAATTTCTTAAACTATTTTCTACCAAACATGGACAGAAGCTTGGTAATCAAAAACTTGTATCTAGAAGAAAATTTTGTAAAAAATATTTTCTGTTTTTTTTCATATTTTACTAAGTTTTTATTCCAGTTAACATAACATACAGTTTGCAATTAAAAGATTTTAAATATTTATTAAATTCATAAACCATCTCTGACTATTACATAACTTGGACTTCTTACAATAAAAAAATAGTAACTAGAGCAAACTTTATAAAAAAAAATCCCCTTTTTGGTGAACCTGTGACTTTTTTTACAAGCATAACTTTTTTCATACATTTCAAAGGGTTTGTTTCGTGAACATTTAATTATGCATTCTCCTATCACACTGAAAACATAGACACCAGCAAAAGAAGTCGAGACACTGGGTTCCGGGGAACCCTTACACTTTTTATAATGATCAATCCCTTATTTTATACGTACAAAATATAAACTGATCCATGCAATGTAAATAATATTTTATCAAAGTATGGGATTGTATCAGAGCAGATAAAATCACCCCTAACAAGGTATAACATGTGGAAAGGTTTATAAGGTGTTATACATGCACCACCAAATTATAGAATGTCACATCTCAATTCATAGGAAAAGGGGTCAAGAAAAATATCCCCTTGAATTTGACAGTTGTGAGAAGTTAACCCTGCAATTTATTGCAAAATAATATCTGAGTCAAAACATATATCTTGAGTGTTTCAAAGCACCATTTTGTTGTTTTTTTGGTGTTTCTATCAAACATTTTGGAAGCTTGAACATGGTTTCTAAAGCTTCTAAACAGTTGGGAGAAAATAATGCACATGTGATTGGTTAACTTGCAGTATGCAATGAAATGTAATGTAAAATTATGTCTGTAGTTAAAAATTGGATGACAAATAACGGCAAAGCTAAAAATATCATAATTAAACTATAAATCCATTTTTCATATTAAATTTATCAATAAGTTTGTAAGATGATTCATTTACAGAATAAGGAAATAGAAAGAACTATCTGTACTTTCTTGCATTTGTTGGTGAAACTATGGACTTATTTCTGTAATCTTAAGATATGATTCTGATACATGTATTTTTGCTATACTCACATAAATGATAAAAAAAAATATTGAATTATCTCCCTTTGTATATGTTGGAATTCAACTCTGATATCAATACAAAGTCTGCACTGAGTTATATTGAATAACTTCCATTAATTTCTGAATTCTTTTCATTTCTCAAAACCAAATTTTGATTAAATTAATTGATAAGCATGATATGCGTCAGGAAACTTATCCATTTTATTATTATCATAAAGTCAGAAATGTCAATTGGTGTATTAACTGAGGGAATTTTAATGTTACACAGACTCAGGGGCGGATTAAAGCGGTGGCTTGGCGGGCGGGCGCCCCCGTAAAATTGCAAAGCATGGGTTGTTCTTAGCATAACAAAGTATTTTTAAGACGACGAAATTTAATGTCGTTGCATTCCATCCGTTTTAATATTCAAAGAAGCAAATAAAACAGTAATTTTAACAGAACAAAGTAACTGATTACCAATCAACAACCCTACGATTTCTATAAGTATTATAATATACTTCAAAGGAATGAGTCCAACAAGGTACTGCAATTGATGACAAACATCGTTGGCTTTTAGCAGTTAAAGTAAGGTAACAATTGTTACATTGTAGGTGTGGTTTTTATAAACAATTTCCTTGATAATCGAAGTTCCAAAACATCCCTAACTCACTTTCCCACGAAGAAAACAGTCTAGGTTATATTTTTTCTAATGAAAGATAGAAATACTGGTTAAAGCGAAGCTTCGTTAATTTATTTGTATCATTATTTAATATCTCTGGGTCAATATATGTTTCTCACTTTTAATCTGTAAATTTTGAGGAGGCATGAGGTTGGTGCATGGGTAACAGTTCCGGGGAAAAGTTTCAGTGACTGAATGTTTGGCTCTCCCTTGACACTTACATCATTTGCAAGTATGGTCTTGAGAAACGTTGATAGTTTAGTTAAATTTCATTCTCATATATTATGACACTGCATGGCCAGTTTTGGTTAAATTTGGCCAAATAGTTTCAGTGCAGATTGTTTTTTTTTGTAAAAGTTGAAGGACAATGACAACGACGCATGATGAACTTCAAGTGATGAGAAGCTAATTTCGTTACTTAGCCAGGTGAGCTGAAAAGCAACGTTTTCATTTCATTATTCACAAGCCAGATATATAAATCGATAGCCCCAGTTATGTACAAAGTCTAAATACATGTATAAATTGAACTTTCTTGGTCTTAAGAGCAACATGTGTACTCTAAGGTATTGTCATGATAGTTCTATTAGAAAACTAATTCTAATTTAATAAAAAAAAATATGTGAACATTGTTTTTATTTTGTATACAAAAAATTCTATAAACTTGTTTGCTAATACATATATCTATTGATTTTTCAAAGAATGTTAAGTGCTTCAAGTACATACTAGTCACATGAAATTTGTGTTTATATATACAAAAATAAAACTGTTGACTATAGAGACAAATATTCAAATTGTAATCCACAATTCTAAGAAAAAGCCCCAGATATTGAACATTTTATAATTTCTTCCCTGTGTACATCACTTACTGTGAAAATGCTGGTGTGTTCATGGTAAGAATTTTCAAATAATGCAACTGCACTTTTATTTTTATTACTTTAAATTCAAAACGATTTCAAAATTCCAGAAGGGTTTTTATTTTGGGTTGAGAGTGACTGCAGGAGTCTGGGCCAATCATTTTTTTCTTTTACAAAAACAAATTATTTAATTTTTCTTGTAGTTGGATATTTTTTACACAAGGATCAAAATGGAGATGTGTTATTAGCTGTGTGTTATATATATATAAATGTATGTATATCCATGTTACATCATCCAATTAAAACAAAAACACCAGATTTAAATATCTCATTTTTGTATAATTAATCAGTTTTTCTTTGATATAATTTTGTATAAAAATTATTTGTTAAACAATTAATAGTTATTATTGTAAATGAATCATTCCAATATACATGTAGCTATGGAACCCTAGCTCTAAGGTCCCTAAGATATTTTTTTTAATTATCTGTGGACCTATTTTAGCTCTCAAGTCCTTATGATATTTTTTTAACATTTGAGGACCTATGGTCCTATGGTCCGCAAATAGTCAAACAATATCACAAGGACATAAGACGTACCATAGGCCAATAATGAGCCAATGATTATTTTTCTTAAATAACTGACCCTAAAGAGACAGATTAAGGGGGGTGTTGTGCACAACCCCTTTTCTGAGAAAAATTGTGATGGTTATATAAGGATTAACTGCAGCATGACCGGAGCAGGCCCCTTCTTAGGAAGTCAGTGAGCCACCACTTATGAAAATTTCTGGATCCGCCACTGTTCTTTGTTCAGAAATTTTAGTGAGTCCTAGTCAAACTAGAGGCTGGTAATAGCTGGTTGACCTCCATCTTCAACAATAGCCGTTGTTTGATACAAACCATTATGAAAGGGCAATAACCCTACAACGACTCAACTGAAAAATTCAGTCAATTCAGTCATGTTGATATATTTGTAGATCTTCTCCTGCCTATCATTTTTTATAGACAAAGTTTCAATCTTTATTTGTTACCTTTAAACTTTTCTATCGGGGTTGAGGCAAAACCTCATAGTGAAAACATCTTAAAAGGGAAATAACTCAAATTACAAGTAGAATCAAAATTTCAGTCATCACAGCTTATGTCTATAATCTTGTCTTGTTGATCTTTTGTTTATGTGTAAAGTTTTTATCTACATTTGCATCTTTTATAAAAAAAATCAACATTAAGTTGAAAAAAAACTGTATTGTCATGATACTTCTATAAGAAAACTAATTCTAATCTAATAAAACAAAAATATGTGAAAATTGTTTTTATTTTGTATACAAAAAATTATATAAACTTGTTTCCTAATACATATATCTATTGATTTTTCAAAGAATGTTAAGTGCTTCAAGTACATACTAGTCACATGAAATTTGTGTTTCTACATACAAAAATTAAACTGATGACTGTAGAGACAATTATTCAAATTTTAATCCACAATTCTAAGAAAAAGCCCCAGATATTGGACATTTTATAATTTCTTCCCTGTGTACATCACTTACTGTGAAAATGCTGGTGTGTTCATGGTAAGAATTTTTAAATAATGCAACTGCTCTTTTATTTTCATTACTTTAAATTCAAAACGATTTCAAAATTCCAGAAGGGTTTTTATTTTGGGTTGAGAGTGACTGCAGGAGTCTGGGCCATTCATTTTTTTCTTTTACAAAAACAAATTATTTAATTTTTCGTGTAGTTGGATATTTTTTACACAAGGATCAAAATGGAGATGTGTTTTAGCTGTGTGTTATATATATAAATGTATGTATATCCATGTTACATCATCCAATTAACACAAAAACACCAGATTTCATTTTTGTATAATTAATCATTTTTTCTTTGATATAATTTTGTATCAAAATTATTTGTTAAACAATTAATAGTTATTGTTGTAAATGAACCATTCCAATATACATGTAGCTATGGAACTCTAGCTCTAAGGTCCTTATGATAATTTTTTACTATCTGTGGACCTATTTTAGCTCTCAAGTCCTTATGATATTTTTTTAACATCTGAGGACCTATGGTTCGTTGATCCGCAAATAGTCAAAAAATATCACAAGGACCTACCATAGGCCAAAAATGAGCGAATGATTATTTTTCTTTAATAACTGATCCTAAAGAGGCAGATTGTGGGGGGGATGCACAAGTGGGCCCGCCACCCCCCCCCCCCCCCCCTTTTCTGAAAAAAATGTGATGGTTATATAAGGATTACCTGCAGCATGACCGGAGCAGGCCGCTTCTTAGGAAGTCAGTGAGCCACCACTTATCAAAATTTCGGGATCCGTCCCTGTTCTTTGTTCAGAAATTTAAGTGAGTCCTACTCAAACTAGAGGCTGTTAATAGCTGCTTCACCTCCATCTTCAACGATAGCCGTTATTTGATACAAACCATTATGAAAGGGCAATAACCCTACAACGACTCAACTGAAAAAATCAGTCAATTCAGTCATGTTGATTTATTTGTAGATCTTCTCCTGCATATCATTTTTTATAGACAAAGTTTCAATCTTTATTTGTTACCTTTAAACTTTTCTATCGGGGTTCGACAAAACCTCATAGTGAAAACATCTTAAAAGGGAAAATACTCAAACTACAAGTAGAATTAAAATGTCAGTCATCACAGCTTATGTCTATAATCTTGTCTTATTGATCTTTTGTTTATGTGTAAAGTTTTTATCTACATTTATATCTTTTATAAATTTTATTCAAAATTAAGTTGAGAAAAAAATGTATTGTCATGATAGTTCTATTAGAAAACTAATTCTAATCTAATAAAATAAAAATATGTGAACATTGTTTTTATTTTGTATACAAAAAATTCTATAAACTTGTTTGCTAATACATATATCTATTGATTTTTCAAAGAATGTTAAGTGCTTCAAGTACATACTAGTCACATGAAATTTGTGTTTATATATACAAAAATAAAACTGTTGACTATAGAGACAAATATTCAAATTGTAATCCACAATTCTAAGAAATAGCCCCAGATATTGGACATTTTATAATTTCTTCCCTGTGTACATCACTTACTGTGAAAATGCTGGTGTGTTCACGGTAAGAATTTTTAAATAATGCAACTGCTCTTTTATTTTCATTACTTTAAATTCAAAACGATTTCAAAATTCCAGAAGGGTTTTTATTTTGGGTTGAGAGTGACTGCAGGAGTCTGGGCCATTCATTTTTTTCTTTTACAAAAACAAATTATTTAATTTTTCGTGTAGTTGGATATTTTTTACACAAGGATCAAAATGGAGATGTGTTTTAGCTGTGTTTTATATATAAATGTATGTATATCCATGTTACATCATCCAATTAACACAAAAACACCAGATTTCATTTTTGTATAATTAATCATTTTTTCTTTGATATAATTTTGTATCAAAATTATTTGTTAAACAATTAATAGTTATTGTTGTAAATGAACCATTCCAATATACATGTAGCTATGGAACTCTAGCTCTAATGTCCTTATGATAATTTTTTACTATCTGTGGACCTATTTTAGCTCTCAAGTCCTTATGATATTTTTTTAACATCTGAGGACCTATGGTTCGTTGATACGCAAATCCGTCCCTGTTCTTTGTTCAGAAATTTAAGTGAGTCCTACTCAAACTAGAGGCTGTTGATAGCTGCTTCACCTCCATCTTCAACGATAGCCGTTATTTGATACAAACCATTATGAAAGGGCAATAACCCTACAACGACTCAACTGAAAAAATCAGTCAATTCAGTCATGTTGATTTATTTGTAGATCTTCTCCTGCATATCATTTTTTATAGACAAAGTTTCAATCTTTATTTGTTACCTTTAAACTTTTCTATCGGGGTTCGACAAAACCTCATAGTGAAAACATCTTAAAAGGGAAATAACTCAAACTACAAGTAGAATTAAAATGTCAGTCATCACAGCTTATGTCTATAATCTTGTCTTATTGATCTTTTGTTTATGTGTAAAGTTTTTATCTACATTTATATCTTTTATAAATTTTATTCAAAATTAAGTTGAGAAAAAAATGTATTGTCATGATAGTTCTATTAGAAAACTAATTCTAATCTAATAAAACCTAAATATGTGAACATTGTTTTTATTTTGTATACAAAAAATTCTATCAACTTGTTTGCTAATACATATATCTATTGATTTTTCAAAGAATGATAAGTGCTTCAAGTTTATACTAGTCACATGAAATTTGTGTTTATACATACAAAAATTAAGCTGATGACTGTAGAGACAATTATTCAAATTTTAATCCACAATTCTGAGAAATAGCCCCAGATATTGGACATTTTATAATTCCTTCCCTGTGTACATCACTTACTGTGAAAATGCTGGTGTGTTCATGGTAAAAAAATTTAAATAATGCAACTGCTCTTTTCTTTTCATTTCTTTAAATTCAAAACGATTTCAAAATTCCAGAAGGGTTTTTATTTTGGGTTGAGAGTGACTGCAGGAGTCTGGGCCAATCATTCTTTTCTTTTACAAAAACAAATTATTTAATTTTTCGTGTAGTTGGATATTTTTACAAAAGGATAAAAAAAAGAGATGTGTTAGCAGCTGTGTGTTATATATATAAATGTATGTATATCCGTGTCACATCATCCCAATAACACAAAAACACCAGATTTCATTGTTGAATAATTACGCAGTTTTTCTTTTGTATACTTTTTCATCAAAATCATTTGTTAAACAATAAAAGAGTTATTTTAAATGAACCACTTGGGGTACATTGAACCTCTGCTATACAACCCTGAATTAATTAAACAAAAATATCTTTTAAAGAACTGTTACAATTGAAGGTCTGTCTTTCAATCCAAATGCTCATATTTTGATAGGAAAACTTTTAACTTGACCATAATTTTAAGGTAATAAAGCAAAACGTAAAATCAAAGGATCGTTTGTCTCTAGAAAATGTATACAGGTATATGGTTAAAAATATAAAGAACTGTGTTACCAGAAAGGTATTTTTAATATTTTGATGATATCTTATTTGGTAACTGAGGAGAAAAAATAATAAGCGAAAATCAAAGTTTCAAACTTGAACTTTGAGCTTGATTTCAATTTCTTTTTGTTGGACCAATGACCTCAAATCAATATATTTGTATCTTTCAGATATTAAAAGAAAAGTAATGGCCTCATCAGTGAAGCACCTTTGTACAATTTGCCATGATGATGGAATCTCCAACTCAGCAGTCACATGGTGCACAGAATGTGAAGTTTTCTTTTGTGGAGATTGTGAAAAACCTCACAGCAAGTCCAGACTGTATAAGAACCATAAAACCATGTCAGCTGAAGATTACAAAAAGTTACCTACATTCATGCAAGCTATCAGCAACCAGTGCAGAGACCACAAGGAGAGGTTTGAGCTTTATTGTACTTACCATGCCTGTCCATGTTGTGTCCAGTGCATCACCGATAAACATAAGATGTGTAAAGAAATGAAACCCTTGTCAGATATCCTACAGCAAGTCAAATCATCTGCCTCAGTGCAACTTTTTGAAAAAGATTTGAAGGATTTGAAGGAAAACTTAGATACAGCCGTAAAGTATCTGAAAACCAGGATCACTACCACCAATACTCAGAAAACCAAAGCTGTTGAGGAAATACAGCATATGAGGAAGTCTATCAGTGATTACTTAGACAATTTAGAGCAAGACATACTAAATGATTTAGAGTCTAAACATTCAAAGCTCCAATCAAACATGGCCACTCTCCTGCAACAAATGGAACAGCGAGCCAGTCAGATAGACCTAATGCAGAGCCAGTTTACCAAAATGACGCAATATGCCACAGAGTTACAGGTGTATATTGGTCTAAGAGAGATTGAGAAAACTACATCAGAAACAACAAAATACATAGAATATTTAGAAAGTGGAGACCACTTCGGTGAAAACAATCTAGAGGTCAACATTTCATCTGCTCTAAAATCAATTTTAAAAGATGTCAAATCATTTGGTGATATCAATATCAATACCACCTCATCTACTCTAAAACTAAAGGCTGGAAGAAAAGATCAAGCTCAGCACTTGGTCCAAAATGTTGCTGGAATTGAACAAATAAAGCCATCCTTGTTGACAAAACTGACAATTCCAAAAGATATGGGGTGTTTATATATAACTGCCTGTCTTATATTACCTGATGGTAAATTTATAATACTTGATAAAAAACAAAAACAGCTACTGTTGTTCAGTAATGATGGCATCTTCATCAGAAAAGTAATTACATTCACAGGATATCCATGGGATGCTTGCTTTGTCAGAAATAACACAGTAGCCGTCGTATTAGGACCAGTACACCAGACAGTACTGGTGGATGTAGAAAAGAATACAGTTATTCAAACAATTGAACTTTCTCATCCCGGTGTTGGAGTAGCAAGTGATGGTACAACCTTGGTTATCAGTGATAATTACAGCCAATGTACTACAGTGAATCTGAGTGACATGTCTCATACAATCATAGAAGTAATGGGAGGAGTGGGTCGTATTTCATTATACAAAGGAAATATTTACGGCACCAATTATCATGAAAATAAAGTCTGCTGCTATAAAATTACTGGAGAACCTCTCTGGACATTTCAGAATCAGGACATTGCAAGACCAAGAGGAATTACTGTAGACAAGAACAGTTTTGTTTATATAGCTTCAAATGAATACAACAGTATCGTGGTAGTATCACCCGATGGTAAAATCTGTAAGAATATTTTATCGATGAATGATGAAATCAAACGACCTTGGGCAATAGACATAAACAAAGAAACAGGAATGATGCTAGTGTCAAGTGAAATAAGTATTAGTGGACGCGAATCAGCTTTTGTTTATAAAATATAAAATATTATTTTTATTCAATTTAATTTTTAAGAAAAGTACCGGTATATTAATTCATAGTGTTTAATGATATCAAAGGCATAATATATTCCTCACTGAGACATCTTATTAATTTATTATTAGAATACATGCTTGTTCGCTTTTCATTAAAAAAAATTAATGCAAATAGCAAATAGTATTAAGTATCAATATGCCTAAGAATCAGACAGTAGTGAACAACATGGTGATAAACAAAAAACCCACTCCGGTTGACATTAATTTACGTTCAAAATGTATCATGGTGCACACATATAACTTTTGTTTCCTTTTGCTGTTCTGGTTATTCAAGACATTTTGGTATTATTTTAACCAAAAGTTATCTAGAGATTTCTGGAATAAAGACATCAGATATCATTTCTAACTCATGATGAAGGTTATTTTTAAATATAATGGTCAGGTTGTTGGGTTTATTCTGCCATGAATAAATTTTACCCAAATTGCCTGATTCTTACAAAGACAGTGAGTTGCATTTTAAAAAGAAAAAAGTTAATAAAAAATTACAATACCTGCATGCATGTGTAGGAAGCACTCTCAGTATCAATCATCATTAGAATCAAACAATTTGAATGCCAATGATATATCATTACCAGAAACCTTGAGCTATAGAAATTAAAGGCAAACCAACCTAAAGTAACTGTGAATGGTACGGGATTAAGTTTAGTTTCTTAATAATGTCTAAAATTCTCAATGAATTCCTTAAAACAGGAATATTATAGACAGACAAAAATTGAGAATTATAAACAGCAAAAGAGCAAGACCTGGATTAATTACATTTTTTTCAGGCGAAAACCCTGTTGAAATAGAACTACAGAATAGAATCTCTTTGTTAGAGAAGGCAATAAATGCTTACTGTAATGTTTACTATGGTAACACAAATTAAAAAAAATAAAAGAAACAAATAAAACGACAATTTTTTATTCAATTACGGAGTATTTTATTTTAAAAACACCATTTGCATAAGTTTTCAATTGATCCATTACATAGTAATGCAGAACAATTAGATATCAAGTCGACGACATTGGTATCTATCAAGTTGGATGTAGAAAATGCATAACCTCTGATTTAAAAAAAAAATTACCACGAACGGAGAATATATCAATCTATTTGTTCAGTAATTTTCGTGTCTGCCCTTCCATTTTGAACTCAAGAAAAAATTCCAAAAAATGGGTAACAATTGTATCAAAAAGAGCAAATCAAGTGCACCTTTTTATGTTAGGGTGTGTTTGAGGTGTATATTTTGTCTTTAAAACGTACAAAGCAAGAGTATTTGATATATCATCTCGCTTCAGATTCTATCATTTTGATATATATCAAAGCTACAGGTTGACTTTATAACATAAAAAAAAGTACGAACAGATGAAATATATGGGTCAAGTGAAATACCTCTAATGAATCACAAAAACAGAGTTGGTGTGTTTGAATAGCTATTTTTTTACTAAAAGTACTTGACGACAGTCTTTTAAATTGAATGATGAAAATGTATATTTTCGAAAAAATAAAAAAAATTGTGTTTGATAACTAGGGTTTAAAATCTTCAATCACTGAAATTTTTAAGTCTGCACTTCCACGAAATATTTCATTAGAATTTTTTTAAATGTTTAAGAATTTTCAAAAAAATCCACCTGACAACCGATCAGACAATAGTTTTAAGTTGAATCAATGCAGACAAGATCATTAACTGATACTCATTAGCTAGTAGATACATTTGTCTTTTAAAATACAACTGACATATAATGATCGTAATGGTGCTATGTGGATGAATTTATTGTTTTTCAAGAGCAAATTTGGCAGCGGGTCATCCCCACAATTAATGGCTTCCATTTCTACGATTGTGAAAATGAACTGGCGTAATGGGGAGATAATTTTGACGAAGTGGAATCCTGACTGTTTTATAACATCTATCCCAGTTGACCTTCTTTTAACATCATGACCACTAAATGTTCAGTTATGTGAAAGTTTTCTAGAGTTCAGTTCCTTTTGAAATTTTTGTCACACTGGCTCTTTTCTAATACACACATTACAAATTAATACAAGGAATTGAATTGTCTTCATTTGGAAATAATATGTTGAAATTAAACTCAGATATGAATACAAGTCTGTACATCTAATGAGTTATAAGTAAGTAAATAAGTAAGTAAATTGTTTATTATAGTGACTTGTGTAAATCAGCATAAATATATAAATTTGTACAAAATATAATAACATATATAATACACCCGGCCCAATGGACCAATAAGTCACCTTTTACTGTTAGTTCAATATAAATGTTCTAATATCACGTGTCAATTGCCAATTTAAATTTAAATACAGATAGTTATAGATTAAGAATTAACGATTGTAAAAGTTCATATATTATTCATCTAAAGTTTGTGAAAAATTTTAAGAATGTTAACTAGAGTAAACTGTTTGTTTTCTAAGGAAAAGTGACGCTGCTAAGTATTTAGCTATTTTCCTTGGATGGTTCACCAGTTATATTTAATCACTTCCTTATATAATGATTAAACACTAAACACTAAAATACAGTTATTATAATTTCTTCATTATTTTAATTTCTCAAAACCAAAATTTGATTGAGAGTGAGATGTGTAGGCAAACTTATCCATTTGGGGTTTTTTTTTTTTTTGTGTTGAGCCTGCAACTTTTGTCACAAAAGGGAGACATAGCAATCCTAAATTCCGTTGGTGGTGGTGGATTTTACAAATAATAATTCTGTGGTTTATAATTTTTTGAAATTTCAATAAATTTCTTAAACTATTTTCTACCAAAATTGGACAGAAACTTGGTTATCAAAAACTTGTATCTAGAAGAAAATTTTGTAAAAAATATTTCCTGTTTTTTTTTCATATTTTACTTAGTTTTTATTCCAGTTAACATAACATACAGTTTGCAATTAAAAGATTTTAAATATTTATTAAATTCATTAACCATCTCTGAGTATTACCAAACTTGGACAGAAGCTTCTTACAATCAAAAGATAGTAACTAGAGCAAACTTTGTAAAACTTTTTTCCCCTTTTTGGTTAACCTGTGACTTTTTTTACAAGCATAACTTTTTTCATACATTTCAAAGGGTTTGTTTCGTGAACTAATGTATTAATTGTGCATTCTCCTATCACACTGAAAACATAGACACCAGCAAAAGTAGTCAAGACACTGGGTTCCGGGGAACCCTTACACTTTTTATAATGACCAATCCCTTATTTTATACCTAAACTGATCCACTGCAATATAAATAATATTTTATCTAAGTATGGGATTGTATCAGAGCAGATAAAATCACCCCTAACAAGGTATGACACCTGGAAAGGTTTATAAGGTGTTATACATGCACCACCAAATTATAGAATGTCACATCTCAATTCATAGGAAAAAAGGGTCAAGAAAAAATATCCCCTTGAATTTGACAGTTGTGAGAAGTTAACCCTGCAATTTATTGCAAAATAATTTCTGAGTCAAAACATATATCTTTATCGAGTGTTTCAAAGCACCATTTTGTTTTTATTTGGTGTTTCTATCACATATTTTGGAAGCTTGAACATGGTTTCTAAAGCTTCTAAACAGTTGGGAGAAAATAATGAACATTTGATTGGTTAACTTGCAGTATGCAATGAAATGTAATGTAAAATTATGTCTGTAGTTCAAAATTGGATGACAAATAACGGCGAAGCTAAATATATCATAATTAAACTATAAATCCATTTTTCATATAAAATTTATCAATAAGTTTGTAAGATGATTCATTTACAGAATAAGGAAATAGAAAGAACTATCTGTACTTTCTTGCCTTTGTTGGTGAAACTATGGACTTATTTCTGTAATCTTAAGATATGATTCTGATACATGTATTTTTGCTATACTCACATAAATGATAAAAAAAAAATTGAATTATCTCCCTTTGTATGATTTGGAATTCAACTCTGATATCAATACAAAGTCTGCACTGAGTTATATTGAATAACTTCCATTAATTTCTGAATTCTTTTAATTTCTCAAAACCAAATTTGGATTAAAATAAATATGCATGAGAGCAAACTTTGTAAAACTTTTTTTCCCCTTTTTGGTGAACCTGTGACTTTTTTCACAAGCATAACTTTTTTCATACATTTCAAAGGGTTTGTTTCGTGATCTGTAAATGTATTAATTGTGCATTCTCCTATCACACTGAAAACATAGACACCAGCAAAAGTAGTCAAGACACTGGGTTCCGGGGAACCCTTACACTTTTTATAATGACCAATCCCTTATTTTATACCTAAACTGATCCACTGCAATATAAATAATATTTTATCTAAGTATGGGATTGTATCAGAGCAGATAAATCACCCCTAACAAGGTATGACATGTGGAAAGGTTTATGAGGTGTTATACATGCACCACCAAATCAGTCTAAAAGTATTTTACTGGGGATTGTTACATGTATTTTCCATTTCTAAGCTTGAATTTTCAAGTTACCTCACAGAGTTCATAGACAAAAGGAATTTACTTCCACTTGAATCAATATTAAGTTTTCTTAAATAATTGATCCTGTGTTCAGATATTTTAGTGAGTCCTAGCCAAACTTACTAGAGGCTCTAAAGAGCTGTACCGGTCACTTACATCTTCAACAATAGCCATTTTGTGGTAAAAATCATCATGAAAAGGCAATAGCTCTATAAAGAGTTAACTGACAATTTCAGTCATGTTGACATATATGTAGATCTTTCCCTGTTAATCATTTTTGCTATCTAAAGTGGTTATTTTGACATGCTATTTTCAACTTAAAGGCAGTTTTCATTTCTGTATTCACTAATAATCTAGATATATATATTTATGTATAGATCCAAATATGTATCACTTTTAAATATGAATTGAATTGGAATTAATACTTTTCTTCTTCGTTATTTTGTTAGCTACACGTGTACATGTATTCTCTCATGATGTTTATACAAAACTGATTCTAAATTAATATTTTTTAAGTGATTAATAGAAAAAAACCTGTGAAAATTGTTTTCATTTTTTGTACAAAAAGTTCTTTTAATTTGTTACAAAAACTCTCAATTTAAAAATAAATGGTAAGTACTTCAAGTACATATTAGTCAAATCAAATGTATGTTCATAAATAAACTGTTGAATCAATTACTAAAAATGAAATAAACAATTCTATTAAAGTGTCCAATATATTGGTTATTTTATAATTTCCCTGTGTACATCCCTTCCTGTCAAAATGATCATGGTAAGAATTTTCAGTTAATTCAATTGCAAATCTATTTAAATTATTAGAATTTCAATTTTTTTGAAAATTTTAGAAGGGTTATAAGGGCAGGGTTGTGTGTGACTGGGCAAATAATTTCTTTGGATAAAATACATATCTCTTAACAAAAACTATATTTTTGTGTGGTTGGCAAAATTTTAAACAAGGATCAAAATGGAAATTATATATATAGATATAGGAAGATGTGGTGTGAGTGCCAATGAGAAAACTCTCCATCCAAATAACAATTTAAAAATTAAACCATTATAGGTTAAAGTACGGCCTTCAACACGGAGCCTTGGCTCACACCGAACAACAAGCTATTAAGGGCCCCAAAATTACTAGTGTAAAACCATTCAAACGGGAAAACCAACGGTATATATATTTTAATATAATTATTTTCTGTGACTGTATCTTACATTAATTTGTAGGATCCTTTACTATAGATAATTTAGCTGATCTGTAACAATAACATCTTCATGCCTTATATATCATGTACTGTAGTACGCCGCTAGATTAAAGCTGACGTGGAAAGGTAACATATGGCCACCGAAAGCTCTTTTTTTAGAGCCCAGGTGGTCGTGTGGTCTAGCGGGACGGCTGCAGTGCAGGCGATTTGGTGTCACGATATCACAGTAGCATGGGTTCGAATCCCGGCGAGGGAAGAACCAAAAATTTGCGAAAGCAAATTTACAGATCTAACATTGTTAGGTTGATGTTTAGACGAGTTGTATATACATTATGTACATAGCCATGTATCACCATCATTGATGGCGATCCGATGGATACATCTGTTGTAGGGTTGTCACTGACTCAGACGTACTTATGAATATAATTATTTTCTGTGACTGTATCTTACATTAATTTGTAGGATCCTTTACTATAGATAATTTAGCTGATCTGTAACAATAACATCTTCATGCCTTATATATCATGTACTGTAGTACGCCGCTAGATTAAAGCTGACGTGGAAAGGTAACATATGGCCACCGAAAGCTCTTTTTTTAGAGCCCAGGTGGTCGTGTGGTCTAGCGGGACGGCTGCAGTGCAGGCGATTTGGTGTCACGATATCACAGTAGCATGGGTTCGAATCCCGGCGAGGGAAGAACCAAAAATTTGCGAAAGCAAATTTACAGATCTAACATTGTTAGGTTGATGTTTAGACGAGTTGTATATATATATATATATATATATGTATGTATGTCAATGAAACATCATCCCAATAGCACAAAAACACAAGAAGATTCCATTGTTGTTTACTGGGCATGGCATGATATCTTTTATTAAAATTTCTATTAAAATTATTAGTTAAAAAGTTAGAAAATTTTGATCTTGAACATCATTTCAAGGTCAATAGGCAAGAAGTTTTTATCAAAAGATCATAGGACTCTACAATATAAGGTTAATGAGTTGTGTCACCATACAGGTAGCTCTGAATATAAGAGGGGAGAAAACTCCCATGAAATGTCAATGTGGCCTTTCAACCACAATTTAAGTGTTACAACATGTCGCAACTCTCAACTTTGTAAAAATAATTTGTCGATATCATATATGGTTTCTGAGGAGAAGCAATAATAAGCCCAAATTTGAAACAGACCTTGACCTTTTTTTTGGTCATATGTTGGTAGGCCAAGGACCTGAAATCAAAAGACACCAGCTCTGTATCACTTAATGTTTTCCACAGTGAAGAAACAAGTAAAAATAGTGTTCGAATAAACAGTGTCTGTTTCAAAAACGTATAAACTTTTCAATTACATATACCAAATATCTAAGCAACATCTTGCAAAACTAAATATCCCCATAAAAAATAAAAATTTGCAGAAGAAAAAAGAAAGAAATGGAGAATGTGTCCCCATGGGCACAGGTGATGCCCCCTTGCAAACAACATTATAAAGGGACATCAATCAAAAACAATAAAAGTGACGCTACCCAAAATTGTACTTGATCTGAGTTTTGTGGTAATAAGTATTGTGTATAGCTTTCATAACATTTGATTGAGGCCAGAGGCGGATTTAGGGGAGGGGGCCTGGGCGCCAGGGGGCCCGGGCCTTCCCTTTTTGAAAAAAAAAATGGTTGCTTATATAGGGAATCACTGAAGCGTGACTGGAACTCGAGAATGATTAAAGTGAACCCACTAAAATTCAAATTTGACCTGTATTTTGTGGTAGTAAGCAATATGTAAAAGGTTCATAACATTTGGTTGAGGACGGAAACTAAACTTTTTGGAATTTTTCAATGTATAAAGGGGCATAACTCTAGAACAGTTAAAGTGACACCACCAAAGATTACAAACTTGATCTGTGTTTATTTTGTAATAATCATTTTGTATAACTTTCATAACATTTGGTAGTGCCAAATAAACTCATCATAGATACCAGGACTAAATTTAGTATATACGTCAGACGCGCGTTTCTTCTACAAAAGACTCATCAGTGAAGCTCGAATCCAAAAAAGTTAAAAAGGCAAAATAAAGTACGAAGTTGAAGAGTAAACTTAAGTTAGGAAACGAAAACTAAATAAACATTTAGTAATTTATAAAGGGGCAAAACTCTAGAACAGTTTGTATGACACTACACAATTCAAACTTGATATGTATTATGTTGTAATAAGCATTGAGTATAAGTTTCATTTGACTATATATATAAATATGTCACAGTTGTATAACAGTGTGGATTAGATATTTAGTGTATGATATTGGATAGTTTATACGCTTTTGAAACCTGCACAATTTAACCAAGCACTTTTCCTTGTAAGATTAATCTCCCCAAACAATGCTTTACTTGTTATCTCTACTCCTTCGCAACAACAAAAAATGATTGACGGAAGCGATCCACAGTCTCCATATGAGAGTTATTTCCCTGTTATATATTTGATATAATTGAAATATACTTGTTACTTGTAATCCATAAGGGATACACACCTAGTCTTTTGATATGAGGTTCAGAGTACATCCATAAGAAAATGATGTCAAGGTCGAAAGTCAAGGTCATTATCTAAATTTTGATAATTTTAACGAATGATTCATTTTCTCGATTAGAAAAATAACGCAAATATAAATCGCTGTGAATATGTAAAACTATGCTTTTTCTTATTTATCTTCTTCAAGTAAGTTTTAGATTCGCGTGATTTAATTGCCGCGAAATTGGTTATATGAGAGTGTCGAAATATTTTCACCAATCTTTTAGCTATGGCATGTGGTAAAATAAATATATTGGTTAAATGGGTGTGTGGACATTAAACAGGAGTTTCCTCCCCTCATATTTTTTAATTACCTGTATTCGTGTATAAGTCATTAACTATATACAGAAGAGACTTAGGGTCATTTGATTTGAGGTCCTTGCTTGATGACTTTGAAAGTCGAGCTAAATTTGATCTTCTAGATCTTGACCTTTGGTATAAATACAAAATCATACTTGATAAAGCTATGGAGTCCTTTGCATAAAGTTGGTAGATATATGACTTTCAATAGGTCACCTGGGAGTGACCTTTTGTAAACTGGGTGTCGCCGTGTCCTGTAGTGATTTCATTTCAAATTACCTAGAATTATATATTTCGGGAATCAGTGTGAAGAAACCTATCAGATGGTACTGGAAGTGAAATTTTAAAACTCGAAGCAATTTATCTCCCTTATTATATAGAAACCTTATATTTTTGTTACTTAAGCTATCATATGGGACCAACAGTGACATTTTCTGAACTGGACATAGCAAATTTGCTGCCTTTTTTTAGACAAAAAGCGCATAACAACCATATATTTTTTAAACCTATGATTTGACACCAACAGTTACTTTGAGTAAACTGCATGTAGCTTCTTAATGTGGAAAGACATTCAATTGTTATAAAAATAATTTCATTTTATTTTATAACTAAATAATATATCATGTAGCATGCAGTACCGGGGTATATGTGTCATAACATATCAGGATACTTATAAGGTTTACATTTATAATACACATAACTTTCTACAGTAATTTATGGGGCAAACTGTTTTATATATAACCAAATAATTCATTTTTTTAACATTATTTCAGACATAAAGAGAAAAAGTAATGGCCTCATCTGTCAATCACCTTTGCACAATTTGCCATGATGATGGAATCTCCAATTCAGCAGTCACATGGTGCACAGAATGTGAAGTTTTTTTTTGTGGAGGTTGTGAAAAACATCACAGTAAGTCCAGACTGTCCCAAAATCATAAAACCATGTCAGCTGAAGATTACCAAAAGTTACCTACATTCATGCAAGAAATAAGTAGCCAGTGCAAAGACCACAAGAAGAAGTTTGAACTGTATTGTTCTTTCCATACCTGTCCATGTTGTGTCCAGTGCATCACTGATAAACATAATAAATGTCAAGACATGAAACCATTGTCAGATATCCTACAGAAAGTCAAATCATCTGCCTCAGTGCTACTTTTTGAAAAAGATTTGACGAATGTGAGGGAAAACTTAGATACAGCCATAAAGTATCTGAAAACCAAAATGAGTACCATCAATACTAAAAAAACAAAAGCTGTTGAGGATATTAGGAATGTGAGAGAGTCTATCAATGATTACTTAAACAAATTAGAGCAAGACATACTGAATGATTTAGAGTCAAAACATTCAAAGCTACAATCAAACATGGCCACTATCGTGCAACAAATGGAACAGCAAGCCAGTCAAATAGACCAAATGCAGAACCAGTTCACCAAAATGACGCAATATGCCACAGAGTTACAGATGTATATTGGTCTAAGAGAAATTGAGAAAACTACAACACAGGGAGCAAAATATTTAGAAGATTTAGAAAATGGAGACCACGTTAGTGAAAAAAATCTAGAGGTCAACATTTCATCAGCTCTACAATCAATTTTACAAGATATCAAATCATTTGGAGATATTAATATTAATACCACCTCTTCTACACTTCGACTAAAGACCAGCAGAAAAGATCAAGCCCAGCACTTGGTTCCAAACGTTCCTGTTATTGAACAAATTAAGCCATCCCTATTGACAAGACTAACAAGTACAATAGATATGAAGTTGAATATATGGGCCTGTCTTATCTTACCTGATGGTGAATCTATAACACTTGATCGCAATAAAAAACAACTACTGCTGTTCAGTAAAGATGGCATCTTCATCAGAAAAGTAATTTCATTCACAAAGCATCCATGGGGTGCTTGCTTTGTCAGAAATTATACAGTGGCTGTCACATTAAGATCAGCAAACCAGATAGCTTTGGTAGATGTAAAAAAGGATAGAATTATTCAAACAATCAAACTTTCGCATGATTGTTTTGGAGTGGCAAGTGATGGTAAAACTTTGGTCATCAGTAGTGGTGGCAGCCAGTGTACTACAGTGAATCTGAATGACATGTCTCATACAATCTTAGAAGGAATGGGACTTGGATCTATTGCATTATTCCAAAGAAATATATATGGTATCAATTACCATGAAAACAAAGTATGCTGTTATAAAATTACTGGAGAACCTTTGTGGACATATCAGAACCCAGACATTGCCACACCACGAGGACTTTCATTAGATAAGAATGGCTTTGTTTATATAGCTTCCAATGGAAACAACAGTATCATGGTAGTATCACCAGATGGTAAAACCTGTAAGAAAATACTATCAGAGGCTGATGGAATCAAAGATCCATGGCAAATAGATATTAACAGAGAAACAGGAATGATGATAGTGTCGAGTAGAATGAGTGATAATGACAGTGTTACAGACTATGAAACAGCTTTTGTGTATACAATTTAAAATGAAATTTATTTTAAAAAATAGATCTGTGCATAGTGTTAAATGATATCAAAGACATTATATCTTCCTTATTAAGGTGTCCACATAATTAACACTAAATACATATTTGTTTACTTTTCAAATGTTTTTAAATTTGTTTTCAAATCAATTTATAAATAAAAGTATTAAAAAGAAAGCAGTAATTGAAAAATGAAAATAGCATGTATCGGAAGCAATTTTAGTTTCCACCTTCATTAGAACCAAACAATTTGAATGTCAAAGATAAAAAAATCAACACTTGAAAACTTAGCTATATGACCAAAGGACCCATAAAAGGAATAGCCAAATAAACCTCAAGTCAACTGTGCATTGCGGGGAGAAACTTATAAAGTTTCTTGATAATTCATCAGTTAATCAATGAAAACCTCAACAAGAGGCTCCTTAAAGATCCTCCATTGTCACCGGGATTTTTTTTGTCTACACCTCACATAAATGAATATTTTGCATATATACATTTGTAATTTGTAAATTTATCAGATCAGTTCTGCCAAATATTATTTGATTATGAAAAAATTAACATTTTAAATTGAATCTTGTGATATGTCAGAATTTGATACATTATAACTTTTGAAAATTTAATAACAACATACATGAACATTGCTGCATTGTTAAACCATAACCACCAACCTTTGCATTAAATGAATTTTAAGAATATTTGGTAAATTCAGACACTTTTCATATTCTAATACCAAGGGAGCTAAATCAATTCATCATGATCATACAAGAAAAAGTTGATTTTTTTTTAGCAATCCTGTGACATTTTATAATGATGCTTGCCATGTTTCAATTAAATCAAATATGTGGCATAAGAATCTGAATGGAGATAACTGTACCTTTAGTTGCTAGGTAACAGTAAAATCTATGTTTCTAGCTTCTGAATTGCTAATTTTTAACCTGTTTTAGCTGAACCAAATTATTATAGATGCTATTTGAGGCATCAAACATGAAGAAATAAATTTGAAAGGGGTATAAAAAAATGGCACATATATATATATGCACACTGTCAACACAATTTGTTTTTTTTATGAATGAGTTACACCAGTTTACTGCACTTCAGATGACATCCTCAAACAATATGTTCACACTGTGAAATTAAATAACACAAGCATACTGACAATATAATATGTATGAAAACTTAGTCCAAATAATGATGATGTCTTAGTTACAAAGCTATTTAAATTTGGAATGGCATCACAGAAAAGAATTAAAGTAGCCTTGCAAGTCGTCATAAATTATTTGGTCTTGGACTAACATTTCTAATGCACTAAATTACTAATGGACTAGCTATAAACTATAACATTTCCCGCATTTTTCTAAAACTGCCTACTAGTAACCCCCTTTTCGTTTGTTTATTGTTATTAAAAGTCCGACTCTCTGAGTCTCTGATGAACCTAACTTTTGGTACCATTTTTATGTTAGGAGAAATTTTATTTCCCGATAGAATATACCTGTTAAATGATAAAATTGTAATTCAATAAATAAACGATTTTCTGACGGTAACTGGTCGACCAGTAATGTTTGCGTCTATGAGAATTAACTTTTAATTGATACTTTTCCATTTTATACATTGCCATGATTTGTGTTTACTTTATCTCAACTTTTTAACAGGATAACAAAGTTTTACCTGTTGATGAAATTTCTCACCTGCAAATTCTCTCCTTTCTAGCCTTCTCGACAGAAGTGTGGGCTATACTAAAACTCTGTCCAAAAACCGGTGTTCAGTTCCGGTCGGTTCTGCAAAACAGGACTTTCCTTAGAAATTTGTTTTGAAAGGAAAGGATATTAATTGTTACTTTATAAGCTTTTGTCAGTTCACACATTGCTTCCATTTTTAATTTCTTTGGTGCGTGTCCTTCATTTGATCCAACAAATCATGAATATCATGACCCTTCTGAAAATGGTGCGGATGTTTAACTCCTAGAGGCTAGATCATCCTACTGTGCCAAACGAAGGTCAATCTTTAAAATACAACTAATTCATGCATTATTTTACAAATTACAGCATTAATGATACACTTGTACCCTGTATTTTTATATTCTGTAGGTAAAATTGGCATACCATGATATATTTATGATCCAGACAAAAGTTTCCATTCTGGGACTATTTTGTAGATTTAGCCATATATACTATATAGTTCCACCAATTAAATTTCGAATCCATATTGAACCATAGAAAAATGGGTTTGAATCGACCTGGAAACGACCAGGTCATGATTCTGTAATGAGGAGTACTAAAATTGCATATACATGCTTAAATTCACACCCCGTTCATTTCCTGCTTATAAATACGTACATTTTATAATTACTATTAATGTTTCAACTCTCATAAGATTTGTTTATGACCCCGCCGTGGCCGAAATGGCATTACGTTTTACCATTATCCGTCCGTCCGTATGTCACAAAGTTGGTTTCCGTTCTATGTCTCAATTGATACGTTACTCTAGAGCTAGCTCAAAGTACGCTGATTTTGTTGAACGAGAAATACTGCTTTCTCAAAAGTTGCTAGGACAGGGCTTTGAATCAATCAAATTAAAGTCATCACTCAAGAAATTTTACGGTCGCCATCATGAGCTGATTGGCCATTATGACAAAAGTGTCAGAAATCATTTCTGGTATTCTTCCTCAGTCATAAAAACCTTCCATCATTACCGAAGTGAACAAAAAAATAACACGACGGGTGCCGTATACGGTGCAGGAAATGCTTACACCTTCACTCCCGGTTTTTAGTGTTGTTTCTTATCTATTATTTGGTAACTGTTGATGTAAATGTCTTTTGGTTTTATGAGTCTTTGTTTAATCCTTTGTTTTGACCGTTATTTTTGTCTGTAACTTAAGTTAGCCGCAACCAAATGATATAAAACTTGTACAAAATGCTTATAACCACAAAACACAAATCAAGTTTAAGTTTTGCATGGTGACGGCACTCTTACCGTTCTAGAGTTATGCTCTTTTACAAATGGAAAACTAAACATGCCAAAAAATCTTAGCTAAAAATTCCAGTAGACCTCCTACGCTCCCCATTAGTATTTAAAGATTTGATTTCATTCAACAAATTAATTTAAGACCTTTATGTACGTGTCGCTTAGAACACGGCCATATACAAAAGGGTCAATAGTAATCATCCATGTAATTTGCTCTATGGGATATTTGCAGTATCTTTAAATGGAGGCAATTATTTGGCATGTTGCTGAATTTTTCGTGCCTGTTTGCTTCCCTAAATTTGCCTCAACCAAATATTATAAAACTTGTACGCAATGCTTATTACCACAAGACACAGATCAAATTTGAATTTTGGTGGCGTCATTCTAACTTTTCTGGAGTTATGCCCCGTTATAAATCGAAACATGCTGATTTTTTCGTTTCTGTTTTCTAGCTGAAGTTTGCCTCAACCGAATGTCATGAAACTTATACACATACTTATTAAAACAACATACTGATCAAGTTTGAATTTTGGTGGTGTCACTTTTACTGTTCCGGCATAGTTTTGCCCCTTTACAAATGGAAAAAATGCTGGATTTTCCGTTTCTGTTCTCTAATTTAAGTTTTCCTCAACAAAATGTTATGCAAAATATACACCGTGAACAATACTTATTATTACAAAACTCCTATCAAATACAAATTTGGGCAGGGTCACTTTTATCGATCTTCAGTTATGTTCCTTTATAAATTTAGATGATATCATACAAGCGGGGACATCATTTGTGTCCCATAGACACATTCGACATTTATTTATTTTCTCTCATTTTTATCCATTTTATCCATTTATTTTATTTTGTATATCTATTATCTCCTTTTAATGTCGAAAACGTATTTATTTAAGCGTTTCATGCAGTTGAAATATGCATATAACTGTTGCGATTTCAATCAATGCTAACATGTATTTTTATCTTATACAGATTATGCAAGACACAAACAAGTCAACTTCCTCTTTAAAAGGGGATATAATAGTGATACATTTTGTTGAAATAGATAGTTTGATTCTAAATATTTTTGGAAAAATATTTAGTATTGAAAGTAGTAAAAACTAAAAGCTTTTTAAAATTTTATTTTGTTCATGTATGAATTTTCCGTACATTTTATGGACACCATTACGAATTGATAGATCCATACATTGTGTCTGTGTCTAAACTAGCTAAAAAAAAATTGATCACGTCTTAGAATATGGTTTACCATTTACCTTGTCTGGGTTTTTATAAAGTACCGAACATAACCTATTCCAGAATATGAATCTTTTGCTGAGTGTGAATTCGCATTGTTATGAGATGTGACACGGGGTTTGTTTATCCAACATTCATTTATTTAGTTATGATATTGTTTTTGTAATTGTGATCGGATGTTGTTAAATGTATTATCGTTTGTAGTTATTGTAATTCTACTTTTTTAATTTTCTATTCGTTTGTAAAAGTAAAGATAATTAATCAACCAGTTCATTAATAAGATTTTAGTTTAATGCAACTATATATATGTGCACGATTTATTTGTTTTATATTTTTGATTTAGAAGAAATACCGAAATAGCTAGATAAAACAATTACTTATCTAACTACTAACACAATTCTATATAAATATTCTTATAATTGTTATAAAATACATCAAATCACTTAATAAAAAACTATTCTGGATTTATATCCAATTTTTAGAAATTTACATGTGACGTATTCACTTTTGTTGCGTTGATCCAGTCGTGTGACGTTTCTGTTGTGCTGTTTTTATGTGTAGTCCGAGATTTTTTATGTGTTCGTTTTTATTCTTTGGTTAGCATGTCGAAATGTACTATTGTAATGTTTATTTGTGTATTTTTCTGTTCTGCATGTTCTTGCATTGATTTGTACTGTATTCCTGTCATGTAATGTTGTCATTTTAGTGTTATATTTAACATTGCCATAAAAGTGCAAGCTTGGCTATCCACAAAGCCAGGTTCAACCCACCATCTTTTCTTAAAATGTTCTGTAACAAGTCAGGAAAATGGCAATTGTTATCTTATAGTTCGTTTCTGTGTGTGTTGCATTGTCATTTTATTTGTTGCACTTCTGTGTTTCTGTTGTTTCGTTGTTTTCATCTTATAGTTGATGTGTTTCCCTCGGTTTAAGTTTGAAACCCGGATTTGTTTTCTCTCAATAGATTTATGACTTTCGAACAGTGGTATAGACTACTGTTGCCTTTATTTAAATTAAAGTTGAACTTGTTTCTCGTCTCTAGATAAAACATTTGCCTATATTATAATAAATGGTATGAGCCGCTTATCCTACCAATCTTCAAGATCTTTGTATCTTAATTTCAACATCAGATAATCTTGCATACACTTCACTGTTCAAGCAGTAATGCTTGAAGGCATATACTATTTAATAAGATGATGGAAAGAGAGTCTGTAAAAAACTAGATGTGGCAAAGCGACACGAATGGCCCCGTCCCAAAAAGTTGAAAAATCTGCAATTTCAATAACACATGTGGACACAAACATGATGGTTGTCTCACATATCAAAAATCAGCTCAAAATCTGTATAACTGTCATTTTCAATAATTTATCAAAGTACAAAGCCTGTCATTTCAGCAACAATTAGTGGAGCGGAACGAAACTTATACTTGATCTGTAACTCATTATGGTTAACTCACATACCACAAAACAACCCAATATCTGAAGGCGTTTAGAAAAAAGCTCCGTATAATGGTTTGTTGCGGAATGACAGAATGACGGAATTACGGATTTACGGAATTTCTGAATTACGGAATATCGGAATTTCTGAATTACGGATATCGGAATTTCGGACAAGGGTAAAACTATATGGCACCGACAACTTCGTTGCGGGGCCATAAATATGTTTATCGGAATTATCTGATTTTGTCTAATGCTTAGTTCGTGTCTGTGTGTGTTACATTTTAATGTTGTGCCGTTGTTCTCCTCTTATATTTAATGCGTTTCCCTCAGTTTTAGATTGTAAACCGGATTTGTTTTTTTTCTATCGATTTATGAGTTTCGAACAGCGGTATACTACTGTTGCCTTTATTTATTTGCCCTTTACATACGTCAATTCCTGCAAAGTTATCTAAAGGAGGGGCGAAAGATACCAATAGAACAGTCTTACTTATAAATCGAAAACAAACTGACAAAGCCATGGCTAAAAAGATAAAGACAAACAGACAAATAATGATTGTATGTGCTTTTTATACAAATCTTCAACTACTAGAATTATGAAGAATTCCATCGGTAAAGTTTCGGATAAGAAAAGAGATACATGCAATATTTTTTTCGACTTTTGTTGCGTTTCAGCAAGCCAAGGATGTATGCAAAATTTAAGCAAACTCTGTGATATAGTGGTATAGCCCATTTACTGTTCCTTCAACTTAAATTTTATAAACAAAAGCTGTTTCATAGTCTGAAACACTGTCATCATCACTCTTTCTACTTGACACTATCATTATTCCTGTTTCTCTGTTGATATTTATTTGCCATGGATCTTTGATTCCATCAGATCCTGACAATATTCTCTTACATGTTCTGCCATCTGGTGATACTACCACGATACTGTTGTTTCCATTGGAAGCTATATAAACAAAGCCGTTCTTGTCTAATGAAAGTCCTCTTGGTTTGGCAACGTCTGAGTTCTGATATGTCCACAAAGGTTCTCCAGTAATTCTATAACAGCTGACTTTGTTTTCATGATAATTGATACCATAGATATTTCCTTGGAATAATGCAATAGGTCCCACTCCTTCCATTCCTTCTAAGATGGTATGAGACATGTCATTCAGATTCACTGTAGTACATTGGCTGCCAGCACTGGTGATCACCAAAGCTTTACCATCACCTGCTACTCCATAACCTTCATGAGAAAGTTTAATTGTTTGAATAATTTTATTCTTTTCAACATCAACCAAAGCTATCTGGTTTGCTGATCTTAATGTAACAGCCACTGTATAATTTCTGACAAAGCAAACATCACAAGGATTCTTTGAGAATGTAAATACATTTCTGATGAAGATGCCATCGTTACTGAATAGCACTAGTTGTTTTTTGTTGTTATCAAGTATTATAATTCTGCTATCAGGTAATATATGACAGGCCCATATATTTAACTTCATATCTTTTGGACTTGTTAGTCTTGTCAACAAGGATGGCTTTATTTGTTCAATTCCAGGAACTTCTGGAACCAAGTGCTGGGCTTGATTCTGTAGTCTTGTCAACAAGGATGGCTTTATTTGGTCAATTCCAGGAACTTCTGGAACCAAGTTCTGGGCTTGATTCTTTCTTTCGGTCTTTAATCGAAGTGTAGAAGATGTGGTATTGATATTAATATCTCCAAATGATTTCACATCTTGTAAAAATGATTGAAGAGCAGATGAAATGTTGACCTCTAGATTCTTTTCTGTGAAGTGTCCTGCACTCTCTAAATCTCCTATATATTTTGCAGTTTTCTCAATTTCCTTAAGACCAATATACATCTGTAGCTCTGTTGCATGTTGTACCAGATTGGTAAACTGACTCTGCATTTGGTCTATCTGACTGGCTCCCTGTTCCATTTGTTGCAGGATAGTGGCCATGTTTGCTCTCAGTTTTGAATGTTTAGACTCTAAGTCATTAAGTATGTTTTGCTCTAATTTGTTTAAGTAATCATTGATCGACTTCCTCATATAACTGATTTCCTCAATGGCTTTGGTTTTCTGAATATTGATGGTGCTGATTCTGGTTTTCAGGTACATAATGGCTGTATCTAAGTTTTCCTTTACATTTTTCAAATCTTTTTCAAAAAGTTGAACAGAAGCAGATGCTTTTACTTGCTGTAGGGTATCAGACAAGTGTTTCATGTCTTGGCATTTTTTATGTTTATCAGTGACACACTCTACACAGCATGGACAGGCATGGAAAGAACAGTAAAATTCAATCATCGTATTGTGGTCTCTGCACTGACTACTTATTTGTTGCATGAATGTAGGTAACTTTTTGTAATTGTCAGCTGACATGGTTTTATGATGTTTAGACAGTCCTGACTTGCTGTGAGTTTTTTCACAGTCTCCACAAAAGAAAACTTCACATTCTGTACACCACGTGACTGCTGTATTAGAGATTCCATCATATTCACAAATTGTACAAAAGTGCTTGACTGATGAGGCCATTACTGTTTATCTTTAAATCTGAAATAAAGTGAGAAAAAAATTTCAGAAATGAATTATTCAGTTATACATAAAACAGTGCATTACTAAAGAAGAGGGACGAAAGATACCAGAGGGACAGTCAAACTCATCAATCGAAAATAAACTGACAACGCCATGGCTAAAAATGAAAAATGACAAACAAACAAACAACAGTACACATGACACAACATGGAAAACTAAGGAATAAGCAACACGAGCCCCACCAAAAACTAGGGGTGATCTCAGGTGCTCCGGAAGGGTAAGCAGATCCTGCTCCACATGTGGCACCCATCGTGTTGCTTATATGATAACAAATCCGGTAAATAGTCTAATTCAGTAGGTCACATTCAGGAAAGGGAAGGGGATTGTAGTTAGTGTGTACATAAATGGAATACTTTTGTCCTGATATGTAATGACAAATATACCACTGGTTCTACATGTTACCAACGTTATTTCGACTGATCGGGCGGAGCTTATATTTTAATTTGCATAAGGACAGTCTATATGAAGAGGTGTGTGATTAAGATGATTCTTTAACTATTATTAATTCCTATCAGTGTCATATTAATACTTTCAAATCAACAATTTCCAAAATGTGACACTAATTGCATGGTGTCGCCAATGTACTTTATCAAAATATTCTTCCCTTAAAATATCGGGTAAATATCAATCAAACTTGGCCACAATAAGTTTTGTCTATAATCTTAAAAACCAATATGGAAAGACAAAATCTTATAAGGGTAGAAATATTGAGAATGTTAAGATCTACCACTTGTCCATTCACATCAAAACTGTCAGTTAACTTTTGATAGGAGTTACTGCCCCTCAATATCATAATTTATCAATATTTTTATTGTTTGTCAATTACTTTAACAACTATGATAGAAACAGATACAATTTTTAGGGAAAATACCATTTAATTTTAAGGGGTACGAAAAATTTTGTTCCTGCATATTCTTTATTCGTAATCTCTGTCCTGTTTTTTATTTTTCAATCTTCTCGTTCATGCCTGTTTTACTAGTATATACTGATTTTTTTTACTGAAATTGTCATCCTGCCTTTTTGTGGCAACTTGTTCATCCTGCTTTTTTTTACTCAAAACACCTATACTGCCTTTTTTAGGAAATTGCATCCTACCCCCTCCCTAAAAATTAAATATTAGCGCCCTAAGCAAGACAAGATCTACAAATAAGTCAAAATAAATTTTAGCGGCAGCACTCTTGTTGGTTTAAATGATATGACTCTATGATATTTTGTTATGAATATTAGATACATGTGTATCTCTTTCATTCTGGTAAATTACACAATAAGTGGAAAATCGCTCATGCAGGTAAATATACATTTCGAGAAACAGGTTTTGATAAGGTCAGAAAATTATTAAGTCTGTGTGAAAAACAGCTTGAATCTGCGACAATAAGAAGGTGGTAATATCATATGTCAATCAAAATAATCAAAATCTTTAGGTATGGCATAGGACAACTACTGACTTGGTTCCCTACTTGGGACAGGCTCACAAATTTAGCCCTTTTAGGTTATATATATATGAATTCCATCCAATCACAGGTGCTTGTGTTTTGGAACTGAATCTTTTTATGCCCCCGCCATTGTATAGGTGTCATTAAGTTTTACCTTTGTCCGTGTGTAAGTCCGTACTTCCCAAAAATGGTTTCTGTTATCTAACTTTAGTTTGCCTTAACCACATATTATGCAAAATACTTATCACCACAACACACAGATGATCAAGTTTGAATTTCCGTGGCGTTATCTACTTTTTCTATTCCATTATTTTGCTCCTTTATAAATTGAAAAATTGCTGAACGTTTTTGTCTATTCTTCCAATTTAGTTTGCCTCAAATAAACATTATGCATTTTATACACAATGCTTGTTACCAAAATACACAGATCTAGTAAAGATATTGGAGGCGTCGTCTTTTCCTGTTCAGGAGTTATGCCCCTTCACAAATAACACAATTGCTGAACTTTCCTTTCCGTTCTTTTACTTAACTTTGCATCAACCAAATGTTATAAAAGATATACATAATGCTTATAATCACAAAAACTCAGATCAAGTACAAATTTGAGTAGCGTTACTTTTGTCGTTCTTGAGTTATGTCCTTTTCTTATGTTATATGCATGCATCATCATATGTGTTCCATGGACATTTATTTTCTGTTGTTTGCACTAAATTATATTAAATTTTCTATTTATAGCCATTAATAGTCTACGTTTGTCTTCAATTGTTTAGGGTGATTTCATCAGCTCTCATTCAATCCCTTATTTTTTCTACCCATTCTCAAAAATAATGTTTATTAATTACGGATAGTTATAGACTATTAAAGGGATTGTACATAAAAAAAAGTAGGATTTCTGAATATCCTTAATGGTTATTAATCCGATCTTTTTATGATTATACTACCCCTTATACCTTTGAGAAAGACAGTTAATAATGATACAATAGAAATTAAAAGTTTAAAAATCATTGAGATGATTTAAGGGATAGAAAACCCTTTAATGGTGACCAGAAAAACCTTAAATCCCTAAAGGCATGAATTGAACTTTGTGACATTTAATTTAATTTTAATTTAACATGTTACTTACATTTTTGTTCTTTATGCTGTGTCTTTAGAAAACAAATTTCCAATAGAGTTCAATCTATGCAAGTAACACTATTTGAATCAAGTCATATGTAAATAATGTGTTCCTTTCTGTCCTGGAAAAAAAAGCTTCGGACAGCATGAACAACTTCTTTGAATTAAACATTTGTTAAGAAAGGATTAAGTATGCCAATTTATATCATACATATTTGAGTATGCTGGTTTCTTGTGATCAATTCTGATTGGATTACTCATAGCATTAACTTGATTAAAGGATTTGTGTGCTTTGAATGAAGGGTTTGTGTCACTCTATATTTATTTTTCTTAGAACATGTATCATTGTTTATCTTGATTGATGTCATGGTGATGTGTTGCCTTCTTTGAATTATTATTTTGAATCCGTCTTCCTATATTCTAACTAAAATTCGAACAGATAAATAGTTATTAACCTTAGATTGTACGACAGGCAGTAAGGCTTAAACATTTTCCTCTACAATGATTTGAGATATGTCAATCAATCTTCCCTATTACAAAAGATAAGCCAAATTAAATTTATTTCTTTTCAAGCTTGGCCATGCCTTGATGTTCATGAGTCCTTGAATGATAGATTAATCATCAACAGTAAGTCTTTTATGTGTTTAACGGTTTAACCAGTCCTTTTACAAATTATGAACATAGGTCAAGGTAAATTGATGATTTTCACTTAGTAATTCATATAAAGTTACATTCCCCATTTCAAATCTCAATTTTATTGTATTTTTTTAAGACAAATCTAAAACATGTGTATTAGCTTGAAAAACATTGAAAACCCTTTTTCAGTTAGATTTATATGCAGAAGTCCCAACTTTACACTATTGTTTTGTCTTCATGAATACTTTTTTTTTTTATCAAATGTCAGTCATATTTTTGGGTCTGATAACTTTCTTTGTAGGTGGCGCTGTTAGGTTTGTAGAGTCTTCAGTGATCCATAACACTATGTCAGGAAACAATTGACAGTCTCTGTCCCATTAAGAGAGATTTATTTAGTATTCTAGTGTGCAGGTTAAACTTGTTTTTTAATAATTCTTTGATGTCAAAATCAATGTGTTTATCGTGAAATTTATAGATTCTGGATTAGGAAGATAAAAAGACTTTCGTCATCAATATTTTCTACCAAATGCTATTTAAATATAAATCATAAAAATAAAAGTGATGGATAATAAAAGAGCTAACACGACAGTTTTTCTCTCTAACTACATTTATTTAAGATTTATTATTTCCCATTAATATGGAAAAAAATATAAAGTGTTTTATGCTGTTAAAATATAGATTTCAAATAAAAACTTACCTGTCATATTTTATAATATAGGTGAAGTAAGATACCAACCATTCTCTAAGAATTTATTTCCTTCCGTCTTTCTGTCCTTTTGCTTTTTCGTTCAACCTTCCCAGATTTGTCTCGTCTACGACGACAGTTGCAGTATACATATATTACTATATGGCGGCGGCGGCGGCGTTAACTTTTTGTTCAAAGATGTATATTTCAGAAGGATGAAAACCTGGATGCTAACTGAACTGTATACAGATAACTTATGTTACGAGTAATGGACTGTCATATGTTTAATATCCTTAACCTCTTTCTCAAAGTCACGGACTGCTTGAAAAAAATGAGAATATGAATTTCTCACATATTATGAGTAAAAGGATAACCATATTTGGTATATAGGGGTTCTTTGCATCATTACCTGTTTGTCAGACACTGACCACCCGACCTCTATCGAATTTCATGTTTTTATTTTAACCTGCATCTTTAAGACTTTCAACATAATCTATGGCCAGTAAAGCCGGCGATACATTTCAGTGTGTGCACTATTTTTATTGAAAACCTCGAGCAGGGCATACGTGTAGACACATTATTCTTTCACCTTTAGTTCTAATTCAGTTAACTATTGTTATTCGATTTTTAACGGACAAAAGATCTTATTGTATAATAAGAATAAGAACGAGTAGCAGTAGTGCCTGTAATTATGTGGTAGTTTTCCTGTCAGGTTACAAACCAAAATATTCAAGTGATAATTAGTTACTTGAGTATTGTCAGTTCAATTAAAAAAAAATATAAGAGCCTTTTTTGAATATTGATAAATGTGGAAATAAATTGTGTGAGCAGTTGAGGTGACCTTATGATAGATTTTCTATGGTTCCACTTGATGAAATGTGATTTCAACTCCTTCTTAAAATACGAAACTTGACAGCATATAAGTTTCCTTCGAGTGTGTATGTGTTATGCTTTATTGTCCCCTGCGTAACGCATTGTGGGGGACATGGAAATACAGAGCGTCTGTCCGGACTTGCTAGCAATTTAGTTATAAAAAACATGCATATTTTTTTAATTTGTAGTTTCACATAAATTTAAGAATAATACTATAAGAATAAAAAGTTTATAAATTATATTAATGATTTAAGAGACAGAAAAGTATTTTTTTCAGAATTATATTTATTATAACTTTTGTTTTTGATCTATCATGTTAAAACAAATATAATTTCTTTAAATCAAATTGTGGTTTCAACATGTTCGAGAAATAAAAAGAAGAATGAAATTCTTATAACTACTTTTTAGTGTTTTTAGTGTCTTATCCTCATGAAAGTTATTAAGTATATTTCTCAGGACAGACTTTGTATTGATATCAGAGTTTAATTCCAACATATTTTTTTTCAAAGGCAGACAATTCAATTCTTTGTTTGTATTTGTAATGTGTGTATTAAAGAGAGGTGTGACAAAAATTTAAAAAGAAAATGAACTGAAAAAAACAAAAAGTTTTGCTCGATGGAGGTGCCCAGGATCCATTGATTCAATTGGATGTTGAGTAATAATAAACTATAGAAAACTTTTTTTCACAAAACTAAAATAAAATGGGAATTATGTCAATAGATGGAATAGAAAATATATAATTAATCTAGGTTCTGTTCATTTGCTGTTTAGGATTAGATATAGGAAGATGTGGTGTGAGTGCCAATGAGACAACTCTCCATCCAAATAACAATTTATAAAAGTAAACCATTATAGGTCAATGAACGGCCGTAAACACGGAGCTTTGGCTTACACCGAACAATAAGCTATAATTGCCCCCAAAATTACTAGTGTTCAAACGAGAAAGCCAACGGTCTAATCTATATAAAAAAAACTACATTTGTGTCTTTCTACATTGTACCTGTTTTAAGGTACTCATTGAGAAATATGGACATTTAGAAACCAAACTAGCCCCTTTCATGCCCAGTTGACTTTATGTTGATTTTACTAGTCATGAGTCATTCGGTCTTAAAGCTTTGTGGTATTGATATATCATTGTCATTCAAATGTTTGGCTAAAATGATGGTTGATACTGAAAATGCACAGTATTTTTTTTTTTTTTAATTTCTGTTTTCATTTTCTATTTGAAATTGATTTTTATGAAAAGTGAACCAACATGTATTCCTATGATAAAAGATGTACTACTAGATGCCTTTATGAGGAGGATATAATGTCCTTGATATCATTTATCACTATGTACATATATCCTTCTATTCAAAAATAAAATGAAATAAGATGATACTCAAATTTTATATACAAAAGCTGTATAATTGTTATCATCACTTGTTTTACTTGACACTATCATCATTCCTGTTTCTCTGTTGATATCTATTGCCCATGGATCTTTGATTCCATCCTTCTCTGACAGTATTGTTTTACACGTTTTACCATCTGGTGATACTACCATGATACTGTTGTTTCCATTGGAAGCTATATAAACAAAGCCATTCTTGTCTAAAGAAAGACCCTTTGGTTCGGTAATGTCTTGGCTCTGATATGTCCAGAGAGGCCCTCCTGTACTTTTATAGCAGCAGACATTGTTTTGAGAGGAATATATGCCATATATATTTCCTTGGAAAAGTGCAATAGGTCCCAGTCCTCCCATTCCTTCTAAGATGGTATGAGACATGTAATTCAGATTTATTTTAGTACTCTGGCTGTTACCACCACTGATGATTAAAGTTTCACCCTCACTTGCCACTCCGGTACAACAATGAGGAAGTTTAATTGTTTGAAGAATTTTATTTTCTTTTACATCAACCAGTACTGTCTGGTAGGCGTATCCTAGTGTGACAGCCACTGCATTTTTTCTGACAAAGCAAGCATCCATGGGATATCCTATAAATGTAACTACTTTTCTAACGAAGATGCCATCACTACTGAACAGCACTATTTGTTTTTGTAATAGTCAAGTATTATAAAAGTACCATCTGGTAGTATTAGACATGCATGTATATCTAAATGCTTCATATCTTCTGGAAGTGCCAGTGTTGTCAACACGTTTGGCTTTATTTTTTCTATGCCAGGAACTTTTGGAACCAAGTGCTGAGCTTGATCTTTTCTTACAGCATTTATTTTTAGTGAAGAAGATATGGTATTAATATTAATATCTCCAAATGATTTGACATTTTGAAATATTGATTGAAGAGCAGATGAAATGTTCACCTCTAGATTCTTTTCTTCAGCACTTTCTAAATCTTCAGAATATTTTGTCGCTTGTGATGCTATTTTCTCAATTTCTCTCAAACCAATATACATCTGCAGCTCTGTAGCATATTGCGTCATTTTGGTAAACTGGCTCTGCATTAGGTCTATTTGACTGGCTTGGTGTTCCATTTGTTGAACGAGAGTGTCCATGTTTGATTTAAGCTTTGAATGTTTAGAATCTAAGTCATTAAGTAGGTCTTGTTCCAATTTGTTTAAATAATCATTGATCAACTTCCTCATATAGCAGATTTCCTCAGTGGCTTTGGATTTCTGAGTATTGATAGTACTAATCTTGTTTTTCATATACTTTATGGCTGTATCTAAGTTTTCCTTCGCATCCTTTAAATCTTTTTCAAAAAGTTGAACCGAGGCCGATGATTTGACTTGCTTTAGGATATCAGACAAGGGTTTCATTTCATGACATTTCGAATGTTTATCAGTGATGCACTGGACACAGCATGGACTGGCATGGAAAGGACAGTAAAGTTCAATTTTTTTCTTGTGGTCTTTGCATTGGCTACTTATTTCTTGCATGAATGTAGGTAACTTTCGGTAATCTTCAGTTGACATGGTTTTATGATTCGTAGACAGATGGAACTTACTGTGTGGTTTTTCACAGTCTCTACAAAAGAAAACCGCGCATTCTGTGCACCATATGACTGCTGGGTTGAATATCCCATCATCATGGCAAATTGTACAAAGGTTCTTGACTGATGAGGCCATTATACTTTTCTCTCTATTCTTTATATCTGAAATGAAAGGGGGAAAGTCTTTAATTTGAATTTATTCATCAGTTATTACCGAAAATGTTGAACCAATTTAAATGTATTTATACTATAGTTTTCTTTCATTCAAAGACCAATTACGACTTCTTTAAAAATTCATTTATTTATTCATTATCAGCTGATTGCAAATTATAGCTTTTTGGCAACATTTGTTTATCTACTAATTAAAAAAGGTTTTATGGTAAGGTTAACTTGTTTCAGTTATAGTTAAACACCTAAGGATAGGTGTGTCTGGATAAGATTCCCAGTCGTCCAGAGGCCAGGGGTTTCTTATCTAGACACGTAGTATCTCAAGGTGTATAACTAGCATATTCCCTAAGGTAAACCCTGTATTTGCTAACATAGGTTTTTAAATGAAAAAGAACGGAAAGCATATTTCTTGACAATATCAAACTTTGATTTATAAGATTTTTTTATTATTTTTACATGAAACCCCACTTGACATCTTCTTTCAAACTTTGACAAGTGAGTAGATTTTAGAAATGTCGAAGTTGCTGTTTTGCATATGATTGTTAAACGCATGCGCTAATATGGAATAGCAGGCGAAGGTTGACTGTTTCGTGCATTATTTTTACAAAACAAAATACAACCTGCTCTTTGTATGAAATTGTTAATATGGGCGGGGACATGACGAACAACATTTTGAGTCAGGCATTGAATTTGGTAGAAAAAACAAAAGATAAAGACTAAATTATAATTCAAAGTTCTTATACATGGGTCATGAAACGCGCGTCTGGCGTACTAAGTTATAATCCTGATAACTATTAAGACCACTGGGTCGATGCCTCTGCTGGTGGACGTTTCGTCCCCGAGGGTATTACCAGCCCAGTAGTCAGCACTTCGGTGTTGACATGAATATCAATTATGTGGTCATTTTTTATAAATTTCCTGTTTATAAAACTTTGAACTGTTCGAAAAACTAAAGATTTTCTTATCCCAGGCATAGATTACCTTAGCCGTATTTGGCACAACTTTTTGGAATTTTGGATCCTCAATGCTCTTCAACTTTGCATTTGCTTGGCTTTATAACTATTTTGATATGAGCGTCACTGATGAGTCTTATGAAGACGAAACGCGCGTCTGGCGTACTAAATTATAATCCTGGTACCTTTGATAACTAATTATACTTGTTTAATTAAGGTTATCATAAATGCATTTTTCTCATGTTACGGTTTAAAAAAAAAAGCACCCCCTTTTTTCTAAATAGTAAACAAACATGCATATTCGGACATACTGAGGGAAAGATGTGTCGGGTTTAGACACGCTCAACATACAAAAATACAGATTGAATATTAAGGAACTCCCTTTAGGAGGAAATCCGGGTGGGGGGAGCAGGATTACAACTCCCTCTTCTTTTTTTCTTTAAAAAAAAAGATGCTTAAGAACAGAGACATATTACGGGAACATACATTTTATCTACAAACAAAGGAGAATTTAAAGAGGTTTTTATATGACAGTTGTTGTCCATTTGTTTGATTCGTTTTATCTTTGATTTTGCCATTTTATTAGGGACTTTCCGTTTTGTGATGTTCTCTGAAAAATCTAGAGATTTGTAGGATAACAAATTAAAATAACTTTTTGTATGAAAAATAAAAATTGCCCCTTTGAGATATCTCGCGTCACTATTTCTTCAACCTTAAATTAGTTCACGTAGTTTTTAAGCTTTAAGTTTTTTTAAACATTTATTAGAATACGAATAAAAGGTGGCGTTGGGTAAAACGTCATTGAAAGAGCAACCTAACGATCAAAATAACTATGATCAATCTGTTCTGTTCTGATATATACCCCCTTTTTTAGAGGCGCATTCCACTTATGGGATGAGCATACTTAACCGAAACTGAGAAACTGAGAACTGAAAAAGTAGATATCTTAATATTTACAATATGATGAATTTTAATATGATGTTATCCGTTCGTTTGAAGTTATTTATCTTTTGATTTTTCCATTTCATAAGGGACATTCTGTTATTGATTATAAAAAATACCAGGACTAATTTGGTACAACCGCCTGGAAAGCCTACATATGACTCAGTGGCACTTAAATCAACATATAATTACCACATATCAGCTTAAGGATTACTCTAACCGTTTGAAGGTTTGGACTATGTATCTGATACCTACACTGCACAAAAATCATTTACTGTCATTTCATCTCGGCCTCTAGTAAGTGTTTTACAACTTATTTGTCATATAAAATATTGACTAGTCTAAAATTTGTATAAGATAATATCTCCCATCTTTTTTTCTATGTATTTGTTTTTAGTTGATATCTGTTAAGTTTATAAAAATACCAGGATTAATTTGGAACAACCGCCGCCCATTTAGTCTACATGAGACTCAGTGGCACTCAAATCAACATATAATTACAACAATTCAGCTAAACGACTACACCGAACATTTGAAGGTCCATACTATATATAAGCTACCTATACTACACACAAACCGATTACTTTCGTTTCATCTCGGCCTCTAGTAAGTGTTTTCAATGTATTTCGGTTGTTTCCTGTAATTAGTTAATACTTCAGTTTTATCATATATCTTTTGTATAGTCATTTTATAAAATTTACTGTTTGCAAAAGTATAAATTATTCTAAATAATAGGGATGTTCTGGTACCGTTTTTTTGTAGTATACCGCTGTTCAAAACTCATAAATCAATGGACAAAAAACAAAATCGGGGTAACAAACTAAAACTGAGGGAAACGCATTAAATATAAGAGAACAACGACACAACATTAAAATGTAGCACACACAGAAACGGACTAAGCATTAGACAAAATCCTGTGAGAATAACAAACATAACCAACGAATAATAACTACTCAACAGTACCTAAGTTCGTTTTCATGCAGTTCATATAATGTGATTTACACATATAAACGAAGTTGTAATATTCACACATCAACATATTTGTCAAGTGGGTTTTACCGGTGTACGGAAAAATTTATAATGAGAATTTAAGGAACCATTCATTTATTAGAATTTGCATCAACAGCCTTTATCAATTCCAAGTTTTAGTCTCAAACGCAAAGTCTTCGTTTCACTATCATCTAGAGCTATAATCCCCACATTCAAACTGCTAATGATTTTTCGACTAATGCTCGACTTAGAATCTCTTTAATGTTTTAAGTAAGTATTTTATCAAATACAAATTTTAAACATTCTTATTTACTAGTACATTTGTACTTTATTATGCATAGTTGCATAGATTGCCAAAAAAAATTACAAAAAATGTAACATTATTTAAATGTCTGCAACTCATATAAAAAAATTGTATACAAACGCATGTCGCTTTATTTATGTTTTTAATTGCTAAGACAAAGTATTTAAATTGAAGTTAAGTGTCCCATATATTGTACATTTAAATTCCAACTGCATATTCCTGTCTGTCAAAAAGTTCACGATAAGAATATTCAGACATTTTAATTTTTCAAATACAATTTTTATAACTTAAAATTCAGCATTATAAAAGAAAGCAACAGTCCATATTTGCCAAAAAAAAGAGTCTTGATTTTGATAGAAAGTTTTAAACATAATAGATTTCATAGTGGTGGAAAACAGAGGAACCGGAGAATTAACACTTTCTTAATATTAATTGCTAATTTATACACAGTCCAAAATTTGATTGATATGATATCGTCACTCTTTTATTTTATTTATGTATTTTGAATATCTGTAAAAATAATTAATGATACCAAGTTTAATTTGGTACAAAAGCCGTGCTTTTGTCGACATAACTCTCATCGAGGCTCAAATCAGCATAAACCGGGGAATAACAACATCCCAGCTTAAGTTTGGGGTTCGTGTTTTTTATTCTTTAGTTTTCTATGTTGTGTCGTGTGTACTATTGTTTGTCTGTTTGTCTTTTTTCATTTTTAGCCATGGCGTTGTCAGTCTGTTTTAGATTTATGAGTTTGACTGTCCCTTTGGTATCTTTCGTCCCTCTTTTGTAAGTCCTCCTCTGATCATCTGCAGGTCCGTAATATGTTAATGTTTCCTATACTACATAAACATCGATAACTTTCGCTTCATCTTGGCCACTAGTGAGTGTTTTACAACAAATATTTCATCCCTTTTCAACTGATTATTATATTTTTCTGATGTTGTACTGCTTAACCACTGTCCAGTGGGCGTCCACAAGCTTGTTTCATCTCACCACTGTCACATTATGTATGTGACTGTCCCACGTCAGAATCATGTTATTCAGATGTTGTCCTCTGCTGCTAATTGTTTCATATCACATATTCTTACTATAATGTTAGATAGTATGTACTAAAACAGGTATTTCGATTTTTTAGCATCGACATTTGATTTACAACTCCTCTTGAGTAAATACTTCAATAGCAACTTTCAAATCCAGGTTGGAATGCCGTGTAAAGTTATGTTAAACAGATGTTTAGTGCAGCACTTGGGAGATTTATGTAATATAACTTTGTTTAGAAACAATGTTCAATGCAGTGAAGGAAAATCCATCTTATATCTTTGGTTGAGACTTCAAAAGAATATAAGAAGATACATTTGATTGACCAGGACTTCTTTTTTTACTCTCACTAAGTGTATTGTCTATACCTTATTTCGTTTTCAAACAACAGATGTAATATGATTAACACACAAAAACGAAGTTGTTACATTAACACATCAATATATAGTCATCAAAAGTACCAGGATTATAATTTTATACGCCAGACGCGCGTTTCGTCTACATAAGACTCATCAGTGACGCTCAGATCAAAATAGTTAAAAAGCCAAAACAAATACAAAGATGAAATATATCTGTCACGTAGATAGTACCGGTGCATACAACATTCGCATTTATACTCAAAGAACCATTCAATTTTAATTAGAATTTGTATCAACATCCTCACAACTTTATTCTATTCTAAATTATATTATCAATTGCAAATTTATCATTTTACAATCATCTATAGCTATAACCACCCATTTTTAAACTGCTATTAATTCTTTCTTAAATACTCCCCTTATAATCTCTTATTGTTTGGAAAAGTATTTTATAATATACAAGTTTCAAACATTTATATTTACGAGTACATGTGAACTTTATTATACACAGTTGCTTAGTTTGCAAAAAAAAGGTCAATACTTGTTACATAATTTTAAATTTCTGCACAGCATACAAAATTTCTGAATAACAACGTGACGCTTCATTTAGTTTTTAGTTGCTTAGACAATGTATTTAAACTTAGCTAGGTGTCCCATATATTGTACATTTAACCTCCAACTGCATATTCCTGTCTGTCAAAAAGTTTATGGTAAAAATATTCAGATCTTTCAATTTTTACAAATACAGTGTTTTATAACTTAAAATTCAACATTTATATAAAAAAAAAACTAGCAACAGTCCATAATTGCAAAGAACAAAGAGTCTTGATTTTGTTTAAATGAATGTTGAAACATAATAGATTTCACATTGGAGAAAATTAGAGGAACTGGAGAATAAAGTCTTTCTTATCATTTATTGCTTATTTATACACAGTCCAAAATTTGATTGAAATGATATCTTCACTCTTTTTTTTTATTTATTTGTTTTAAATATCTGTAAAGATTATTAAAGATACAGAGATTAATTTGGTACAGCAGCCGTACTTTTCGTCTACATAATACTCAGCGGTGCTCAAATCAGCATATAATAACAACATCCCAGTTTAAGGCCTCTCTAAACATATGTAGGTCCAAAATATGTAAATGATTCCTATACTTCACAAACACCGTTAACTGTCTTTTCATCTTGGCCTTTCGTGTGAGTGTTTTACAACTTTTATTCCATCCCTTTTCAACTAATTATTATATTTTTCTTATGTTGTACTGATTAACCACTGTCCAGTGGGCGTCCGCAAGCTTGTTTCATCCAACAAAATTATGTAGTTGACTGGCCCACGTCAGTAGCATGTTATTCAGTGGTTGTCGTCTGCTGCTAATTGTTTCAGTTGAAATCATACCACATCCTCTTACTTTAATATCAGATAGTATGTACTAAAACATGTAAATTTCTAGCACCTACAGTTGATTAACAACTCCTCTTCAGTAAATGCTTTCATAGCAACTCTAAAATCCAGGTTTAAATGTTTTCTTAAAATTATGTAAATGGTTTAAAAATATGTTTAGTGCAGCACTGGGCAAATTTATGTAATAAAACTTTGTTTTGAAGGACACATTTGAAATTTTTATATCCAATACACTGAAGGGAAATCCATTTTATATCTTTGGTAGAGACTTCAAAAGAATATAATAAACTCATTATAGATACCGGGTATAAAATTTAATTTTTAAGACAGACGCGCGTTTCGTCTACAAAAGACTCATCAGTGACGCTCGTATCAAAAATGTTTTGAAAGGCCAAATAAAGTACGAAGTTGAAATGCATTGAGGACCAAATATTCCTAAAAGTTTTGCCAAATACAGCTAAGGTAAGACCATGTATTTGATTGTATATGATTCCCTCTAAGTGTCGTTGAAGTACGCTGTAGATTGTCTATACATTATTTCGTTTTCAAGCAGTTCATGTAATATGATTAACACACAAAAACGAAGTTGTTACATTCACACATCAATATATCTGTCACGTAGGTAGTACCAGTACATACCACAATTGCATTAATATTTATAGAACCATTCAATTTTAGTTAAAATTTGTTCGTGTTGTTTCTTATTTACTATTTATAACTGTTGATGTAAATGTCCTTTAATTTTTTGAGTCTTTGTTTACTCCTTGGTTTTGATTGTTATTGTCTTGTATCAACATCCTTACAACTTTAGTCTATTCTAAATTATATTTTTAAATGCAAAGTGATAATTTTACAGTCATTAGAGCTATAAACAACTAAGTTTCAAACATTTATATTTACAAGTATATTTGCACTTTATTATACATAGTTGCTTAGTTTGCAAAAAAAACATCAATACTCGTAACATTATTTAAATTTCTGCAATGCATACAAAATTTCTGTATAAAAACGTGACGCTTCATTAATGTTTTTAAATGCTAAGACAAAGTATTTAAACTTAGCTAGGTGTTCTATATATTGAACATTTATCCTCAAACTGTGAATTACTGTCTGTCAAAAAAATCAGGGTAAGAATATTCAGATATTTCAATTTTTCAAAAAAAGTGTTTTTTACTTCAAATTCAGCATTTTATAAAACTTTGGCAACAGTCCATAGTTGCATAGAATAAGAAGTCTTCATTTTATTTAATAGAAAGTTGAAACATAATATATATTTTCACATTATCGAAAACAGAGGAAAGGGGGAATTTACTCCCACTTATCATTTATTGCTAATTTAGACACAAATTTAAATAAGATAATATCTTCTGTATTTGTTTTTAGTTGATATTTGTAAAGATAACCCAAAAAACAATGATTAATTTGGTAAAACCGCCGAGCATTTCGTCTACATAAGACCCAGTGGCGCTCAAATCAGCATAAAATTACCATGTTCATACCTCTGACTATTTGAAGCTCCATACTATGTATTGGCTACCTATACTACACATCGTTTACTATTGTTTTATCTCGGCCTCTAGTAAGTACTTTACAACTAATCTTTCATCCCTTTTCCAATCATTATTAGGTCTTTCCACCTTTCCGTGTGGAAAGACCTATTGAATTTCTTCTGATGACTATTTTTTTTTTCTTCAACCTATTTTTTTTCTTGCGGTGTAAAAATGTTTCAAAAGATGTCGCTTTGGTTTTTTGTATATGATATCATACATTCTATACGCTTTTGAAACTGACCCTGTTTAACCGAACATTACTTCGTAAGAGTTTTCTCCCCAAACACTGTTTTTCTTGTTATCCGCAACCGCAAAAGAAAGCGACATTTATTTTACCAAATTGCTCGTTATATCCTCAGGATGTTAGGTTTTGTTTTGACCGAATAAAGGCAACAGTAGTATACCGCTGTTCAAAACTCATAAATTCATGGACAAAAACAAATCAGGGTAACAAACTAAAACCGAGGGAAACGCATTAAATATAAGAGGAGAACAACGACACAACACTAAAATGTAACACACACAGAAACGGACCAAGCATCAGACAAAATCCCACGAGAATAACAAATATAACATCAAAATCAAATACATGAATTTGGGATAGACCAAGCTTTACGAAGACCCCTTTTGAGAGTTATTTCCCTTTTGTATTGAAATAAGTGAAATAAATTTGTAACTGGAAAACCATAAGTGATAGAGTCCTAGGGTCTTTTGATTTGAGGTTCTTGGTCCAAAAAAATAAAATGAGGTCAAGGTCAAAGGTCAAGGTCATGTTCAAATTTTTGATTTCGGCTTGTTATCTCTTATTTTCAGAAATCATACAAGATATCGACAAAATATTTTCAGACAATTGTGTGTTGCGACATGTTGTAACACGTAAATTTTTCTTTAAAGGTTACGTGACATTTAATGCGAGTTTTCCCCACTTTTATATCTAATATTAGTTTTATGGAATATAACTCATTAACAATATATAGTAGAGGCCTAGAGTCTTTTGATTTGAGTTCTTTGGTTGATGACCTTGAAATTGAACTCAAGGTCATAGGTAAATTTAACGTTCTAGATTTTGACCTTTGTTCTTTCCTCTTATGTATACATGATAAAGCCATGGGACTTTTTGCAAAAGGTTGCAAGCAATGTGACATTGAAAAAGCCAACCGGAAGTGGCCTTTTGTAAACCGGAAGTAGCCATTTGTTCTACTTATTTAATGTAAAAGTATAAAGAACTATCTTTTTTTGGAATCAGTGTCAAGTAAACTATCAAAACATACCGGAAGTAACATCTTTTAAACCGGAAGTAAAAAATGATCTCCCTTATTTATATCTTTTTGTATAGAAACCATGTATTTTTGGAATCAGCGTTAAATAAGCTGTCATGTGACGCTAAAATTGACATTTAAAACCAAATTTTAATATTATCATATAAAAAAATCCTTAATGGTGGAAAGACCATCAATGGTTCTCTGAACAATTGGTTTTTAATTATATAATATATATTGTTCTTATGTTGTACTGATTAACCACTGTCCAAAGTTAGGAGAGGGTTGAGCATTTGCAAGCTTGTTTCACCCAAACACATTCTGTATGTGCCTGTACCATTTCAGTATCATGTAATTCAGCGTTGGTCGTTTGCTGCGAGATGTGTCATAAGCAATCAACCCACATCTTGTTACTTCAAAATAACATGGTATGTTATAAAACAGCAACTCTGAAGTTAGGTTTTATGTTCTGATTTAAGTGATGTAAATGAAATATGAAGAAGTTTCGAGTATTACTTGGCAGACCCAGTAATATTATTTTGTTTATAAGGACACTTTTGTAATATGATATCCATTTCAATTTTTGGTTCGATTGTCCTGGACTCCTGTTTTTTAAGTGTCGTTGTAGTACGTTGAGTTGCCAATTGAATTGTCATTACCTGATTCTGTTTTCAAGCAGTTCCTGTAATGTGATTTACAAACAAAAAAGTTTGTCATTCACGCATCATAATATTTGTTAAGTATTTGTAGTGTCAATATCAAATATAGCTATAATCCCCACGTTCAAACTGCTATTGATTTTCGCCAGATACTCGCCTAAGAATCTCTTCATTGCATCAAAAAAGTAATTTATAAAATACAGTTTTCAAACATTCTTATTTACAAGTACATTTGTACTTTATTATACATAGCTGCTTAGTTTGCAAAAAAAAACCGTCAATACTTGTAACACTATTTAAAATTTCTGCACAGCATACAAAATTTCGGTTAAAAACGTGACGCTTGAGTACTGTTTTTGTTGCTTAGACAAAGTATTTAAACTATGCTAGGTGTCCCATTTATTGTACTTTTAACCTCCAACTAAAAAAATACTGTCTGTTAAAAAGTTCATAGTAAGAACATTCAGATATTTCATTTTTTCAAAAATGTGTTTTAAATTTCAGCATTTCATAAAACATTGGCAACAGCTTTAATTGTATAGAATAAGTAGTCTTCATTTAATAGAAAGTCGAAACATAATATATTTCACATTGGCGAAAACAGAGGAAAGGACTCTATTTATCATTTATTGCTAATTAAGACTCAGTCCAAAGTTTAATAATCATAATATCTTCACTCATTTTTTATGTGTTTTTTTCTTAATATCTATAAAAATGATTAAAGATACCTGAATTAATGTGGTACAACAGTCGCGCAAATCCATCGTTTGACCCTTTTCTCAAACAAGGTCGAATGAACATTTGGAGCTCTAATATAAAGGGGGTGATAACGTCATTGATTTTTCACTTATAGTCTTTGTTTAATTGTCAGTTTTTGAAACAATATGCAGAATTTATCATTGTTTCAAATAAAGAAACAAAAAATCATGAATACTGATGCTTTGAAACACCCAAGATATATATTGTTATCTTATCTGTGTTTGTTGCATTATTGTGGTGTTTTTTTTTGGTTGCACTTCAGTGTTTCTGTTGTTTCTTTGTTTCTTTCACTCTTATAGTTGATGTGTTTACCTCAGTTTTAGTTTGTTACCCGGATTTATTTTCTCTCAATCGATTTATGAACTTTGAACTACTGTTGCGTTTATTTATGACGGAAATATTTTTACTGCAATGAAATGAAGGATTAATTTCCTACAAAAAAAAGTAAAAACACAAAAATACTGAACTCCGAGGAAAATTCAAAAAGGAAAGTCCAAAATCAAAAGGCAAAATCAAAAGTCCAAACACATCAAACGAATGGATAACAACTGTCATATTCCTGACTTGGTACAGGCATTTTATAAGGTAGAAAATGGTGAATTGATCCTGGTTTTAAAGCTAGCTAAACCTCTCACTTGTATGACAGTCGCATATAATTCCATTATATTGACAACGATGTGTGAACAAAACAAACAAAAACAATAATAGGTAAAAAAATCACAAATAGGGGTAAATAGTCTTATTCGGTAGGTCACATTCGTGAAAAGGGAACGGGATTGTAGTTACGACATAAGGAACATATCCGATATCATCTGTGAAACTGATATTCCATAACGGTCAACCAACTCGTGATGGTGTCCGTAAAATTTACAAAGTGATGATTTCAAATTCACCATTTGGAATTCTTGGTTTAAAAATGAAATTCACAATTAGGAAGCTGAAATCATCTCTTTTGTCGTAAAGTTTTGTTTTCAACCGACCCTCATAGTCAATTTCTAGATATAAGTCATAATTAAATGGCAAAATCAAAAGCTAAAACACATCAAACGAATGGATAACAACTGTCATATTTCTGACTTGGTACAGACATTTTCTTATGTAGAAAATGGTGGATTGAACCTGGTTTTATAGCTAGCTAAACCTCTAACTTGTATGACAGTCGCATCAAATTACATTACATTGTCAACAAAACAATAAAATTGAGAATGGAAATGGGGAATGTGTCAAAGAGACAACAACCCGACCAATTAAAAAAACAACAACAGAAGGTCACCAACAGGTCTTCAATGTAGCGAGAAATTCCCGCACCCGGAGGCGTCCTTCAGCTGGCCCCTAAACAAATATATACTAGTTCAGTGATAATGAACGCCATACTAATTTCCAAATTGTACACAAGAAACTAAAATTAAAATAATACAAGACTAACAAAGGCCAGAGGCTCCTGACTTGGGACAGGCGCAAATATGCGGCGGGGTTAAACATGTTTGTGAGATCTCAACCCTCCACTTATACCTCTAACCAATGTAGAAAAGTAAAAGCATAACAATACGCACATTAAAAATCAGTTCAAGAGAAGTCCGAGTCTGATGTCAGAAGATGTAACCAAAGAAAATAAACAAAATGACAATAATACATAAATAACAACAGACTACTAGCAGTTAACTGACATGCCAGCTTCAGACTTCAATTAAACTGACTGAAAGATTATGATTTCATCATATGAACATCAGGCACAATCCTTCCCGTTAGGGGTTTAGTATCATACCATCATAACATCTATGAGAAGAACATAACCCGTATCATGCCAACAACTGTTTTTAGAATAAATGTGTTTAGTTCCGATGCAAAGACCTTATCAGTGATTCAATATTAACGCCAAAATATGCAATCTTTAATGACTTGACAACAGTATCGTAAGTATATCCCTTCTTAATAAGTCTATTCAAAGGTTTTGTAAGTTTATGAGGTGAATACTGACACCTTTGTGCTTTATAAAGAATATTTCCATAAAAAAATGGATGTGAAATACCTGAACGTATAAGAAGTCTCGGCTGCATGTTGAGCTACATTTACGAATGATGTCTTTATACCGATGATAATATTTAGTAAATGTTTTGACTAGTTTGTGATATCGAAAACCCTGGTGTAATAATTTTTCAGTAATACATACATTTCTCTCGTTAAAATCTAAAACATTGTTACATACACGAGCGAATCGTACAAGTTGAGATATATAAACACCGTAAGATGGTGACAAGGGAACGTCACCATCTAAAAACGGATAATTAACGATAGGAAATGAAAAATCATCCCTTTTATCATAAATTTTAGTATTCAGCTTTCCGTTAGTGATATAAATATCAAGATCGAGGAAAGGGCAGTGGTCATTGTTAGTATTAGCTTTATTTAAAGTAAGTTCACCAGGATAAATTTCATTAATATACATACTGAAGTCGTCATTATTGAGAGCCAAAATATCATCCAAATATCAAAGAGTAAAAATGTCAAAAATAGGAGCACAGTAGTCAACATTGTGTTATCATCTCAATCACTATAAAAACAACAAATGTAACGAAGAAGCACAAAAAGGCATACATCAAATTTAACACCCTCATTTTTCTTATCTTATACGATTTTATTTATCTATGTAAAGTCTACCAGTAAAGGATGGAAGGTTTTCAGTACTGGTGTAAAATTGCGCGTTTGAAATTCGCACAGGTAGACATAAAATAATTTTGTCGTTCATCTGTATACTAAAACAAAAAAATACTAAAATCTCTCTATGTATAAGGCCGCCGTTGACAGTAAAGCATCTGGATTTGATGATAAATAGCAAAAAAGAAATTGTCCTGTTCCCAAGTACTTAGGTATGACGGCATACATAAATGCAGAGTCACGTAAAGTAGATATAACAAAAACAGACTTAGCAGTAAACGTAATAATAATGAATAAAATAATTGTGTGGTTCAAAGTATGACGGGATACATAAGTACAGAGTCACGTCAAATGTATATCATAAAAAACAGACTTAACAGAAAAAGTAGTATTAATAAATAAAATGGTTTTGTCATTCAAAGTATGGCATGATCCATAAGAAAAAGTAATATTAATAAATGAAATAATTTTGTCGTTCAAAGTATGATGTTTTACACAAGTACAGAGTCACGTCAAATGAATATCTCAAAAAACTGACTTAACAGTAAAAGTAATATTAAAAAAGACAAATAAAAGAATACTATAACACGTTATTAAGATGATTACCAACGTCAGTACGCAAAATCTATACTTCTAGACCATCTTGTATCATATGTGAAGTTGATACGGAATGTTTATCAACAAGTTCTTGGTACCTTCCGATGAACTTTTTAAGATAAAGGACGAGACGTTCTTGTTCATCAACTTTCCGCTCAGACACTGGTGACGTTTTACAATGTCTGAATTGAAGCTGCAACCTCTTGAATACCGAATAAGTTGGGAAATATATATTCCATATGCGGGTGAAGTTGGTATATTACTACTAAGGTGGGGGAAATTGATAATTTCAAAATTAAAATCGTCTCGTTTGTCGATGATTCTGGTACTGAGATGACTGTTTATGTCAAATTCCAGGTATAAGTCTAAAAATGAGATGGAGGAAGCCGTGTATGTTGTCTCTTTAATTTCTAGGTCTTGGGTATATTAGTGGAACCTAATCAGAAAAGTTTTCGGATTGTTAATGGAAAGAACATCATCAATATATCTGAAAGTGAAATTAAATAACCTGGCTTCTTTTATCTTCTTGTTTTTGACAAGTGTCTGAAGGAACTCCGATTCATATGAAAATAAGAATAGGTCGGCAAGGAGAGGCACACAGTTCGTTCCCATAGGAATGCCGACAATTTGTTGAAACTGTCAAATTCATAGAAATATTTTTTCGTATGCAACCGGATGTGATGTACTAATTTTAGTGATTTTGCACCTAATGAAGAAACTTTTGTTGAATAAACTGTATGGAATTTTTATTCCTTTGTAATACTGGTTATTTCTAGCATTACTGTCACGTTTTGTCATAATCAGTTCAATAGTTTGAGAAAAATCTAGTATAATTTAATGTCATGTAATGTTGTCATTTGAGCAGTATATTTAACAGAGTCATAAAGCACGATGTTTGGTTAGCCCAAAACCAGGTACAATCTATACCATTTTCTCTTAAAATTACATGTAATACCTCAGGAATTTGGCAGTTGTTATCTGTTATTTGGAATCCATGTCTATTGCATTGTCATTTGTTTTTGTTGCACTTCAGTGTTCTGTTGTTTATTGCTTTTCTCTTATAGGTGATGTATATCCCTCGGTTAAAGTTTGTAATCCGGATTTTTTTCTCTTAATCTATTTATAACGTTGGAACAGCAGTCTATCTTTATCTTCCTTACTAAGTGACTCCCACAAATAGAGTTAAATCATAAATTATGATTATGTTATGTTTCATTTTGAAGAAACTTTTCAAAATACCAGTTATCGTTTTTTAGTTTGCAAAATATAAATGTATGTTTGTTTAAATTTTTTAGTCAGTTGATCTGTATTTCTGTACAGTTTTGGCTGCTGGATCCCAATTATTGTCACATACACATATATTTATATATATCTGTTTGGGTTGATTACTCAAAAATGTCATTTTAATAGTACTAAACCAACTGTCATGTAACTTGGGGGTTAAGCTGGCTGTGAAACCAGGTTAATATTTATCAAAAGTACCAGGATTATAATTTAGTACGACAGACGCGCGTTTCGTCTACATAAGACTCATCAGTGACGCTCATATCAAAATATTTATAGAGCCAAACAAGTACAAAATTGAAGAGCATTGGGGATCCAAATTCCAAATACGGCTAAGGTGATCTATACCTGGGATAAGAAAATCCTTAGTTTATTTCGAAAAATTCAAAGATTTGTAAACAGGAAACCAACCCACAATTGTCTTTGAAAAATGTCTGTACCAAGTCCGGAATATAAAAGGTGTGTTTCACGCGTCCCGTTAGTTGAATACGCTTGATTTCATACTTTTACTTTCTTTATACGGTGTGATATTTTTGAGTCAAACTATTCCTTGTAACTGCATGCAGTTTTATAAGACAAAATAACTTTCATACATTTCAGAAGGAAAGATAAAAGTACAATGTCTTCATCGGCCAAGCACATTTGTACAATATGTCATTATGATGAAGTCCCGAAAACAGCAGTCACGTGGTGCACAGAATGTGAAGTTTTCTTTTGCGGAGACTGTGAAAAACCTCATAAAAAATTAAGATTGACCATAAATCATAAGACCATATCATCTCAAGATTATCAAAAGTTACCGACATTCATACAAGAAATAAGCAGTCAGTGCAGAGACCACAATAAGAACTTTGAACGTTACTGTTCTGTTCATGCATGTCCCTGCTGTGATCAATGCATCACTGATAAACACCAGGCATGTGGAAACATGCAACTGCTATCAGACGCTATTAAGCAAGTAAAAAATTCTTTCTCAGTTGAGTTTTATAAAAACGAATTGATGGACGTAAATGAAAACTTAAATAAAGCCATAAAATACCTGACAGCGAGGATCAGTACAGCCAATTCCCAGAAAACTGAGGCATTTGATGAAATCCTGTATACTCGAAAGTCTATCGATGACTACTTTGATAAAATAGAGCAGAAAGTACTCGACGAACTAGAGAATAAACATTTGGAGCTGAAATTAAACATGGCCTCCATCGTACAACAAATGGAACAGCGACTGCATCAGATAGAAAAAATTCAGAGCGAGTTTACCAAAATGACACAATCTGCAACTGCGTTAGAACTGTATTTTGGTCTGAAGGAAATTGAAAAAACTACATCAGAAGCCGCAAAATACATTTCAGATTTAAAGGAAAGTGGCGATCACTTCAGTGAAAAGAATTTAGAGGTTAAAATTTCATCTGATCTTCTATCAAGTATTCAAGATGTCAAATCATTTGGAGATATTAATATCAATACGACGTCTTCTACTCTCCTTGTCAAGACCGGAAGAAAGAATCAAGCACTATGCGTTCCTAGAAGTGATCGAATTAAACCAGCTTTGCTAAAGAGACTGACAATTCCCCAAAATATGAAGTTTTTGAATATACTGGCGTGCTTAATATTGTCTGATGGTAAGGTAATAATTCTCGATTACAACAAAAAACAACTACTGCTTTTTAGTGACGCTGGCTTCTTCGTTAAAGAAGTATTTACATTCAGAGAATATCCTCTCGATGCATGCTTTGTCATAGATAATACAGTGGCTGTCTTATTAGGATCAGCAAACAAGACAGCTCTGGTGGATGTTGAAGAGAAGACAATTATTGAAGAAGTTGATCTTTTTCATTATTGTTATGGAGTAGCAAGTGATGGTAAAAACTTAATTATTAGCAGTGATAATAATAAGATTATCAAAGTGAATTTGGACGATATGTCTCAAACAATCTATAAAAAAGGAGTGGAGGAACTATTTTATGTTTCGTTATTGCAAGGAATTATCAATGGTACCACGACCTTTCAAAACACAATCTGCTGCTATAAAAGTACCGGGGAACCTCTCTGGACATTTCAGCGCCAAGACATTGACGTACCAGGACGACTTACATTAGACAAGAATGGCTATGTTTATATTGCTTCTTGTAGGAACAACAGTATCGTGGTATTGTCACCAGATGGTAAAACCTGTAAGACAATACTATCAGAGGCTGATGGAATCAAATCTCCTTGGGCAATAGATATAAACAAAGAAAAGGGATTGATGGTGGTGTCCAGTTTTATGAGAGATAATAGACGTGATGCTTTCTATGATACAGCATTTATTTATAAAATTTAAATCGACCTTTTTAGCTTATCTGGCCCAGAGGGCCAAGTGAGCTTTTATCATCACTTAGCGTCTGTCGTCCGTCGTCGTCATCGGTATTTAAAAAAATCATCTTCTCGTCTGAAACGCCGAAGCTAAAATAAACCAAACTTGACCTAAATCATCCTTAGAGTATCTAGTTAAAAAAATATCCGATGACCCTGTATATCAACTAAGAGGGCCGCATGGCTAAACTAGAACATAGGGGTTTCAATGCATTTTAGCTGGTATCTCCGAAGCTAAAGCAAATTTTCAGACGCATTCAGCAATATGTAAGCTCTCCTGATCGAAATTGTCAATTGACCTTTTTAGGATTTATTGCCCTTTAAAGTAAATTTCTCGCAATGCTTCGGAAATTTTGCAATTTTTTACAAATATCTTTTCCTCTGAAACTACTGGGCCAAGTTAATCTAACAATTTCAAAGGTGAGACAATAGTGTAATCCTGAAATGTTCCTGTTTGATATTTTTTTCTCTCTAAGGCTAGATGGAAAATAGTTATACATGTATTGATAAATGCTACGATGCAACTCTTGAATGTCAAGGTGTGTAAATTGTATCAATTCACAATACATCGGTTTTACCAAAGAATAATAATAAAAGGCAAACCTTGATGAAAATGGAACACGGCTGGAAATTTTACTTGAAAATCCTGCCCATTGAGCTATTTTCAACACCTTTTTGGTCAGTTACAACTTATGTTCTTTTGTCAAGACTACTTTTACCCAAAATGGAAATCTCACAATTTATTTGGCCTGAAGCATATAAATATGTAGGACTTGGAGATGCGATGGGGACGCCGAAGTATGATGGTCCTTTCACTGAGGTACAAATATAATATACAGGTGAGCGATTCAGGCTACCTATCATTTTTATAGGTAAAGTTCTAGCTTCAGAGATCATTATTTTTTTTGTTAACAACTTTAGCATTTTATATAATATAGAGGATTTCAATAATTTGTCACTCAAAATTGCAAAGAACATTCAAATTCAAAGTATCTTATAATTCTTATAGATATATAAGGTAAAGATCCATTATCACTGGAACCTTGTCCTTTAGAAGCAAAATCTGCTGCTGCAAAAGTACTAGCCTCCGGGCATTTCAGCCCCAAGACATTAAAGAACAAGGAGGGTTTTTATTAGGCAAGAATGGCTTTGTTTATATAGCTTCTCAGCAGTATGTACGGCAGTATTGGGGTAGTATCACCAGATAATAAAATCAGTTAAATAATACTACCAAAGGCTTAAGGAATCAAATCTCCTTGGGAAATAGACATTCAACACAGAAAATCTGGTATCTTTCGTCCCTTTTTTGTGTCCATTTAAACAAGTGGCGATTAAACTGATCTATTCTATTCTATGACACATATTTTTTTTATAAAATCTAAAATGTTGTTTTTTTATTTTCATTTATTAATAAATATCTAGCCTTGCAAAGATTTTTACGTTATCATAGATTTTCTATCTTTAAACAAAAAAAAACATGCTTTTTTATTTTACACAAAATAAAGGATTTTCATAATTTTTCATATAAATAGCAAAGAGTATGTTATATGAGAATGTTCTGCTATTTAATTATTGAAATATTTTCCCGTAAGCAGCTTTTTTAACTATAAGAACTCTCGTTGCAACGTTGGCCGCCACTGAGCAACAATGCGAGGGAAAACCAAAATGAAAGAAACAGACTTCAGTGTACATGTTATATTATATATAGGCTCCCGACTTGGAATAAACACATAAAGAATGTGGCGGGATTAAAATTTTGTGAACCTTAGTTTAAAAATCTGTTTACAAATGCTTAACTTATGACATCGATACAAATTAAAATAGAAAAAGATCTAGCAATGAAAACAAAACAAAGACTGGACGTGGTAGGGTTGTGAAACAACTCTTACAAAAAAAAGTACAGACAGCTAGTTTATATCCAATAACAAAACAAATCATGTATCTAAGACGAAGATATCATTCGGTACACATCCAACATTCAACAGGCAGAGAATAACATGACATTGTGCAATTTTAAAATATAGGTATCGACAAATTGTAGCACCGTAAAAGTGCATATATGTACAACAATCATATTAAGTATGGTTTTAATTTACTGATAACAAAATCAATATAAATACAATATAAATACAATATTCAAAGATTTAATAGCATCGTTGGGTTGGTAACCTTTCAGAATAAGTTCATTTAAAGGATTGATAAGTTTACCTGGGTTGTATCTAATTTTCCGGACTCGGTAAACAACATCACCGTAAAATTTACGATGTGCTATTACGTTTTCTATGAGTGAGGCCACACTTGCAAACCAAATATTTGTTTCTATGGAAGAATTAAGAAAAGGTTTTGAAAAATTTGTGGTAACGATGTCATTCATGAAATTTCATGACAGAGAAATACACAAATAGACAGTACAATAGTGCATTTTGACATGCCTACCACAGAAAAAAAATGAACACATGAAACAATTTAGGACACCACATAAAAACAGCACAACAGAACCAACGCATTGTCTGTCACACGACTGGATAACCTCACATAAGTGACGTCACAGGTAAATTTCTAAAATTTGGATATACGATGTAGTTCAGGATCAGGTTTGTTGTCCTAGTATTTTATGTATTTTATACCAATTACAAGAATATTAATAAAGAATTATGTTAGTAGTTAGATAATTAATTGTATTATCTAGCTATGTCGATGTTTATCAAACAGTAATACAAATGAATCGTGTACGTTTAGTTGCTTCAAACTAAAACCCTACAAATTAACTGGACAATAAATGATATTACCTTTTACATACGAATAAAAGATATAAAAAAAATATAATTACAAATACAACCGATAATACATTTAACAATATCTGATCAGAATTACAAATACAACACCATAATTGATTTCATGAATGGTGTATAAATAAATACCGTCACACGTCTTATAGTAATGCGAATTCACATTCAGCAAAACGGTTATATTCGATAAAAGGTCACGTTCAGTACTTAAAAGACCAGACGACGTAAATGGATCGAAAACCACAATATAATACGTGGTAAAAAAAGGTTAGTTTTGACAAAGACACATCGTATAGATCAACCAACTCGTGAAGGTGTCCATAAATTTACGGAGTGTCATGGTTAATCTTTCCTCCTAATATCTTTGTTTGAAATTTTTTGGTGTATGAAGTACAATCAAAGGTTTTATCTCCTCGTCCTTATATGTTTTTAAATTATATCAAAACGTAATAAAAAAATTAAAATAAACTTTTAAAAGTTTGACGCACCCTAAGCGCTTCTTTTTATTTAAGTTAAGTTGAGCGCTTCGGACTCATGAAATTTATTACGTGTACAATTTGTTTTCATGCTTTTTTTCATCAGGAACGCCAAAACCAAATAATTCACGTATAAATACCTGATTACTTGATCTATCCAATAAATAATTGACCTGAAAGAAGAGCCAATGTTCTGTTGACTAATCATTACAATTGAAAGTTTACAGTTTGATGAAAATCTGAGTTTACTTTTGCAATTAGCCTGTTCAGTAGATTTAAGGGCATACGATACAGTTTTGAACCTGTATTTACAAGTTGATGAAAATTTGCATATAGGCTATTTTGTACCTGATTAAATCAAATATGTAATAAAAAATATACCTTCATGTGCTACTTTTTGAGTAAAATGAGGTCGAAATTTGGTATACTTGCTCAAAATTCAGATTTGTGTCCGTATTTTCTTTTTCGAAAGAAAGACATAACTTTTTTGTTTTAAAAGATAAACACAAATTGTTTTTTTGTTAAATAATCGGTAATTTCTGTATTTTATAAGTATTATTAAAAATTATGCAATTTTTATTCAGAAATAACTCACATTTATCAAATGATCATGAATAGAGGAAAAAACGTCATTTTTTGCTGCATGTTTATCAAAATTTAAAAAAATGCGCTATTTACAGTTTGGGTCACATAATCTCCTTGCAAAATGAAACAAATTGCTGTTTTCAAAAATAGGGGTCAATGCACTCGTTTTCAAATTAAATCAGTTCGAATGATAAAAATCAGTCGAAAAATGCATCTTACCCCGAAATGTCATAGTTTGAAGTCGCGAAAATATCATTTTACGTTAGCAACGTCATTACCTTCCCTGTAACTGTATCGTATGCCCTTAAGAATGAGATTGCACAATGAGTAGTTACAAAAATAAAAAAAAGTGCACGTACTGTTGAAAGGGAAAGACGATTAGTTGTAGAAATATGGAACCATTATCTACGTCTTTCTAGAGTGGGTATGATGTTTCTTTAAAACAATTATGATCCTACAAAATAAATGAAAAATTTACAAACTTGACATAAAAGTCATGTTTCACTTCATGTATTGTAAACATTTAAAGTTACTCGTTGTATTTCAACTGTTTTATTTGTGAAACTAACTAGTATAAATAATGGCAACAGTAGTATAGCACTGTTTAATAGTCATAATTGGATAAAGACAAACCAAATCTGAGTAACAAACTAAAACCGAGGGAAACACATCAACTTTAAGAGGAAAAATATGGAAAAACAGACACACTGAACTACGGCATAAGCAGACGCCAACAAACATAGATAACACAAACTGCCATATTCCTGACTCGGTACAGAACATTTTAAGAAAACAGGGTTAAACAAGGTTTCACGGCAAGCACAACAACCCACATATGTACCCTATATAAACGTTACGGCTTAATTAAATTGTCTCTTTTACTTAACCCATGTTAACCTGGTTCTTACTGTTCTTTATCTTTTGTTGAAAGCAGTATATTACCCTCTATTTGTCGTTTCTGTTTTGATTAGTTTTTTATTTTGCTAGGTGACGTAGCCGACAATTACTATTCATATGCCCTTCAGTCCTCTTGTACATTGTGTTTTCCCCTGACGCTTTATTTTCGAGAGAAAAAATCTAACATGTCTACCACGTTAAAATACATTTAGATAAAGTTTAGTTCTTGAAGAAGTGCATTTAGTTGAAATGTTAAAAATCATCAGCTGTTTCCCTAGCATAAACCAGATTTGTTAAACCAATTCAATGGCAGATTTTGTTTATCTATTTTTCACCTGCATGTATATATAGAAGGTCTGAAAAAACAAATATATCAATATCAATATATCAACTCTTTATTAGCTTATATATAAAGACAACTGTAGTATACCGCTGTTCAAAAGTCGTAGATTGATTGAGAAAAAAACAAATACGGGTTAGAAACCAAAACCGAGAGAAACCCAACAACTATAGGAGGAAAACAGCAGAAACACAAAAGTGCAACAAAAACAGACGCCAACACACATAGAAACGAACTGTTAAAAAGCATATGCCATATTCCTGACTTGGTAAGGAAAATTTAAGAAAAAAATGGTGGGTTGAACCTAGTTAAATGGCATGCTAAACCTCCTGCTTTATATTATTTGAAATTCCCGATTTAAATGCTTTACCATTCATTTTATTTAGCCCACACGAATCAAAGGAGTATGGGCTGTAGCTATTCGCTATATTGCTACTAAACCCACTAGTTTACTGTATTAGATGTTAAGTATAAGTATTAGACACACCTTGAGGGTGCTAGCCCGAATTGGTGTTTCTTATTTACACCAAGATATTAGTGTCAATGCATAATTTCAATAATTCAAGAGATGGAAATTCAGCGATATGATCATATGTTTTAGAAAAACATAGTATATGCAAGGTATCCAATATTATTTAACGATATCGTAGTGTAAATTAGTCGATTTTCGCATTGTTTTAATTTACGATTCCTAGTCCAAACTTGTACACATGATTTCATTTATGCATGTTGTTCCTGCTTGATAAGTTGAAAGTGTCTAATGATTTAACTTTAGAACCAACACACATGTCATAAAGCTGAAATGTCAAACAGGAGTTAAAGGGCAATTAGGAATATTTCACGGCTATGACATGGCAAAATAAATATTGTGTAATATATAACAGTATACATGTAAGTTCAATCCTTGATCTAATTATTACTGGACTTGTTTCAGGTGACCTTCTTTTGATATAATTGTGTGCAGTGTACTTTAAAAAAAAATCATAAAAATTAGAGTTTTAACCTTAGTAGTGAATTTGCAGAAAATAAGGTTATACATCTGGTATAAATATAATTGTATAATAATCAGATAGAAATCACTTATAACGTTTGCTCATGTTTATTTGAATAAAAGAATATATAGGCTACCAATACAAAACGTATATTTAAAGACCAAGATACATTCATAAGCGTCTATACCGTATGTTGGCCTACTTATGACCTTAGAACGGGGTATAATCAACGAGCAATTTATGAAAGAAGATATGTACACTTTATAGAAATATTTTGATATGACATGAACTAGCAATTAAAGATAAATAAAGAAAATCCTACATTATTTTATATATGAAAACCAACTATACACGAACGAAAATTATCTCGAGCAGCAACCAACGATAATCACTTAAGTACAGGTTTGTGCGTTAGGACAGCAATATACAAAATGTGGCGGGGATAAACATGTGTGGGAGTGTTAACCTATGACAATACAAAGTCAATACTACAAAAGAAAACATAGAATTACATCATTTTAGAGAATAATCGAATCCTCGTTTAATGAGCCCTGAGCATTATTATTTTCATTTCAATACAAAAGACAAATTATACCGATCTAAGAGTACCCACAATTTCTTAAAATTGTGTTCAAGGCTCAAATGTAAATAATCAAACATGTTTTCTCTGCCATCTTTGCATACAAATATATAATTTGTTGTTTCAACCTTCTTTTGAAATTATTGTGTGCAATGTACTTTGAAAAAAATCATAAAAATTAGAGTTTCAACCTTAGTAGTGAATTTGCAGAAAATAAGGTTATATATCTGGTATAAATATAATTGCATAATAATTAGATAGAAATCCCTTATAACATTCGCTCATGTTTATTTGAATAAAAGAATATAAAAACGAATAATACAAAACGTATATTTAAAGACCAAGATACATTCCTAAGCGTCTATACCGTATGTTAGCCTACTTATGACATTAGAACGGGGTCTAATCAACGAGCATTTTATGAAAACAAGATGTTTACACTTTATAGAAATATGTTGATATGACATGAACTAGCAATTAAAGATAAATAAAGAAAATTCTACATTATTTTATATATGAAAACTAACTATACACGAACGAAAATCATCTCGAGCAGCAACCAACGATAATCACTTAAATACAGGTTTGTGCGTTAGGTCAGCAATATATGAATAAACTCATCATAGATACCAGAACTAAATTTTATATTATACGCCAGACGCGCGTTTCGTTTACAAAAGACTCATCAGTGACGCTCGAATCCAAAAAAGTTAAAAAGGTCAAATAAAGTACGAAGTTGAAGAGCATTGAGGACCAAAAACCCTAAAAGTTTTGCCAAATACAGCTACGGTAATATATTGCCTGAGGTAGAAAAGCCTTAGTATTTCAAAAAATTCTTAATTTTGTAAAATGTTAATTTATAAATATAACAATATCAATGACAATTCATATCACCACACACAGTGTTAACCTGTGACAAAAGAGAGTCAATACTACAAAAGAAAACATTGAATTAAATCATTTTAGAAAATAATCGAATCTTCGTGTAATGAGCATTATTATTTTTCACTTCAATACAAAAGACATATAATACCGATCTAAGAGTACCCACAATTGCTTAAAATTGTTTTCAAGGCTCAAATGCAAATAATCAAACATGTTTTCTCTGCCGTCTTTGCATACAAATATATACTTTGTCGTTTTTCAATAAAAAAAATATACCATTCTTCGAAAAATCTTAAATCATCGTACAGGTTGACGTAATATCAACAAACATATTTCACCCCGACACGTTCTGTATTTGTCTGTATCATGTTCGGTTCCTGTACCGTGGTTATCGTTGCTTCATGTCTGACAACTTCGTAAGTTATTTGTTATTTATAAGCCGTTATTTTTCTAATTTAATGTGTTCATTATGTGTTTTATTCGAGACCTTTTATAGCCGAATATTAAGTAATGGGTTTGCTTTCATTGTTGAAGACTGTACGGTTGCCAGAAGTTGATATATTTGACTCATTGGCAAATACACCAAATGTCCTTATATCTATATTTACATTAATCCCATTGATTTTACGCTTTCGTGACTCTTCGGAAATTTTTGTCAATAGTTAAAAATAAGTATTTAAATTTCAATCAATAACTCCAGGTAAGTAAAGAAGTATCACAGATATATTGATATTTGACTTCCATAAGCAAATTCCTTCCTGTCAAAATGGCCAGGTAAGAATGTTGGAGTAGTTCAACTATTTGTGTAAATAATTCATTAACCCTATTTAATATTCTGATTACAGTACCATGAGAATGAAAAACCTTATAGTTCTTTACACAAGAAATTAGAAAGATGATAAAGTTCACAGTTTGTGATGAAAAAATGTGTGTAAACATGCAAATTACACAGTGAGATTTAACACTTTTTAAAGGAGAGATTCAAAACGTTATCATGTTTAATGATACCAATGATTTGTTTAGTCTCACATTGGTGATACACACTGACAAAATAAACGAAAAACTACACATGAGATTATAAAATTAAAAACAAACACTGATAACTTAAAAAAGATCGAAACACACAATCATATTTGTACACACAAGCTACTTTAGTTGCGTTTCTGTATATATCTGAAGTTAAAAAAGGCAACAGTAGTATACCGCTATTCGAAATTCATACATCGATTGAGGAAAAAACAAATTCGGGTTACAAACTAAAACTGAGGAAAACATTTAATATAAGAGGTGAACAACGAAACAACAGAAACACAACGCTAAAATGCAACACAGAAACGAACTATAATATAACAATGGCCATTTTCTTGACTTGGTACAGGACATTTAAAAAAAAATGGTGGGTTGAACTTGGTTTTGTGTCTAGCAAAATCTCCGCTTTTATGGCAATGTTAAATATAACATTAAAATTACAACATTACATGACAGGACTAAAATAAAAAAATAAATGGGAGAACATACAGGACAGAGAAACACACAAATACTAGCTTTCAAAAGGTACCAGGCTTATAATTTAATACATCAGACGTGCGTTTCGTCTATATAAGACTCATCAGTGACGCTCAGATAAAGATTAACTATGATTACGCTTAGATACATTTAAATAATCATCGTTGACAATTGAGAGAGAAATTCTGAATTGGTGACATTTCGCTACCATAGTTAAGAAACTCTGCTGTTTATTCACTGTCCACATCCACATGTAAAAATTAGTATCAACACTCAACTTATTAACCCCGATATTTTTATTGGTACAGTTTTGCCATTTTTGCCATAAAAAATATATACCCATTTTAGTGTAACATTCACTGAAATTCATTACTTTCAGTTATATAGATATTTAAGAAAGAATTACTAATACTCGTATATAACCAGGGAGACAAATTCACAGGGGTTCATTTTGGAACTTTATTTGATACGTTAACTTTCAAATGATATGGTTTAATTTGACATAACGTAAATCCATTTTAATACAGATGTTATAAAAAGGAAGGTAATTTCTATATAAAATCTCGCGAAATCATGACAGGTTTGTTTTTGGCACATCCCAATACATCCAATTATACAAAGTGACCCTCTAGGCTTTTTAAGGCGATAACTGGATAGAAAGTGATTAAGAGTTATGTCTCCTTTGCATTTTATAATACATAGACATATTTAACAATGCTATTAACGTTGACATATTCACCTAAAGGAAACCATCACAGATAGTATGTGTACAAAAGCTGAAAACAATTAAGTTAAATCTATCTTATGATTAGCGTCCATTTAGAAACGTGTCCTTATCATGCCCTTTTGCCAATTTTAATGCAAATAGAGTGACATGGTTATATGTGTCTTTTGCATAACTGAAAAGTTAAATAACAAAAATACTGAACTCCGAGGAAAATTCTAAACGGAAGGTCCCTAAGCAAATGGAAAAATCAAAAGCTCAAACACATCAAAAGAATGGATAACAACTGTAATATACCTGATTTTGTAAAAGCATTTTCATAGGCATAACATGATCAACTAAATCTGATTTATAGCTCGCGAAACCTCTCACTTGTATGACAGTCGGACAAAATCCCATTATATTAACAACGATATATGAGCAAAACTAAAATACATATTATCGGTAAAATTGTCAAAAAATATGATTATAGCAGTCTACATTCAATTTGCATTAACATCGTAATCTAGTTGATACGTAATATTTACCAAAAAGGTATTATATATCCTCCTTATGTTATGTGACAAATCCCTAGCTGGTCCATCAACATTCTGCTAAGGCACCGGTTATCTTTAACGACTATGAGTAGCATTTGCAAGATCTTGAACATCGAATGAGTTAATAAATGAATATTCCTTATGCTGATTAAGTTGGTATACTGCTACTAAGGTGGGGGAATTGATAAATTCAACTTCAAATCGTCTCGTTGTTATATATTCTGATAACAAGATGACCGCTAATTTCTAAGTTTAAAATTAGCAGAAGAAGCCGTATCTGTTGTTTTATTAGTTTCTAGTTCTTGAGGATATTTTAATGGAACCAAAACAGAAAAGTTTTGATTGTTAATTGAAAGAACATCATCCATATATCTGAATGTGAAATTAAATGATATGGGTTCTTTGATTTTCTTGTTTTGGTTTCAAGTGTCTCAAGGAACTCCGACTCATATGAAAATAAGATGAGGTCGGCAAGAAGAGGCGCACAGCTAGTTCCCTTGACATTCCGACAATTTGCTGAAAAAGTCAACTTCGAAATTCAACAAATATGTTGTCTATAAGAAACTGATTTTAACTGGGATTTGTGGTCGAAACTTCGTACTTTATTTGACTTTTTAAAACTTTTTTGGATTCGAGCGTCACTAATGAGTCTTATGTAGACGAAACGCGCGTCTGGCGTATATATGAAATTTAGTCCTGGTATTTATGAAGAGTTTATTTATTGTGATCAAGGTACAATGAGCAATCCTTGTTGCCAACGAATTTGCAACACTTTGTCTCACATTTCGTGACGTTCGTCACGGGTGGGACATAAACCAATATGTTTGTCATTTTTTATTTTGTTCATTTTTCTTGTTATGGTCTTATCTTTAATTTTCATGGTTTTTGATTTCACCCCTTTTTCCCTTTCTATGTATCGTAACCATTTTGATAATTATAAAGAAGAGAAGAATATGCATGATTAACATATATTTGTTGCATTAAGTTACTAGGCATTTTCTCGAAAAAGAAACATTGATTCAGTTATAATTGAGGGCTAACCATTTTATATTACTGAAAATTGATATATTTTAGATTGTGAAAAAACTCAAAGGAATTCCATACGTGACAGAACTAAAACCCATTAGCTCAATATCACCAAAAGATACATTTATCATGGAAGTAATATGCAATCCACCCAATGACCAGCAATGTGTTCCAAATGTTTGTGAAATTGATCAGATTAAGCCATCATTATTGAGACGACTTACTATTCCAAAAGATATCAAGTCTTTAGGAATAATATGGTCCTGTCTGGTATTACCCGATGGTAAATCTATAATAATTCATCACGACAAAAAACGTCTACATCTGTTCAGTAATGAAGGAATATATATCAGAAAGATTATAACATTCAAAGAATATCCAAATACTGCTTGCTTTGTCAGTAATAGTACAGTTGCTGTCACATTAGAAGCTAACCAGATAGCACTTGTAGATGTAGAAAAAAACAAAATAATGAATACAACAAAACTTTCTCATAAATGTTATGGAGTAGCGAGTGATGGTAAAACTTTGGTCATCAGTAGTGATGACAAGTGCACTAGCGTGAATCTGATTGACATGTCTCATACAATTTTAGAAGGCGTGGTTAAACTGAAAAGTATTTCATTATTCCAAGGAAATATATATGGTACCGTTTTCTATGAAGACCAAGTAAGGTGCTATACAAGTACTGGAGACGTACTTTGGACATTTCAGAGCCATGATATTGACTATTCAGGAGGACTTGCGATAGACCAAAATGGCTTTGTCTTTATATCTTCTTATGAAAAGAACAAAATAGTGGTAGTATCACCAGATGGTCAAACCAGTTAGACAGTCTTATCAGAAGCTGATGGAATCAAATCTCCTGTAGCAATAGACATTAACAGAGAAACAGGATTGATGTTAGTGTCAAGTGATATAAGTGCTGACAGTTGTGATCAAACAGGTTTTGCTTATAAAATCTAAACAATGCCATGCTGGTTTTTTTCATTTTATATATAAAGGTATAACTGTATATTTTAGAGAACGGCCATTTACCTTCAAAAGGGTGAAAATGTTTTTTTCCTTAAAATATATTCTGATCCCAAATTTGATGAAAAAAGAATGTGTCCATAATACATGATGCCCAACTCGCCTTTTCTATGTTCAAATTCTTTGACCGGAAGTTGGACAGACGAAAAACATAATGCCCCTTGTTGGGCATGATAGTCATGCTGATGACAAAAATATTCTGAATCAAGATGTTCCCAATTGTTAAATTTAGAAGAAGAAAAAAAATAATTGATAGCGTTGAAAAACTAAGATAAGAAGATATGACTCAGACAAGACATCCTTCACACCTCCCCTTTTGGAGTTAAATGGATGCTCCCTAAAGATAGGCACTAGATGCTTCTTATTAGATGTCTTCATCCTATTATTATTTGAAGAAAAAAATGATCATTTTGTACATGCTATGGAAAATTCCAAAATTACTTCACATAAATAAAATAGAGTTGTTTTAAGTAGTTTAAATTCAAATAACGCTTTATTAAGTTTACGCATCTGAACCACTTCCTTGGATTACAAATTAATAGGAATGCTCTAACTTAAGGAAGTTCGCTTCTCAGTTTCAGAGTTATTAACTTTTTAAAACACTAGTTTATATTGATAGTGGATTAATAAAGGAATACAAAGAGCAAAAAAATATATAGGTCACTGTGCTTGTTTTCGACATATTAGTCTATGAAATTTTGGCGGGAAAATATTCTCTCATAACTTTTCTTAGCTTTATCATTGACAAGTAGAAATTCTCAAAAGCTGTTCAAAGAATTTAAATCTTATAAGACTTTTACAGATGGCTTATCAATATACATGTAAAAGATTTATAAAAAGACAAATGGGGGTCACCACTCCAGGCATATTTTTTCAAAGCTTTCAAATGGATAAAACCAGAGGATTCCGAACATCTGACAAAAAATCCAAGACATGACAAGCCAGCTTCCTTAACAATTTTAAAGACCAAGGATGTATAAATATTTGAGCTATATGACATTGAGTGGCCCAACAGAAAGAGATTTTTCAGTTTGACTGCTCTGGTATCGTTCGTCCCTCTTTTATGAATATTCATAGGAACAAAAATATACAGATTTGGATGATTTCAAATGATAAGCGGTATTGTTTCTGTCTGAAAAGAAGGAATTGAACTTGTTAACATCAAAATGACTGTAAGATAAAGCAGGTTAATATATTTTACTAATATTTGAGAAAATTAGTTTTAAAATGGTTCATATTTGTGTTTCTCGTTTCTCGATTTTTTTATAGATTAGAGCGTTGGTTTAATTAACTGTATTTACAGTTTCACAATAGTTCTTTTCAGGAGTTCTTTCTATCTTGCTGTTTGGTGTGAACCAAGGCTCCGTGTTGAAGGAAGTTCTTTGACCTATAATGGTTTACTTTTTACTAATTGTGATTTGGATGTAGAATTGTCTCATTGGCACACATAAAACAACATCTTGTATCTATAAAACAAATTTCCTCGTTGTTTTATGTTTCAATGTTTTGATAACTTTTACATTCATGCATTTCACAATGCCTATATTTAATTTTTTATAAATTTCCTGTTTACAAAACTTGGAATTTTCTAAAAACTCAGGATTTTTTTTATTAGGTATAGATTACCTTAGCCGTATTTGGCACAACTTTTTGGAATTTTGGATCCTCAATGCTCTTCAACTTTGTACTTGTTTGGCTTTATAAATATTTTGATTTGAGCGTCACTGATGAGTCTCATATATGTAGACGAAACACGTGTCTGGCGTACTAAATTATAGTCCTGGTTCCTTTGATAACTAACGTCACAGTTAGGATTTGATTGTTCAATGATTTCATTTACATACTGCTCACCAGTGGACATACACTAAACTCTTATTGTACCACAGGCACCGGTGTGTACTCATGGCATATCAGGAATCAAAGTTTAACAAATTTTTGAAACTAATTATCTGAAAATTGATTGCATTATGTTTACATGCGTTCATGGAACAGAGAAATGTACCCAGACTCCTATTTTTAATGAATCAGTATCTAGGCATCAAGAGGCATGCACATACATTTGTAGGACCACTGACAAGGAAGTAACATGTGGGCTATTTATCAGCACGTCTCAGTCATACACATCGGAGAATCATGACCAAAATAACAGCACTGTGGCCGCTGTCAGTTTCATAGAATGAATCAATCTGTTTACCAATTTTCAAAAATGTAATTGATCAAGGGTCGATGCCTCTGCTGGTGGACTTTTAGTCCCCAAGGGTATCACCAGCCCAGTAGCCAGTACTTCGGTACTGGCATGAAAATACGGATTTTTTGTGTTATTAAAATTTGCTGTTACAAAATATTAAAAATTATTATAAATTAAGGAATGTATCTCCCTCGTGCAAAGCTCTGATTCCTTTCACGAATTTGGCTATACTTTTTGGACCTTTTGGATTATAGCTCTTCATCTTTTATATAAGCTTTGGATTTCAAATATTTTGGCCACGAGCATCACTGAAGAGACATGTATTGTCGAAATGCGCATCTGGTGCAACAAAATTGGTACCGTTGATTTTATTTCAGCAAATCAGATATCAAAACAAGGTAGATATGGTTAGATTGCCAATGAGACAACTAGCCATCCGAGTTCAATTGACATGGGTATAGGCATCTTTGTTTACTGATAAAAAAAAAACATAACCAGATTTGCATACTGACACCCTAAGGAAAACTTATGTTATGTGCATCAATGATTTATGAAGAATTGTGAGTAATTTAAGCTAAATAGATGGAAGATACCCATGTATAACAAAATACTAAAAAAACATATGTAGGACTCCAATCTATGACAAATACTACGTCACAAACACCATACAAATAATAAATCTATGGCAGGTTTTAGTTTACTACAAATCTATGGCAAATCCGAGTAATTTTTCAGGGGAAAAAAATATTAGTGTAACCTTGCAAATAACTAATGTCAAATTACATGTTCGCCTCTCCTAAAGATGGTATAACACATTTATTTATATACTATATCCAGATGACTGTTTTGATATATCTAAGGAAAAGATCAGGAAATGTTAACACTTCTAGGGAACAGAATTTCACTCTTGGTTTTTATAATTCACAATGATAATTACTTGGTTTTTGGAGTTTTTGATGCTTGTGGTTCATGTCCCTTCTTTTCTCATTCTCGTTTATGTTCTTGGTGGTGTCTTGTCCTTTGATTGCACAAGTGTTTACTGTGACATTGGAATGTTTTTTGCCGTTATATTTTTTTGTTATGCTGTTATTATTATTTTTTTTAATTTATTGTACTAATTTTTTTTAACATAATCTGGACTTTTTCAGTTAATACATTGTCTTCAACCGTTCTATGGTAATTAATATGTTTTCTTGAGATTCATAAAATTAAAAAAATATTTCTTATAACTTTCTACATCATTTGAGTTATATATTAATGTCCAATACCTATACTTTTGGGGAAAAGTAGGATTTCTTGAGAAAGCCACTTAGTCATTGGTCACATATGTACTGACTGGTCCTCCACTTGCATGAAATATGACATATCTTTGGAAGCTAAATATCCCAAAATATGCCATTGATTTGGATTCTAATAAATCTACCTTTGATTTGTGATGGCATTACTTTTTATTTACCATAGATTTGGAATCCGCCATAGATCTGGAACCCGCATGAATGCCAGTCCTACATTTATTTTGGTACCCTTACCAAAATGATATGATCAAATGATTCCACAATTATATTGTATCATAATATGTAATACAACTAGAGGCTCTAAAGAGCCTGTGTCGCCCACCTTTGTCTATGTGAATATTAAACAAAGGATGCAGATGGATTCATGACAAAATTGTGTTTTGGTGATGGTGATGTGTTTGTACATCTTACTTTACTGACCATTCTTGCTGCTTACAATTATCTCTATCTATAATGAACTTGGCCCAGTAGTTTCAGTGGAAAATGATAGTAAAAATTTACAAATTTTATGAAAATTGTTAAAAATTGACTATAAAGGACAATAACTCCTTAGGGGGTCAATTGACCAATTGGGTCATGTTGACTTATTTTAAGGTCTTACTTTGCTGTACATTATTGCTGTTCACAGTTTATCTCTATCTATAATAATATTCAAAATAATAACAAACTAGAGGCTCTAAAGAGCCTGTGTCGCTCACCTTGGTCTATGTGAATATTAAACAAAGGAAGCAGATGGTTTCATGACAAAATTGTGTTTTGGTGATGGTGATGTGTTTGTACATCTTACTTAACTGAACATTCTTGCTGCTTACAATTATCACTATCTATAATGAACTTGGCCCAGTAGTTTCTGTGGAAAATATTAGTAAAAATTTACAAATTTTATGAAAATTGTTAAAAATTGACTATAAAGGACAATAACTCCTAAGGGGGTCAATTGAACATTTTGGTCATGTTAACTTATTATAAATCTTACTTTGCTGAACATTATTGCTGTTTACAGTTTATCTCTATCTATAATAATACTTAAGATAATAACCAAAAACAGCAAAATTTCCTTAAAATTACCAATTCAGGGGCAGCAGCCCAACAACAGGTTCTCTGATTCATCTGAAAATTTCAGGGCACATAGATGTTGACCTGACACACAATTTACACCCTGTCAGATTTGCTCTAAATGCTTTGGTTTTTGAGTTATAAGCCAAAAACTGTGTTTTACCCCATATGTTCTTTTTTTAGCCATGGCAGCCATCTTGGTTGGTTTGGCAGGTCACGCCACACATTTTTTAAACTAGATACCCCAAAGATGATTGTGGCCAAGTTTGGATTAATTTGGCCCAGCAGTTTCAGAGGAGAAGATTTTTGTAAAAGATCTATAAAATTTACGAAAAATGGTTAAAAATTAACTTTAAAGGGCAATACCTCCTAAAGGGGTCAACTGACCATTTTGGTCATGTTGACTTATTTGTAAATCATACTTTGCTGAACATTATTGCTGTTTACAGTTTATCTCTATCTATAATAATATTCAAGATAAAAACCAAAAACAGCAAAATTTCCCTAAAATTACCAATTCAGGGACAGCAACCCAACAACGGGTTGTCCGATTGATCTGAAAATTTCAGGGCAGATAGATCTTGACCTGATTAACAATTTTACCCCATGTCAGATTTGCTCTATATGCTTTGGTTTTTGAGTTATAAGCCAAAAACTGCATTTTACCCCTATGTTCTATTTTTAGCCATGGCGGCCATCTTGGTTGGTTTGGCGGGTCACCCCACACAGTTTTTAAACTAGATACCCCAATGATGATTGTGGCCAAGTTTGGTTTAATTTGGCCCAGTAGTTTCAGAGGAGAAGATTTTTGTAAAAGTTTACGACGATGACGGACGCCAAGTGATGAGAAAAGCTCACTTGGCCCTTCGGGCCAGGTGAGCTAAAAAGTTAAAAACGGCAAAATTTCCTTAAAATTACCAATTCAGGGGCAGCAACCTAACAACAGGTTGTCTGATCCATCTGAAAATTTCAGGGCAGATAGATCTTGACCTGATAAAACAATTTTTACCCCTATCAGATTTGCTCTCAATGCTTTGGTTTTTGAGTTATAAGCCAAAAACTGCATTTTACCCCTATGTTCTATTTTTAGAGGTGGTGGCCATTTTGGTTGGATGGCGGGGTCACCGGACACATTTTTCAAACTAGATACCCCAAAGATAATTGTGGCCAAGTTTGGATTAATGTGGTCCAGTAGTTTCAGAGGAGAAGATTTTTGTAAATGATTACTAAGATTTACGAAAAATGGTTAAAAATTGACTATAAAGGGCAATAACTCCTATAAGGGTCAACTGACCATTTCGGTTATGATCACTTATTTGTAAATCTTACTTTGCTGAACATTATTGCTGTTTACAGTTTATCTCTATCTATAATAATATTCAAGATAACCAAAAACAGCAAAATTTCCTTAAAATAACCAATTCAGGGGCAGCAACCCAACAACGGGTTGTCCGATTCATCTGTAAATTTCAGGGCAGATAGATCTTGACCTGATAGACAATTTTACCCCTCTTCAGATTTGCTCTAAATGCTTTGGTTTTTGAGTTATAAGCCAAAAACTGCATTTTACCCCTATGTTCTATTTTTAGCCGTGGTGGCCATCTTGGTTTGTTGGCTGGGTCACGCCACACATTTTTCAAACAAGATACCCCAAAGATGATTGTGGCCAAGTTCGGTTTAATTTGGCCCAGTAGTTTCAGAGGAGAAGGTGAGCTAAAAAAACATCTTACTTGTGTTTGATTCATTTTGCTTTCAGCAAATGAAATATGTTAACTAAACACAACATCACAGTGTAGATACTATTCTGTACGCTTTCCGGAAGTCGCGATTTTCGAAGCGAGAACTTTTTGGATCACATTTTAAATTTGTTGGATATACTATATTAAACGGTAAGATGTTCATCTGTACATTGCTTAATGATTAATTCAGCTGACATCGATATTCACAAATGGTTTATAATTAAATTTAGCACATTCATTATTCGTATCTTTGCTTTAATCAAGAGATTTTCAAGTGCATCACTAAGGAAAAGCAGTCGGTGAACCTAAAAACAATCTTTTTGCACCCTTACTGTACAAATTAACGTAAAATTCAGACTTAATTTTCTAAATAAAGTATATTCTAAGTGGTGGTAAAAGTTTCAGCCAGATCTTTGAAGCCAGAAATAAGAAAATTACACTTGTTTGGATTTATCACTGTACGATCAGTCTCGCTTGTATATTTTGAAACTGTATGATCAGTCTTTATTTCACTGTATTCTAGTAGTGATTTCAAAGTTATTTACGATACATTAGAAGATGGCATTTTTCTAAAGAACACACATGTATTTTAATAAATTCACATCCTGTAAACTTTTCAAACATTTTTTAGCTTGATAGGGTGTACTCGACTTACTACATTAAGTATAATGATGTTTGAATGTGACTGAAATAGAAGAAGGTTTGTTTGTTTATAGAAGTTTCAGAAATGTCCTCCGTTATACTTACAATTGTACAAACACACTGATTTAATTGTTATATAAAAATGCATGAATTTACAAACATTCGAGGCCGAACTGTAGCCTATAATTGATCACAGTTCCTTCACTTTGTTTTGGATGTATAGTAGATCTGCCTCTTTCACACTCAATTGTACACCACTTTGTAAAGCGATGGTTTATAGTGATAATGAAGTCCGTCTTTCTGTTCGTCCGTTGGACCGGTACAACATGTTTCGCCGGTTTTGCAAGCGCATCTTCTCATAAACCACTTAATATACATAGGGGTTTCCAGACATTTTTAAATGGAGAGGGGTCCAATCCAGGAGAAAAGAGGATTCCAAATATATGTTCCCATACAAATGCATTGAAAGTTAAAAAAGAGTTTCAAACCGCCGGATCCCAATTTTCCCGAATCCGTCACAGGTATAACTATTAATTATTTTTTCTCGGATTCCGTATCATAAATTATAATATAAAAAAGAAGATGTGGTATGATTGCCAATGAGACAACTGTCCACAAGAGATCAAAATAACACAGACATTAACAAATATAGGTCACCGTATGGCCTTCAACAATAAGCAAAGCCAATATCACAAAGTAAGCTATAAAATGCCCCGAAATGACAATGTAAAACAATTCAAACGAGAAAATTAGCGGCCTTATTTATATAAAAAAGGAATGTATTTCGAATTTTATCAAAAATCTTTTATGGGGTTTCTTTATATAAGATATGGACTTGAACATTGCATTATATTGGGGCACCCATCAGGTTTTTCCAACTGTGACTTCCAAAACCAATTGTTAAAATTTTCTAAAATTGCTCCATTTTTACTCTATTAATGTATTATGGACCTTCTATTTCGAATTTTTGGTGAGAATATTTTTGATGTTTCTGTATCTAAAATACGGACTTTGTCATAACCTTATATTGGGCGTACCTATTTTATATCCACAACTTCCTTCAGACACTTGTCATAACTCAATGAATGTTTTTCAGATTCCTGATCATTTAATTCAATTGTGTACCTCTTATTTTGGTTTTTCGAAAAATCATCATTTTTTTATTTCCATGATAAGGACTTTTCCATTACCTTATTGGGTGGTACCCGTTTACTATATGCAACTTTCAAAAACTTACCATATACTAGTATTTATAAAACTTCATCATATTTGTTATTAAATGATGCCATTGTGCACCTATGATTTAGTTTTTCTGGTGGTTTATTTTTTTCCAAAACATGGACTATAGAAGTGGCGGGGTATAATTTCGTTAATTCTTTCCTCAATACCTTAATTTTTAAAGCAAAGCTTTCTCTGTCTATTTTTTGTCATTTTAAAAGAGACAGGCTTGATGTATGTTATCACTAATTGGTCAACGGCAGATGGTGTAAATAGTCTTTAAAAATGTAATAGTTAAACAGATAGCTGCAACGACACTCTAATACAAAGTCCACAAGCGGATCATGTATTGCTTTTTAGGCATTTGATTTTAAGTAAGACTGACGGAACAAAAATATAATTATTTTGCCGTCTATTAAAATCATCAGAAATATATTTGTATTGTCTGATGAAAGAAATCACACGTTATAGTTCCATGGACACAATCATAATATCACATAGACACGTATATACCTTCAAATTGCCTTTGTTTTTCAGTCAAGGTCGTTAAAAACTTCCATTTATTGTTGTTTTTTTTCTTCAAAATCACGACTGATCATACAGTCAAAAAATCTGAAATCTCTACTAGAATACAGTCAGTTTTAGACTGATCGTACAGTAATTTATTTTGGGATCCTCAAGGAAAACATATTTTTTATTTGAAATACGAACATTCTACTTAAATACGGTAGGAATATTGAAACAGTATATATTGTACTGTTAACTGATGCAAATATTTGCAATAAAAGATTATTTGCTTTTTACTACGAGAGCAAAATTGTCAATCGATTTCACTTTTTTCTACGAAGTTGGTGTGATGCACACGTATATTTTATATTCTACTGCATGTTTTTGTTACAGTTACTCATATTTATGATGTTATACATACATTTAAGATGTGCAAAGCACTTTATAGATATAGGAGTAAAAAGATTATGAGAAAAGGCACCAAAACAAAACCGTTCTGTTGACCAGTTTGAAATCCTCGCTTCGAAAATCGCGACTTCCGGATAGCGTACAGAATAGTATCTACACTGTGAACATTACAAAATATGAAAAGCATTGGCTGAATAATTCACATAACTCCTTTCTCAAAATGAATAGATGGATAGAAGTACAAACAAGCATTGTGTGTATTGCATGAAAAAACATAGTCCCCTACCGCTTATAAATTCATTGTATCGGAAAAAACTTCTAACTTGATGTATAACTTGCCATGGTGTAAACTCTATAACAAATATTCAATATTTTCAAATGTAACATAAAAAGTGATGATAAGTCCAAGGACCAAAACTCTGCACAAAACAATCAGACCAAAAAAAAGTTCCAACTTGATCTGTAACTTATGATAAAACTATACTGTATATCAATTTTCAAATCAAACTTCAAGCAAATAAAGTGAGGAAAACTGATTATTTGAGTGAATTTTCTAAGTCCAAGGCCTTTAACTCAGCATAAAATCAACAGACTGAAACAAAGTTCAAACTTCAACTGTAACTTGTCATGATAAAACTATATACCTATTATCAAATTAATATCTTCAAGAATGACAAAAAAAACATGCAGATTTAATATTATTATTTTAGCAAATTTTCTAAGTCAAAGGACCATAACTCTGCACAATATCATCAGACTGATAAAAATTAAAACTTGATCTGTAACTTGTCGTGATAAAACATTACACACAATATCAAATTAATATCTCCATGCATGAAGAAAAAGTGTGGATAACTGATTTGCCAGACTGACAAATGAACAGACGGAGGGATTGCAAACCTAAAGACCCCTTCGTCTTAATTGGTAGGGGACCAATAAAGTCAGGAATATGACAGGTATATTCCATTCATTCTGTTTAACTGATAGAGTCAGGCATTTGATTTTACAAGATTTTGTGGACTTTACCTTTTTTCAATTAATTTCGAATTTCTGTCTTTTTGTCGTTTCTTTCATTTATATCATGTTTTAAACAAAGGGCAGACACAAGAAGTATTTTGATATAATGCAACAAATAAGATCAAATATTTAAAGCATCTTTACTCTACAAAAGGTAACATATATCACAACATCACATATTGCAACAATCCATTCTTGTGTCCTTTTGTTCTCAGGATTTCTGACTACAGTATTAAAATGTTAAAATATCAAATTATTCAATCATTTTTCTTATCGTCTGCTGATTTTGGCAGGTGTGCTTCTCCATTACTGTCCTTCTGTTCTGTTTTCTCTTCTGCTGATTGGCTTGGCTCTTTGACATCTGATTGGCTGGATTCTATGGCTTCTGATGGACTTGATTCTATGGCTTCTGATTGTTCAGGCATGATGTCACCGTTCGGGTCTAACATGTCCTGACTGGTACCAAATTCGTTCACTCTTTTAGGGTCTATACGATAAATGTAACGCTGATACAGGAAAATGAAAAATACAATGTCTGAAAAAGATAAATACTTATAATGAAGGTTTTATCCAACTACATGTACAGCATAAACTGTAACTATAAAAAAACTGACATGTCAGTAAGGATCCTGAGGCATAGAAACTAATAATTCTGTTACAAACAAAGTAATGCTAGTTTATGGAGTATCATTTTTTGAAATTTTTGATACCATTGAAGAATCAATTTTGAATAACATATACCTAAATATTTGTTTTCTTTAAAATCCTAGCAAAAAAATATATTACATACATTGAAACTAAATCCCCCCCCCCCCCCCCCCCCCAACCAAATAAAGATGAATTCTCTGCTCATTATTTGTTTTATATATTTATTAGCCACATCATACCAAGATACTAGAACTATGTGTGAAAGATTCAAAAGTACAAGAAGAAATCAAGATGGGGCAATTTATATATAATGAAACTTGGAAACTGTTTTAGTTATTCAATGGACAAAAAATTGTTATTTCGGGAAAGACTGCATTCTTAATAACAACATTGTAATTTAAAATCAAAGTTCGAATTCATGCAATTCTTTTCAAGTCTCATACAATGAAATGAAAAAAAAACCCTAAAAAATTCTGAATTTTCAGTAACAAAATATCATAAACAAACTTACCGTCCCTAAAACAACCTATACGATAGAGCATGGGCATCTTTATGACAAAAGCAAATATATCATCTATAAATGTGTTGAGAGCTTTGTAGGTCATCATTCTCCACGGAAGATGGGCTACTGATTTCAACTTGTAGTTTATAAATAACTGTGGAGTCATCATTATAAAACCTGAAGAAAAACAATCAGCAATGTGAAAATTATTTATCATAAAATTTGGATCTGATCAAGATATAGTTTAAAGCCAAAAACCAACATTCTGGACCCTAAATATATCATTGACACAGTCTGAGGAACAGTTTTAAAGTAATTTCTCACTATAAGTTCATATACCAGGTAAGTCTCTGTATTAGAATTAAAAATTACAGAATTATCTTGAGAGCATAGGCATAGTTGCAATATTTTTTGGATTTTCAGTTGAAGAAACAATTTTGTTTCTGTTGTTTCTGTTTTTGTTTGAAGACTGTTTGGTCTGCTTACAATTTGTCAAATGATTGTAAAGCTAAGGTACATGCAACTGTATGAATTATTTTGGAAGAACAATATAAAGGATGTTTGCTACTCTGTTTCAAAATAACAAGCTTTTTAAAGACTTATAAATTGATAGTATATAAATAAACTAAAAAAGCAGGAAAAAAAATGAAGGGTCCGTGTGCTTGTTTTCAAGATATAAGCCATTGAAAATTTGGTGGGAAATAATTCTCTCTACTTTTTCATACATTTAACACTGGCACCTTTTTTCTTTCAAAAACAATGATAAAATTACAAGAATTTTATAAGATTTTCAATGATAACATTTTAAACTATATGTAATCAAATTCTGGAAAGAAAAGAAGGGGTAAATGGGCAAATTTTTTTAATGTCACTACATGGATAAAACCAGAGGTTTTCGAATATCATGCAAAAATTCTAAAACAAGTGGAGCGAACATTCTTAATATAAAATTATATTTACAATGAACAAATTATACCTTAATGAAACTGTCTGTGTTTTCTTATAAATGGGATTGAGCATATAATTTGTTTGTGTTTGGTACAGTGTGTTGTTGTCTTTATGGTGCTGGACTGTCAAGTCTACTGACATGCAATTTTTAGACTTATTTCAAAAGAATAATAATCTATATGTATAATTATACAAGTACTTTTTACTCTTACAAATTATGACTTGGATCAATTGTCTCATTGGTACTCATACCACATCTTCCTTTATCTATGTACCTCATTTTTTGTTGTACATTGAACATATATATGTTTATTTTGTTGTCTGTGCTTTATATGTTTATTTCATTGAAATTAAGAATTAACATATGAATATCTACGTTTTATTGTGTATGTAGAAGAACCATGATGACGTTACTTAATACTTAATGTCAAGTGGTAAATAATTAATGCATAATCATTAGTGTTCTCTGTAAGGCATTTAGTTTAGTTTAAACATATTTATTTATAGTGGATTGGGAAACAAGTTTTGCAACTTATATTAATCCCTTTCCACTTTGCGGGTGCGAGTGCTGCCTTGTAGCGGCATTAGCCTACTCTTTTTCGAAATCTACAAGGGTGTCTTTAACGTGCAAGAGATGTGGCTCTCTCTTAACACGGGCCAGCCATTTATCATCCCCGTCCGACGGACTATCATCGTTTCCTCAAGACCATACTCGCAAATGGTGTCAAGGGAGAGCCAAAAATTGAGTTCCTGAAATTTTCATCCCAAACGGGAATCGAACCAGGAACCTTTGTGTTAGTAGTCCGATGCACTAACCACTACACCACGGCTCTCTGTAAGGCATTTAAGCATCAGGGTACCCTGACAAATGATGTAAATTCTTTATTCCTATCCTACTAGAAAGGAATTGTGGTAGTTAATTTCACCATGATGCTTTATTTTTTAGTAATAACAATCTTTTTTGAAAATGTCCTTTTATCCCAGCATGCAATTTGAATTTTCTAGAGAAAGCACTGTATTGATGAGGAATATGTCTTACAGAGACACCAATCCAGTGATAACAATTAGATTTAAAATAAAACTTACAAGTATAAAACCAAAGCTTATATAAATTAATGACCTGTCTAATCTGAACTCAACCTGTTTAAACAAAACCCCTCACAAAATTTCAATTGTTCAAATTAGATAATTTTTATGTTCTTAATATATGTACTTACCAAATGTTAATAAAAATCCATATAACATATTGAGTACCCACGAGTACCAGCCTTTATGCTCTAAATATAATAAGGAATACACAGCATAACCACCTAACAACGGGAATAAAGCCCATGATAAATATTTAAACGCCATCTGAAATAGAAATATAACCATAAACTCGAGGGATATTTCATTAATGATAGATGGCTGTTTAACGTCCAACTACAAATTAAGTGCATATTCAGAACTAGAATGTATTAATGCTATATGAATATTAACCCTGCTTTGTACTTTGTACACTGAGCCAGATTTTCAACATGCTAGTTCAGAAGGTAACAGTTAGCAGGAAAACATTTCACCCTACTTGGACACATTATTCTGACTTCAAGCCGATCAGTCTTTGCTTATTCTCCTTTATGCTAAGCGCTTTGCTGACAAGCATTAAATACTGATTTTAAACATTGTAACTTGTAACATGACAAGTTGTTCTAGTGTGTTAACAAAACAGTTCTCTACTAACACAAATGCCTTTAACTTATACATGTTATAGTCATGTGTACTTAATGTTTTCATACTACCAAGGCCGTACTTTGACCTATAATGCTTTACTTTTTATAAATTGTGACTTGGATGGAGAGTTGTCCCATTGGCACTCATATCACATCTTCTTATAACTACAAAAATACATAATTTAGTTTTATGAAATATTCTTCAAATTATTTATGTAGCTAACTTTTAAGAATATTTGACATTATAAATTTTAATTCCATTCTGTTTAATTCATTCACAAAGAAGGGAACAAAATGTTATTCATATACGTGTATTAAAAAAAGTGTGTCTAAAGCAGGGCTTCCAAAAAATTTCTGAGCCAGCCGGACATTTCATATCTGATCCGAATTTTAATCCCTAAGGCAATTATGGTAATCAGATGGCCATCACATTGACATTAAATTAAAATCGATATTAAACTTTACTTTGATATGAATTTGATGTTCTGACATAAAATGTTAAAATTGACATTGCATCATTCAAAGTGTGCACATCAATGTGCTCATATCTGCATTAGACTCTTTATTTGTGCAAAATGAAGTTGTCTAGAACTTTATTTTCGTTTTTAAAGTCAATTTTTTCAAAACCGGATGTTGACTTGACAATGGTAAAACATGGACCATAAACGGATACGTAAAATCCGTGTACGTTTAGGTGTCATACCACCAATTACTCCCTCAAATTTAGAACGTATGTGAAAGTAGACAAAAAATAGTGCATTTGATGTCATTTTTTACTTAAACTAACCGACAAATTGGCAGAAATGAAACTTTTGGTGAACGAGAAATATATTAAGACCATTTTGAGCTAAAATTTACTTGTTTATGAGTTTGCATTCAAAATTGAGGATTAATGCACTCCATAGTATACTAATTTAAGATTTCCAGAAAACCAGGGGTTATTTTTAGTGGTACTTCTATTCGGAACACCTTTTCTTTTTTATATGATTTTAAACACCTGTTGAAAATTGGCATGCAGAAAGCTGATACATGTAGGATTCAGGATATACCTGGTTTCTATGAAGTTAAACTTAAGGTAAAATATTTAGAAAGCTGTGAAAATTGTAAAATTTGGTTGAACAGATAGGGACTTTTAATTGGTGGTATGACACCTTAACATAGAACTACTGAGCGAAGAAGCTCTTTCCATGTTATTTCTTCAACAAAACACTTGAAATGAACATTAGATACAGGCATTAATGATAGTTTTATCATTTTTGAAGAAATGTAGGATGCATAATTGAATTTCCCACCTGTGCACATTCGCACACGTGTTCTTGTTCATACAACGTAGTTCTGACGATTTTTCATTTAAAACCTTTTAAAATGATTTATCAAATCATGTTTATAAATGTATTTATTATATATTTTAAATCAATTAGATACAAGCTGCTGAAATGTACGAAAATAATTGGGAATGGACCAATTAATTTATACAATGTCCGGTACTGAAAATAGTTTACCGGTCACCTGAACAGGTAGTTTTCAGCTGTCCAACAACTAATTAGCCTTGATTAAAATTAGAAAGTACTAAAGTAGGGGTTGTTTTGATAGTAATTATTCATCATGTCACTTTTATGACTGGAAATGTATGGCTGTTAAAGGCAAAATGTTGGGTCAAAAAGATCATGAATTTATATGTTAAAATGACCGAAAAAGCCTTTGAAACTAAAAAGTATATGACCGTTTCATGCTTTGCCCAGCCGGTCTTTTACCGGACATTATACAAATGACCGGAATATATGACCGTTTTGGAAGTCTTGGTCTAAAGCGCTTTTTTTTTTACTGTTACCAGGACTGAATGCTTGAAACCCAAAATTTTTAAATCCAAAAATTTCTAAATACTCGAGGATCTATATGACCAAAATGGATATTAAAGGAAATGCAAGAACCATACAATCAAAGGTCAACTTCGCCAGTGGGAGTTGAAACCTTAATAATTAGTTAATCTATAATTTCTAAATTTATTATAGGGAAAAGCCTATGAGAAAGAGGGACTACCAATAATCTGAAATGATCTTACGGCTAATCTATTGTTATCTATTGTTATCTATTGTTATCTATTGTTCTCTATTGTTCTCTCTATTGTTCTCTATTGTTCTCTATTGTTATCTATTGTTATCTATTGTTATCTATTGTTATCTATTTTCTATTGTTATCTATTGTAATCTATTGTAATCTATTGTTATCTATTGTTATCTATTGTTATCTAGTGTAATCTAGTGTTTTCTATTGTTATCTATTGTTATCTATTGTTATCTATTGTAATCTATTGTTATCTATTGTAATCTATTGTTATCTATAGTTATCTATTGTAATTTATTGTTATCTATTGTTATCTATTGTTATCTATTGTTATCTATTGTTATCTAACCAGTAAACCAGTTATCTTACCATATCATATTTTTTTGTATGAGATTGTGTATAAGTAGATTTATCTTCAAAAGTGGGTCTTGGTATTAATCCAAATAATAGATTTTCACGATCAAGCTGAAAATAGAATAAACAATACAAATACAGAAAAGAAAAAAAAATCTTCTAAACAGGAGAACATTAATCTTTTGGATCATAATGGGAAAGAAAAGAAATTTATAATTCCTCAAAAATGTTTAAATTGGAAATGGAAGTACTTCATCCTATATAATTTGATAGATTGAAAATACAAAAATATATTAAAGCACTTTAATCAGATTAAATTTACATTAGAAGTAAAAGAGAAAAAAATAGTTAGGAAATTTATAGCAACAAAGTATAGAGAAAATGTTATCTATTTGATCACGTTTGCTTTTTACTCAATCTTGAAATTCTGACTTTCAGAAAAAGAGATTTCCAAAAATGATTTCATATGTACTACTTGGAGACAGCATGATGATTTTCTATATTTTCCAGATTTTGAAAATGCCATCATTACAATACAGTAATAAGTGCCAGGAATCAAACAGTTCTTACCTTTAACTCTAATAATTTACAGGAAGAATTCACTGTCTATGAATAATATCAATTAATATGGCATGTGTAAGAAACATTTTAAATGTCTAATATCAACTTAAACACTTTCATATGTTCATGACGGACAGATACTGAGAAAGAAAGAACACATTTTTTTTTAAATGTTAACTTAATCTTCATAGGCCTGATCATTAGTAGCATTGACTGTTCATTTGCCAAAATTGATTGCCATATGAAAACAAAACGGAGACCTTCATGTTTGTTTCCATAGTAACCTACCTTTATTGTTATAACTTTCTGTATTTTCCAGATTTCTATAATAAGACCGATGAAGATACTGATGCGAACCATCATATTGGTTTCGTTATCCTGGACATATAATACAACAATGATTGATTGGAAGACGTTGAAAAAGACTGATCTGACCGATAGACCCTCTAATGATTTTCTGTTCCTCCAAAACTGGATATCTGAAAAGGAAGAAAGATGTCTTTAAATTTTCAACTTTTTTTTTGTTACAGTTCATTAGAAATTATTGCTCACATTCATTATTTCCATTTTTGGAAAATTGACAAAAATGTGAGACAATTTTTAAGATTCAAGAAAATCTGTATACAAATTATGTTTCAGATACCTGATGTGAGTCACATTATCAAAACCTCACAATAATTTCTAAATTTACAGTACTCTTTTATGTTTTTGTGATTATATCTTAATATTAAGAAAAATTTGAAATGAAATTTTACAATAGTATTTAAATTATAAATGTATAGATGTTAAATAAAGGCCATAATTATATAATAACATTTAACATGCCAGCCATTCATAATCAAAAACAACTTTCAATACATTGTGCTAATCATTTTTTGTACATTGTGTTAATTTTTGTTTTGTTGATCACACCAACTTAACTGGTATTTATCACTTTTATTTTCAGATTCACTATGTAACATGTTTTCTATTGTGATGAAAATGCTTTTAAGGTCAAGGAACAGTAAATGGGCTATGTCACAGATTTTGCTAAAAATTTGTATGCAACCTTGGCTCGTTGAACTACAACTGAAAATCGAAAAAATAATACATTTATCTCTTTTATTATCTGAAAAATTGCAGATTGATTTCTTTTAATATGGGTGAATATTTGTATAGAAAGCACATAAAATCGGCGAAAACCTTTTAAAATTTGTCTTAAAATCGCCAAATCTCTAATTCTACTCAGGGCTGTTCCAGAAAATACTATGTCCCCCCCAGGGAAGGCAATTTTTTTAAATATTATGTGGGTGGTTGTATTTGAAATACCAAAATGCAAAGGGAGTGCTGTTCTAATTAAATTTTATTTCTGTGGGTGGTGGGGGTTAAAAAAAAGTGCCGTCCCTGGGGGGGACATAGTATTTTCTGGAACAGCCCTCCATAGATTTTTCTTAAAAAACTGTATATTGTTGACACATAAATTTCTGTTTTAATGATATAAAATAATCATAGGGTCACCGACTTCGTTTTTTGTCTAATAATCAATTTGTTACCTTGTTGGTAGTGAAAAACGTCAAAAATCAACGTTTTACGGCCTGAAACGCGATAACGTTACGATTATTTCGACGTTTTGTTGGATTTTTTCACAAAGAACGCAACTTTGAATGATAAATACCGTAAAAACGAAGTCGGTGACCCTATCTTTATTTTGCATCATTAAAACGGAAATTTATGTATCAACAACATATAGTTTTTTAAGAAAAATCTATGGAGTAGAATTAGAGATTTGGCGATTTTAAGAAAATTTTTAGAAGGGTTTTCGCTGATTTTATGTGCTTTCTATTCAAATGTTCACCCATTTAGTAAGAATTCAATCAGTAATATTTCAAATGATAATTGAGATAAATGCATTATTTTTTCGATTTTCATTTGAAGTTCATCGAGTCAGAGTTGTATGCCAAATTTTACTGAAATCTGTGACATAGCCCATTTACTGTAACTTGACCTTAAATACTATTGTTCCAAGCTTTTGTGATTAGTAATTTTATCTTCCTTGTTTCAATTTGTCAGCTCACCTTCCAGGTGAAACATCCTCTTTGTGTTTTTTTTTATTATGTGATAATCTAGGACTGTATTTTTGATTTTTTTGATTATCTTGTTTAAAAAATAATAAATGATTTATACCATTGTATACCAGGTATGTGATCATATTGGCAAAACAATTTGTGATATTGTGATTACTTGGATACCCCATGGGGGGCTTCAAAGCAGACCTCGTTTCTTTCCATCTCAAGCTAAATATCAATCAGTTGTATGTTCTTGGTGATTATATTTTTTTAAAATTTTTAACAACTATATCTATGACAAAAATTTTTGTTGCCTTTTGTTGACATAGCAACTTTACATCCAAAGTACCTTTCAAAATTTAAAGTAAACTTTTAAAAGTAACATTTTGATCCTTACCATTCTTAAAAGCCAGGAATTCAAACACACTGTGAACAATGGACACAATGATGGTCATAGCCAACAAATAAGGATTAGTCTCTATAATGGCAGTCTGGAAGAAAAAGTAAAATAAATATCCTCTGAAATCTAATAAGCTGATAAAATAAGAAAAAATAAAATAGGTGTGTTTCCTGAAGAACGGTCCAAAAATTACAGTTGGGTAGGTTCCGATTTTTTTTAAATATCTTTTTTTGCCCCATTGATTTCATCATAAAGTTCTTTTAACCTTTGTTCTAAAGTTTTCTAATGTGAAAGCACCATTTAGTTTGTATATGGGGTTTGTGGTTGCATTTCATCAACCCAAATGCCTCAACACCATAGGTAAAAAGACTGCAATTTGCAAAAACACTTTTACAAATAATAACTAGCCACAGACAATATTTGCTATAGGAAGAGTTTTTTCTGAATTAACATTCAATTCAAATTTGTATTATCAGTAAAACAGTACTGTTGTTACCATGTTAGGTATCAAATACAATCTATCCATTTAAACCTAACTCTCACCTTTAAGGAGTCTTGATCATTATCAGAGTCTTCCATGAAATCTGCTCCTAACATGGAGTACCACTTACTCCTCATGTTCTGTGCAGCATACATCTGCCATCTTAGCAGAGAGATTGGAGAATAGGACAAGGTCAAGTTCAACTTCCTGAAGAAAAAAATATTTACATTAAATAATTGAAGTTATACATTTACAAATCAAACTCGCAAACATATTCATCAACAATTGATAATGTCTGTATTATAAAATAATACATTGGACAAGGGGAGTATACTTTGGGTGTGTGTCAAACATTTTTCTGAACAGTGAAAAAGTATAGAGGAATTCAAATTTTTTGCTGAAGGTGGTTTAGTTACTCTATTTTTAAAGTTCCTTCCCTTGGTTCAATCAATGAATGAATGTATAAATGATAAACAATCTTTGGCTTTCAAACATTATTTTTACAGCAAAACAAGAGACCTGGAAAGAATACTATCATTCAAAATGAATTATATTTGGTATGCCACAAACTAATCAGTCAATTTGTGTTTGAATTTCAATGATGATTGAACTGAGTGACCAGATAAATTAAGGGGAGATGACTCATTCAATAACTTACTTGACTGTATCATTCAATGGTTGATACTCTGTGTTTAAATTCCAGTAGTCATTGAAATATATGACAGGATAGTAGAATTCTCCACCAGGAACAAATTCAACGTCTGTTTAATAAAAATGTAAATAACAATAAATGTCAATTATTTAATCATCTAATCCTTGACTCAATAAATCTATATAATCTAAATTTGTTTATCAACTGAATTCTAATACTTTGTGAGAAGTGTTACAATGTTATATTGCAATTTATCACCAAGTTTAGCATATATTTTAAACAATTATTTGTATTAAAAAAATGAGCCTGTAATACAGTGGTAATCATTTGTTGGCGTTCCATATTTGTTTTTTGTTCATTGTTCTGTACATATTTCAGGCTGTTAGCTTGCTTGTTTGAACTGTTTTACATTGGTCATTTAAAGAACTTAATAGCTGACTGTAGTATTGGCTTTGAAATGCTCATTTTTGAAAATTGTATGGTGACCATTAGAAGTTAATTCTTTTCATTTTGTCTCTGGTGGAAGGTTGTCTCATATACCATATTTTTTTTTTTTATGTCTAGTGATGCAGTAGAATAATAAGCCAAGGATGCCAGGCTATCTACAGTTGAGGGTCTTGTGGGTCAACTTACATTCATCCAGAGGTGCTGGTAGACTTCCTCTTGCCCATGGTGTGTGATCATCCATCATGTTTATAGTTAAGTTAGGGTGCCAGTGGGATAAAATCTCAAAGGAAGACATGTTCTCTTTCTGGAATGCAAAAAAATAAACAAATTTGAACATGCATGATTGCTAATGATTATGATGATGAATGCTTAGTTACTGCATAAATAAAAGGGCTACTGTGGATAAATTATTATTCATGGGATACCAAATTTCATAGATTTTAAGGGTACAAATTTTGATTTTCAACGAATTACACACTTTCTATGAAGTTGTATGCAGGCATTGGCAAAACCCCAAAATCAAATATCTATGGAAATGCAAGTTTTTCTAAATCAACAATTGTTGGTAAAAAAATAAATGAATCCGGAGTAAAAAGTATAAGTTTGAGTACACCTTGCTAAAAAAAAATATACCTGCATTCAGACCTCAAGTTTTAAGTGTGCTAGCTAACAAAGTTGCAGTCAAAAAGGAGACATGCCTCCATACCTGTACACACTGGTCAGAATTTGGGCTAACAAATTGTTTAATTATTTTGAATAAAGCAAAATTTTTTTTTAATCAAGTCAAAACTTATAAAAACATTTTCAATAAGCTTAAGCTTGGTGTAGCTTTAGTTATATGCATTAACTTTTACTTATTTTTTTACAAATAATCTTAAGCATTTATTTTCTTCATTTTTGCAAACTATACAGTTCTTCCGAAACATTTACCATAAAGACTTTTTCTTCACACTTATAGCATACACTAATGATAAAACTACCTTGACCAAAAACATTAACCTGAAGCAGGACAGATGGACGAACAAGCCGACAGACCAACAGACTAAAACACTTAATGCCCCTCTACTATCGTAGGTGGGGCTATCACAGAAGGGGCATAAAACCATGTTGTCAATTTTTTTTTCAATAGGTTTATAAATATAGATTTTGACACTGCAACAAGTGTGTTACTATATTTCTCCACTGAAGACACTTAAAGTTGAATATTCAAAGCATGTGGGCTTGCAAAGGTTTTTAAATAATGCAGATTTATCGTTATATATGGGTTATGGTGGTGGAGTCTGTTTCGCTAATGATTTTTATCCTTCCTTTTCAAAGATATACAGAAAGTTGTGTTCTTTTATTTGTGATGTCATCAGGCATGGTTGCCTTTATTCATAATGTCGCAGTAGGATATTTGGAAATCAAGAAAATTTGACTTCATAAATGAGTTTTAACAAATCATTTCCCAAGTTCAGCTTTTTCCTACAAATGGAAAGAAGCACTAAATTAGAGAATCTACAGTTTGGTTTACCTTTATGAGATCTGGGTGAACGTCTGTTTCACCTGTCAACAAGTTTACAGTATTCTGAAATTTTCTCTTTTTAAACTTGTTCAATCCTAAAATTAAAAATTATTAAACCATATTTCTTGGGAAACAAAGACTTCAGCTATGACATATCTCCAAATTGTATGGAATTACTTGCAGAATAATGTTGTGTGTAAATAGACTATGCATACATAAAATAAAACAATAGAAAAATTCTCAATCATTTTGACGAACATTTAGTAAAACTATTAAAAATTATTGACTAACTTTCAGTATTATGTACTGCAAATAATTTACTGTCAGATCTTTACTGTTTTGTGTTTTCTTGACTCAAGAAAGTATCAAACTCTCAAAATCTGTTTTCCTTAGTGGTCCTTCCTTGTTTCGGTCCTTTGCAAAATGTAGTTCAAAACATTCTGCCCACCATTTTCACCAACTCTGTTGACTTACTTTCTGTATTATTTTGACTAAATTTTTAGTATTGCATTGACTTACTTTTTGTATTATACACTGTATACCTCTTCAGATATTTTAATTTATCTTTAGGATTCGGAGATTTCCCTTCTTTTACAAAATATACATGTAGGTATATAGAACCATTGTTCTGGACGCTCTGAAATAAAGTAATTCAGTCAAAAGATAAAATAACCAAAAGCATTACAACAATGTTAAAATGCATCTTCAAATCCGCTCATAATTACATTTTCTTCAAAGTTAGGTCTGCAAGTGTACTGTGTGTCCATTATCCTTAAGTAATATTTTTTAATTGGGAGTATTTTGATGTTTGTAAATTGTAACTTGTTTGTCTGTGTTTGGTCTTGTGGGTTTGTTAGTTGGAACCCTATCAACAAAACACCTCTAAAATAGTTGACCCAGATCGATAAATGTTGTCTGTCAGCAAAAATTATTCAGTCATTTGACCATCACCTAGGGATAGAGCTTTGAAATAGGTGCCAAACAGTAAGGTATTGATAGTAAAGTAACTTAATACAAAACATCATTGATCTTTTAAATTAGCTCTTATCAAACTGACTAAAACAGAAAACTTAATAATTGTTGACCATTTACAAAAGCTAGAAAAGCAACACATCAATGTTTTACTTTCTGCAACTTTCGCCTCAGGCCTCACAAAAATTGTCTTTTTCCTTACCTCTGGTGTATCTATCTCCATAGATTTTTCATAAGATCCATCTCCATTCGGTCCACTGGTCCAATCACCATACATCAGACCTGTCTTTTTCCAAACTAACGCATTTTCATTGTCAAAGTCTGAGAAGGCTTCTTGTTCAGATAAGTACATATATAAGTCCTGGAATGATCAGATATCTAATTATATATTTGTGTCTTTTAAACCATTATAAATAAAACATATTAACAAAGAGACAAAATGGGTACCTGTTCATTGTAACTGTTTTAATTTGTCAAAATGATAATGCCATTAATGGATGATGCTCATGCTTGTACAATTTTTTAATAAATATATATTTTTTGTTCATTTCCAAAATTTTCAGTTTAAATGTGTTAATGTAATGTTTCAGTTCTTTCCATTACTGTAAAGCCAATAAGAACACATCATTGTCAATGTAATGTCAGTTTATGTGACTGTCATAAAAGTGAGAGGTTTAGCTAGCTATTGAACAAGGTTTAATTCACCATTTTCTACATAAGAAAATGCTTGTACCAAGTCAGGAATATGACAGAACTTTTTCTTATCCATTCGTATGATGTGCTTGAGCTTTGGATTTTACCATCTTCTTAGGGACTTTCCGATTAAGAGTATTTTTAGATATTTATGTTAGTATCGTTTTCAAAATGGTTTTCATTGATCTTCTTGGCAACTTACTTTTTCAAAGCTGAATTAAGTATACTTTATTGCATTTTATGTACATGTGAAGCCTGTACATGTGCAAGCTAGTTATATTGCATTACTGATTTGCTCAAGATCTGTTTCCCAGAGTATTTTCTCGACAAGAATATTTTGAGATTTATATATAAAAATATTTTTTGATTTATATATAAACACTCTAATGTGCATTTTAAATGTTTTTTCGTTATTTATATTTACCATCTGCAAGTTCTTTGGAAATAGATTCTGTGAGTATTGTTTCTCAGGTTGTCCTTCTGTTCCTGTTGTAGGAGTTGATCCCCTTCGGAAAAAACTACTTATCATATAAATAAATAGCATTCGTACTACTAATGTCTTCAAAGTCCCAAAGAAACCAGGTCTCTGTTGAAAATATATAAAGATAATTAGTCATCATCATTTACATATTGGTATACACATAATATAAAATCAAAATTTACAACAAATTAGAATGACTTGAAGTTGTAAGTATGATTACATGTAGCTTAGTTTTAAATGTTTAAATCATTTACTAACTATGTATTAACACATATTTCCAAAAAGAAAATAGAAGTACATGTAGCCCTCCACTCATGAACTTTGGGATTTTTTTTTATTTGTATTGAATATTAATTTTAAATTCTCATCTGTTTAAAATGCATGGTTATTAATAGTGCTTATTTTTGGTTTCGTTTTACACACATTTTTTGTCTACTAGAACTGTACACAATTGTTCCCTGCATGATTTGAGTTGAATATTCATTGTGATAACTTTTTAACAAGATTACATCTGTTTGGCTCTTGTAAGGCCCGGATATCTTTCTCAGACCCGCCCCCCTTTTTTCACCAAAAAAAAATGAAAAACTATTTTTTTGTAATCTTGAAATTATCATGTATGCTGACCATCATGTCATTATAAAAGGCATTATGCTATACCTTCTGAAAAAAGAAGGACCAATTAACTAGTTAGAAAAAATACTCTGTTCAGGTTAAAATAAATAATTTCTGGAAAGGTCGAAAGGGAAGCTTGACGTATCAAACGTCCACATTTATAATCATCAGATTCAGCTGTGTGTTGTTTTGTCTTTCGATCAGAATCATCGTTATTTACACAAATTCAAAACATAAAGTAATATTGGGGGAAAGTAAATTAACATATACACTTATTTCAAAGTTAATTACCGCTTGGTCAGCCGCTGGTGCGGCATTTTGGACTTCATTGCTGTTGGCTGCTGATGCGACGGGCACGTTGTCGGCCATTTTCTCTAAAACATAATAATTAATCTCTAAACCTATTACGAAACAGAAATTTTATTTAAAAACAAAGCAATGACAACCTAAAATACAATAAAACTTAGATAAGAAAAATATTAAAGCATGAATATTTTTGACAATATCTTAATAAAACTCCTTAAATAAATAATTATGCAAAAATGCAGATTTAAAGGCTAAAATATTATTTTCCTAATGCAAGATGGCGGGATTACGAGAAATCGAAAAACAATTCTTTCCCCTTCAAAAAATACAAGATGTCATTGACTTATTTAAACATGAACTGAAAGATAATGAACCTAACTTAACATTAATGTCAATTGTGCTTGGAGTAATTGAAAATATTTTGACTGTCAACCGAGCGGTATCTAGTGATGCTGACAAATCCAACACGCTGGAGCCCATTTTCCCTGTTATTGAATTATCGACCATTGAAGCACTGTACACTAAATTTGTGACGCATATTAAAAGATCAGTTGACAAAACAAAATTTCCTGACAAATTTGCTACCAGAGAACTTGTGAAAATTGTCTCGGATGTGGTTTGGTGTTGTTTATCAAAGAGTTTCAAAGACAGAGCTCATCTCCAATCACTTTACAGTTTCTTAACTGGTATACTTATTAACAAGTTTATACATCTCTACATGTAGTTTTATTTATCTTGTTCATAAACAATTTGACACAGGACTTTCAGTGACCGTAACCCTTTTGTTATGGTCATAATTTACATCTTCTATCATGTCTATATTAAAACATCACTGTCATCAATCTACAATCACAAATACAGAATAAAATCCAACCATATTTTCTGTTCATATATATGACATCCTTTATAAAATATTTAATATTGTTGTTTAATACCCATATTTCTAAGAATCAGATTCTAATGAGGAGTAAAACATCCAATTATGAAGACATGGTATGATTGCAAGTGAATCAACTATTCATCAAAAACGAAGGAAGAGTTAGTTTATATCAGTTATACTATGCTGTCAACTAATGTGACTGGTCTAAGAATCTAAGTAATCTGTATGGAGTAGCATAGAATTCTAAGACTCCTAACATTTTCAGTGTAAAATCAGGACATTTTTATATAAATAAATCTTATTATTATATAAAAAAACATCTTGAAGGCTACTTGTTCCCCTCATTTAATTCTAGGACATGCTCAATTTAGGTACACATCAACCATAACAATATTATTGTACCATGTGTACCAGATGCTTATTTCACCAATTATGTTTCCATCAATGTATGCATTTTAATCTGCAATTAACACACACACATGTATACATGGTATTTATAGAGTACAATAGAATGAATAGAATATACAAATGTATGTATATATGTAGTCTCCTTTTCTTATGATAATAAGGTTAACAATCTCTTTATAGGTAGTGATGTAAATATACGAAACACTAAAACAGATTATTAATAAAAAAAAATATTTTAAGAATGGTTGACATTTGATGTCTGAATGTTTTATAAACTGTATGTACTTTTTTTTTCTCTTGCAGGAAACAAGCTTGACTGTTTTGGTGTGGCTTTTGCAGTAGTTGCTGCCTTCCAGATATTAGAATACAATGACGTACATTTATCTTTATCAGAAGACCATGCTTGGGTTGTGTTTGGTGAAGATTTAAAAGAAACTGCTGAAGTCACATGGCATGGTAATAGGTCAAGTTTAAACTCATGATTTTGCTGCATCTTTTGCAAAAATATATATGGATTTTTGTTGGGCATGCTCTCAAAAGGATTGACAACTCCACTAGCAAAATACCATGGTATTTTAGATTTATCAATATATTTAAGATTTCAGTGTTCTCCCCAGGATTTTTTGAAGGCGCAAAATTCAAGGGCGCGTAACTCTTTTTTTTTTAGATTGAACTTGTGTGATCTGAAGCAATCAGTTATAAATCATGACATGCTGTATGAGTAAAAATGTTTTGTGTTATGTGTTTAATAATGCAGAGTATAAAGTACAAGAATGTATATGAAATAAAATGATTTTAAACACAAAAGTTATTCATATTAATTATAAAAGAAGTCAAAATATAAATATTCATCTCTATACTCTCTGCTCCTTCTAGGGATTATATTGTTTCAAAATAGTGTTATTTTGTTGTACAGTCTGTTCCTCAATTTTGCCTTTATCCTCTTTTGATAGGGTTGAAAACCCCCTCTTACAACAAATGTACAATAAATTTTGCTTATACCCCCTTTAACATATATAAGCTATGAGAAACTCAGACAGCCATGTTATTGAAACCAGAGACAGGTGCTTGCTGTTATCACTTGCTAACACTTTAGCTCGGTTGGTAGGAGAAGCAATGACATCTGCTCATACTGTCAGTGTAGAGGAAGGTGTATTCCCCCTTTTATTAGAAGTCATTTGATTGAGAGAAAAAACCTACTTCCATCATCTGCCTTTAGCTTAGAAGTCAACCCTTTGTTATTAGCAGAGAACATGTTCATTCAGAATTAATAAAATTGTTTACGGTTAAGATACTTGGTATACATAATACAACTTTTTAAAACAAAAATGTTTTAATGAACAGCCGACTAGTTTCCGTAGTTTGACATTACTCCTTCCGTGTGTTTTATTCTTAAAACCTATCTTTGGCAGGTAAATATAAACGAAACTTTACAAATTCGTTAAAGTTAAAAGCATTGAAATTATTTTCTAGTGACATTATACAGAAGCTGCAGCAAATCCGTACCCGGCCGTGTTGATTGTCACATATTTCCCGACGAACGGATTTACGATCGATGTTCAATGATCATTTTATTTTTAGAAACACAAGTTTGAGACGAATTTACCTTGCAAGCAACTTTTTCTCACTTTCTATTTAAATAAATAACTCCTAGTTATCTTAAATCGAAGTTTTTTTTTTTTTTTCATCTACAAATACTCTCATTCATAATTTTCATCGTAAATATCTTTATCCATGTGTATTCAAATTTATCACGTGTAATCAGCGCGTTCATTGGTCGTGTTAAAATAGATTCTTCTTCTCGACCAATGAAAAAATCCGTTATTTAAATGGTCAAGTGATCACACACACGATGCGAAAATACAATGTATTTGCGATCTATATTTTTAATTTCTGCACTGCAGTTTTTATTTGTTTTAATTTTATTCTACACATGTCTATCTTTTTAATAATCATTTACGCTATTACATGAAAACATAGTCCGATAAGGCTAAGATAAGCGTGGCCCAGGTAAAACTTGTTCAGACTTCAGTATCAGTTATTGCGTAACACTGACTGACCTCTCAGCGGTGATCAGCAACTTGTCAATTTTAACCAATATTTATAATGAAAATGTGAAAATTAACACGCTGCGGGATCAAGTATTAAGGGACAACGGCCAATTAAGACGCTGCGGGATCTACGGAAATATTATGAAGGCGCTGCGGCACCGCAGTGTCATATCGGCCTGGGGAGAACACTGGATTTACCTTGTTACTTGTATATGGTGTTTCTAACAACATAAATAAACTTCCCCTTTCGAAAACATACATGTGGATAATAGCAATACCTGATCCTATTCTGTATTAACTAGATAAGGCTTTAACCAATATTATTTTAGTTCGCAGGTTATATTTCGACAATAAAATATTTAGCACAGCAACTTGTTTTACTTTTCAACCTGTCAATGAATTGTATTTTTCATTGGTTCATTGTGTTGGAGTCATGTGCCGATGTGAAATGATGAATTAATAAGAAATTTCTATATTAAGGGAAAGGAAATGAAGATAAAAGAGGCCAGCCAATCACAGCTAGTGTTGTAGAAAAGAGTTGGTTGTATTTAAATGGACAGCCAGTTATATGTAACAGACACATGGAAGTGGCAGCCATTGTTAGTGGAATTAATCCATCCATAAATTTGACTGTGGATAGTGTGGAGATGGGATCATTACAACAGGTACTGTGGATTCATTGTAAGATACCAATTAAAGTGGATTTGATGGGTATATGTGAACCACGAAATGAAATATTCAACCAGTGACAAATTTTCTATAGGCTTAAATTCAAACTTCAGCAAAACAATGAATTTCAAATATCCACTAGCATGCAAGTTTTCCCTTATCCATGAAAATTGGCTAACACACACCAAATAAATGAATCCACAGTATAACAGATAGCAATTTAAACAACAACAAAAAACGATTGCTGTGGATTCATTTATTTTCGTGGACAACAACTTTCTGGACTAACGAAAACTTGCATTTATATGCATGTTTAATTTCTTGGTTTTATCCAAGCTTGCATAAAATCTTATTCATAATTTATAATTCTTTGAACATTTCAATTTGAGGTTCACCACAACCAACAACATTAATTAAACCCACAAAAATTGGTATCAAATAAAAATGAAATGGGAAATATGTCTAAAGTCAACAACCCGACCAAAGAGCAGAAAACAGCAGAAGGCCACCATCGAACAAATAATAATGAGTGTATAGTTTCAATTCTGAAGATATATTTTCTTTTACCAACTGGGCTGAATTTTCTCTTTATCTTTGTTTGAAAATGAAAGCATTAAAACTTTTATATGATTGTCCCTTTTATTACACAGGACAGAGAAAATATTGATTTCCTTTGATTTAAAAGGGGGATATTTGCCAATACCATTGTTATTTTGACTGAGTTAGGACATAGACATATAGTCATGCAATAACTTTTGAACACACAACCTTATTCCTGGATAGAACCATCTTTTATACCAGGACTATTGCTGAACTTTACGTACTTCATGAATATTTAAAAACAAATTAAAATGGTTGTATCATTGCAGGAACTTTTGTGGCTGTTGTATGATTTGGGCCATTTATCAAAGTAAGTTTACTCCTCAATATGTGTCGAAAAATTATGCTTCAAATAAAAAATGGAATGGGGGGATCATCATTGAAACAGCAACCAAACTAGAGATATAAATCTATGATTCTTGAACAATGAGTAAACTCTTCTTCAAAAAATAAACTCTTCTTAAAAATAATAAAATCTTCATTTCCAAAGAAATGCAAGGAGGAATATAACAACTTGATGAAAGACCAAAAACCTACAACCAATAAGGAAACATTTTAATATCAGAATGAAAATCAAGCACACATTCAATTTTTCTTTAATGTATCTTTTGTAAATTAATGTGTATTTTTTTTGTTGAAAAAAAACATTTCATTATAAGCTTGCGAAATCAAATAGAATGTAAAAATTGACATTTTCATTATAAAAGAAAACTGTAATCTGATCTGTTGTTACATAGATTATGCAATAGATTATAGATATTAAATTAGATGTAAGCAAAAGACCTAAAAAAAAAAAAGACATTAACCTTTGGTACTAAGTAACTTTCATTCATGTAATAAATACTGTCAATTTTTTTGATTATTTTCAATTTTTTTTCCTAATGTAGATAAAATGAAACTAAAGTTTTATCTTAAAATTCATAAGTAAATAATGTTAAAAAAAATTATGAACGAATAACTTTGAATGTTTGTAACCATCTTTTGTGCTTCTATGAATAACAACATGTATTAAAAATCCCATTTATATAGAAAAACCTACTAATATTTTATCAATATGGAATAACACTTATTATTCCATATTGCTAAAACTATTTATATGAAAAGAAGAAGATGTGGTAAGATTGCGAATTAGACACCAGTGACCAAATTAGGTAGAAGTTAGCAACTATAGGGCACTGAATGTTATTCAACAATGAGCAAAACTCATAATGCATAGCAAGCTATAAAAGGATCTGGAAATGACAAATTTGAAGAAAAAAATAAACAAACTCCTTTCCACTGGTACCCAGTAGCTTTTATAGGTAATTTTGGAGACTTCAAAAAATAAATGCAACTATAGGTCACTGTACATTATTCAACATAATCTAAACTCATACCTCATTGTATACTTATAAAAAAAAGGTCCCAAAATAACTATTGTGAAAAATTAAACATATCAATTTTTTTCTACAGATACCCAATGGCTTTAGGTAATCTGGGTGACTTAGAAGAGATCTCACCAACACCTGGGAGGCCGCCTCCTGTGGACATTTTTGAGGAATCAATCCAGTCATCTAAAGTTCATTACAATAATCAACACGTTTATCCATATACCTATCTTGGAGGCTACCATTACAGAAAACAGAATTATAAACAAGCATTAAAAGCATGGGCAGAAGCAACTAATGCAGTGAAAAAGTAAGTATTTTGTTTAAAAGCTGGTGACTCACTGTGGATATTGTTGTTTACTCAGTGTTATCCTCAGGGTGGAATAATTTTTGTGGATGTTTTCATTATTGCCAAAATTATGGCGGGACAGGTTTTGCAAAAAATGAAAAGTCGCATTTTGAATTTTGATATCATTATTTGTATTCACAATAATTTAACTCTCATTTTTGTTGATCGTTTAACAATCACGATATTGAGTGCATACAAAAAAAATATAATCCTGAATATGCATGAAATAATAACACTTTATCAGTTGTACAAGAAATGAATGTCTTTGTATAAATGATCAGCTATTGATATACAGCATCATGCAATTTTTTTAAAATTCAAAATTTTTCATAAGAAGATATAAATTTTGTTCATTGCTGATAGAACCATGTTAACAATTTTCAAATTATAAAAGAGGGATGTATCTATTTCCTTAACCCTTTTTTTTTGCATACTTGATTCGCATAGGATTTTTTTTGATAAAATGCTGAACTTATGATTTGAAGTATTAAAGCATTGTGAAAAACAACTATTTCATCAAATAAATTTAAGTCAAATATTCCTATGATATTCCTTTTCATATTGGATACAAACTTTATTAAGTCAACTGCAGACACTTTGTAGTCGAAGTGTTTCAACTGAGGTACTACACAGGCGTCAAAAGGCGTCATTATGGAATAAAGGGGGTGGCGTCAAAAGGCGTCATTATGGAGGAAAGGGTTAAAATTATAAATGTAGCTTTTTCATAGAAACTTCATATTTTGAATTGAGAATAATATATGGCTTGTTATTGTGGTATTGTGTGTATTATTAAAAACAGCTATGGGGGTAAATTTTTATGAGTTTTCAATTAAAATTCACAAGTTTATAAAAGCAAAAGCATCTACATATGTAGTTGTTTACATCCCCAGTTTTTGTTCTAGGGTAATAGATGTCTCTTTAGTCATCATACCTCGTCTCATTCTATTTATATCTTACGGTCACCCTTATTAATTTATAATTTATTTTACAGTTTTAATTACAATCGAGAAGATGAAGAAATTTACAAAGAATTTCTAGAAGTGGGCAATGATTTAATACCAACAATGATGAAGCATGTAGCCAGTGAAAATGCTTCCCGTATTCACCAAACATCAATATCATATGATCCTGACTGCTACGCCGACTTTCTTAGATTCTATGACGGAATTTGTGAATGGGAAGAGGACAGTAAAACACCTGTCCTCCACATAACATGGGCAAAACAGCTGGTGAATTCTCTAGCTAAATTTGATCCCACAGTTAGAAAATTGATTCATCTGATAAGTGAGGATGGCGAAGAGTCATCCTCTTCATCTGAATCGGACGAGGAATCGGAAGAAGAGAGAGAAATCATCCAAGATGAAAATAGAAATCAAAAGAAAAAAGTTAAAGCAAAGAAAGGTAAAACTCATGACAAAGAAAAATCAGACAAAATAAATGGGCAAGCAGAAGACTCTCAAATCAAATCTATGTCTGATATTGAAGCCATGGTCTCTAAAGTTGATGATGATTTACACACAGAACCTAATCCCAATATAGAGGCATTAGCTCAAGCATGCGGTGATTCAATACTTAATCCTGAGTATCTCCTTGGAAACGGCGAACCTTTTACAGCTGTTAGTACAACATCTGTTGTCACAGCATCGTCAGACACAAGGGTTGATTTACAGGAATTCTTGAGCACCAAGTCCAATGGATCTCCTTTCATGGGTATGTCAGTTGACGCCATGCTTAAGGCAGAAAGTCCATCAGATATGATGATGTATAAAAAAGAACAGCAGTTTACAAACGGAGTTATTACCCCTGTCTCACCGAATAGTCCCGTACCTGTCAGTTCTCATGAAAGTCCCATTCCTGAGCCTGAACCAGAGCCAATGGAAGAAAAAGTTATTTTTGAACCAGTAACTTTATGTCTGAAAAGTCATAAAATGTTGGCATTGCGTAAAATTTTCTCCTCGGAAAAGTGTAACTACAGTGCAATACAACTTCAACTTACGGCACAATCACAAGTACATTTCAAAAATCATAAAAGGAGCACGGAAGGTGACCTAGCAATGGCAAGGAAACGTCAACGACGAGAATAAATGGTCCAATTAGTTATTATTGTTAATGTTTATTTTGTTTTGAGATTGTAGCTTTAGTTAGTTAGGAACCATTTCAAAATTTGACATTTTGGTTTTAATTGACATAAGGGTGTTTTTCGCTAACCATGTCTACTTTTTCCAATGAAAAGTGTACAAATGCAAAGATTTAATGTAAACATCATGAACATATTAAACTGAACAACTGAAAATTAGAAATATTCCTATTTTATGATCATTAGAAACAACTGTCAAATTTTGAAATGATCCCTGCGATTATTTTTTGTTGTAAATATTTTTAATTTAAATTCCATGGCCGTCTTTCTTTATTTTTTACTGCCTGTTTAAGTTGATGTATAGATTGCATTCCAAGTTAATTTATTTATGACTGAATCAAATTTGATCAAACAATATTTTTTTTACACAAAATAGCTATTGTAGCCATTTTTAATTGCTTTTTTTTTAAGTTATTTGTTTGTTTTTTTATAGTTATAATACTTGTTTTTCTAAAAATTTCTAAGAACTTTCCTGTTTATTAACTTTATTAACTAGACCTTTTTCACGTTTCTATTTTACTCTTTACAGGTAGTGTGATAGGACCAAAGTAATGTTTCCGTATGTTTTGTGTCCGTTCACTCTAAGGTATTTGATGGTCCAAGGTCAAACACAAAAATTATTACAGAAATTCTCATGAAAATCAATTTATAAGAAGTTTTAAGAGGATTTGAAAGTGAGTCATTTTATCACCCCAAAAAAAAAATTGAAATGAAATGAAATTTTGAACAACAAAAAAATGGATTTGGATGTTGAAAATAAAATAAATGGCTTATTTAAGTTTATGTAAGATTTTTTCACATTTTTCTGCAGAGGCCTCAGTGGCATGCAAGTATTTCATCTACTTTATCACTACCCTGTCAATACTGTGATTGTGAATTTGAGCTCTGCATGTTGTAGGTGTGATCGGTTCCAATCTCTTTTGCCTTATTTGCTACGAAAGGTTAGTGGTTGTCCTCAGACACACTGCATCATCAAATAAAAAAATGGCTGCCATGAAATAGCCAATAATCTTCAAAGTGGCATTAAACAAGAAAAATCAATCAATCAATATATTTTGTGCATCTTTTTTTAACCTGGTCTGCCTGTGACATTTTAAGAATTTAATTTGCAATACAAATACATACATACACTGTTAAATAAGGATGATTTCAATACTTATAGAAACATAAATAGGGCATTTGATTCTTGAGTGACAGTTTACCTTAGATGATTGAATATCTTTGTGACAGGCATATGTCAAAGTCTTTTCTTACCAGATAGTATTCTGAATATTTAGGGCAAATATTATTTTATTGTTTTGAGTGGCCAATAAAAACAAATGAATGTATTTCAACAATGTTTTAGAAATTTGTTTTGAAAAAAAATTAAAAATGTGTTGATTTTTTTCCACAGAGTTTGCAATAAAAGAAATCAAATAGAATGAAGGTAAAATTTCAGATCCTGAAACCAAATAATTTTGAGGCTGAAAGCAGGAAGATCACAAAAGGACAACCATATGCCCCCATCAGTTACTAAATAATCAAAGTTTGAATAATATTTTCAATTTTAGTTTTAAAAATGTTTTATTGAATCATAAAATTTGCTCTTTGAAAAAAAAAACATGTTCAAGGAAAGGAAATCATAGTTAATTTGGAAATCAGAATCATATGAGTGGCAGCAATTAGGAATTGACCTTATATTAGTGCACATATACATATACATGTATAAGCCTTTGATTAAAAATACAAAATAATAAGTTTTCAAACAGTTACATGATTTTTTCAACACAAAATAGGTCAACTGATATTCATTTGCCTCTATTACAGAACCTACCTTTTGTAATTAATATTAAATTGTTCTCGTCCAGAATATACATGAAATATTTGCCACTGGGTTTTAGGCAACCCACTATCTATCAATCAATCAATCATCTTTCATTATATATATATATTTAGAAAATTAGAAAATTGGGGAAAAGAAATTGCTGTAAAGTTGTCTAGAAAGGGTTAAACGTGAAATAAAGTTTGGGTAAAATTCAGTTGGTTTACAGTATTATTTGATAGTCATGTTTAGGTTCTCTAGATTTCTGTTATCCTTTTATTGAAGTATTAAAAATGTGGGGTATGATGAAAAAGTATAAAAATAGAAAATGTGGTGTGATTGCAAATGAGACAACTTTCCACAAAAAAGAGTTGTTTCGGAAATGTTTTTTTTATGGGCACTGGGAGATACTTATGATTAATAATTATGCTGTTGTATTTTAAGGAGTTTTAAGAATCATAAAATTTTATATTGTGGTTGGTTGGGGTTATAAACCCCCCATTAATTAATGGAAGAGCCCTAAGAATTTTGAATTTTTATGATGTACATTTTTATTGAAGAACAAAAGTGTTATTTATATTTAATTTAGCATAATTTCAAGTTGTAATTTTAGTCCTTGAAAGCATCTATATATAGTGCTATATTTTTGTTTTAATGAAATTTTTAATGGCAATGTGTTTATATCTATGTTTTATAGTCATCCACAATGTGTTCTTACTTAAATGCAATTGTGTTAGATCTCTTTTGTGTAAAAGTTATCATTGTATATAAAATCACTCATAATTGTACATATATGTAAATATTATTGTGACATCATTGAATAGTGTTTTGAATAAGTGATTTATCTGGAATGAAAGCATTTTTTGTATGAAAGTTTCTTTCGGAACCTTCCACTGTGTCAATGAAGTAGAAAAATCATACTCATTTTATCATCTAACTGTTATCGATACCGGTATTATCACATTCTATCATACTGTATTTTACATGTAAATTCAGAAATTTCTCTGTGAATTTATTATTGCTATTGTTAAACAGTAACAAAAATGTACTGCGTAGATCATTACAATTTGCTGCATAGAAATAGCACTTTCAAAATTTTGAATGTAAATTTTATTTTTGTAAAATCTAACCCATTTCAATTTTTCACAAATATTTCAAAATTTTCAGTAGGTAGACATAATTTTGTTTGTTTTATCTGTTACTTAAAATTGAGAAATTATTGCAACATTTTTATTCATGCAAACAATGTGATTGAGTGTGGGTCTCATTGGGGTATGAGCTTGACGCGGGATTTTCGATTTTTTTGTAAGTGTGACACGTGAAATTACACACAAATTATTGTGTCTTAAAAACGGGAAATGAGGTCTAGCCGGACCTGGGAAATGACAAAAAAATGAGAATTGGTTATGTACATAGTGTAAGCGTGATACTGAAATCTAACAAAACAGTAAGCGGGATCTGGGATTGGAACCCCCCAATGAGACCCCTTGACTGACGATCACTGTAATAAAAACTTGTATTCTGATATCTTCTGATATCTAATACATGAAATCTCAATGATTAATCTCATATTTGTCCATTCTTTAAAATCGGAATAATGAATGCACATAATAACTTCTAAATTTACAGTATTGTATTGTATGTCCTGCCTTTAAGTTTATCTTGTGTGTACATTCTGAATTCGTTAAAGTTTTGCATTACTATATAAGTCTAGTTTCCCTGTTATTGGTATACATCAGACTCGAGTCTCCTCGTACAGAACAATAATGATAAAATAACATGTGTGTGATTTTAACCTATATTTAGAAGTGACTTGTGAAGTTTCTGTAAGGCCAATTAATAAAAAGTAAAAAAACTGTGCACATATTAATGTTATTTCTTCACTTCATTCAAGACTTATTAAAATTTGTTTTTTTCTTACAGTGGAACTCGTCTTTATGGACCACCTTTTCAGAGTTTCCGTCATGAAAAAGAGGTTTATATTTAATAACAAGTATTCTTAAGATGAAAAGGAATTTTGACAAAAGAATGGTCTTTCAAACATAGTTCGTCTCCTCTGAATGGTCTTTTTTACCTATATTTTCTGTCACAAGCACAGATGTCATTTAAATGATACTAAACAGTACATTTAGTAGTGGTTCTCTCGGTTGCATTAGAAGGCAGATAACAGTGCTCTATTTAAAGATTTGGGGGCATAAATATTTTAATTTTGTTCGCATACATATATATTTACTGACTACTAATGTGTTTCCAGTTAAATCAATTTGGGGAAAATTGTCAATCTATGCCTGTAAATCTTCAAAAACAACACTGTTAACTCCAAATCCATAATTTTCTCAGATACAATATTCTGTATTCTGCTTTGGATTTGATTGAAGCTTGGGCATCTGTCAGACCCATCGTCTTCACGTTTACTTTTTATAGTTTAGAAAATATTGGTTAAAGGTTGTTAAGATTTTCTGATATGACTATATTGAAATATGATATGGTCATTTTATTTTTCCCAAACAAAACAAATTTGTGCTTGTTCTACTGTACATTACTTTTTAGGAAAATTATTTTAATAAAAAATATGTTATTATGTATTTGTACAAATAAGTGTGTGTTAAATCATGTTCTTTTTAATAATAATTGTATTTTAGCTGTTAATGTTCTTGTTCTGTTATTGGATTGTACATTTCTTTGTTAGCTTATTCTAAACTAATTGTTATCATTGGTGCATCATTGTATGTTTTTAAATTGTTTGTACTTGTTCATCTTTAGATGCACATTTTATAATTGATATCTTTTTTGCATATATGCACAGGCTAGTGAATTTCTATCCACATTAAATGGTTTAAAAGAAATGTACTTAGTATAACGTTAACATTACACAATTGTAATTTTTAAATCATTTATGGATAGAAATTAAAGGAACTGATATATCTGATTTAAATCAAAGCTTTGACACAGGGTTTGTATTTTAATTGGATTGGAAAAAAAAGTGGTTTAATAGAACACTTGTAATCATTTGGTTTTTGCCACTGAAACAACTGTGTGGTGCATCTGTTAATTTTAGGGATGAATTGAGAGTAAATTTAGTGCTTGGGGAGGGGTATTTGAGGTTTTCAATAACAAAAAAATATAAAAAGAAGATACCGGGTAATTACCATTGAATTTTTTTTTTAAATGAAATAGGGAAAATTATTGCGGCAAAGTTTCTGAGCTGTTCGTATATTTTTTTTGAAAGCATTTTAAGTGCTTTTGGAGACGTAAATTAAACTATTTGTTCAAAAACTTGTATAACAACAAAAGAAAAATTTCAAAGTTTGTTTAATTGCAGAGAGATAAAAATTATTGAAATTTCTTTTAAAAAATATCAGAGTAAACAGAGAGATACAATAACCTGAGATACACACCTGATAATGATAAAATATTTTCCTTGTTATGTTTCTGAAAATTGTAAATTCTTTTCATTGTCTGTTACATAATTATGAATCTTATTTTAGGTACACACCTTAAAATGATAAGTTTATTTGTTATGTATGTAATTTAAGTAAACAGTTGAAAATGATAAATTCTTAACTTTGTGACGTATGTTATTTAGGTACACATCTGAAAAATTATAAATTCTTTTTCTTTGTTATGTGTGTAATTTTTGGTACACAGCTAAAATAATAAATTCTTTTCTTTTTCAGTTATGTATGTAATTTTATTTACACATCTGAAAATGGTTTATTTCTTTGTAATGTCTATTATGTAAATGTATGTAAATTTAGGTACACACCTGAAAAGCACCTCTGTCAGGCTTGATACACGTCTGATAAAGTTTTTTATATAAATTCTGTGATTTAGATGATATTTTCTTACTTTCATTCAGTAACAAGTGCTAAGAACTGTAAATATTTGTGCATTGTTATTTTATTGTTAATTCGCACATGTTGGTGCCGTCCCAATTGTTGTTATTGTTACGACATGCAATAGCTTTGATGAGTGATTAAAGGGGAGGTAACTTCTTCAGGCAGCTAGTACAAGCAGTTGTATGTAAATATTGTTATTAGCCATTTTGTTGTCATGTGATTTTTGTCTTAGTGCAAGATAAAGTGTGATGGTATCAACTTAATATTTTGTTATTTATTTGCCTTAAATTTCACCAGACCCACCTCGGGGGTCTTGTGGTAATGTGTCTGTTTCCAGTTCAAGAGATTGAGGTTTCTAAACCAGGCCAGGCCTTGCGGTCATAAAACGTTGGAGTCAGTTTTTTGTACTCGTACTAAAAAAATCAACCAATAAAAATGCTGGATTTCATGTTTTGAGCATGATTTTTGTGCTCCAAGCACTGAGCAAAGTTTTATGACTTCAACCCCAGATGAAAAAAAATACTTAAAATTAGTATATCTGTTCCCTTTATGCAGACGTCATTCAGGAATAAGAGCAGACACTGGTCAGATCTGTATCAGAGTGTACCAGTAGGTTGACAATTCTTCCTGTGGGCTGTTCGTAATTGAAGAAGCTTGTTAAAAATCTGGTACAAAGCATAACATGTTCTCATCCTGGATATTCATTTAATTTGCCACTGGACATCAAATAGCCATCCATCAATCATATTCACCATTGGTAAACATACTAGAAAATGTAGGAAGACCTAGGTATTTACATTATTTATTGTCTGATCTGTGATGATCTAAGCAAAGTTCATAAACTGTTACACCTTTATTGAAGAATATAAGAAATGTGGTATGATTGAAAATGAGAAGGAAAAAAATATATAGCAAAATGATTTACGAAAAAAGATATGACAGACATGAACTAAAACAAAACATGTTTTCTAAACAAAGAAGCTGCTGAGAAACAAGATTACTGCTGTCTCCTTGCATAGTTGTCTATGTCAACTGGATGCTTTATGTCTAGTATACAAATACCTTAGATTACAAAGTTTCCATCTGTCAAATGTCCATTGTCCTTGACCTCATTTTCATGGTTTAGCCATTGCTTGAAAAAATATTTAGTTTATTGGTCATGTGAATTTCTCACATATAAATACTATGAGGGATAGGATAATATTTGGTATATGGGTTATTTGTGATACCTGCATGTCTGTCAGACAGAGTTCACCTGACCTTAACCTCATTTCATGGATCAATGATCAAGGTTAAGGTTACATGATTAAGTCTTTTTCTTGAATGCTATATATACTAGTAAGCAGTAAGCCAACAAGTTATATGTGGTCTATGGAATGATATGTCAGTCTGAGAGGTTTCATATGACCTTGGAACTCTATTTGATGGTTCACCAAGTTTTTGTGGTTGAGGCTGTTTAAATCTTGTTCTATAAGCAATAGGGCAACTATATTTGGTGTATGGAATAATTGAAAGGAGTATATGTCTGTCTTGCAGGTCTATTCTGACATTTACCTAATTTTCATGGTTCATTTTTCAAGGTCAAGTTTGTATACGACCGCAAAATTTGAAAAAAATTTCGTCGTATATTGCTATCACGTTGGCGTCATCGTCTGCGTCATCGTCCAAATTCTTTTAGTTTTCGCACTCTAACTTTAGTAAAAGTGAATAGAAATCTATGAAATTTATCACAAGGTTTATGACCACAAAAGGAAGGTTGGGATTGATTTTGGGAGTTTTGGTCCCAACATTTTCGGAATTGGGGGCCAAAAAGGGCCCGAATAAGCATTTTCTTGGTTTTCACACTTTAACTTTAGTTTTTAAAAGTTAATAGAAATCTATGAAATTTTGACACAAGGTTTATGACCACAAAAGAAAGGTTGGGATTGATTTTGGGAGTTTTGATTCCAACAGTTTAGGAATTAGGGGCCAAAAAAGGGCCCAAATAAGCATTATTCTTGGTTTTTGCACAATAACTTTAGTTTAAGTGAATAGAGATCAATGAAATTTAAACACAATGTTTATGACCACAAAAGAAAGGTTGGTATTGATTTTGGGAGTTTAGGTCCCAACAGTTTATGAATTTGGGGCCAAAAAGGGACCCAAATAAGCATTTTTCTTGGTTTACTCACCATAACTTTAGTATAAGTAAATAGAAATCTATGAAATTTAAACACAAGGTTTATGACCATAAAAGGAAGGTTGGTATTGATTTTGGGAGTTTTGGTCCCAACAGTTTAGGAATAAGGGGCCCAAAGGGTCCGAAATTAAACTTAGTTTGATTTCATCAAAAATTGAATAATTGGGGTTCTTTGATATGCCGAATCTAACTGTGTATGTAGATTCTTAATTTTTGGTCCCGTTTTCAAATTGGTCTACATTAAGGTCCAAAGGGTCCAAAATTAAACTAAGTTTGATTTTGACAAAAATTGAATTGGTTGGGTTCTTTGATATGCTGAATTTAAAAATGAACTTAGATTTTTGAATATTGGCCCAGTTTTCAAGTTGGTCCAAATCAGGGTCCAAAATTAAACTTTGTTTGATTTCATCAAAAATTGAATAAATGGGGTTCTTTGATATGCCAAATCTAACTGTGTATGTAGATTCTTCATTTTTGGTCCTGTTTTCTAATTGGTCTACATTAAAGACCAGAGGGTCCAAAATTAAACTTAATTTGATTTTAACAAAAATTGAATTCTTGGGTTTCTTTGATAACTTGTACTTAGATTTTTGATTATGGGCCCAGTTTTCAAGTTGGTCCAACTCAGGATCTAAAATTATTATATTAAGTATTGTGCAAAAGCAAGAAATTTTCAATTGCACAGTACTCAGCAATAACAAGAAATCTTCAATTGCACAGTATTGTGCAATAGCAAGAAACTTTCAATTGCACAGTATTGCGCAATAGCAAGAAATCTTCAATTGCACAATAGCAAGTATTTTCAATTGCACAGTATTGCGCAATAGCAAGAAATATCTAATTACACAATAATGTGCAATAGCAAGAAATTTCAATTGGAGTTATCTTTCTTTGTCCTGAATAGTAGTTCAATCAATTTAAATCAATGTTTTATACAATACAATGTATATTCACTTTTACTACCAACTGATAAATTAAAACAATCTTCACCATTCAGTGATAACAAGCACTTTTTTTACATTTTGATATTTTATGATGTATTTAAATGAGTGATTATTGCTGCAAACTCCATTAGAAATTTGAATTGAGATCGGTTTTGGAATAAAGGTTAGGAGGATGTGAAAAAAAAATTGGGGAGAAGGGGGGGATTAATTTTTCTCATTTGAAATTTCATAAATAAAAAGAAAATTTTTCAAATATTTTTTTGAGAGGATTAATATTCAACAGCATAGTGAATTGCTCAAAGGCAAAACAAAAATTTTAAGTTCATTAGACCACATTCATTCTGTGTCAGAAACCTATGCTGTGTCAACTATTTAATCACAATCCAAATTTAGAGCTGAATCCAGCTTGAATGTTGTGTCCATACTTGCCCCAACCCTTCAGGGTTCAACCTCTGCAGTCGTATAAAGCTGCGCCCTGCAGACCATCTGGTGTGTGGTTTAGTTTGTATTTCAAGCACTTTTAGCAATAGGTCAATTATATAATGGAACCATTGTAAAGTGTTCATGTCTGTCTAGCATGTATCATCTGACCTTAACATAATTTTCATGGTTCATTGGTAAAGTTTGTTAAGATTTTCTTGTTCTTGTCTTTTTTTCAATAACCAGAAGCTATAGCTCTACTATATTTTGTGTATACAAAATCTTAAAAACTAAATTTATCATACCTTATAAAAAAAAGAAGATGTGGTATGATTGCCAATGAGACAACTATCCACAAAAGACTAAAATGACACAAACATTAACAATTATAGGTCACCGTACGGCCTTCAACAATGAAAAAGCCCATACCTCATATAGTCAGCTTTAAAGGCTTAGTTTCTTTTATGCTTTTTGTTAAATCATTACCTTTAAGACTTTCAACAGTAAAGCAAGTGAGACATTCCGTGTGTGCACTCTTGTTTAATTTATTATCTGAATGAATTTTAGGGTTTACCTAACTTTACCATACCAAACCATGGACAATTTCTGCTTGCAATATTTGGAGACAAGTCTTCTTGGAAGACTCACAGTGGGTTTTTACACAACTGCAAACATTTAAAATGTTTTTGGTCGTATATTGGTAATACGTCGTCATCAGCGTTGTCTGAGATAGATGGTTTCTGCATAATAACTTTAGTATCAGTGAATAGAAATCAATAAAATGTTAATACAAGTTTGAGAACCACTTAAGGATGGTTAAAATTGGGGGCTATTGTTCCACTTGTTTAGGAATAATGGGCCAAAAAAGAGGCCCAAATAAGCATGTTCGTAGTTTTCAGACAATAACTTGTGTTAAAGTGTATGTATCTCTGAAAATATTCCACAAGTTTCCATACAACAGAGGGATGGTAAGGATTGACTATGGGGGTTATGGTCCCAACCATTTCAGAATTAAAGGCAAAAAGGGGGCCAAACGAGTTTTTTTCTGGTTAAAGAACAATTACAACAATTTAAAAGCAGTCTAAGGGAGGTAATCCAATCTCAATTAAAAAAACATTATTTGATTACCTCCCTTACACTGGTTGTAAATTACGTATTAAAAAAGAAAAGAATGATTGTCTGGAGGTGATTAGCTGTCAACTTATTTTAATTTCTCTCGGTTTGGAGTTTCTTTTTTAATTTTGTTACTTTCTAATGATATATCTGTCAACATGCACGTGTATCAATAAATACAATTCATCAAGAACTATTCAACACTGCATGAGGAGCCGATAGTTATTTCGCCGATTTCATTAAAAGAGAGGCGAAAGATACCAAAGGGACATTCAAACTCATAAGAAAAAAAAACTAACAAAGTTTAGAAAAGAACCAACAAACAAATAACAAATAGTACGCAAAACAAATCATAAAAACTAAAGACTGAACAAAACAAACCCCCACTGACTTTGTAAACTAGGGGTGATGTCAAGCCAGGTCACAGCTCTTGAAGGATAAGCAGAATCTGCTCCACATACATTATTGGGGCGCCCTTTCGCGATGCGCATGTTCATCAGTACAAATTCGGTTTTATTCTAATTCGTTATGTCACATTCGGGGAAAGGGAACATATTCGCAATCATCTGTGAAACGGAGCGATATATGCCAACCAACTCGTGATATTGTAACACTGTCACCCACAGTTAATAATGATTCTGTTGAAGACCATGTTCAATGATTCTCTTGGAAAACTTTTTCTAAACAATCACATGCTGTTCCGTGCCCTTATGGCGCATCGAACGTAAATATGTATACACGTCACAGGCGTTGTTAAGGTATTAGCAACGTAAGGGAATGGGGGGTCTTCAATAAATGAAATGATTAATGTTACGATTCCTTTATAAACGATGTTCACATCATATATTGACCAATAAAATATACATAAGGTATATAGACATGTCTGGGAGACAAAGACACAAGTATACAGGTAAGTTAGTATATCTGTCTTCTATTTATGTAAAATTATTTGTATCTTTGGGTTGCTGTCTCTTGTAGGGACATACAAAAAGTTCACTGTTCCTATCATATAGCACATAATTGGCATAGTAGGTCCGCGGGGGCTAGTTATAAAACTGAAATAAATAAAATACCCATGCAGTGGTCATAGGATAAAAAAAAAATATAAGGGGAGCAGTTGACTGTCCTATAAGAGGGGGTCGCTACAGTCATGCTTCAACGATTGTCTATATTTATATCAATATTTCATATGTCAAGACAATGTCCCCTTTATAACTTTTTAAGAAAAGACTTTTATGATAATATTCTAATAGGTTGTAAATTTTTAATGTGAAGCACAAGTGCCAAATTTAATTAGTTTTTTATTCAAGAAAACCTAGCGGTGCTGAAAAGTATTGCCATTTATATTAATATATGTTTCTCTTTTTGTTTATATAGATTAGACCGTTGGTTTTCCCGTTTGAATGGTTTTACACTAGTAATTTTGGGGCCCTTTATAGCTTGTTGTTCGGTGTGAGCCAAGGCTCCGTGTTGAAGGCCGTACTTTAACCTATAATGGTTTAATTTTTAAATTGTTATTTGGATGGAGAGTTGTCTCATTGGCACTCACACCACATCTTCCTATATCTATTTGAACTGAGAAAGCTATCAATATAGTACAGATATCGTTGAGAATATTTGCCTGTTAATATTACAAATAATTGTTATGCCTTTTTCTTCTAATATGTGTGTGGCTTTGATCTGGCAGAATTGAGATGATTATATCCATATCTATACATGGTGTGAATTCAGTCGATGCAGATTGGTCATAAGTATACTGAATTATTCGTGACTTACGATTTTTTGTGAGACACCAAAATTGTGACCAAATACAGTCCAGGACTGATGTGCTTTCGAAAATCGGAGTTTTTTTGTGTAATAATAGGTGATCTTTGATTCAAGGTTTCTGCCTAGAATATGAAAGATTTGGAGAAAATCAAATATATTTAGAAGTGATTTAACCTTGTGAATTTGACATTTTTGTAGTGTCTATTGTTGCTCTATAGACTGTCTATTATCTCTTTTAGTTTTGTGTCACTGTGTCATTCGATTAAATTGTATCATTGACCGGCACATTTCTTTTGTGCTGAAACGAAAGTCTAGCCATGGTCACTAAGTCTACACGTTATTAAAATAATGATAGATACACTGGCTTTGGAAAATTGTGTAATGCAAAACATAACAGAATTACAATACATCCATCAAAAAAATAAATCTGCTAGTTTTAAATCTGTTTGTTTTAATAGGGGAAAACGGTCGGAAAAAAATGTGTGACGATAACACCAAAGATATATAGAGCCTATTACTCCATGCGCTGCATTCAGGTACAGGGTTGTGTTTTAAAAATCGTACCGTGAGTAGCTGAGTAGGAATAATCCGAACAGAAACGGTATTCAGTAGGGGGAGGGGCGGGGCGGTGTCAATGAAATAAGAACTAATTTGAATGAAGGATACTGCTGTTCCAAGACCGCTGAACACTCCAACGTTACTCTGTCATCAATGCTGGACTGCATTAGAACTGGGAACAGTATATTTCTTCCAATACCAAGGAGATCTGAAATATATTTGCATAACAATCTACCATTATTTTTGCGTTCAGTTTCTCTATTATGCGAACCTAAGTATACTATAAACTACTTTTTTTTGCTATTAACTATCAATTCGATGTTTACTATCCACAGCGGTCACTGATATATACTGTGACCTCCATGATTATATATATATTTGTATAACAAAAAAATCCTTCGGTCATTATATATGATCAGTGACCTCTTCGGAAAGCCAGTAAACTTGGAATTGATAGTAAATTGCAAATACAAGATGTGTATAGTATATTTATATTAATAAAATACAGTAAAACGCTAAAAAATAAAAATTGATGGAATTTTTTTTTTTACGTATTTTGAGAAAGCCGGCGGGGCCCAGAGCGCTAAAATTAAGTATTGTCCCGAAGTACATACAATATCAGCTTCATTATCTCTGGGCCGGTGTTTGCAACTTTCCAGAGACTTGTATATCACAGGCACTTGTCTTAGAATTCTCCCCTTATGTACCTTAATATATTTCTTAATGTGTATAGGACATTTTTTCTGAGACAAGCTATATATATATATAGCTATATGATTCATATGGTATATGTATGATAAATATATCTGATTTTTCCAAATATACCGCTAGTAATGTAAAACATCTCTCCCAGTGGCGGATCCAGAAATGTTCATAAGTGGGGGCTCACTGACTGACCTAAGAGGGGGCCCGCTCCAGTCACCCTTCAGTGATTCCCAATATAAGCAACCATTTTTTTCCCCAAAAGGGTGAGGGGCTCCCCCCCCCCCCCCCCCCCCCCCGGGCCTAAATCCGCCTCTGTCTCCTGCTTACAATTGTAAGGGTGGGGATATAGAATCTTTCACTTTGTACAAACAGCATATAAGTACAAAATGTTTAATTAGTGTTCATTTTCTTGTTACAAATCCTTGTGTGTTATCGAAATTTAAGCCTGGCCGGTTCTTGTTGAGGTTAATGACATTATTCGGTAAACACGGAATTTAAGACCCGTAGTCGACTCGTGTGTTATTATAATCAAGGACGAAAACCCAGTACATGCATGACACAAAGGAGTGATTGATAAGTGGTTGCTTTGTTTATAAAACTTTTCGGCACACTGCCAATGTTTTCAAAATAAGAACATTTTGGGTTGAATGTGAAAGAGCTAAAAAAACATGACAAAGTGCTGAAGTCTACGAAAATATCTAACCATGCATGCGATAAAACTTGTTTGAAAGTGAAACTAACATTTGAACAAGTCACATTTATTCTATTTTCTTCAGATCAAAACATTTTTTTTAAAAAGAAGCACGTATCAAAGACTTCTGTTATAAGGCAGCCCAATAGTGAAACACTACATGTACATGTATGATGTAATATTGGTGAAGCATATCCTATGTTTAATCCTAAAGGTCAAGGTTAAAGCTTATTGGGTTTTTTAAACCTAAGAAGTATCATGATAAGTATTTTTAGAATGGATGTCAAGTCACTAGTGGTATTGACTTTGTTTGAGAAAGATGTTTTCGAAAATGCAGTGCAGGCTTTGTATATTGGGGAGACTTGTGAATCAAAGAACTGTTAGTACCAAATCATCAATTACTTGTACTAATGGAACTTTAATTAATTCCCGTGAAAAAGAGAATTTGTTAGATAACCACAAATGTTATATTCAAAGACAAATAATGGAAGAAAGAAAATCTAACATTGACAATTCTGAGTCGAGTTGTTCTAAGGAAAAAGGAATGCAGAAAAAGTGTAGTCAAAAAAATATTAATGTATTAGACGACCCAGCTGTTATTCAAGTTGGAAGTACTATGAAATCTTGTACACATGAAGTAAAAGAGGAAATATTTCAGTATAAAAAGGATCGTTATAATCGAAGATCAATTCCATTTTCCTCAGGATTATTGGAAAACAGCTTTCATGCAACTGTATCTCAAAAAAGAAAAGTTCATTTGTCTGGAGAATCTAATTATAAAGTAGCTCGAACCAAAACTGATGAAGTTCTTGAACTTGCTGAAGAGATAAAATGTCCGAACAAGGTTCAACAAATAGGTACATGTTTATTTTCATTTTATTTTATGTCATTGTATGTGGAGAATGTGAATTTATTTTATGTGTTTAACCATTTGTTAACTGTAAACATGGTTAAGTAAAACGGTTTTCTATTAAAATACATGAATATTTATATTTACAAAAATGCATCTCGTTAGGTTAAGGTTCATCATAACAAACGGACAAATATGGCCGTATTTACATGCCAAAAATTACTCTGAGTACAGACTTACCTGTAAAGTTGGAAAAGTTTTAATGCCTAGCATCCACTAGATATAAAAAAGTTAAATCCATTTTGTGTTTCAGAAAGATTAAATCTCTTTTGGATTTTGATGGGCATTTTTTTCCCTTCATGCAAAAGGTGTGAAAATTGACTAAGTTGTGGAACAACTATGAGATGCTCCCTCAGGTAAAAAACCGGTTTGTATTGTTTTCATTGTCCTTAATTGACATGGACACCAGGTATCTTCACAACTATAGGTGAGTTAAAGAGTTTATCTGAGTCAGTGAGTGGACAGTATCAAAGTAATGCAGGTGTTTGTTTATTTTTGCACCTTCTGAAGAAAGGAAAAAAAATGCCCAGCAAAAACCAAGAAAGATTTTATCTTTCTTAAACACAAAATGCATTTAACTTTTATATATCTAGTGGATGCTAGGCATTAAAACTTTTCAAACAGCACAGGTAAGTCTGTACACAGAGTAGTTTTTGAGGTAAAAATACGGCCATATTTGTCCATTTGTTATGATGAACCTTAATGCAAAGTCACAGGCATTGATACATTTGTATGTTACATGTTGTTAAAATGTTTAAACAAGAAAATACAATGTACCATTTTATTTCAACAGAAATTTAAAACCAATTTCACGTAAATCATGATTATCATGATATCAGACATTAAAACACGTCTAAAACTTTGTCAGTTTGTCATAGATACAGGAAGATGTGGTACATGTATATGAGTGCTAATGAGACAACTCTCCATCCAAGTAACAATTTATAAAAGTAAATAATTAAAGGTCAAGGTACAGCCTTCAACACGGAGCCTTGACTCACACAGAACAGCAAGCTATAAAGGGCCCCAAAAACTACTAGTGTAAAACCATTCAAACATGAAAACCAACGGTCTGTATGCCAATCAATACAAATTTCGATATATCATTTACATTAATTTTATCCTTCTCTGTGAGTATAACTTTATCAGGATACTGCTCCAGCAATGGCACACAAGCTTAAAATCTCTGCTTAAAGCTTTATATATTTCAAAAGGTGAAACACTGGATGCATCATACGTTTTGTGTTCTTTGTAAACAAATTGTTTTCATTTTTATGTTTCAACAA